>NC_090267.1:35381576-36091576 GCF_040414725.1 Anabrus simplex
GGTCATCTTCCAGTTGCTCGCAATGTTGTAACTTATTTATTACTGTATGCAGAATAGCATTATCCGCAAAAAGCTTTATCTCTGATTCCACTTCTTTTACTCATATAATATAAATATATAAGAAATCATAAAGGTGCAATAATACTGACTTGAGGAATTCTCCTCTTAATTATTACAGAGTGAGATAAAGCATCGCCTAATATAATGTTCTGAGTTCTATTTTCTAGAAATATAGCCACCCATTCAGTCAATCACTGGTCTAGTCCAATTGCACTCATCTGGATGGAAGAAGCAGTGAAAGGGGTGTCGCCATATACGGAAAGTTAATACGAAAAGCTAAATTAAAGAATATTATATTAATACGCGTTATTAAAGGTTTCAGTCAGTAAATAGCCTCTCCAATTAGAACTCGTGGTTTCATCTGGGTCCTCGTGAAATTATGGACAAGATGAAACACACTTGTTATGTTACTCTTGATATTCCTCACACCTTACTCGAATATATTCAATTACTAATTTGTTTAGAGGGATCTTTTTTTTAATGATTCAGTCATTTCTACTTTCTTTCTACCATTAACTCGACTGATATTGATAGGAACGCATTGAATTACATTTCGCCCTTTTATCTGTTTTTATGGAATATGCAGTACAGTCGGACTGCTTAATATAGTCATGACCGGGCGAGTTGGCCGTGCAGTTAGGGGCGCGCAGCTCTGAGCTGGCATCCGGGAGATACTGGGTTCGAAGCCTGCTGTCGGCAGCCCTGAAGATGGCTTTCCATGGTTTCCCAATTTCACGCCAGGAGAATGCTGGGGCTATACCTTAATTAAGGCCATGGTCGTTCCTAAGCCTTTCCTGTCCCATCGTCGGTATAAGACCTACCTGTGTCGGTGCGACGTAAAGTAAATAGCAAAAAAAGGAAAAAAGAAAACGTAGTCATGGACGTCACTGCCTTCCTTCAACAAAGACGTCAAGTGGTGCATGCCTTTACAATGAGGGTAAGAACTGTGATTGAGCTGTTTAGGAAGAGGCCATTTATGCAAGGAAAAAGCACATTCCTTCATGTATCAGATATCGCCGAAGGAGATGTCAATGATCAGTATCTCGCAACTGAACAACTTCAACAGGGAACCAGCTTCACGTGACATGCCATAAATTGCAACAACACACAAGAAGTTTTTTCTAATTCAGCACTGTACGATGCGGTCAATCATAAGGAATTAACTGTTACATACCGAAGCTGTCTTAATAAATTCTGCTCTACAAAGACTGCTTGGTTTTACGTAAAGAAACACATTTCTGTACCTGTCACAAGTATTAATGTGGACTCAATTTCAGTTAAGTACAGTAGTAGAGCCAAATTCAAATCTCTTCACACTATCAGCAGACATACCATTTGTTCCAAAGACCACTGACCAAATGTCTTAAAGTCCTTTAGACCCATCGAGACTGCTTATACTTACCAGAATTACCCTTGCGGAACTATTTTTCCACGATTTTGGTAACATTGACGTATTGCTTGAGGCAGACACATTATTGGAATTACTTAGCCTAGGGCAGCTCAGACCAGGGGCAGAGCGAGTAATGGTACAAGAAACAAACTTGGACGGTGGTTCCACACCCAGGCTTTGGCAAGTGTGATACTGGAAACACAAAATATGAAAATTACGTTTAAATGTCGTCAAACTTTCGTGAGGAAACGCCACAAGAAGAAATAGAATAAGAATAAGTAGAAAATTACGAAAAAATTCTCTACCGTATGTTGTGGTCTCAGAGCTACATAGGACGATAAGCTATGGAATGCCCCGTTAATATGTACCATTCCATGAAAACTAATGCAAATAAGACTGAAATGTTGGTATGTAACCGCCAAATTAGTGCAGTATACATTAGAATTAATTATATACCTCTCAAAAAGAAAAGTAATTTTACCCAATTACGATGCAAAATCACATCAGACGGCAAAATTTCAGCCAATATAAAGAAGACGTGTTACCATAGTGTGCTGATATTTTTCTCTGTGTTTCTCATTTTTAAAATTAGGATTCACGTGATGTACATACACTGAACTTTGTTGGCACGCTGTACTGGCTTCTTCCTCTATGTATATGAATATGAAAGGTATTTTGAAGGAACCAACAAGCTTACAGCTATATATCTTCTTTAATCCCGTAGTGGAGTTAGCATATCAAAAGACTTCTCATAATATATTCACAGACTCACGTCTTGAACCTGGCTTGTACGAGAAGGTGAATTTTGTTGATGCAGAATGCATTAGCCGCAGAGTTATTCTCGTGGAGTAAACACTTTTTGTGATTTTATTATTGTAGTTTAACATTAATGAACATCTATCTAAATAGCCTCGTGCAGCCAATGCCTGGTTAGAGTCTGTAACAACCTGTGTGACAGAGAAGTCCCTACCGGTAGACTAGGACTGACCTACAGTGTACAGTATATGTTTTGAAGGCTACATTCTTGCCGTTCCCTTACAGATGAAGTGAGTAATCTAGAGGAACCCATATTTGTGGAAGGACCAAAGCTTGCTTTCTAATTCCCGTAAATAACTAAACACATGCTCCATGCTACCTCCAAGACGACTGATCCTCTATTGTGTGGCTACGTTGTGATCGTGACGACCTTCTCAGTCGTATCGTTTGTTTGGCTTCAGTGGAATCACTGGTTCTTACATCTAATTCAATGATCGTTTTCATTTCCCACCGGGAAATCCGACACATTTCTTTTATCCAAACCTTCTCCCAAATTCTAGAGGTCAGCATTTGTTGTGGATTTGGCCCAGTGTTATGGACGGATGCCCTTTCTGACGTCTACTCTATGTGTACGTATGCATTCCTTAATACGTGTTTCTGTGATTCTTTTCAGTGTGGTGTTTTGTGTATTTACGAAGCGTAGTATGTTGAAAAAAACATGAATACCCAGTCCCAAGGACGGAGGAATTAACAGTACGCAGTTAAAATCCTCGAGCATGTCGTGAATCGAACCTGGAGCGCTCTGAATCGAAGACCAGTGCGCATTCCATTCAGCCAAGTAGGCAGACTGAAACACAACTTGACTGCACTTAATGGCATTTTATAAATCAGTTTTCATTATTTAAAGGCTCTTATACAGAGCACCGTTTAATCATTTGTCTGTTTTCAGGGCCATGGCACATTATTCTTCTGCTTCTCGTGATGTCAATCTTGACGAAGCTAGTTCCAAAATCTCCTGTTTTTGAATCCAGTCCTGACCAGTCCGGCAGTGTATTCTTCGACCTAGACCCCGTCACCCATCAGATTTTCGTTGTGATATCACTTTTAGGAGATGGTATTTAACGTTCTGGTGAAATGGAATGGTGAATGGATTTTAATGCCGGGAGTGTCCGAGGACATGTTCGGCTCGCCAGATGCATTTTGATTTGTCACCCGTAGGCGACCTGCGCGTCGTGATGAGGATGAAATGATAATGAAGACGACACAGACAGCCAGCCCCCGTGGCAGGGGAATTAACCAATTATGGTTAAATTTCCCGAAGCTGTCTGGAATCGAACACGGGTACCTGTGACCAAAGGCCAGCACAATAAGCATTTAGCCATGGAGCCGTACAACATTCGTATGATATGTCCTGAGTCGGTTGTCTTTATTTTCTTGATTATGCTGATCAGCTCTTGATCCTTCCAAGACTGGTAACAAATTGGAGATCGAATATTTATCCCTTCCCCGTCCCCCGTGTACTTACCATGGTACACAGCGTTACGGAGTGCGTGGACCCGGCCGATCTGCACCGTAGTACCATCTCCCTCATCCTAGGAGATGACGAGCAGTCAGCAGACCTGGTCATCTTGTTCATGAGGGATAGTGGTCTGTTTTATCGTGTATAAGAGTGTTTTATTTGTATTTAATTTTTATTCTGTAGTTAACTACGTTTTATTCTATTGACTATATTCAATCTAGCCTTCGTGTATTTTATTGTGTTACTTTAAATTTGAATGATAGCCTATATATTACTTCAAAGGCAATGCCTCATCCCATCAATCTATTTTTTGTATCATTTTGTAATGAAACAAGGCATTGCGAATTAGGTCCACTGATTATTTTAAATTGATATACATTTCGAAAATAAGTTTCCTAGAAGGAAACCATAATTTCACTTCAACGATTGCAAATGTTAAAACATTTAAGCTCCTTAGACTTTTACAGTCGTGCAATTACCAGTGTTTCGCCCCCGTGGGCTCATAAGTTGGATTGCTACTCTTTTCCAAGACGCTGGCGGCTGTTGTGCCGTTGAGACACCACTGCAAGCCTCCTATGTAGGACAGTGCACTGACGGTGCACTTGGGGAAGCATGTTTTTGATATTCATTTTTAACCTTTTTTCAATTGTAGTCAGTGGATGAATTTTAAAATTGTAATTATCATTACATAGGGGCTGCCTGGCCGAGGCGGTAAAGGCGTGCTCGGTTCGCCCGTAAGGACGTGGACTCGAATCCCCATCAGGATGTCGTACAATTTAAGAAACGAGATTTCCACTTCCGGAGGTGCATATGGCCCTGAGGTTCACTCAGTCTACACCAAAAATGAGTACCAGGTTAATTCCTGGAGGCAAAGGTGGCCGGGTGTAGAGCTAACCACTCTACCCCATCACGTACCGAGGTTAACAATGGTGGAGGCCTTTACCTTCCACTCCTCCAAGGGCCTTCGTGGCCTGTACGGAGGTGATTTTGCTTACTTTGTTTATTATCATCATTATATTTCGTTTCATGTCGTACCATTGGAGACCGTTGACCTAGATGTTAGGCCCTCTTAAACAACAAGCATCATCATAATCAACATTATAGAATATTTACACGAATTAGGTACTTCGTTGGTCTGGCTCTTTGACTAATGGTCATTGTCGGGACTATCACTTCAGAAGGTATCGGGCGAGTTGGCCGTGCGGTTAGGAGCGCGCAGCTGTGAGCTCGCATCCGGGAGATAGTTGGTCGTTCCGCTCTTAGTAGCCTCTTACGACATGTATCTGGGACGGAACAGATATTGCATCCTTTGACACCACACACAAGGGAGTTCCTATAAATCGAAAAAAACACGAGTGTGTCCCCCCAAAATGAAAGACATTCTAGATTTCGTAAGCTTCATATGGCGCACATAAGTGGGTTCGAACCATCATATCCCAATTGCAAGCACACGACAAACTCGCTCGGTTCAAGGATTTTAATTCTGGCCTGAGGAGTAGAAGGGAGTCCATCTGATAAGAGATTTTCTCAAGCTCTTCATTACAGGAAGAAAGCGCGCAGTGAGAAGATTGCGCTACTGACCTAGTGTACGCGGACAAACCGTGGTTGCCATGGTTGCAGTGGTGTCCGGACGTTGATGATGCTAATTCTAGATACACACGCAGCCCAAAACATATCCATGTTAATCCTAAGAAGCAGCAGCAGCAGGTACTTATTATCGTCAGTGCTGTCCCTAGCAGACTTTTCCACCTATACAGTAATACAGTAATCCCGTACTTCCTGTCAGAGACATCTCTGCAACCAGCAGAACACGTAACTAAGTATAACTAGTGTATTTCTCTATCGTGCGCCTACACGGTACGATGGAGGCGGTTTCAGAGAATGTTTCCGCCAACTCTACAGCAAATATTCTGTGATATTACGATATAACGCAAGCTTTATTGACCTTATTTCTAATTGCTTTGCTTCGCACCGACTTAGACAGTTGGGATAGGAGAGGAACAGTTTAGTTGTGTGGCTCACACTGCTTTTTCAGTTCTTGCATCTATGATTGAGAGAGGAACACGTACGTCACCCAGTGGCACATCCTCGCAAACAATCAGCATTTAACGCAAATGGGATGCGCGCCACCACTTTAGGTGGTTACGAGGAAACTACGAAAAGCTATGTCGGTGCCATAATGAGACGTACAACGTATCATGAAAAATAAGGTAGTTCACCGTTGTTTTCCTCACTTGACCAGTAACTGCCATTGCATCATGACTTTCCCTATGAATATCACTATTCATAACATCCAGGCGCACTAGTTGTGCTCCGAATGCTGTCACCCGTACCTTGGCAGCGTGCATACTTGCACACCTATAAATGACAGTGCAACCTCGGGAGGAACTATATTATCATGGATATTTTTAGGTTGGGAGGCTGTCTGAAAGTAGTGCATTCAATTTAGCGTTGACAGGTATCCATCACTGTGGTAACTAGGCAACCAGTGTTCGTCATCTGTCTATACTAAGTCGACGTGTTCGTCACAACGTCACCGAAGGCAGCAGTATTTTTCTCATAATATGTATGTTGTGTATATTTATGTCCATAAAATTATGAGTACTTAGGTATTTATGGAAGGAAGGGTAATCACATCAACGGGATTGTAAATAAAGGGGACAGATCTCCGCTCATGGTTATGGAGGTATGTAGGGGTTGTAGTAAGGATGTAAACGCTTTTAAGTCTCTGGTAAGACCGCAGTTAGAGTATGTATGGGGCCCTCATCAGCATTACTTGATTCGAGAACTGGGAAACATCCAAATAAAAGCAGCTCCATTTGTTCTGGGTGATTCCGGACGAAAGAGAAGCGTTACGAAAATGTTGCAAAGTTTGTACTGGGAAGACTTGGGGGGAAGGCAGACGAGCTGCTCGACTAAGTAGTATGTTCGAAACTGTCAGTGGAGAGATGGGGTGGAATGACATAAGTAGACGAATATATCTCGGTGGTGTTTATAAAAGCAGGAAACATCACAATATGAAGATAAATTTGGAATGCAAGAAGACAAATCGGGTCAAATATTCATTTATAGAAAGAAAAGTTAAGGGCTGAAGTAATTTACCAAGGGAGATGTTCAACATATGTCCAAAATCTTTGCAATTTTTTGAGAAAAGAATAGGTAAACAACAAATACGGAATCTACCACGTGAGTGACTGTCCTAAACGCAGAGCAGTGTTGGATGATTGATTGATTGATTGATTGATTGATTGATTGATTGATTGATTGATTGATTGATTGATTGATTGATTGATTGATTGATTGATTGATTGATTGATTGATTGATTGATTGATTGATTGATTGATTGATTGATTGATTGATTGATTGATTGATTGATTGATTGATTGATTGATTGATTGATTGATTGATATTCTCGTGTGCCAGTACACTGCCTTCTATATCCAGGAGGTACAAATGACGCCGTGTTTTAAACCAATTTCCGTTATCTTTGCCTGGTGTTTCATCAGATCTCCTTTTACTTCATGTAACGTCACCGAAGGTAGCAGAATTTTTCTCACAAGACGTATGTTGGGAATGTATTTTATAGCCATAAAATTGTGTGCTAAATCAGCGACAATTTTGTTGAACGCAGATGTTGAATGGTGGGTCTATCTTGTGACATGACATGGCAATGTTGTCTGCTGGATCAGCTGCCATATTGTTGAACGCAGATATTGACAGGTGGGTCTATCTTGTGACATGACATGTCAATGTTGTGTGCTGGATCAGCTGCCATATTGTTGAACGCAGATGTTGACAGGTGGGTCTATCTTGTGACATGACATGGCAATGTTGTCTGCTGGATCAGCTGCCATATTGTTGAACGCTGATGTTGACAGGTGGGTCTATCTTGTGACATGACATGGCAATGTTGTCTGCTGGATCAGCTGCCATATTGTTGAACGCAGGTGTTGAGAGGTGAGTCTATCTTGTGACATGACATGGCAATGTTGTCTGCTGGATCAGCTGCCATATTGTTGAACGCAGATGTTGAGAGGTGAGTCTATCTTGTGACATGACATGGCAATGTTCTCTACTGGATCAGCTGCCATATTGTTGAACGCAGATGTTGACAGGTGGGTCTATCTTGTGACATGACATGGCAATGTTGTCTGCTGGATCAGCTGCCATATTGTTGAACGCAGATGTTGAGAGGTGAGTCTATCTTGTGACATGACATGGCAATGTTGTATGTTGGATCAGCTGCAATATTGTTGAATGCAGATGTTGACAGGTGGAGCTATCTTGTGACATTACATGGGAATGCTGCGTGCCGGATCAGCTGCCATATTGTTGTCAAAGGGGGGAGCAACTAAAGAATCTGTACTCGTTCTCTCGTCTTGTGAGCCCAAAAATATACTCATGATTCTATGCTTTTTCTGGAAGCGTGCAAATTTACATATTTTATTTTGCGCTGGCCTGTACCAGGAAAAGATGAAAAAATACCTTCCATCAAGAAATAGCAACCTCAACTAATATATTGTGATGGATATTCATTGATATTCAAATTCAGCAAAATTGTTTTATAAATAGATGTGGTTTAGTAGAAAGTGTGCCTAAATACACTTAATTTGAAATGGAATGATTCGAAGATATTTTTATTGTTGTTATTGTTGCGGAGTTGAGCGTTACAGTTAAAATATTATCAAACTTCTTTGCTTCCTTCTCCCTCTCGAATATCCTGTTGAGGTTCTTCCTTTCATAGAACAGGACAAGTTTAAAATGTACCTGGGAGCTAAGTCTGTTCTCGTCTCACCGTAACAAGACCTGTACAGTCTAACAGTAACTTTATATTATGCATGCGACCCTGTGTGACCAATTGTGCGCGATATATGCGCGATATCACCCGTTCGAGCTGCGTTTGGAATATTAATATGGCCTTCTCTATAACCTCACTGTTACGGCATGTGGGAGCAATTGCCGCAGTTTTATGAATTGCAGTGCTGGTTCATATTTATTCTAGCAGTTCATGTCGTGTTGAGAAATTAACATCTAGCTCAGTCTACGACTGGTTATTGTGAACATCGCCACTGTCAGATACATTATTCATAGCCACAGAATTTTACAGATGTTCACTAGAAGGACAGAAGGAAAAAGAATGGTATCACATCTCCATATGAGAAGATGAAATAATCATAAACACTGTCTTTTGAGTCTCCTGGTCATGGCCATCCATCAACGTTGCTAATCTCAGATGATAGGCATCCATAGTCCGACTCGTTGGCTGAACGGTCAGCGTACTGGCCTTCGGTTCAGAGGGTCCTGGGTTCGATTCCCGGCCGGGTCGGGGATTTTAACCTTCATTGGTTAATTCCAATGGCACGGGGGCTGGGTGTATGTGTTGTCTTCATCGTCATTTCATCCTCATCACGACGCGCAGGTCGCCTCCGGGAGTCAAATAGAAAGACCTGCACCTGGCGAGCCGAACCCGTCCTGGGATATCCCGGCACTAAAAGCCATACGACATTTCATTTCATTTCATAGGCATCCATAAGATAGCTGTACTTTGCTAAGGTTCCAAAATGAACGTTATTTTTCAATGTTTAAAATTTTGTAGGATCTACTGACGGCTGAGCCTTAAGGGTGTATTGTTTTCAGATTTAAAATATAACACATAAACTGCAACAACCATGTGAAATTTCAACCTTGTATGTCATACGGTTTCAATGATATGAATATTTACGTTTCAGACTTCACCATCCCGGCCAAAATCCTGAGGGGCGTACTGTTTTGAGACCCGTCTTTATAAAACATATAGGAGCAACCGTCATGTGAAATTTCGACCTCGTATGTCGAACGGTATCAGGGAAATTAATATTTTTTGTAGGTTTTCGGGTATTAACCCCAATTAACCCTGAAGGACTGACGTTTTCTTTAGAAGTATCTCATTTAGCATCTAAAAAGTAAAAGAGCTATCACTGAGAGATTTAGACTTTGTCAAGCGAACTGTTTCGGAAGAAGGAATACTTCGTTTTCAGGGTTTTACCGCAATTTTATCCCGGTAGGGCCTGGGATTTTTGAAACCTGATCACCTACACCGTAATAGAAATGTCCACAAAATTTCAATTCTTTATATCGAGTAGTTTTGTCTGGGCGTTCATTGACAATGCGTCGGGATATTTCATTTTGTATAGATTACAGCCTGCATGGTTGCTACTCTCTGAGGGTGGGGGGTGTAGATGAAGAATACACTCACGGTATCCCCTGCCTGTCGTAATAGGCGACTTAAAAAAGGGCGACCAAGGATAATTGTATTAGAACCATGAAACTACTTGTGATTAGTACCATCACGCGGATAACACCATGGGTCACCTTTACTTGCGCGTAGTACCACTATGTTGGGTACACAATAGGGTTGTGGTTAGTAGCAGGAGAGAGTGGTTCACTGTGGGTTACAGTACCTGTGATTAGTAGCATTGTAAGAAACACTACGGGTTTGGACGTTGCCTGCGATTAATACCCAATGTATGAGGAACACCACCGGAATACCGGCGCCTGTAATTAGTACAGCTATACTGCTAATAATAAGAGTTGTTGTCTGACATTTCTTAGATGGAGGTCCGTTTACTGCCTGCCGAGGCGGGATAAAGGGAGTGACTGTGTGGTTGCCATGGAAACGAGGGTGGGGCGACTGCGGTTGCCATGGTGATAAAACTTCAGGGCAGCTCGTCTTGCTGGGAGTTGCCAAACCTGTCACTGTCACTGATAAGAACCTGATTGTTTGTATAAGAGTGATCGCAATTGGGACGACACCGCCTGGCCAGGTAGTCTACAACAGATCACAGCGGTCAGAATGAAGGAGGGAACAAGTGAGCCGGAAGCGAGGGGTAAGGGCATGTAGAAAGGAATGCTGGAATGTGGCAACATCGTGAAATGGCACGTGCAGTGCTCCCCCCTCCAACCTTACCTGTCAGACGCCAACTTTAGTTAAGTCTAGTATAGGTGAGGAACGCCATGGGTTTGCATTGCCTATGAGTGGTGCCATTATGTGAGAAGCACCATAGGTCTGCGTTACCTGTGAAATGTACAATACTTGTGAGTAGTACCGTACTGTGTGGAACAACGCGAGTCTACGCTACTTTTGATCAGTACCGCAACACGACAGATACCATGGTTCTACTTTTCTACCGATGAGGGGCCGATGACTAGGATTTTGAACCCTTAGACAATAAACATCCTCGATTCAGGACTGTGTATTAGAAGCAGTCCCTTGGTCAGTAATACTATTGTTTATGTTAGTTTCTGGGTCGGATCCACTGATTGTTTTAAATTCATATACATCCATTCGTTCTTCATCACGTTTTTTTACTCTTCAGAGGATGATTTTGAACTTTTAAATTGTCATGACATTTCGAATCATTAGGGGCTGATGACCTAGATGTTAGGCCCCGTAGCATCATCGGCATTACGGTTGTTAGTGTTGCGCTTCTCTCACACATTGTGTTACGTACACTATTTTGTAACACACATTTTCGGATGACTCCTAACTGTAACACATATTTATGTCAAAATAATAACATACCATACTTCATGAAATGTTATCAAACAAGTAGGTATGAGGACTGCATAGATGATGTGGTAAAGGTGTATTCCAGTCCATGGGTGAATAATAATAGTTCCGTGTGGCTATTTCTAGCCTAGTGTAGCCCCTGAAAGGCAGACCCCCGATGAGGGTGGGCGGCATCTGCCATGTGGGTGAATAATGCTGATAGAAAACGTTACTCTAAACGCTTCAAACTTGAATATCTGTGACCTGTATACATACTTATTCCAATATGGTTTTACTATCAGGCCGTTCGTGTTGTGGGTTTCTCCAGTCTCGCCTTAGACCGTCAAATGAAATGTGGCGTATGGCTTTTAGTTTCGGGAATGTCCGAGGACAAGTTCGGTTCGCCAAATGCAGGTTTTTTTATATGACTCCCGTAGGCGGCCTGCGCGTCGTGATGAGGATGAAATAAGGATGAGGACGTCACATACACCCAGCCCCCATGCCAGTGAAAGTAACCAATTATGGTTAAAATTCACGACTCTGCCGGGAATCGAACCCGGGAACCCCGTGGCCAAAGGCTAGCACGCTAACCATGGAGTCGGACGTTCTAGACCGTTAAATACGGGCAATGTTAGTGACCTAGTAGGTAGTCCTTAATGTGGGATCCCAGTTACCATGGAATATGCGCGGGATTCTCGGACACATTCCGTGGTGTAGACATCGTTGTATTCAGGCGACTACGACTGTACAAGTCTTCCGTAACCCGGTTACGGTGAGATACTCGCTGGGACTGTGTGTAAGTGGGTGCTGGTGGTGGTGATTATTGTTTTAAGATGAAGTACAACTAGGCAACCATCCTCTATATAACATTAATCAGAGGGGAAAATTTAAGGGATCCGACACTTCGAAAAATTAAGATATCGAAGAAAGACAAGGGCCACGAAGGGCGTGAAAAAGAAAGACTCCCTAACCCTCGTTAACCTAATAGTGTCGGGGTTGGAAAAGAACAAGAGCTGACCAAGAGAGGTCGGATAGGATAGATGAAAGTGAGGAGCCTGGCACAAGTAAGTGGAAGCAATGCCAGGACTCAGCTAAGGGCCCAGTGGTCGCCAACCTACGCTCCAAAGTTCAGAGCCCCGGAGGCCCCTTTTAGTCGCCTCTTACGACAGGCAGGGTATACCGTGGGTTTTGTTTTACCGCTCCCACCCACAGGGGGGTGTGTAAGTGGGTTAGCATCCTACTTCACAGGAATTTACGAAGCGCACTCAGAATGTTTAAGGCAAGTCTTGGATATATGGGAGTGACAGTGTAAAACTACCATATTGCAAGCCAGCAATTACCTGGAAAAAACTTGGCGAATGAAATGGAATTCGATTGGGTGCTGTCAATATTAATGAGGTTTATGAAAGAAAGGAAGTAGAATTATCTGAGTCAGCAACGAGGTTGCTTCTTGATGTATTAGGTATTAATGATGTTCGGGTAAAGGAAGATTATTAGGGGTCTCTAACAGGTGTCAAATAGGAAAGACAGAATGAAGGGTAGGAATGTTCAATAAGAAACTGATAGCCTGCAGAGAATTTCTGTTAGACAGGTAAATGAACAAATAATGTAGATAGCTTTAGATGTTGCAGAGATTAGGAAGAGAGCCTCAGTGTATTCACGGTGTGAGGGATCAGTCGAGAATAATGTACACACGTTTTATGATGCACGGAGCAAGCTGCTACTCGGTTTGAGTCACGCAACTAACAAGTTGACCGAGCTCGATAGCTGCAGCCGCTTAAGTGCGGCCAGTATCCAGTATTCGGGAGATAGTGGGTTCGAATCCCACTGTCAGCAGCCCAGAAGGTGGTTTTCCGTTGTTTACTATTTTCACAGCAGGCAAATACTGGGGCTGTACCGTACTTAAGGCAACGGCCGCCTCCTTCCCACTCCTAGCCCTTTCCTATCCCATCGTCGCCGTAAGACCTATCTGTGTTGGTGCGCCGTAAAGCCACTAGCAATAAAAACTAACAAGTTGCATGCGGGGGACAATGGGTTCGAACCCCACTCACAGCAACCCTGGAAATGGTATTCCGTGGTTACCTACTTTCACACCAGGCAAATACTGGGGCTGTACCTTAATTAAGGTTGTGGGGTCGCCTCATTCGCCCTCCGAGCCCTTTCCAATCTCATCGTCACCATAAGACCTATATGTGTGACATAAAGCAAATAATAATAATAATAATAATAATAATAATAATAATAATAATAATAATAATAATAATAATAATAATAATAATAATAATAATAATTTTATGATGCACTAAATTATGTCGTAGTCGGGATCAACAGCAAGGATTTCAGAGCAAAAATCGGAAATAGAACTCATGATACGAAAAGGTGATGGGTAAATGTGGCAGCCGTACGGTCTAGGATTAGGGTGCTTACCTGGATCTGAGGGCTGGTTCGAAGTACGCTCTGCCTACGTGATTACAAATTACAATTTAGGAGCTATCTGACGCTGAGATAGATGCCTCGTCTAGAAACCCAAGAATAACGACCGAGACTATTCCTCCTTCTAACTAAGCGACACTTGGTAATCTGCAGGCTTTCAGGCCAAGCAGCGGTCTTTTAGTAGGCTACGGCCCGGCGGGGCTGTTGTGCCATGAAGTATGTGGTGGGACGGGTAAATTGTGGGTGATATGGAAGCTAATTAGAATAGGAAGCGTTCATAGGAGTTCTGAGCAGGTATGGAATTAGTCGTTACGAATTCTCTCTTGACGTACAAGGCTAACCACTGCTGCATAGAGGAGGGTAAGGGCATCAGATCCATAATAGACTTGATCAGAACCCATCTTGAATTCAGGACGAATGTGCGGGTGTTCCGGAGTACTTTCCACGATATGAACTACTATTCGATCTGGAGTGAACCTGGTGTGACTACACCCGGTACAGGGAAATTTATGTCTGTCTACAGATATACGAACACTCTTAGATAATCTGCAGGACAAATAAATTCGACGTAAGTACATGGATGTTATTTCTGAAAAGCTCCATAGAATAGCCTGTCATCAAATTTACGATATAGAAAGAGAATTGGTGCAGTAGATGCGGCAAGAAATTGACTAGGAACAAGTGTGTGTAAATAAAAAATGAGATAACGCGAACATGTTGCTGAAGTGTTGGAGTCAGGGAAGCTTGTAACCGTAAAAGGTATGTGTATCAAATATGAATCCAAACAAAAATTGATGCAGGTGCATGAACAGAGAAAAAATATTGTAGAGTCCAAAAAGTAATCGTGGGAAGATTTCAGTGATAATCTGGAATGACTTGGTCAAGCGGCACGAAAATATTTCTGTGCTATTCTTAGAGAATGAAGAAAAAGAGAAGTGAAGAGTGTTTTGGTTGATTCAGGCGAATTCATCGCAGATCTGCGGGAATCATTCGACGGATGGCAGGAATATTCCGCAGATATTCCGAGCGTTAAAGGAAATTTTTTCTTCGAAATCACGAACGACCGAAGAGTTCACGGGGAAGAAAATAATTATAGCACTGAAATTACGCTCGAGGAAGTCGACCGTATGGTGGAATTACCCAGCCATACCAGTGTAGCAGGAAAGATGAATTAAGAATGGAATGAGTGAATTGGTTCATCCAAAACAATAAGGACAAAGCAGCACTCAGCTGCAATATTTTACAACAATCTTTTAAAGTTCATTAACATTTCATAATAATCATAAGTGGCTATAATAATAATAATAATAATAATAATAATAATAATAATAATAATAAAATAATAATAATAATTCTGGCAAGACTGGAGTGAAACGCTGGTAATTTCACGATTAAAAATTCTAAAGAGTTTAATGTTTTAAAATTTTATTAGTTAACCATAGGTAAATAGATTGAAAAACAGTTCGAAAATTGAGTTATTTAGAAGTTTAGGTATACATTTTTGACCTGAGTGTACAATCAAAATGTGCAATAATCCCTAATAACTAGATTAAAATATATAAAGAAGTTAACAACATTGGTAATAATCAAAATATTATTTCCTAGTGAAAATGAGAATGTAGATCAGGTTAGGTGCTGCTCACATAATGAGTCTTAAACATCAAGTTAAACTGTGGAATGCAGTATTTAGTTACATTATATATATCCACCTCTCCGATGTAGTTATTAGTGTGATTAGCTACACCCCGGAGCCTCGCGTTCGATTCCACGTTCTACCAAGAAATTTGTAAAGTTTCACGAAGACTGGACAGGATTCACTCGGCCTTGGGAGATTAACTGAGTAGAGAAGATTCGATTCCCACCTCAGCCATCCTTGAAGGTTTTTTTCTTGGTCTCTCACTTCTTCTCAAGGAAAATGCCGGGATGATATCTAACTTAAGTTCACGGACGCTTCCTTTCCTCTTCCTCGACCATCCCTTCCATTATTCCCATCCTCCACTAGGCCCCAGTTCAGCTCAGCAGGTGAGGCCGCCTAGGAGAGATAGTGGTCCTCTTCCCCAGTTTTGACACCTTCCAAAAGTCTCACGCTGTAGAATACTGCCCTTGAGTTTGTGCTAGTGGGATCACTCGCTGGGTTCGGGTGAGAAACCAAACTTGGGTTAAATATTCTTCGTTTCCTTCTTCTTCTTGTATAGCTTTTCCCACAGCGGTCAAATCGGGGGTGCGAGCTGTAGCGCACGTATCGCGCGATATACACTGAATGACAGAGCAAATGCAACACCAAGAAGGAGTGGTCAGAACTTTATGCCAATTGCAGGGTAGACTGACGTCACTGAGGTATGCTCATGATGTGAAATGCGCCGCTGTGCTGCGCACGTAGCGAACGATAAATGGGACACGGCGTTGGCGAATGGCCCACTTCGTACCGTGATTTCTCAGCCGACAGTCATTGTAGAACGTGTTGTCGTGTGCCACAGGACACGTGTATAGCTAAGAATGCCAGGCCGCCGTCAACGGAGGCATTTCCAGCAGACAGACGACTTTACGAGGGGTATGGTGATCGGGCTGAGAAGGGCAGGTTGGTCGCTTCGTCAAATCGCAGCCGATACCCATAGGGATGTGTCCACGGTGCAGCGCCTGTGGCGATGATGGTTGGCGCAGGGACATGTGGCACGTGCGAGGGGTCCAGGCGCAGCCCGAGTGACGTCAGCACGCGAGGATCGGCGCATCCGCCGCCAAGCGGTGGCAGTCCCGCACGCCACGTCAACCGCCATTCTTCAACATGTGCAAGACACCCTGGCTGTTCCAATATCGACCAGAACAATTTCCCGTCGATTGGTTGAAGGAGGCCTGCACTCCCGGCGTCCGCTCAGAAGACTACCATTGACTCCACAGCATAGACGTGCACGCCTGGCATGGTGCCGGGCTAGAGCGACTTGGATGAGGGAATGGCGGAACGTCGTGTTCTCCGATGAGTCACGCTTCTGTTCTGTCAGTGATAGTCACCGCAGACGAGTGTGGCGTCGGCGTGGAGAAAGGTCAAATCCGGCAGTAACTGTGGAGCGCCCTACCGCTAGACAACGCGGCATCATGGTTTGGGGCGCTATTGCGTATGATTCCACGTCACCTCTAGTGCGTATTCAAGGCACGTTAAATGCCCACCGCTACGTGCAGCATGTGCTGCGGCCGGTGGCACTCTCGTACCTTCAGGGGCTGCCCAATGCTCTGTTTCAGCAGGATAATGCCCGCCCACACACTGCTCGCATCTCCCAACCGGCTCTACGAGGTGTACAGATGCTTCCGTGGCCAGCGTACTCTCCGGATCTCTCACCAATCGAACACGTGTGGGATCTCATTGGACGCCGTTTGCAAACTCTGCCCCAGCCTCGTACGGACGACCAACTGTGGCAAATGGTTGACAGAGAATGGAGAACCATCCCTCAGGACACCATCCGCACTCTTATTGACTCTGTACCTCGACGTGTTTCTGCGTGCATCGCCGCTCGCGGTGGTCCTACATCCTACTGAGTCGATGCCGTGCGCATTGTGTAACCTGCATATCGGTTTGAAATAAACATCAATTATTCGTCCGTGCCGTCTCTGTTTTTTCCCCAACTTTCATCCCTTTCGAACCACTCCTTCTTGGTGTTGCATTTGCTCTGTCAGTCAGTGTATATTCGCTACTGCGTGCTTCGTTGGTGATTGGTAGCGTGATGTATTTTCCTGGGACGAACTCAAACACCCAGTCCTCGAGCTTCAGGTACTAACCTAATGCAATTATAATCTCCGGCCTGGCCAGGATCGAACTGGGGTGATTCTGAACAGAAGGAAAGTACGATGATCATTCAGTAATTTAAGGATGTTATATTTCTCATTAATCAACTTTGACCATGTTAATTATTTGATGTTTTTTGTTAGTCTTATATTTAATTGAAATTATGTCAGTTTTTATTATAGATTTCTTGTGTTATTTATCTAAGTTTATTCTGATTTACTTTTACTTACTTTATTATAGACAAAAAACGCAACCACATTGGTTAGTGAAATAGAGGACCTAGAGCTCAAACGTAGCTACTGATCAAGGCATAAATAAATAAATAAATAAATAAATAAATAAATAAATAAATAAATAAATAAATAAATAAATAAATAAATAAATAAATAAATAAATAAATAAATAAATAAATAAATAAATAAATAAATAAATAAATAAATAAATAAATAAATAAATAAATAAATAAATAAATAAATAAATAAATAAATAAATAAATAAATAAATAAATAAATAAATAAATAAATAAATAGTGCATGCTACTGTTTAATGTAAAATTAACGGATCCTTACTCCAAGACTTTTTAATTCCAAACGACACTAAATTCGCTAGTAAATGCGGTAAATACCGTCTGTGCTCAGGTTGAGGGCACGATGCTGCACTGACGCCAAGTCTGTTGCTCTGTCTGCGCGGTGGGAGTTTCTGCTGATTTCCAAGAAACTTGTGTTGTGACAGGACGTTGTGCTGCTCTAGACAGGTCTGTATCCAGTAGATTTCTTGTGCCCACTGAGAAATGTCATCAACAGGATCCAACTTCTATCCCTCTCCATTTGTATGTATTATTTCTCAGAAATGAATTTACTTACGAAGTACTCAATCGGCTGTCACGAAAATATTCTCCACTCTGAAGTATAACGAGGCGCGATTTATTTCCGCTTCTTTGTTCCTGCAGCGGTTGAGAATGTTTTTAACGTAGAGTTACTTTCCTCTATAACGGGTACACGAAAAAAATAAGACGCTTTTTGTGTTTCGAAAGAACCCGTATAGTGCCGAGTAGGACTTACGATTATGTTTAATGTATCAGTTTTTGGGTTATAGGGGAGGATACCTGTTTAAAAAATCTGAAACGTAGTTTTCGTAAAATTGTACTTCAAAGTAAAGCAAAATTTATGCTAAATATGTGACATGACACACACACTCTATCATAAGTTGCGTTGTGTTGACTCACGCTCTCAGTTAGTTGTCGTTGTAAATACATCATGGTAGTTTGTACAGAATAAAAATATTAATAGCCGAAAAGAAAGATTCGATTAGGATTCGGAGAAAAACAAGCAAAAGAAAGAGTTGAAACGAGAAAAGTGAATGATGAACAAATAAAAGGAACGAAACGAAAACAGTTAAATAGACGTTATTACGACAAATTGAAACAGCGAAAACAATCCATATAAATAAAGTTGCAGGGGGTCCGCTGTCTGTAATTTCGCTTGATTTGACAATTTTTCAGATGTTTATCCGTTTTAGGTTAACTCAGTACCGTATTTGTGGTTTTTATTTTTCTTGCCTCTTTGTCTGTTTGTTCCACCATCACGGCGATACGGCTAGATAGATCTCCACTAAACATATTTAGAGTACACTCACCCAGGGGAAGGTTTTAGATTGTACATATAACTTGAAAACCACTGAAGAGACTAGGGGTTTGTAGGAAAATCAGAACAGTTTTCTTCCATTTTCTCTTATGCCACTGATTTTCTGTAAAATCCACGGACTATATCTGAAACACCCCTTCATTATAAACAACTTTCGTCATGTACATATTTCGCTCACTCTTCTGATAACTATATGCTGCGGGTTTCATGCTCTGCATTGAGTGATCGACAGACCGACAACGAACCTACCGGTTACCATGGCAACGTCTATGACTGCTTGCCAGCAGGAAATAAGGAATGCCATTCTCGTCATCATTCTTATAAACTCGTGGTTGATCCTTGGGTAGAAAGTGAGACAGACGTCAAGCTACCTTTCTGCGGGATATTTGCGGAATACCGTTGGAGGTATAGCACTAAGGGAGGCCGTTAATATTTGAAGAGTGCCGCCGAGTGTAGTCAATTATTTCACACCTTGAGGTGTTTTCTGAGACAAATGAAAAATACCATGGTTCTACTTTCCTAGCGATAAATACCAATTTGAGGGGCCAATGACCTGGATTTTGGACCCTTTTAGACTAAAAGCATCATCGATTCAGTATTATGCTATAGACGCAGTCATTTGGTCAGTAATACTATTGTTTCACGTCAGTTCTGTGAATGCGAAACATTGCGGTTCGGATCCACTGATTGTTTTAAATTCATATCCATCCATTCATTCGTCCTCACGTTTTGAATACTGGTCAGTGGAAGATTTGGGACTTTTAATTTGTCATTCCATTTCGTCTCATTTCGTATCATTAGGGGCCAATGACCTAGATGTTAGGCTCCATTAAACAAGCATCATCATCATCATCATCATCATCATCATCATCATCAACATCATCATCTTCCGGGAGAGTTGACTCCACGGTTTGTGTTACGTAGCTGTGAGCTTGGGTTTGGGAGATATTGGTTATGGAGATCACTGTTCGCAGCACTGACGATAATTTTCCGTGCCTTCACATTTTCACGTTGGTAAATTAGTTAAGATCACTGCCGATTCTAGCCCTGTCCTGTCCTACTATCGCCTCTTTCGATCCGTGGTAGAGTGTCGGCCTCCGAATCCCAAGATAGCGGATTCAAACCCGGCAGAAGTAGTCGGATTTTTTAAGGGCTGAAAAATGTCCATTCGACACTCCATGTCGTACGATGTCGGCATGTAAAATATCTCTGGTGATACATTTAGTATTTACGCGACAAAATTAATTAAATCTCAGCCAAAGACGCCCAAGAGAGATCCGGTTTGCTCTGTCTGCCATCTAGCGGACCTAGAGTAAAACGGAACGTCGAAATTGACGAGCAGACAGCCAGATGGCGTCAAATCGAAATGTCTGCACACGGTATCTGAGGCCATAGGATTATTATTATTATTATTATTATTATTATTATTATTATTATTATTATTATTATTATTATTATTATTATTATTATTATTATTATTATTATTATTATCGCCATAAGAAATGAACTGACTGCCTGTAGTGAGATGAAGTGATGCTAGAAATGGACTGCCCGTAGTGAGATTAATTGATGATAGAAATGGACTACATGTTGTGAGATTCGCCTGTAGTGAGATAGAGTGATGCTAGACATGGATTGCCAGTGGCGAGATTTTTTTAAAAAAATATTTGTTCGTGGCGTCGACCTCTGCAGATCTTTTGCCACTACTTTCAACGTATGACAGGAACCTGCGTATAAGAGTAATTGTGGAAGTGATGAGTGTTGAATGTGAAAAAACGAACGTTAAGGACGAGAGAAACACCCAGTCCGGAAGCCAGGGATATTAATCATTATTTTACAATTAAAAAACCCCTGACCCGGACGGGAATCGAACCCGGGGCCGCCGGATGCCAGTCGTACGCGTTGCCCCCTACACGGCGGGGCCGGACGTAGTGAGATTAATTGATGATAGAAATGGACTGGCCGGCCTGAGTGGCTCAGACGGTTAAGGCGCTGGCCTTCTAACCCCAACTTGGCAGGTTCGATCCTGGCTCAGTCCGGTGGTAATTGAAGGTGCTCAAATACGACAGCCCCGGGTCGGTAAATTTACTGGCACGTAAAAGAACTCCTGCGGGACTAAATTCCGGCACCTCGGCGTCTCCGAAGACCTTAAAGAGTAGTTAGTGGAACGTAAAACAAATAACATTATTATTATTAGAAATGGACTGCCTGTAGTGAGATTAAGTGATGCTAGAAATGGATTGCATGTGGTGAGATTAAGTGATGCTAGAAATGGACTGCCTTTAGTGAAATTAAGTGATGATGGAAATGGATTGCCTGTGGTTAGATTAAGTGATGCTAGAAATGGACTGCCCGTAGTGAAATTAAGTGATGCTAGAAATGGACTGCCTTTAGTGAGATTAAGTGATGCTAGAAATATATTGTCTGTCGTGAGATTAAGTGATGCTTGAAATGGATTGACAGTGGTGAGAATAAGTGATGCTAGAAATGGACTGCTTGTAATGAAATTAGGGATACTAGACATATACTGCCGGTGGTATTGTGAAGTGTGAACAATTTAAAGCAAAGGTGAGCGGAATGACGTCTGGAGATGCCGCAATCGACCTGAGGCTCATCTGGTCTCATGTTCCCTAGCACGACTTGTACTTCGAACGTGCACCTCCGTGTGGCTGCAGCCTCGTGTCGTCTTCATATGTTGGCTCCTATTTAGAGGCGGAGAACAGGGCATCCTCCTTAGGTCGTGGATCATAAAACACACACACACACACACAGAGTCACCTACAACTGGACTGTACATAGCGCTGGCGGCAACTTGTAGCCGGACGTGCTAAAACATAGCTGTAGCCACTTCGCTTTCGAGACACATATGGAAAAACCGGTAGACAGGAGATTTCTGTTGCTCAGCGATTTAACACCGAATGCTGACAGTGAATTTCCTGGGTGGAGAATTTCATGACGTGTACTTTCTCTCACCTTCCCTTTAGGGAGAATTCAAGATACGTACGTTTAATTAATTTATAACGAGACATTTGATGTGCAGAATGTACGAAAGGGGCATTATAGAGGAGGTTATCTTCAACATTTTTGAAATAAAATGATATAGTCTCCTGTGGCCTGCTGTGCTTTCAAAATGACACTATTCAAAAATCGAATATTTAGATAAAATAATTTAAAAGATGAAATTCATAAAAAGTGAGTATATCGTCGTCGCACCTCGAAATACCGATTTTTAGGTAGTTACAGGTTACACTGCAAATTAATTTGGATATTAGGAAGTGTCGTCTAGCCTGTTCTTCGTTATGTAGCACGAGTAACATAAATTCTATGGGTTCTAATGGGACGTACCCCTAAAGTTTATGCAAGACTCATGATACAACCGTTGTGCCGGATAGTCTATACTGCACCCTGGTTGGGGTGCTTTGAGCGGTTGCAATACTTCTTAACCGCTTCAATAAATTTGAATTTTAACCTATTACAGCCTAAAAATCTGGACTCTAGAACTTATGTGTCAGTGTTGAAGGGAGGGAATTCTGACCCGCAGCATATGTGCACTAAGAACTAAACTTCGTTAATATAGTTCATACAGTACTGAACCTTAGATGATAGAACCATTCTGGTCAGAGTTCTAAGCTAATACATAATGGTGTGTGGCCTCCGGAGAGGCCTGGTGCAGGTCTTTTCATTTGACACCCGTAGGCGACCTGCGCGTCGTAATGAGAATGAAACGATGATGAAAACGACACATACACCTAATCCCTGTGCCAGGAGAATAAACCAATTATGGTTAACATTCCCGACCCTGTCGGGAATCGAACCCGGGACCCCTGTGACCAAAGGCCAGCACGCTAACCATTTAGCAATGGAACCGCACAGTTATAAGCTGAAATATTGTTACACAGCGGTTTTTCTAGGCACAACGATGACATATTTATGTTCCAGTTTCTCTTTTAAATTAATTTACGTTGGTGTGGTATGCTTTTAACTTCACTGTCGCCCAGCACAGCACTGTTAGAAAAGTACTCACTTTTATGATATTGACCAACTTTGGGCCTCAGGAGGAAAGTAAACACATATATTTGTTAACTCGAAAAATCAGATTTTAAGTTTCACCAAGAGGGAAATTCCGCGGAGTTTTAATTACAGATGGATTAAAAGTAACTCACGGGAAACACTGTGATTACCTAGTGTTCATGTAAGGAAAGGTCATCATAGGGGTAGTATAAGTAATGGTTAAATGTCTCTTCGGCTGGTTGTTTAGAGGTTGTAGTAAGGATGTAAAACACAAAGCGTATAATTCACTGGTAAGACCACAATATTAGTGTGTGATTCCAGAGTATGGGATCCTAACCTGAATTACTTCATTAGAGGACTGGAAAGTATCGAACGAAAAGCATCGCTATTTATTGTGGATGATTTATGACAAATGACGAAAATGTTGCAAACTTTGGGTTGAGATGACTCGGAAGTAAGGATACAGTATCATGTGTTCGACTTAGCGGCAAGTTCCCTGCTCAGTCGAGAGACGGCGAGCAAGTACATTAGTCGACGTATGGGCTTAATTGAAGGTTTTTAGAAGTAATAAAAATCATAGTTGGAATTTAAGGGTACCAGTTGGGGCAAATATTCGCTTGTAGGACCAGAAATTGGGGCTTGGAATAATTTACTATAGCGGGTGTTTGATAAGTTCCCTTTCAAATACCTGAAGAAACGATTGGATAAATATTTTTTTGCTAGGGGCTTTACGTCGCACCGACACAGATAGGTCCTATGGCGACGATGGGATAGGAAAGGCCTAGGAGTTGGAAGGAAGCGGCCGTGGCCTTAATTGATAAATAATTGATAGGAATTTACCACCTGGGTGACAGTCATAAATGCAGATTAATGATTATTGATTTATTGATTGAACAGTACTGTGATTGCACGAAATTAGTAATTTTTTAGATTGCGGACGTTCAGTTATCTAAAAACTGAAGAAAAGGACGCGTGATATCACTCAAAATTCTCAGATGCTGCCACATTGAAATCGGTATAGCTCCTTTCTATCGCCATTGGAATCGGAGGTGAGGCTTTTTGCGGATGATGTTATTCTCTATAGAGTGATAAATAAGTTACAAGATTGTGAGCAACTGCAACGTGACCTCGAAAATATTGTGAGATGGACAGCAGGCAATGGTGTGTTGATAAACGGGGTTAAAAGTCAGGTTGTGAGTTTTACAAGTAGGAAAAGTCCTCTCAGTTTTAATTACTGCGTTGATGGGGTGAAAGTTCCTTTTGGGGATCATTGTAAGTATCTAGGTGTTAATATAAGAAAAGATCTTCATTGGGGTAATCACATAAATGGGATTGTAAATAAAGGGTACAGATCTCTGCACATGGTTATGAGGGTGTTTAGGGGTTGTAGTAAGGATGTAAAGGAGCGGGCATATAAGTCTCTGGTAAGACCCCAACTAGAGTATGGTTCCAGTGTATGGGACCCTCACCAGGATTACCTGATTCAGGAACTGGAAAAAATCCAAAGAAAAGCAGCTCGATTTGGTCTGGGCGATTTCCGACAAAAGAGTAGCGTTACAAAAATGTTGCAATGTTTGGGTTGGGAAGAATTGAGAGAAAGAAGAAGAGCTGCTCGACTAAGTGGTATGTTCCGGGCTGTCAGCGGAGAGATGGCGTGGAATGACATTAGTAGACGAATAAGTTTGAATGGCGTTTATAAAAGTAGGAAAGATCACAATATGAAGATAAAGTTGGAATTCAAGAGGACAAACTGGGGCAAATATTCATTTATAGGAAGGGGAGTTAGGGAGTGGAATAACTTACCAAGAGAGATGTTCAATAAATTTCCAATATCTTTGAAATCATTTAGGAAAAGGCTAGGAAAACAACAAATAGGGAATCTGCCACCTGGGCGACTGCCCTAAATGCAGATCAGTATTGACTGATTGACTGACATTGCATCACCACCACCAGGGAGCGCCAAAACCTAACACTTAGTAAATGCACTGTACACTGTATGGAGAACTCGACTCGACCGTGTTGCAGCTTCGATATATTTTATTTGAACTTCGAATTTAGGCGAGAACAAAAATACTTTTGATGTTAGGTAGTGTTTGTCTTAATTATGAGTGCCCGTGGCTGTCCAATCATAACTCTTGTAACCCTAATCTACTACCTTCGATTAACATTTATTTTCTCCTACACATAATAGAATTTACAGGAATGTTCCTGATTTAAGATGTGAAAGACGCTTACGCACGTCGATGAATGACGTCGCTTACTGAATGATGATGGTGGTGGTGGTGGTTGTGGTAGTTATTGTTTTAAGAGGAAGTACAACTAGGCAACCATCCTCTATATAACACTAAATAGAGAGAAAAATGGAAGGGATCCGCCACTTCGAAAATGAAGGTATCGGCCAAAGAAAGACAAGGGCCACGAAGGGCGTGAAGATGGAAGACTCCCTAGGCCTCGAGTGCTCTAATACCGTCGGGATCGGAAAAGCACAAGAGTTTACCAAGGAAGGTTGAATAGGATAGGTGAAAGTAAGCAGCCTCACACATGTAAGTGGAACCAATGTCAGGAATCAGTTAATGGACCTGTGGTCGCCAACTCACGCTCCTAAGTTGACAGCATGTGAGGCCCCTTTTAGTCGCCTCTTACTACAGGCAGGGTATACCATGGGTTTTATTCTACTTTCACAGGGGGACCGAATGATGTATTAAGACACTAAACTGTAATTTTATTATTATTATTATTATTATTATTATTATTATTGTTATTATTATTAGTTGGACTGTAATTAAAACTGAGTGGCACTAGCTAACGCCATGAAAATTATGAAATGGGGGACATATTCTGATGCTGTTGGGCTGAAAGGGTCAAATAACAGAACACCGGCCACCTGTTTTTGAATTGCCGAGTTCTATCTCGGCTTAGCCCGGTACTCAAACACTCCGGGCTCGAGATTGTAGATTTATCGCCTCGTAACTGAACTCCTTCGGGAGAAAATTCTGACAGCTCGATGTCTCCGAAAATCGTAAAACACTTTAGTGGGATGTAAAACCAATGAAATTCATCCATTGTTCATTTTGCTGTTATGTTTTTCCTCTGTAAGGCCCAAACGTTTCAGATCGATCTAATCAAATTGGAAAATGCAATGTTTCAGGCTCAAAATTCATTAATATTACAAAGAAATAATTAAATACTTGTACCCTTTTTACACTCTTCGTTTCCATTTTGAACCACATGGCATCGATGACTTTTCACGATTACAGTCTCTGGAGGAGTTGTTTATCCACAGACAAGCTGCGCCGTACTGTGCCTTACAATGTGTACATATACAAGTCCGACTGCTTGGCTATTTGGGAGGAAACCGAAAATATCAATGGTGCGGCTGTAATTAGGTGCAGCTGGGAAGAGGAGTGCGGTAGTTTGCAATTACTTTCCGCATTGATCCTTCTGTGGGTGGGGGCCGTAGAATAACATGGACGGTGGTGTCCTCTGTCTGCCGTAAGAGGCGACTGAAAGGAGGGTGGGTTGGTGACCACGGGACCCTTGGCTGAGTCCTGTCATTGCTTCCACTTACTTCTCACTTTCATCTATCGTATACAACCTCCCTTGGTCAACTCTCGTTCTTTTCCTACCCAACAGTAATATTTATCGAGGTTGAAGTATTCTTTCAATTTCAGACCCTTCGTGGCTTCTGACTACCTTCAAGAGCTCTGTCTTTGCTCTGTATGTGTGTTTAACGGTAAAATTACTTTAAGCTATATTGATAATATTTAATTGTTGACCCGCTTACTCTGTGAGGAAATATTGTAAACATACGGAGACTAAACATGATGGTAGTAAACAATTTTATAAATAGGTCAAATGTACCAAATTTAATGTACGTAATGGAGTTCAGACGTGTTCAGATATATCAGTATGCATTAGAGGCGACGGTGAACTTTAACAGTCAAATTAGAATATACACATGAATTAACACGAAATACAAACTGAACGAAGGATTGTTACATTGCAATTTAAATAAAGTTTTATAAACAAGTCTTATTACTACGGTATTATTTTATTATATAAAGACTCATACACACTTTTACGAAGTTCAAACGGACAACGTAATGCAATCTCAGTTTAATTTTAATCAAATATGATGTGCCCTTATACCCTATGGTATGTGTGCTTATTTATAAGTTAAACAATAAAGCTAATGATGGTCAAAAGTAACGGGCCGAAACTTGTCCTGAATAATATAAAATTCTTTTAATATATTGTGTTGATTAGGAAGAGCAGTCTTTTCAATTTTGTCATTGTAAATCATCAACACGGAGACGAAACTCTTAACTTCCGTAAAATCAATTCAGTTCTACACTTCCTTCTGTTTTCCTCATACAGAGCTCCTGGTATGTAGACGAGAGAGAAAGTGCGATTTAGCAACATTTTCAGTGACTTCAGCTAAGACTCTGGCTGGTTTATTGGTGAAAAATTGCCATTACTTCAGTACACGACGTTCAGTTCATTAAAATTACGCCATCGGGCCCGTCTCATAGAACAGAACTTCGTGGCGTGTTATGTTTAGAAGCATCAGTTCATTAAGATTCGTCCAACACCAATTGATTCTTCTCTGTTTGAATGACAGGAAGATTTTTGACAACCAATCATGCGTTACTAAATTCACAGCTGTGCCTTTGTGCCGCTACTGACGTAACGTGTCTGCAGTCTGTAAAGCACGTGATGCTGCTGGTGAAAATAAAATCGCAAACTTTGTTTCTTGATCAGGTATTCTTGTGTTGAGTAGAGCGTTTAGGAGTTAGTGTCAGAATTAGGGAGCATATTAAACACACTTACTGCAATAACGGTCTGACAGCAATATTCGAGTAATGAATAGAGACAAGTACCTTTTAATTGATTGGGATATGTTGGTAGAACATCCGTGGAATTCCATCAATCACTACTGATCTGCATTTAGGTCATTCGCCCTGGTGGCAGATTCCGTATCTGATGTTTTCCTAGCCTTTTCTTAAATGATTGAAAAGAAATTGTAAATTTATTGAACATCTCCCTTGGTAAGTTATTCCAATCCCTAACTCCCCTTCCTATAAACGAATATTTGCCCCAATTTGTCCTCTTGAATTCCAACTTCATATTGTGATCTTTCCTACTTTTAAAGACACCACTCAAACTTACTCGTTTACTGATGTCCTCCCACGCTATCTCTCCACTGACAGCTCGGAACATACCACTTAGTCAAGCAGCTCGTCTCTTTTCTCCCAAGTCATCCCAGCCCAAACTTTGCAACATTTTTGTAACGCTACTCTTTTTTTCGGAAATCGCCCAGAACAAATCGAGCTGCTTTTCTTTGGATTTTTTTTTTCCAGTTCCTGAATCAAGTAATACTGGTGAGGGTCCCATACACTGGTACCATACTCTAGTTGGGGTCTCAAAAAGAGACAAATATGCTCTCTCCTCTACATCCTTACTACTACCCCTAAATACCCTCATAACCATGTGCACAGATCTGTACCCTTTATTTAAAATCATATTTATATGATTACCCCTATGAAGATCTTTCCTTACATTAATACCTAGGTATTTGCAATGATCCCCAAAGGAAACATTCACCCCATCAACCCAGTAATTAAAACTGAGAGGACTGTTCCTATTTGTGAAACTCACAACGTGACTTTTAACCCCGTCTATCATCATACCATTGCCTACTGTCCATCTCACAACATTATCGAGGTCATTTTGCAGTTGCTCACAATCTTGTAACTTATTTATTACTCTGTACAGAATAACATCATCTGCAAACAGCCTTATCTCTGATTCCACTTCCTTACACATATCATTGATATATATATAAGAAAACATAAAGGCCCGATAATACTGCCTTGAGGAATTCCCCTCTTAATTATTACAGGGACAGATAAAGCTTCACCTTCTCTAATTCTCTGAGATCTATTTTCTAGAAACAGAGCCACCCATTCAGTCACTCTTTTGTCAAGTCCAATTGCACTCATTTTTGCCAGTAGCCTCCCATGATCTACCCTATCAAATGCCTTAGACAGGTCAATCGCGATAAAGTCCAATTGACCTCCTGAATCCAGGATATCTGCTATATCTATATTAGTTCCATACGACGGACTACAAGTAACGTTGTATATCTCTATACTGCTGGTGGTGATTATTGTTTCACAGGAGTAATAAAGTATCAACATTAAGGGAATGAAACTACTCAACAGAAAACATGGACATGTAAATTTCAACATGAAGATATTATGAGATTTTTGTTCCCAAGATAATTT
Source organism: Anabrus simplex (assembly GCF_040414725.1). NCBI lineage: Eukaryota > Metazoa > Arthropoda > Insecta > Orthoptera > Tettigoniidae > Anabrus > Anabrus simplex. The sequence goes on from NC_090267.1 coordinate 35,410,980, forward strand.
AATCCATTTACAGGTTTTAAAGAAAAGAGCACTTGCTAATATATTTTATACACCCCCCCACCATGGCTCAACAACCCCGAAGGGCCATGGCATACCAAGTGACCACTGCTCAGCCCGAAGGCCTACAGATTACGAGATGTCGTGTGGTCAACACAACAGATCCTCTCGGCCGTTATACTTGGCTTTCTACACCGGGGCCGCTAACTCACCGTCAGATAGCTGCCCAGTTGCGATCACGCAGGCTGAGTGGACCTCGAACCAGCCATCAGATGCAGGTAAAATCCCTGACCTGGCTTATAATCGAACCCGGGACCTCCGGGTAAGAAGCACACACGCTACCCCACCAACGCGGAGCCGGCACAATAAATTTTACACACCACTCTATTTACTTTTAAAATCAAACAGCTGAAGTTCTGACGGTTTCAGAGAGCGTTAAGTTTTCACGGCGGTTTTCCTCCAAAAAATCCACAATTCGGCAATTAACCGAATGTTGAAAACATCCTAGGGTTTATGAGCTACGAATTTTAGGTAAACAAATAATATAAAGCATGAGAAAATATTTTTTTATTTACTCTTAAAGATTACAATCCTTTTCTTAATGATCGTTATCTGGTCAATTAGATTAGCAGTTTGCTTTTTTCTACCACTATGAGCGCTAATGTGAGTCAATGCTTTGTTTTACTTAAGCACCACTACGAGCGCTAATGTGAGTCAAGGCTTTGTTTTACTTAAGCACCACTACGAGCGCTAAAGTAGCCAAGGCGTTGTTTTAAATAAGCACCACTACTAGCGGTAATGTGAGTCAAGGCTTTGTTTTTCTTAAGCACCACTACGAGCGCTAAAGTAGTCAAGGCTTTGTTTTACTTAAGCACCACTACGAGCGCTAATGTGAGTCAAGGCTTTGTTTTACTTAAGCACCACTACGAGCGCTAATGTGAATCAAGGCTTTGTTTTACTTAAGCACCACTACGAGCGCTAATGTGAGTCAAGGCTTTGTTTTTCTTAAGCACCACTACGAGCGCTAGGCTTGTTTTACTTAAGCACCACTACGAGCGCTAATGTGAATCAAGGCTTTGTTTTACTTAAGCACCACTACGAGCGCTAAAGTACTCAAGGCTTTGTTTTACTTAAGCACCATTACGAGCGCTAATGTAAGTCAAGGCTTTGTTTTACTTAAGCACCATTACGAGCGCTAATGTAAGTCAAGGCTTTGTTTTACTTAAACACCACTACGAGCGCTAAAGTAGTCAAGGCGTTGTTTTACTCAAGCACCATTACGAGCGCTAAAGTAGTCAAGGCGTTGTTGTACTCAAGCACCACTACGAGCGCTAAAGTGAGTCAAGGCTTTGTTTTACTCAAGCACCATTACGAGCGCTAAAGTAGTCAAGGCTTTGTTTTACTTAAGCACCACTACGAGCGCTAAAGTGAGTCAAGGCTTTGTTTTACTCAAGCACCACTACGAGCGCTAAAGTGAGTAAGCGTTGTTTTACTTAAGCACCACTACGAGCGCTAAAGTAGTCAAGGCTTTGTTTTACTTAAGCACCACTACGAGCGCTAATATGAGTCAAGGATTTGTTTTACTTAAGCACCACTACGAGCGCTAAAGTGAGTCAAGGCTTTGTTTTACTCAAGCACCACTACGAGCGCTAAAGTAGTCAAGGCGTTGTTTTACTCAAGCACCACTACGAGCGCTAAAGTAGTCAAGGCGTTGTTTTACTCAAGCACCACTACGAGCGCTAAAGTGAGTCAAGGCTTTGTTTTACTTAAGCACCACTACGAGCGCTAAAGTGAGTCAAGGCTTTGTTTTACTCAAGCACTATTACGAGCGCTAAAGTAGTCAAGACTTTGTTTTACTTAAGCACCACTACGAGCGCTAAAGTAGTCAAGACTTTGTTTTACTTAAGCACCACTACGAGCGCTAAAGTAGTCAAGTCGTTGTTTTACTCAAGCACCATTACGAGCGCTAAAGTAGTCAAGGCTTTGTTTTACTTAAGCACCACTACGAGCGCTAATATGAGTCAAGGCTTTGTTTTACTTAAGCACCACTACGAGCGCTAAAGTAGTCAAGGCGTTGTTTTACTCAAGCACCACTACGAGCGCTAAAGTGAGTCAAGGCTTTGTTTTACTTAAGCACCACTACGAGCGCTAAAGTGAGTCAAGGCTTTGTTTTACTGAAGCACTATTACGAGCGCTAAAGTAGTCAAGACTTTGTTTTACTTAATCACCACTACGAACGCTAAAGTAGTCAAGGCGTTGTTTTACTCAAGCACCACTACGAGCGCTAAAGTGAGTCAATGCTTGTTTTAAGCACCACTACGAGCGCTAAAGTAGTCAAGGCGTTGTTTTACTCAAGCACCACTACGAGCGCTAAAGTAGTCAAGGCGTTGTTTTACTCAAGCACCACTACGAGCGCTAATATGAGTCAAGGCTTTGTTTTACTTAAGCACCACTACGAGCGCTAAAGTAGTCAAGGCGTTGTTTTACTCAAGCACCATTACGAGCGCTAAAGTAGTCAAGGCGTTGTTTTACTCAAGCACCACTACGAGCGCTAAAGTGAGTCAAGGCTTTGTTTTACTCAAGCACCATTACGAGCGCTAAAGTAGTCAAGGCTTTGTTTTACTTAAGCACCACTACGAGCGCTAAAGTGAGTCAAGGCTTTGTTTTACTCAAGCACCACTACGAGCGCTAAAGTGAGTAAGCGTTGTTTTACTTAAGCACCACTACGAGCGCTAATATGAGTCAAGGCTTTGTTTTACTTAAGCACCACTACGAGCGCTAAAGTAGTCAAGGCGTTGTTTTACTCAAGCACCACTACGAGCGCTAAAATGAGTCAATGCTTGTTTTAAGCACCACTACGAGCGCTAAAGTAGTCAAGACTTTGTTTTACTTAAGCACCACTACGAGCGTTAAAGTAGTCAAGGCGTGGTTTTACTCAAGCACCACTACGAGCGCTAAAGTGAGTCAATGCTTGTTTTAAGCACCACTACGAGCGCTAAAGTGAGTCAAGGCGTTGTTTTACTCAAGCACCACTACGAGCGCTAATGTGAGTCAATGCAGAGTTTCACTTTAGCTCTTGTAACTAAATTCGGTGTGGACATTTTTCAAAAGATCAAAAACTGCCTGAGGGTATTCAACCAAGGAACACAGTATAGGAAGAAATCTGTAAATAAGTTAATTTGGCTAGGATTTATATAAACAAAGAAACGAGTAATGAAGCAAGCGATTTTATGCTGTTTTTCCGGAACTGCATTTAGGCCGGAAGTGATTTTCGAAAAGTTTTTAAGTTTGACAGAGCTATCCAAGACTCAAAATTTCAAATCTTTCCGGGCACTGTATCCCTTCAGCATTCGACACAATTGAGCAAATTGCTACATTTTACGTTCTTCGTAGTATGGGGAAGGGGTGCCTGGCCGAGGCGGTAAAGGCGTGCTCGGCTCGCCCGGAAGGACGCGGGTTCGAATCCACTTTAGGAAATCGTCAAATTTAAGAAATGAGATTTCCACTTCCGGAGGTGCATATGGCACTGAGGTTCACTCAGCCTACACCAAAAATGAGTACCAGGTTATCTCCTGAGGGCAAAGACGGCCGGGCGTAGAGCTAACCACTCTAACTCATCCAGTGCCGAGGTTACGGATAGTGGAAGCCTTTAACCTCCACCACTCCCAGGGCCTTCATGGCCTGTATGGAGAAGACTTTACTTTACTTTTGTAGTATGGGGACCCCTACTTTGTCTTCTAAGAAATATTTTCAACATTAAACGTAAAACTACGGTAGGGCTACTCAAATACCACTCTGCCGCAAAAACTGCAATATCTATTATTCTGTATATATGTTTATTACTTTTAAAAAAAACTAACCCTCTGTATTAACAGGCTGCCATGAATGACAAGGTAATACGGGTTACATGTGATGTGATGGACTTAACAAAGAAATACTGTACACGTAGAAATTACATAATTTTCAATGTTTTTATCAGTAACGACTTCATGCACTGAATACTCGTTATGCGGGGTCTTAGGAGCCTATAGGAACCTCGGAGAGATATCGTAACTGTTTCGTGAATGACCTTCATGGGTAGCTGGAAACGCTTCCATGTGTCGGCTAAATGTTGAGGTATGGTGACGCGTACTACGACTATTAGTGCTATTACTTCAGCCTCTTGAAGATGGAATAGGGAATTGTGGGTTCATAGAACTCATATTTCCCTAGGTTCACCTGTATTACAACCAGAGAGGCTGAGAACTTTCATGTCCATTAAAATACTCATATTGCCACAAAATATGATCTAAATCCTTACTCTCGTATGGTATGAATGTGTTTATAAGCATATATCTACTGAGATGAAACCAATAATGTATACAAAATAATAATTTTATAAAATTAAAATACAGTAGAAGCTCGATTTAACGTTTTTGTAGGGGCCGTGATTTACTCTGTGTTATAGCTTAAACGCGACACGTGGAAAATATCTATAGGGTGATAGAAGACAAAATAGTAGGCTACAAGTGAACACAATATTTTGAAAGGTACTGCACCTAAAATACTTCATTCTTTACACCATGGATTACGTTCAATTTATCGTTCACAGGTTAAACTTTCATTTTTTGTGACATCACCTGTACCGAACAGAATACTAACCTTGGAAATTGTCTGACAAAAGCCAAAAACCAACACGGTCACTTGTTTTGTAAGCGCGGGTGGAAGCATACAAGTTTGAGTTGTTGAGGAGGATGAGGGAATGTCATCTTAATGTTCCTCTTTGTAGCCAATTGTTCACGTTCCTTTACTTATGTGAATAGACAGGCACACAGTTTTTGATACCCCATTCAATGATCACCTGAGGTTGTGTTTAACGCGGAGTCGGCAGCAGTTACAGATTGTAATACAGAACTACCATATGCAGCTGGTTACTACATTGACGAATTTTTCTTGATCCTTTTTGGAGACATACTTTGTACCTCGTTCAATCTGAATCCACGCTGAATCGGACCCCATTAACCGGACTTCCACTGTACTCACTCCATATAAAAAACATATGCAGAGTTACAATCGTGGTTAAAATGCACCAGTATTGTAAAATATCGTAAAATTTGGTGGTACCAAGAAAGGTCAGGTTTTATTCATGTTTACTAAAGTACCTAATGTTCTGATCTTCGAACATAATTCTGTGTGTTGAATGAAATGATATTAATTGTTGTACCTACCTCGAGCCTCAGGTTCACTGGGACATTTCTAGTAAACAAGCAAACACGAACACGAGAGTAGAGTTTTATTGTTGGATTTGGACCGCCGAAGCCCGTAAATGGCAGCAGTAGCAGCATCAGCAAAAGTTTGCCTTTTCCTTTTTCCATTCTTTCAAACACAAATGTACGAAAAAATAGTTGAATTAACGCCATCACCTAACAATTGTAATATAGTGAGTTGTACTACACAGCTGAGAAGAGTTTAAGGACTAGATAGATAAAGCAACATGACGTATAAACTAGTCCGTGGAAATGAATGAAATTGCTGTAACAAGTTGCTAGAGGTCATCTACACGTGCACAGGAACCTGGCGTGACTATAGCGCCATATTGGTCTAGCCCCACAAGACGAAGCAGTTGAAGGAACGAGACAAGACAGTGTGAGTCCGAGGAGTTTGGTAGTGCTCATAGCATTGTTTCACGTGCATGGAGAGCATCCGAACTACAGGCACTGCTGCCCAAAGGAGAGGAGTTGGTCGACCACGGTCAACTACAGCAGCAGATGATCGCTACATTGTGAAACATGCAATAAGAGACTCCCGTTTTCCCGAAGACCATTGCGTTGTGTTCCGTTGACACCCACACATTTGTGGCATCCTCTGCGATGGTGAGAAAAGCACCAGGTCAGGACCGACGTAGAGTGGGCTGGTGTGCTCTTCTCAGATGAGAGCAGATTCAGTCTGAGTAGTGATTCTAGACGTACTCTCATCTAGCGAGAGGTGGAAAAACGTAATGCATGCAAGAACTTTGTCGAACATGACCATTTATTTGGTCATTGAAAGGATACTCCCTAAAATATAAAATACGAAATGAAGAGATAAGAAAACAAGTAAATATATTCTCACTGAATGAAAGAATATTCCAAGACATGATAAAGTGGAAAAGCCACTTCTGAGGATGGATAACAATAGAATCCCAAAACTTGCTCTTGAATACCATCCTACGGAAAGAAGTGATATTGGTCGTTCTATGAAGAGACGGAATGAAATCTGAGGTCGGAACAGGCTATTAGTCTAATCCATGAAGAGGAAGTAAGTAAGTAAGCAAGCATTTCTTTGCTTCTGACATAAATATGTCGTATGGATGACGATCTTCTGAAATAAACGATACAATATAAGTGACGCGATGCTACCTAGCAACCGAGCACGATGTGATTTTGGAGAATTGGTGGATGGTCGTGACTGAGAGACAAGTTGTAGTCTGTTTTATGAAGGAGGCTAATTATTTCATTCGTCAGTTTCCTCCTTTTAGGGCACTGAATCCTACATTTGTTGACTCCAAATACCATACTGATAACTATTTAAAACTCTGTGCCAGTTGCAAATAATTTAATCCCTATCAATTTGTTTCATTTATTAAAGGACATGCACCGACCCCGCTATCTGACGGTGAAAAAGCGGCCCCGGTCTAGGAGGCCAAGAATAACTGCTGAAAGGATTCGCAGTGCTGACCACAGGACACCTCATAATCTGCAGGCCTTCGGGCTGAGCAGCGGTCGCTTGGTAGGCCTCGGCCCTTCGGGGCTGTTTTGCCATGGGGCTTTCTTTATTTTGTCTTTTTTGAAAGACATACTTATGACCATCTGATTTTTCCGAAGGAGAATTTGACATTTTCAGTTTTAAATGAACAGCATAAAATACAGAAAAAAATGTCCTTTCAGTCATATTTCAAAGTAAATGCTACGCATGGCTTATTCTGATCATGACAGATCATCATTGCGAGAATCAGGGAAGTTCTCCACAAGTTAGAAATCATGAAAACAGCGGTTAAAATGTCCATATGGAGCAATGGATATCGGTTTCATTTAGACATTATTCGACTGAGTGATTGCTTTTCTTGAATGTCTTCTCTCTCTTCAGCTCCGGTGAAGCCTTCATCGAGCGTGAAGTGCGTCAGATGTTGTTACTGCTTCATGAAACAACCGACACTCGGCAGGGGCTGAGATTAAGGAGATCTCTAGCGCATGTTGTGTCAGTATGCCGCGTTAGGTGGAACTACTAACTCGTCTGTAAAGAACACAAGCTGAGTGTCGATTAAACCTTTAACTGTTAACAGAAAGCTCTCGCAATAACGCACACGTGATTCAGGATCAGCTGGTGTTAAACTATGAACACATGCGCATTTAGATGGTTTGAGTTTTAATCATTTTGTTGCAGTATATTAATAATTCACTGAAACCCCAACGTGCTGTTCTAATTTCGGTTGTGATTTTTTGCGGTGGACGTTGAAATTTTATGTCAGTTTCGTCTAACTTTCCTTCTGTTGACACTGTACGCCTTCGCGTGTGTTTCCGGTACAGCACTGAACCAGTAGTCTCAAACATATTCAGTAGATCATTAATTGAAATTATGGAAAGAGACAATTGTCCGGAGAATCTCCTCTGCAAGAACGCGGCAATTCTTCCCATCTTCGTAAACGACCGCGGACAAATGACTAGAGCATGGCGAAGGGAGCGAGCGAGACAGCCAGGTGTGCCGCAAGTGTAGGGAAATTCAGCGAGCCAACCGGCTGGTTTTGGCTCAGCCGCGCGGGAGCGGTCAGGTTTTTTTTACGAAGACCTCTGTAGCATTGGACATCCCTCAGTCACTTTCACGAGCCTTAAAACTCATGAGTATAAAAATTCCCCATTTCCTATTTTTTTTTAACAGTAGCTTTGTTTACTCAATGCCCACCCTACCCACATAACCAATGTAGATGTTCGAAAATTTTATCGGAATAGTGTGGAAAGATCCGTTGTTATCGCCAGCCTGAACTGCGTGCTTTCTGGTAACTGGTAACAGGTGGACCTGCCGTGTATCTTTGCACACAGTAGTGTATACGGGACGGAGGGTTCAATAGCCCAAGAACGCCCTATACCCACACATCGAGGCTTGCTTTACCAGGTACACAATGGCGGGTTGTTTTAGTTAAAACTCTATTGTCAACTGAAATTGTAACTTTATCGGCACACGCGGATGACAGTCTTTTATGACAAAACCATACTGTTTCTTCCGATTTGTTTTCTGGTTACCAGGTGTACGCATAAGTCTTTTTCCGGTTTCACTAAGATATGGCGCCAGTGAACAGTACGCAGCGTATGAATTTGAAAAACCCGTCAGTTTGTTCTTCTGACATTAACCTACCAACACTCGCAAGTTGAGTCCGCCAATTACTAGCGTCTGTATTGTATCATTTAGTGATCATGTCAACGTTTGTGCCTGAAAAAATTATTTTCGGCACGCATTGCGTTTCTTATTTAATTGAAAGAGAAAAGGCTGCGGAAAGTCGTCGTTTGCTGGTAGAAACATATAGTGAACACGCTCTATCGATTAGAACATGAGAGACATGCTCTCGACAATTTAAACGTAGTGATTTCAATGTGAAAGACGGTGCACGCTCTGAATTACGACCCAACTCAAACTCAACAGCTATGGCACAAACATTAAATGCAGAGGTTTACGAGCAATGGGGGATCAGTAAACTCGGTAAATTTGTCCCACACCATTTGAATGAATGGCAAATGGAAAATCATAAAGTCACTTGTGAAATGCTGCTTCAACGCTACGAAAGAAAATCATTTATGTGCCGAATTGTGACGGGTGACGAAAAATGGATTTTCGTTAGAAAACCCTAATCGGAGAATATCGTGGCTGTCACCTGTCAAAGCCGGTCCTTCAACACCAAGGCCAAATCGCTTCAGCAAGGAGACCATGCTTTTTGTCTGGTGTGGCTAAGGCTGTATTGTGTATTATGAATTCTTGAAGCCCGGTGAAACCGTTAATGCACAACGCTATAGCCAACAAATGATTAATTTATATCATGTATTCATCGACAGACAACCAGAATGGGCCAGAAGACATGGCAAAGTGATTTTGTTACACGAAAATGCACCGTCTCACTCAGCAAAACCAGTGAAAGACACGTTGCAATCGCTAACACTCCAGCAATTTCGAGAAAGTTAGAAAATGGCTCAACGAAAGGTTTTCTAGCATGGTATTCATAACTTACTTGAAAGATGGGCGAATTATGTAGAAGACGAGGGTCGATGTTTTGAATAGACAAAAATGAAATTCCCTACAAATTTACGTGTTTTCTTTAACACAAAAGCCGGCAAGAACTTATGCATACACCTGGTATGAATGCTACAAGCGTTATAGGCTACAGGAAATTAGCTTGTCTATTAAATTCAATAATTCACAAATAATGTGCACTGTTACGGAGATATCCGTGGTAGGTAGAGGTGAAAGAAGGTGCGGGTGTGAATGGGTTTCAAGCTACGAATTTAACGTGCAATGTAAAATTAATTTAAAATTTAACTAGGTTATATTTTCTTTTCAAAAACAAGAGATAACAATCATAACAGGTACAGAGTAGCAAAAATGTAGGTACAATATTACTGGATTCGGGCTCAGTGCCCTTACTTCATAACTCTTGGGCCATCAGCTCCGCCTTACTCCAAAAAAATTTTAGCCAAGGGGCAGAAAACCCCATTCATGCCCAGGAGCACTGGCTCCAAACATTACAGATAAAGCCTGCACGAGGCATACAGAAACAAATTTCAAAGAGCGATCCGCTCTCAAAATTGTAAGCCTATCACAAGGCCACACCAAACTCTACCTTCAAGCTGTCCTTCTAAGGACGTATTCACAGGGGTAAAATACCCAACCTACGGAGGTCTATTGCATGAAAAGAAGGTTGATTACATGACCTCTAAAATAACAATTTGAGAGGAGGCGATCTTGCACTCCTAATACACTTTGTTTTTAAAACCTAATCTGGCTCTGGGCCACTAACGCAAGGGCTAATCCCATACTACAGAGGTGACTTAGAGAAGAACACTTTACATTACATAAACGAAGAATAGTTTGAAAAAAAAAAATAAGTTCACCTCAAAACAAATGTGAGTGGGAGCTCGAGAGGGTTAGCACTCTCTATCCCAATATGTAGCTTTACAAGAAAAAGATGAAAAGAGTAATTACATTTTAGGAAAAGGTTACATGATGGAAATGCTTCGAACCCGCCGCGAGTGTTAAACTGCCGACCTAGCAAGAAAAGAAGTTATTAATAGGCCATTACCTGGTGTTGAACGGCTGAAGAAGAAAGAGGCGCTTCCCGCCTTCTGCTATGTACTTAATACACTGAAAGATGGAACAGAAGTGGCCCGGAGACCCTAAAATCAGCAGTTTATATACTCTCCCGGAAGTTTCTAGGCGTTAGGGGAATGAAAACACCCGCCCACAATGTTTTTATTGGATAGGACCCCGCAATCGATTCAAGTTGGGGGAAGATACATCTGATTGGATAGAAATTAATTTAAGAAATTCGGGATTGGCTACATGCGAAACAAGGGGAAAGAGAGGGGTATACAGCCAACTTAAACAATAACAGAAAGAAATTTAGCAAAGAACAAACATTTGAAATAAAAATTTCTTCAAAAAAATAGTTCTTTGACTCCGCACTAGGTTGCACTATTGTTCATCTTCAGTAGTGTCCTCTAGAAGAGAAAGTTCACACTTCTTACTTCAAGCTAAACAAAAACACATCAAAAGTGACACAGTTCAAAAACTCAAAATTTTCCACGTGGTGACATCTTCTGAGAAAGTAGAGAATTAATAGAATAGATAAAGTTCAACCTTCCTCCAGAAGAGGAGTTTCAACTGGCGCAACTTTTAAATAAACGGTGTAGAGGTGTACCGCCCGGTACAGACCTCCCCCCCCCAAAAGTTCCTCCAGGGGTGACACATGAAATCAGTTTGAAACAAAGTCCAAGTAATGATGTTGATACGAAGATAGATAGCAGAAGCATTTACAAGATTTCTTAATTCAGTTTCAAAATGTTGTTGTTGCAGGTGAATGAAAGTCTTTATGTTTGTAGAATTTGAATTTCTGAAGATAAACTTTTAATACTTAAAGGTGAAGAAAAATTTTGCAATGTCCACCAAATATTGTTGTTGAATTCCCAAGTGTAGTTATTGCTTATGGTGACTGTCCATGTAGTTGATGTAGATTGAGTCGGATGGCCAGACCGGCCGTTGCAGCTTGCGTCCAACGGAGGCCGCTCGGACCCCTCAAGTACCCTGAGATACCGCTCGCCCGCACTATGAGGGGAGCAGAGGTGTTGAAGTACGCCGCGCCCGCGGTGAACAGATACAGGCTGCGGGCATGTAGCAGGTCGTGCGCCGCACATCAGCCTTGGCCGGGAGGAGAGCTCCGGCTCGCCGTTCACATGTCGTCCTCGCTGGAGAGGAGGGGGCCCATCCCCCTCCCCAGTCGCTGCACGGCGCTGCGCGGCTGCGGGGGCGCTGAAACATTAAAGCTAGGCGGCAGAATTGTGTTGGACTATCATCTTCTTTGAGGGTACAGGCTAGTGGAGAGGTTGAGGGGCCAGCGGCGTGTAGATATCCATGGCATTTACTATTATGAAGCCACAGTGTAAGGTGGAGCAGGAGACGGGAGCGTGGTAATGGCCGTGGCAAGCACAGGATGGCAGTTTAACGGGTCGGGGCAGGTTTTACACAAGGCTTACATCTAAAACCAAAATATTACAGAAGGGGCAGAATGCCTTAAAAGTGAAACTCAAAAAAATATAACCTTCATATCCTTTCAAAATAATATGAAGCAAGTTAACACAGAAATTACACCGGTTTCACCTGGGACAGGTGAACCCTAAATATCCTCTCGGTGGCTGGATTACTTAGCAATAAGGTAACCGGCGTAAGAAAATCGAGAATGATACAAGGCCCATGAAATCTGGGGGCAAGCTTGCCCGCGGGAACAAAATTTTTGACCATAACCTGGTCACCTACCTTCAAAGTGGTGGGTCTCCGTCCACGATCATACCTTTCCCTAACCTTTTCATGAGACACTTTAAGATTGGCTTTAGCCTTCTTCCAAAGATCTTTAATGTTATCCGGATCTATTGTCTCGGGTAGAATGTCATTCAAAGACCAGAGGTTAGAGAGCGGCGAGTTGGGAACAAACTTGAACATCAAAGAAGCTGGAGTAAATTTGTGTGATTCATGGACCGCCGAATTCAAAGCAAAAGCTAACCAATGCAGGGACGTGTCCCACCTAGAATGATCTTCATGATGATAGGCAATAAGTGCGGACCTGAGATTACGGTTAACCCGTTCAGCCAGAGATGGTTGAGGGTAATAAGCGGAAGTAGTTACATGAGAGATGGACAAGTCAAAACAGAATTTACGAAATAAATTAGATGTAAAAGCCTTAGCATTATCAGATACAATGTATTGGCACGGACCAAAAGAAGCGAAAATAGAATTTAAGCAAGTAATGGTGGACTGAGCGGTAGCCAGCTTAGTCGGAAATAACCAAGAAAATCTAGTAAAGCCATCTACGCACACAAAGATGAACTTGTTAGCATTACCCTTTGACTGGGGGAAGGGTCCTACATAATCGATATACAGGCGTTCCATGGGGCGCGACGCTTGATGAGATGACAAAAGGCCTACTTTAGTGGACATGGTGGGTTTACTGATCAAACAAGATTTACAAGCTTTTACAAGTTCCCGAATTTCACCGTCCATACCTTTCCATATGAACATTTCACGAATCTTTTCACGGGTTTTAAAGATTCCAAGATGCCCTCCTAATGGGGTCTCATGATAATACTTGAAGATCATAGGCACAAGAACCGCTGGCACGACAACCTTCATCATCTTATCATGCCTCGATGGGCAACATAAAACACCATTCCTCAGAACATAAGGGACGACATGTTCCCCAGAAGAAAGGGTTTCCATTATCGGAGCCAGCGTAGGATCTTCACGTTGGTATTTCTCGATATCCCTAAAGAGCATGGGAGCATCTGTTAGGATGGCATTAACACCAGATAGTATGGACTCAGAAGGTGATGAACTGTCGACCGGTTCGTGGGTCTCTACGTCGTTATGAAACATACGGCTGAGTCCATCAGCAACAACATTTTCGGTACCTCTGATATGTCTAACATCAAACTGGAAGGCGGAAATACGAATAGCCCAGCGGGCTATACGACCAGTACGACGCGGCCTACCTAAGACCCAGCTTAAGGCTTGATTATCTGTCTCCAAGTCGAATTTGACATGTTCCAGATAGAGACGGAACTTTTCTAAGGCAAATAAAACTGCCAAACCTTCAAGCTCATATATGGAGTACTTTGCTTCTTGAGCCGAGAGAGTCCTAGATGCATAGGCGATGGGGCGCCTCCCTAGTTCAGTCTCTTGAAGAAGGACTGCAGCTACCGCCGACGACGACGCGTCGGTTTGGACGATGAATTTCTTCGAGAAATCAGGCATAGCAAGTACAGGGGCATTACAGAGAGCTAATTTAAGGTCTTCAAAAGCGGCTTGTTGAGACGGTCCCCACTCGAATTTGATGCCTTTCCTACGAAGAAGGTTTAAGGGCGCCGCTCTATTAGCAAAATTAGGAATGAACTTCCTGAAGAAATTCACCATGCCAATGAACCTGGCGATACCTTTAATGTCCTTGGGAGGTTTAAAATCACGGATGGCCTGTGTTCTAGAATGATCGACAGCTACCCCATCGGGTGACACAATATGCCCTAGGAATGACATAGAGGGCTTAGCAAAGGCAACCTTGGACAACTTGACAGTTAATCCAGCCTTACGAAGGCGATTCAGAACTTCTCGCAGATGATCTAGATGTTCTTCAAAAGTCTCGGAAAATACGACGACATCATCCAAGTAGTGATATAAGTACTCAAATTTGATGTCGGAAAAGACCCTATCTAGTAGCCTAGTGAGCACAGCTGCCCCCGTGGGGAGCCCGAAAGGCACGCGGTTGTATTCGTATAAGTTCCAGTCCGTGGCAAACGCTGTAAGATGTTTAGACTCTTCGGCAAGGGGAATTTGATTATAGGCCTGATTCAAATCCAAGATCGTGAAGAACTTGGCCTTACGAAACCATGAAAAACAAGAATGAAGGTCGGGAAGGGGCACAGATTGCAACACCACCTTCCGATTGAGAGCCCTGTAATCAATGACAGGCCTGAAGCCTCCTTGGGGTTTCGGGACTAGAAAAATAGGCGAAGAATACGCTGACTTAGAGGGCCTAATAATACCATCCTTCAACATCTGATCGATGATTTCTTTCAGAGCCTTCATTTTAGGTGGAGATAGCCTATACGGTGGAAAACGGACAGGAATCGAATCCGTGACCTCAATTTTGTATTCAATAAGGTCAGTAACACCAAGAGTATCAGAGAACACCTCGGGAAACGACTGACACAGTTTCCGAATACTATCAGCCTGCTCCTCAGGTAGATGTCTAAGGTCTAACAACATCTCATCCTGGGTAGGCGAAATAGATGAACATGATACAGAATTACACTTTAACAAGGGAATTCTACAATTGGACGCAAATTTGAATGTGCACGACCTACTCTGGAGATCGAGCACCAGACCAGTGTGAGAAATGAAGTCCGCTCCCAATATGATGGGGCAAGACAAGTGCTTAGCCACAAACAGTTTGATTTTCCATGTAAATTTAAAAATACGAATTTTGACCAGTACGGAACCTAGAATTTCTAATGGCGATGAATTAGCCGAAACATATTGAATAAGAGCTGAGACATGGTCAGGTAGTTTACAAACAGATTTCAATTTAGAATACCATTCAGCCGAAATAATCGAACAAACACTGCCTGAATCTAAAAGAGCTGTTATAGGCTCGTTATTTAACTCAATCTTAAGAAAAGGAACAGGTGCGGGGGTATCCGCCGCAATCCTAAGACATTCTTTAGGGCATTCAAAAGATGAATTTGAAGGCTGATTGTTCTCTGCATTTACAACCTGTTTACTAGGGGCTGAGTCTCGGGAAGGTGGATTAGTCGGCTCAGCCGACGCCACTAGTCACTTTTTATTATTGGCATAGCTGGAATTTGCACCAGAAGTAGAGCAGGAGGGGGTGCTATTTGAGTTTGGGCAATTCTTGGCGATATGTGAGAAGGCCCCACACTTAAAACAGCCTTGTGATGACCCTGCTCCATTCCTTGTCCCACTTGACTTGATCAGAGGACACTTATTCCGCAGATGGTCAGGCGACCCGCACGCATAACATTTACGGGGATTGACTGGTCGGCGAGGTGGAGGCCGAGTGTTACTAAAGGAAGGCGGGGGTTCTTTCGCGACACGCAAAGAATCGGCGTATCTAACTCCTTCCGCAGAGACGGCCAATGCTTCAAGTTCAGAGAAGGTTTGCGGACACGCCGCGAAACACAAATATGACCTGTAGGATGGCGAAATACCTTCTACAATAGCCTGCACAATCTGATCTTCAGGAAAGTGCAGAGCAAACACCCTAGTGTAGAATTTGATATCTTGAATGAAATCAGCCAAGTTTTCATCCAAGCGCTGTACACGGTAATAGTACTTCTGAATCAGGGAGGACCTGGCCCTAGCCGGGATGAAGTTAGCTAGCAAATGGGCATGGAAATCCTCAATAGATGATTGCTCGGCAATGGCTCTTACGATTTTATCAGAGAGAATACCAATAGCATACGGATAGATAATTTGCAAAATTTGACATGGCGAAAGAGAAAAAACAAGAGCATGATCCTGAAATTCCACTAGAAATCTTAAAAATGAAATTACATCACTGGTGGTGTTGACGGAAAACTTAGAGATACCTCTAAGCAACATTGCCAATGGATGAGGCAAGCTACTGAACCCAGGTGACATAGTCGTTAAAGGTTTCAATGGCAAAGAAGTTAATTCAGAGCGGATGTTACCCAATGACGCACGGCGTTCAGATTCGTTGTTCGATGGGGCAGAGATAGTTTGAGCAGCAACGGTTATCCTATTGACTTCTCCCTGAGGAGGCTCTTCCTCGTTACCTACATTCACCGTGGCGGGTTGATCAGTTTTGGGAGGAACTTCGCCGGTTAGCAATTGAGTGACCTTATTAGACAATTCAGAAATAGTTTCAAGGAGCGTATTAGCGTCCTTCCTCTGAACGTCATTCACCTTTAGAGACAACAGATCATTAACTCTATTTGCAAAGTGATACAGCCTGCCTTGCACACGCTTAATTTGATTAGGAGACGGATCGTTTTCATCAAAAAAGCTGACTACAGATGCTAGCCCAGTAATATTCTCGACGATCGTGGAAAGAGAGTCATCAATTTCTTTCTCTCCCAAATTGGGGATGGAAATGGGCAAATCAAGGGACTCTCTAAGCTTGTTGGTGTCGATTGCAACCGTGCCTCCAGATTGCACATTTCTGATAGTTAACTCGTATATCAACTCCTCTTTGCGCAAGTAGTTAAGGAGGAGAACATCGCGAGGGCCGGGCATGATGACAGAACAATTTTGAAAAACTCAAAAAATTCCAGCAACTGAGAAAATTGTTAGAGTTCGAATCAAAGCAATGTTTAGCCGTCAAAAGGGGCTAAATTGAGACCCATTCAACCACGCTCTGCTACCACTTGTTACGGAGATATCCGTGGTAGGCAGAGGTGAAAGAAGGTGCGGGTGTGAATGGGTTTCAAGCTACGAATTTAACGTGCAATGTAAAATTAATTTAAAATTTAACTAGGTTATATTTTCTTTTCAAAAACAAGAGATAACAATCATAACAGGTACAGAGTAGCAAAAATGTAGGTACAATATTACTGGATTCGGGCTCAGTGCCCTTACTTCATAACTCTTGGGCCATCAGCCCCGCCTTACTCCAAAAAAATTTTAGCCAAGGGGCAGAAAACCCCATTCATGCCCAGGAGCACTGGCTCCAAACATTACAGATAAAGCCTGCACGAGGCATACAGAAACAAATTTCAAAGAGCGATCCGCTCTCAAAATTGTAAGCCTATCACAAGGCCACACCAAACTCTACCTTCAAGCTGTCCTTCTAAGGACGTATTCACAGGGGTAAAATACCCAACCTACGGAGGTCTATTGCATGAAAAGAAGGTTGATTACATGACCTCTAAAATAACAATTTGAGAGGAGGCGATCTTGCACTCCTAATACACTTTGTTTTTAAAACCTAATCTGGCTCTGGGCCACTAACGCAAGGGCTAATCCCATACTACAGAGGTGACTTAGAGAAGAACACTTTACATTACATAAACGAAGAATAGTTTGAAAAAAAAAATAAGTTCACCTCAAAACAAATGTGAGTGGGAGCTCGAGAGGGTTAGCACTCTCTATCCCAATATGTAGCTTTACAAGAAAAAGATGAAAAGAGTAATTACATTTTAGGAAAAGGTTACATGATGGAAATGCTTCGAACCCGCCGCGAGTGTTAAACTGCCGACCTAGCAAGAAAAGAAGTTATTAATAGGCCATTACCTGGTGTTGAACGGCTGAAGAAGAAAGAGGCGCTTCCCGCCTTCTGCTATGTACTTAATACACTGAAAGATGGAACAGAAGTGGCCCGGAGACCCTAAAATCAGCAGTTTATATACTCTCGCGGAAGTTTCTAGGCGTTAGGGGAATGAAAACACCCGCCCACAATGTTTTTATTGGATAGGACCCCGCAATCGATTCAAGTTGGGGGAAGATACATCTGATTGGATAGAAATTAATTTAAGAAATTCGGGATTGGCTACATGCGAAACAAGGGGAAAGAGAGGGGTATACAGCCAACTTAAACAATAACAGAAAGAAATTTAGCAAAGAACAAACATTTGAAATAAAAATTTCTTCAAAAAAATAGTTCTTTGACTCCGCACTAGGTTGCACTATTGTTGATCTTCAGTAGTGTCCTCTAGAAGAGAAAGTTCACACTTCTTACTTCAAGCTAAACAAAAACACATCAAAAGTGACACAGTTCAAAAACTCAAAATTTTCCACGTGGTGACATCTTCTGAGAAAGTAGAGAATTAATAGAATAGATAAAGTTCAACCTTCCTCCAGAAGAGGAGTTTCAACTGGCGCAACTTTTAAATAAACGGTGTAGAGGTGTACCGCCCGGTACATGCACTATTCGATGACGCTATGTAAAATGACTGAGTAACGGTCAGTGCTATGCTTGGAGAACATGGCCTATGGTAGTGTGATCATTCCTGTTAAGGATGCATGGGAAATATCATTCTAAAAGTGGGTGGAGAAACGGGGGTTGCAGGGTAGCGTGCGTCACCCAGGACCTGAGCCCTCCTGTGGTCATAACAGGTAACTGCTGTCCGGAGTAGAGCATTTTGAGGTATTAAAATGATCATTTGGCTACTAGTTCATAGTCGTGAGTTTTGATACTATCTTCTGCAAATTTTACCTCGTTAGTTTTGAGACTCGTTAATTTTGAACCATATTCTCAATCCGAAGATGAAGCTGACAAAGGTAGTGAACGTAACAAATTTGTCGTAGCCCATACCAGAAGATCTAGTGCAGTGTAAACACAAGGTCTTGCCAGCATTGGAACTGGTCTTATCCTCAACTAGACAGAAAGTATTTGAGGTGAAAAACTTAGAAGCATATTTGCATATACAGGGTGTACCTGGAAGAATGGTCCGTATTCAGAGATATGACGGGAACGACCATTTGAAGCAACGGTCTGCGAGAGAGATCTCATGTAATGTACATTTGTTTTTGTAATACATATAAGCGCGCACGTACAGTATATGTATCTGTTATGCGTACAGGCTTCAATTTCTTATCAAGTCTCGTATATTCACTAAACCTCACCAGGTCCGGACACCGGAAGGATTGACAGATTGAGAGCTCTTTCTTGATTCGGTGGGTGGTGGTGCATGGCCGTTCTTAGTTGGCGATTTAAAAACTGAAGTAAAACGTACATTACGGGTAAAAACATGGTTTGTCAATGATAATTCGTTAGTGAAAACCCTACTTATTTATATACAGGCAAGAAGATGTTATATTAATGTGCCAGGGGTGTATCAGTTGTATTCGTACACATGGACAGGATGATGCCCACCGTTTGGTTGCGATGCATGGACAAGTCTGAGTGACGGCATACGACTGGTCAAGTGCGATAGTCTTCTTCCTAGTGTATCTGTGGTGGACATCGTTAGGTGTGCAGATTTAAGTACGGAGCTCAAGAACACTATATTTAAACTGGCACTTAAAGGACTTACATTATGAAAGTTTGAACAGCTGGTCAATAGAACACATTGTACGGTGCATTTAAATACAAAGGTACTATTAAGAACACACCAAGGAAACCCAAGCAAAAGTGTTTAAATGAAAGGAAAGAATAGCCTGTTGTTCGGCTTATAAAGTCAGATTCCAAATTAAGTGCTTCAGTATTGAGGCAACTCACAGAGGAACGAACTGAAAAGATCAGCAACTTCACCGTCCGTCGGATCCTGTATCGGCATGGGTACTATGGAAGAATCCCTCGGAAAATGCCATATGTAAGTATAAAAAACAGACGACTTATACTGACATTCGCTAAGGAGCATATGGGATGATGTTATCTGGTCTGATGAGACAAAAATAAACGTTTCCTGGGTCACATAGCATCCACAGAATATGGAGAAAAATTGGTACTGACAATGATGTGGCGAATACATTCCCAACTGTAAAATACGGTGGTGGGTCTGTAATGCTTTGGGACTGTATGTCAGCCAGAGGTGTGCGTAACATACATTTCATCGACGGAATAATGAACAAGGAGGGCTATAATGCAATGCCGTGGGTAAACGTGAAGCAGAGTGCCGAAAATACAGGGATGCCACCTGTTTATATGTTCCAGCATAATAGTGAACCAAAACACACTGCTGATATTAAAAATATATGGTTGATATGGAACATTCATAAGCAGCATAGAACACCTTCCTAGTCTCCGGATTAAAATCCCATCGAACATATTTGGGCTACGTTGAAGAGGAATCTCCGTAGACAACGTGTGCGTACGAAGTAGGAACTTAAAAGTGTGATTCTTCAGGAATGGCAGAAAATTATCCCCGACATGTGCAATAAATTAGTGTATTCTATGCGGCGACGATGTCAGTCAATTAAAAAGTCTTGGGGACATTCCACTAGATACTAACATGTTCCAGGAACCCTTAATTTTTTGTTTATTTCAAGTGTTTCGTTTGCTTGTACGAATAGGAATGATACAAGATTATGGGCGCGCTTTTCTTTATTAGAAGCTGTATGTTTGGTTAACATGATTGCAGACAGATACAGTAGATGTATATTTTCTAAAGGCTTTGTTGAATGTATGTTGAGTGAATAAAATCCTTTTCAGTTTATTATTTTCTGTCAGTGCGTTGAAGTACTAAAGCAAACAGCCCGTACGAATAGGATAGGTACATACTGTATGTGTCTTATCCACCCAACCTTTTTGACTTTGTAAAGTTCCGCATGTAAGATTCGCCAACCACATGTTCGTGGGATATTGATTTGTGCAGAACGTCGCCGTGTGCTGGTAGTAGGACTACGCTGCACCATCTCAGCAATGCGCTGCTGTTCCTGCACGGGTTGTTGAACCACACCTTGAGTAGAAAAATGTACTAAAACTCTGGTAAACACTCTACGATCAGGAATTGGAAGTGTCGGAAAGCGCCGACGGTGTTCCTCGTCACCAGCAAGAGCACTAACATCACAGAAGCTGTAAACATACACAATATTTGCATATTATTCATTAGTTTATATGTGTGGAATTTTATCCAGCGCGTGTAGAAATACAGTTAACCGGTACCTCTCTCTGATACACTCTCAATCTCTCGCACTACTTCACTCACAACACACCATGGACAACTGTGCGTCCAAAGGGCTAGTTTAATGGCAGAAAGACATCCCGAGGAAATAGGCTGAAAGATAGGTTGTGCTAGAATAAAGCCTCAAATAGGTGGGATGGGTAAGGCACATACTTGCGTGCCACTAGTCCAAACAAATGTAAAATCAGAGTAGGGTATATATTCATATGAAGTATTTTTGCTTCAAATGATTGTTTATGTCAAATCCCAGAATATTGACCATCACTCCTGGGACAGCATGTATTACACCTAAAGCTGAGAAAAATAAACTGTGCAGCAAAGGTTCAAATTGTGGTGCACCAGATATTAGCAACGTCGAGTGCGTTTCTTGTGGCCTCTTTACATGTGGCAGGACAAAGATGACCTTCTAACAGATGAGCTGTAGTTTGCACTGCACCACAGCCAAACAAAACAGAATTCACACCTAGTAACACCTCAACGCAGCCTATTTAAATCCAGTATTCCATGTGTTCAGCTGGTGTTTTTCGTTCTCCAAGACGCTCAGCCGTAGCTCGCTATAAAGTTGTTGTGTTCCTCCAAGTTTCTGTGTAGTCTTTAAGAAACTTTTGCGTGAAATTAAGCGTGGTGATGCTGGTTGGAGTCCACACAGTGGATGAGATTGGGAGTTTAGTGATGTGGTCTTCTCTTTAGCCTGCACCGTGGTGTACGGGCTGATGTGCTTGGCCATTAAGCGGGGGCCCCAGGTTCGATTCCCGGCTATGTCAGGGGAAATTTTACGTGAATCTGAGGGCTGATTCGAGGTCCACTCAGTCTACGTGATAACAATGGCTATATGACGGTGAGATGGCGGCCCCGGTCTAAAAATCCAAGAATAGCGGTCGAAAGGATCCGTAATGTTCACAACGCGACACCTCGTAATCTGCAGGCCTTCGGGCTGAGCAGCAGTCGCTTAGTAAGCCAAGCACTTCGGGGCTGTTGCACCGTGGAGTTTCCTTTGCTTTGGTCTCCTTCCGAGCTGGTAGCTCACGTTGAACATCAGGTGGTGCGATGGAGCCACCTGTTGTACTGTAGGATGTCTTCTTATTTCTTCCCCACAATTTTAAATTTCCGCTAATATGGAAAAGGAGAATAAAGTTGTTTCGAAGAGTGTGTTGCTATATGTCGAAAAGGGAAACTGGGATTGAACGTTCTTGGTACACGGTCTGAACATGTATAACGGTCGTTTTCTGTGAAGTTTATTCTTATTACCATTTCAGAGATAAGTTATGTTTGCTGTGTGTCAGCTTAGACTTTTAATAACCTCATATATCTCTGAGTTAAAGCTAAAGTGAATACTTCGCATTTCATATTTCATTCAGTGCTGGCTGTATAGATTACGTCTTTAATTTCCTGTGCACGTAAAAGAAAGAGATAATGCAGATATGAAGAGTAATCTCGGATTAGGCTACGCATCTGCCAGCAGAGTGAATGTGCAGATGGAACAAATACTGGGTTGTCCGAGAGGTGCTGAATGATTCACACACGGCTTCGTTTGCAACCGCTTACCACACGATATCTTAGCAGCGCTACTCGTGATCAGTAGTTAGCTGAAAATGCTGTGAAAACCCAAACAATGGCAGAAAATATTAAAGTCTTCACAAAATCATTATGAGGCGAATAGTTTTTTTAGATTTTTCAGTTCTTCAGGTACCCATTCAGAGAGGTTTTAAGGCGAAGATTGGACAAGGCAAGAACTGGGAAGGGGGCGATCGTAGCCATAAGTATGTCACAGGCCCAGCATTTTGCTGATTTGGAAATTGGAAACAATCTTCAGGACTGCCGACAGTGGGGCTTGAACCCACAATCTCCGTGGTTGTACGCCACGGTCACTTCCTTCCCAGTCCTTGCCTGGTCCTTATCCATCATCGCCATGAGACCAGTATGGGTCAGTCTGACGCAAACCAATAACAAGGAAAGAAACTCCACTTAGAGCAATAATAACCATCATTACGCTGATTTTACGTAAAGGTAATTGATCTTTGAAAGATAAAACAATCTGACTGAATTCATCTGCTAACCTAAATATTTATTAAGCATTGTTTACTAATGGAATTACCGAGAGGAGTGCCCACGCGTGTTAAAGTACTACGCTAAGGAGCCAAGCACTGCAGTCGGGAGAGGCGTGGGTTCATAACCCCGCCATCGACTGTCCTGAGAATGGTTTTCTGCGATTTCTCATTTTCACATCCAGACAGACTCTGGGGCAGGTACTATTCATAGGCCACAGTCAATTCCTTCCACATCCTTGACCCACACAAAATCTCACAATGACTGCCTTATGGTGCAGTGCCTAGCCTCCTGCTCTACACCATTTACACCAGTGATCTAGAAACCATATTTTCGCCTAGGATTAAAATGTTACAATATGATGACGATGTGTGTGTGTATACTAGTGCAAGCTCTCTACAAGCTGTAGAAGCTCAAATGGCTTCAGCTGTATCTCAATTAGACCGTTGGATCCTAGAAAATAATTTATACTTATCGCCTTCCAAGCCCCAAGCAGTGATATTTACGCAAAAATACCTAACAGAAGCACCCTTAACCTTGATCCTACAACTTCAGAGTCAAACCTCAGGAAAGGTTTATAGGTCTCAAATAAGACACTTGACTGACATGGTCACCACATATACCTGGGCTTACAACAAAACTGGAACGAACTCTGAATATTCTTCTCCTCTCACCCAAACATAGTTGGAGTCTGATCCATGTGCTCTCCTTCTCCTATATCGCAGTTTGATCCGATCTAAAATAGATTATGGTAGCATGTTTTATTATAACGGAAGGCAAATCACTTTGCCCTAGCTGGACAGAATGCAATATATTTAGCAGACAAATTTGTATTAGCCAGGATATATAAGAATGATCCACCAATGTGCAGCAGCCTGGCTGATTTAGAAACCGTCATGGGAGAGAAATTGGAACAAGTAAAGTCATTGAGATACTTGGGAAGTTTGTTGACATGGAATGGAAGCTGTACAGAAGAAATAAGAATATATATGGGAAAAGAAGCCTTCGGAAGGTGAGAGGGCTTTTAAAATCTAAGGCAATCCCTATTGATTTCAGAAAGAGGTTTGCAAAGTGTTCTGTGTGTAGTGTAGTGTCGTATGGATCTGAAACATGGACATTAAGAAAGGAAGAAACAAAGTATTTGGAAAGTATTGAAAAATGGTTTTCGAGAAGAATAAAAAAAGTGAAGCGCACCGATAAAGTGAGAAATGATAAGAAAATTAGGTGAAAAGAGAGACCTGATGAAAACGATAAGGAAGAGGGAATTATCCTGGTTGGGTCACATACTACACAGCAATTGTCTTCAACAGAGGGTGATGGAGGGAAAAATACATGGAAGAAAATGAGGAGGAATAAGAAGGTTTGGAATGGTAACAGATGTCAGACAAGGGAGAAGCTATGAACAACTGAAGCAAGATGCTCAGGACAGAGAATCATGGAGGCTGTCCAGTTGATACCTGTCTCAAGACTGATTCACAGAACGAGAAGATGGGAAAGCACGGAAACCATAAATGGATGAAAAATATATGCCTTCTGAGCAGTCTTCAGTTTCTACGCCCCATACTTCCATCGTCAACATCCCATAAGTCTTGCCCTGCATTTGAGATTCCGTACTCCTACTTACTGTATTCTATTCCAATACATCTTCTTGCAATAGACTTACTTCCTCTAAACAGAGTTCAGTCTTTTTCTTGTAAAATATACTCAAAGCTAGTGGCGCAACGTGCTTCAGATCTTCACTGATGGGCCAAAAATATTCCCACCTCCTGCAGTGTGATGCGATTTTTACTGTCCCGCAACTGAATAATCTCGTTTATTTACGTTACTGAATGACTTGGCTACTTTTACAGCAGAAGTTGTCACCATTTTCGAAGCTCTATCGTACAGTTGAAGTGTTAAACCTCCAGCAGTTCTTATAATTACTGACTCTCTCAGAGTCTTGAAGACTCTACAGACACCTGCTACATACAGACTAATGGTTCATCAAATACAGACCATTGAGAGATTTCGACAACTTACTAGTGGCGTGCATTGTTCGACCTTGAGACGGGTAATCACGCATGAGTGGAGCGTGTAAACTTAAATGCCCGAGTTTGCTCCAATTCGTTCGAGAAGGCATGTTCGAAACGAAGTTTGCTGACTAGGGAGGATGACATTTATTGCTTTACTGACGTGGCAATCAATGTGGTTCATCCAGTCCGGCTCCATGGCTAAATGGTTAGCGTGCTGACCTTTCGTCCAGTGGATACCGGGCTCAACTCCCGGCTGGCTCGGGAATCGTAAGATTCATTGGTTAATTCTGATGGCTCGGAGGCTTGATGTGTATACCGGGGCCCCATCCTCACAGACGCGCATGTCCCCCATACGGTGTCAACTCCAAAGACCTGCGCCAGGCCTCTTCGGGGGCCTGATGCCAATAATTATCCAGATATGAGTAAGCCCTTGTTTACAAAAGAGCAAAGGCCGGGAATTCGGTGGTATAAGAAGGTAATGGAATGGCTGGTTAAGGGTCGACGGATGTAGAGTGGGTCTCGGCCCACATGGCTGGTCCGTGGTCCGACAGCTCTGCACTCAGACCGGCAATCCGAGCGGAGGAGGGTTGGCCACGAACATTGAAATAGACAGTCTATCTAAAAACTGGCGGCCCGGGTTCGATTTCAGGTACTGTCAGAAATTTAAGAATGACAGGAGGGCTGGTATAGGGCCTCCGTGGCTCAGGCGGCAGCGCGTTTGGCTCTCACCGGGTTCCGCTCAACTGCTCTACGCACTGTATTCGGGAGACGGAGAGGGGCCGGTCCACACCGTCGAATGTCTTAAGAATGGTTTCCCGTGTAAATTCCATCAGGCAGCGAAAAAACATGAGTAAAGCGGAAATGTTTTTAACGAGACGTAGGAGTTAGCTAGACCCAGACCAAGTCAATGACTTGTTATTAATTCATAACAATAAATAATTAGTTTGAAATTAATTCCCAAATTGGAGCCAGAATTTTAACTAGCCATATCTCATTGGATAGAACCCTTGAATTAGGAGGATTTAAAAATATAATTTTGGGGTTTATATTTAACTTTATGTGATATATTGACTAATACATTTGCACAGTTTGTATAAAATGCCTTTGGTATGGCTAGTAGTGAAATATACGATTTGCATTAATAATGTGTTTTTAGTTTCCGTATGTAGAGCAGTGAAGTACGCTAGCCACGTGCCAGCACGTGAACTTCATTGACCATTTTTCCGATAGGAGTGATATTTACTACATTATTTACAATTTTGCTTACATACGAGGCAGAAACACAGTCTAAAAATATGCGTAACTCTTGGTATTTTCATGTCCAGTTATGAGTCCGCGTGAATGAGCGAGTATCAAGGGGCAAGGTCGAAGGAACATAGCTCGCCTCACTTCAGAGAAGCTAAGTTCGGTCATAGCCATACTCGACAAATGTGAACCGAGCATAGAGCGTGATTCGCATGACACTACAACTTACACATCTCAACACTGAGGTCCACTTTCTTCGGTTACCTAGCCATAAAGGTATCCAACATAACGAATATGTTGACCGGCTCGCTAGAGCAGCAACAGATTTGGGCGAAAGCCTAGATTCACCAGTGTCTATTGGAGACTATGTGCCACTTATCAAGCAGCGTTCCCGAAAGAAAATTGAAAAAGAATGGAATATTAAAAAAGGCAAGGGGGAAAACAGTACGCTGCAGTCCAACCGAACCCACCTCACTCTCCCGCCATTCTCCAAATGGAATGCTTGTCGCCGATATGTCACTTCACTTATTCACATGAGGTACAATCATGGCAGTTTTTCAAATGCTTTCTACCGGACAGGAGTACTAAACTCTCCTTACTACTCCTGTGATGAGCAAGCAATCGCTGACCTAAAACAAATTTTCTTCTCGTGCCATCTTCGCTATGTACAACGGAAAACATTCATAACAACCTTACATTCATTGTGCTTCCTACGACCACTTAATATACAGTACATTTTATGATCCCAGCAACCAGAAGTGTATAATGGAATTGCCATGTTCTTAAAAGACACAGATTTAAGACTGTATCAAGTTTGACGTGATACGACATCGGAAAAGTGTCTAAACATACTACAGTTGCAGTGTTTCAATTCCTTATGTTTTCTCTGTGTATGTGTGTATGTGAGCATTCTGTAAGGACTCAGAACGTAATCCAAGTACAATATTATAAAATATTCATGTGTGTCTATGTATTCTAAGTGTACATTTACTGTATTTAGTGTACCCATTCCGGGCACATTAGGGCAACAATTACATAATTTGGCTTCACAAACAAATATATAAATGGAATTCTTGGATGAAACCCTTCGTAAATCAATTCCCGGGGCTCGAAGTCACATCCTCCCTACTTTCATTGCGTCAACGGCTAAAGCTCAGAAGCATACAGGTAATGGAATGTTCGTAAAAGAAAAAATGGGCACTACATTAAATATAACGAAAGTAGGGTTGTTACAATGTAAGAGGAATACATTAACATTATTAGATGAGAAGGGTTTTGTTCCCAATATTTACTAAACATTTTATTAAACTGATAGAAGCACAAGATAAATACATGAGATAATGCAATATTATTACACAAAAAATAATCAATAGTAAAGCAATCATTTGTATACAGTATATCTCAACGTCTTTGTAAGTTCATACACTGTTGTAGTTATCGCTTGGCACACTTTAAATCCCTTATTAGCACGCACTAATATTATACACATTTTCACAAACACAAGTTTGTTTATCTCTGAGCAACGATACTCGATAGTATCTATTATTGGAATGGACTGACCACAAGGTCAGAATGGCACTCTCCCATTAAATCATATTAATAGTTAGCTATCATGGTTGTGGAATTTACATCGTCGCATATCGAACACATGGTCTATTTGACCACATCAGTTACATATTATACTGAACACATACACGTATCCTGGGTTTACCTGACCCTGTTATATTCGAAGTGGATTAACACGACGTTGGTATCTTACCCATCACCATAAACACTTGAGAATAAGGGAAATACATAAATACATTACATAAAGAAATATTAAACATGTAGCAAGCAATACATCTTGAAGATATGGCCTAGTCAAGCCATATGGTATCAGGTTAAATCCATCGTTCTGACGCGTGTCCAACCCAAGTTCTCCATGTTCCGAGGTATTAAATATGAAACTCCTATAACGAGCTAATTTGATAAATAAAAATGGAGAGGAATACGCCCTTCGCAGAATCATAAAATTATCAACGCTACTCAATAAAATATCATTAGCATGGGATTGATATTGCAGTGGTTAATGAAGGAAACTTACAAAGGCAAATGTCTTGAGAACTCTTTGAGACGACTCGGTCCGCTCGGACCGGAAAAATTCCTTAAATCATAAATCTGTCTCTCTGGTAATGGCTAGTGTCCTACCTTGCGGCCACAAAGACACTTCCTATTTCTTTCTTTCTTTCTTTCTTTCTTTCTTTCTTTCTTTCTTTCTTTCTTCTCATCTTGGCTCGTTTCCAAGTACACATTTATTTAAGGGCCACCAATTCTCCTTTCTTGTTATTCCGGCCAAAACAGCCTAATTCAATACATCGCGACAGCCATCATTATCCTAATTCTTTGTCATTCCGTCAAAACATTTCACAAGTCTCATCGTCCCCATTGTCACGCTACTGCATCTAAAATCCATTTTTTTCATTTATATAGAAGTCTCTATTCCCACAAGTCATTTAACTAATTCCATCTTACTCGCGTATCTATATAATTCACAAATTACATCTCGGCTTGAACATCTCCAATGATCATATATTTATTATTATGGGATTTAAAAATACATGAATTAGCCTGTAAAGAGAACACATAATCTATATTCAAATTATTATGAAGATTCTTACCAGTTAATAACATTAGGAAGAAATTATAAATTTAGCTGAAGTGCCATTCTCCGTTAAAATATATGCTTCACACGCACTAATAATTTCTGGGATCTATGTACTAATTCATGCAAATAAGCCCGCTAAATTATTAGTGATTATCCTTAAATCACAGAAGAAATCCTAATTAAATTAATAAAATAAAAATTTCCAGTCACACGCGTATAGTGTTCCCTACATTTAATATTATTAATTACATAAAATAAACAAAATTTTAATTTACAAATAAAAGTTGATATTGACATGCAAATCTCGTGGTTTAATATTTTTTAAACGTACTTGTCAATACTGCGTGTGGTTTGCAGCCATCTCGAGGGTACACCTGGGATTTTTGTACCTTCATGACGTCAGCTCTACTCTTAGATAGTCCTTGGTTATTCTCCCTCTTCACAACATCCACGTCTCGAATTGTGGTCTTCTACTGTTGGAATCTCTAGACGTTCCGTGAAGAGAGGCGCGACTCTCGTTGATTCCAATCCTTGGGTTCGACGATTACTCACGAGCATACAGGCAAAACTGGGAAAATGAGTTAATGAACACTGTTTATGCATTTGCAAAGAACTTACTGATGATTATATCCACTTATAAATTCAAATGGACTAACCCAAATAGCGGTAAGTTTGTATAAATCAATATTCATTTCTCCTTTAATCACACAGTCTGACTAATTGTTACCACGAGTGTCCATGGAGTATGAAAACGTTCTTCCTATCACAAACACCGTTATTTTAATTTACTGAGCGTCACTCACTGTTTAAATGCTTTTAAATCGGCCACCATTAATTACTGAATGTAATCGGCTGTCTCACAACTTCTAAACAACCTGATGCATTTGCCCGTTTCTGATGATTGTATCATAAGCCGTCACTGAAGTCTCCAATATTTAAAGGATTAAATGTTGAAATAACACTACTGTAGTTTATATCGTACCACACGGCTAATTTCGCGATACTTACTCCGCGCTGATATGTTTTCCTCGACACAGAACTTCACACACTGATGTCCATAGTTCATTACTGACACATAAGTGCTGCGGCTGCAAAAATTACAATGGGATCCTGCATCTAGGTCCGGGTTTTAGTTATAGTATCCGGGCTGAGTGGTCGGAGAGGTGGTAAACCACGACCCTAATCGACATTCGGCTCCGGTAAACGTAATCTTTCAGCGACGTGAAAGTAATCAAATTACAGCTCCTGACCCCTGTTTTATGCTGATCCACTTTTAAGCCCATCCGATCATCGGGTCGTTCACAATATCAAAAGCGTCCTTTTATAAATTCTCGCGTCATGGTTCATCTCGTAAGTGCTCCCACTTTCTTTCCTCACGTTGCGAAATCTTAGCACTCGGATTCAGTCTTCGCACCACTATATGACATGCGTCATTACCGATCCACTATTAAAGTATTGCGTTTGTATGCATCAACAATTTGCAATAAACACGTCGGTTCTAATGAGACCTTACTTATAAATTTCCATAGATTATCTCAGACAAAGTTGTTCTTTGATTTCTTTTTAGTTAAATATGGTGAATTGGCACCTATGAATACGGAGTTGAATCAGTAAATATTTTTTTATTTCTTGGGGGTTAACACACCTTAATTCACCCCACTCTCTGACAAAATACATTTTCACGCGTAGCGTCATCTCTCATCCTTTCTCACACCGTGAGAGCGCAATTTCAAGGTTCCGCGGTAATACGCTATCCTTCTCTCGATACAGCACAGAAAACGGCTCCCTTCGGGCTTGCGTATCGCAAGTCGTGTCCCGGTTCGGAACGTAAACTGCTAATTACGATATTATATGTCGCAGAATGTTGCGGAAAACGGCATATGTGATTGATTAAACCTCCTAACATGGCTATGGCATGGTGATGAATGGTTGCAATATTTTGTGTTCTAATGTATTCGTCTGGTACCTTAAGCCAACAAACAGAAATTTAAAAATAAAGAACTTTCCTTCAGTCCACTAAAAGAAACATCACGTGAAGAGGAAAACTTCGAATAATTCAGAGATTTTTCTTATGGTTTTATCTCATTTCTACGTACATAAAAACAAAGTTATTTTTAACTAGGCTTTTCGATGTCTACAAAAAATAGAAATTGAAATTTTAGCTCGTTATAAAATCTCGACCAGGGGCCTATTCCACAAAAGTATGGTCCTGTACATTACAAGTTACTAGTGTGAGTTCTTGTAATATATGGAGTTGTACAGTTCTGTTCCTCAAAAGATTGAAAGTCTCTTGTATATTACTAGTGAATTGTTACAAGTTTTACAAGTGACTGCATATCAAAAAACATACTACGTCATAGCATTAATCAGCTGTTTATCTTCGTATTCCATTCGTTGAATTAGGTTATGCTTGCCTCATTTATCGTAATTTTGTATTTTAAGGTAAGTTATGCAAATACAATATTATTTTTCAGCTTATTTCTTTCATAATAGGAAATTACTCCGTTATTTCCACCCATTCTGTTCTTCCGCGATCCTCGCATATGTTCCACGATAGTCTGACATACTTTTGTCTGTCATTAGGAATCAGATGCCACTAGTAACGATATTCGGTCGCCAAACTTAATTGTTACCAAACTGCAAACTCTGAATGAATTGTTAAAATGGTTTCAAGGGAAACGAATTTATTCATTTTCAAGGAAATAGAAAGCAGGAAAGATATTCTTTTCGGTGCATTCTGCGAGAGTCTGAAAAAACAAGACAAAATAAATGGTTGGATGGAAATATCTGACTTGGGAAAAGTTCATGGAG
Source organism: Anabrus simplex (assembly GCF_040414725.1). Taxonomy (NCBI): domain Eukaryota; kingdom Metazoa; phylum Arthropoda; class Insecta; order Orthoptera; family Tettigoniidae; genus Anabrus; species Anabrus simplex. Next base: position 35,442,602 of record NC_090267.1, read on the forward strand.
CTTTTGAGGGGAAAGTTCGGACATATGTAAGAGACATTCTGCTCATTAATGATTGTTTGTTCAGTATTTTCAGGCTAACGAACAATTTGAGGAAATTTTATATAATTTATTGCAGCTACCACAGAATGTATTGACCTACAGACCGAAGATTTTGCCATCCTATGCATATCTGCAATACCATGTTACTGGCCACCATTTCCTAGCCAATGTAGTGTTGTTAGTAACTGTTGTTTAGCAGAGAGAGATTTATTTCTGTTAGTAGGATGTTTAAACTATGCCCAAGTTCTTCCACTTGTGTTGTGCTTAACCTAAAATGTTCATTGTATTCAAATACAGTGTAAACTGGAAATTTATTCTTGCCCTGTACAAACAGTAGTTTTCATTTTCATCATCATCACCATCACTACTGCTAGACCATATATTTATAAACATGTATCTGAAATAAATATATTTAAATAGCACTAGTACATTTATATATTATTGTCCTTTCACTGGTAGAGAATACTGCCCAATTCACTAGTAAGTTACAAGTACTAGTACTTTCGTGGAACACACCCATAAAAATTCACAGGTAATTTGTAAGTATGGAGTAGTAAAGTACAACTGTAGAAAATTATTTTGTGGAACAGAAACTCTGATATTTGTACTAGTTACTAGAGAATTTACTTGTAATGTACAAGACCACACTTTTGTGGAATAGGCCCCAGGGGGCCACATAAAATTACTTCGTGGACCAGGACCGGGCCGCGAGCCGCAGGTTGATTACACCTGCTACAGTTCATGCAATACTGAACCTGAGATGACAGGACCTTTCAGGTCAGAGTTCTGAAATATTATCACATAGCGGTTTTTCTAGGCGCAAGGACGAAATTTTATATGTTTACTCTTTATACTACTGTATTTGAAGTTGCGATGAAAGTATGAATTTCGGTTTAGTAGTAAGCCAGTGTTATAATTTGAGAATCATTGGTTTCGTTGATGAATCTTTGCAGTTCATATAACAGTAAAGCTTTGAGTCTGATAATTACAGGAAGGCTTGCAAGCCCACCAGGCTGTTAAGAATCCAACTGGGGCACACTTCGCCAGACTGACCTTTCAATTCCCTCTGAGTTTATAACTCTGTCATCTCTTGTGATGTGTGCTTTATTTATTAATTCGTACCGTACGACATACGTGTCACTTTGCTTTAGACTCCATTAGTATGCTAAACCCCCCCAGGGAACTCCTTTGAGTGTACTTGTTACTGAGAACCAGCACTGCTTGTTCAAGTGGCCCACACAGCTGAGTCATACGTTCATCCAGTCTTCAGAGTTGCGCTGTTTGTGGGAGTGTACTGTAGGCACTAATGCAGCTATTGGGATCGAGAAGGTTTCAATATCCCTCTCTCTGAATATTAGCAGTGTTCTTCTACTTTTTTCTTTATCTGAAGCCACGTCCTTTCAGTTTCGACTCAGTGGTGTAGTGGTTAGTGTGATTAGCTGCCACCCAGGGAGGCCCGGCTTCGATTCCCGGTTTTGCCACGGAATTTTTAAAGTGGTAAGAAGGCTGGAACGGAGTCCACTCAGCCTTGGGAGGTCAGATGACTAGAGGAGGGTTCGATTCTCACCTCATCCATCCTCGAAGTGGATTTCTATAGATTTGCACTTCTTCTCCAGGCACTTGCCGGGATGGCACCTAACTTAAGGCCACGGCCGCTTCTTTCCTTATTTCTTGCCTATCCCTTCCAATCTCCCCCCCCCCGCAAGGCTCCTGTTCATCATAGCAGGTGAGGCCGCCTGTGCAAGGTACTGGTCAGCCTCCCCACTTTTATCCCTGACCCAAAGTCTCGCGTTTCAGGCCACTGCATTTGAGGTGGTAGAGGTGGGATCCCTCGCTGAGTTCGGAAAAAAATCCAACCCTAGAGGGTAAACGGATTAAGAAAGAAAAGAAAGGCTCTTCAATTTGTCGAAAATAATATTGAATAAATACATGCATAGATTGTCTGAAAAGGAAACAATATGGTGACAGAATCATGCCTGAAAAAGGAACAATATGGTGACAGCATGATGCCTGAAAAAGGAACAATCTGGTGACAGCATCATGCCTGAAAAAGGAACAATCTGGTGACAGCATCATGCCTGAAAAAGGAACAATCTGGTGACAGCATCATGCCTGAAAAAGGAACAATCTGGTGACAGCATCATGCCTGAAAAAGGAACAATATGGTTACAGCATCATGCCTGAAAAAGGAACAATATGGTTACAGCATCATGCCTGAAAAAGGAACAATATGGTGACAGCATCATGCCTGAAAAAGGAACAATCTGGTGACAGCATCATGCCTGAAAAAGGAAAAATCTGGTGACAGCATCATGCCTGAAAAAGGAACAATCTGGTGACAGCATCATGCCTGAAAAAGGAACAATATGGTGACAGCATCATGCCTGAAAAAGGAACAATATGGTGACAGCATCATGCCTGAAAAAGGAACAATATGGTGACAGTATCATGCCTGAAAAAGGAACAATATGGTGACAGCATCATGCCTGAAAAAGGAACAATATGGTTACAGGATCATGCCTGAAAAAGGAACAATATGGTGACAGTATCATGCCTGAAAAAGGAACAATATGGTTACAGGATCATGCCTGAAAAAGGAACAATATGGTGACAGCATCATGCCTGAAAAAGGAACAATATGGTGACAGCATCATGCCTGAAAAAGGAACAATATGGTTACAGCATCATGCCTGAAAAAGGAACAATATGGTTACAGCATCATGCCTGAAAAAGGAACAATATGGTGACAGCATCATGCCTGAAAAAGGAACAATATGGTGACAGCATCATGCCTGAAAAAGGAACAATATGGTTACAGGATCATGCCTGAAAAAGGAACAATATGGTGACAGCATCATGCCTGAAAAAAGAACTACTTAATTAAAATAGAATGGCATATTTCGTTCTTGAAAAATAAATGAAGTGGCGTATGTCTTTTATCGTTCGGAGTGTCTGAGGACATGTTCGGCTCGCCAGATGCAGGTCTTTTGATTTGACTCCCGTAGGAGACCTGCGCATCGTGATGAGGATGAAATTATGATGAAGACGACACATACACCCAGCCCCCGTGCCAGCAAAATTAACAAATTATGTTTAAAATTCTCGACCCTGTCGGGATTCGAACCCGATAACTCTGGGACCTAAGGCCAGCACCCTAACCGTTTATCCGTAGAGCAGGAAATTATTCTTAAAAGAACATAATTATCATGGAATTCTTGGAAGGGATTGCTAAAAACGGAGGTAATTTGATGTACAATATGTTCTTTATTTGAATTGTGTTCTCGTTCAAAGAACTTATTTTGGCTGCTTTAACTTCTATTTGACATTGAGTGATATGTCCTCAGATACGTTTTGCTTTATCTCGATTTAGTTTGTTCGCATTCTCCTGAAGCAAACTTTCTTCCTTAGTTGTAATTTTTGTAAATTACTCGAGAAAATCCCATTATTTCTTTTTAGCAACGATATTACGATAATTTTCCGGAACAAAGTGAAGGCGTTAAATGAAAATATTTTAACTCTGAGTCTCAGTAATGACGATACTTAAGGAAACATAGAATATTAGAGTTCCGCTGAATGGTTCCATATCAACTATCAACTTGTTAAATTCACTTCCTGCCGGGCTGAGTGGCTCAGACGGTTGAGGCGCTGGCTTTCTGACCCCAACTTGGCAGGTTCGATTCTGGCTTAGTCCGGTGGTATCTGATGGTGCTCAAATACGTCAGCCTCGTGTCGGTAGATTTACTGGCACGTGAAAGACCTGCTGCGGGACTAAATTCCTGCACCTCGACGTCTCCGAAGACCGTAAAAGTAGTTAGTGGGACGTAAAGCAAATAACATTATTATTAAATTAACTTCCCAAACCCGTGATGCATCAACTTCTTCGAGAATGAAGTCCATGCATTGTAACTTACGATCCTAGTTGAAGAGATCATAGTAGAAGAGATAAACTACAACCTCATCGTCTAAGTTCCCTCTTATGGACTTCAAGATATTTTACAGGTTTATTCTAACGCTCTCTTGTCGACGAGGTGTGTCCTTTCAATAAATCTCCAGTCGACTTGAGAAGATAACAGCTACAGTGGTGTCAACTTGCTACTGAAAGTATGTGATACAGTCACCAGTTTCTATGTAGATCGTAGGACGTTATCTGGGTGGCGGCCAATTTAGAGTAAATAGGTTCTTCCTTATTATCACTGAGCTGTGACTTGTGACAGCATCGATGATGCTAGAAGAGAGATTTTTATCCGAGCATCAGTGAGATTTTACTAGAAGTTACATCAGTGTGATTAGAGGATCTTGAGATACGTTGGGTTTATGTGTATAGACTCTGAGCAGTCTTGGGAAGTCACTAGGGGGGGCTTGTATATTTTCTGCCATTGACAGCTATTGGATGTCTTTAGAAGTTCCATGGGAAGACTCTATTACGAGAAGCCACGCGATGTTGCTTGAAGTTTCGTGGCACATCACTGAAAATTACTAGTAGTATCCCGAAGAAGAAAGAAAGACGTCTTTTCGGAATGTAAGATAGTGCTAAGATATCTACAGAAATTTAGGAGGGCCATATTTTGTCCCCTTACCATATTTGGATTTGTAGTTATTCAGGAATATTATGGACAAGGCTAGAAATTGGTATATCTATTACTGAATAAACTCTCCACTTACGGGCAAGTTGCTATGAAACTGTTCTAACGTAAGATAGTCAATATTTGACATAAACGTAAACATTACAAAAATTAGGTTCTGAATTTCGTCCCCCACCAAATTTATGAAAAGGACAATTGATTTTAATATATTTTTACTTTATAATCATACCAAACGCTTCCCCTGTGATGAATTACTTGAAGGCCATACATGAAAAAAGGTTTTATTGGTAGGTATTCATTTCAACACAGTCTTTCAGCGTTTTTCGTGGAATGTTAAACGCTTTACCTGCACCTTTGTAACCCATTATCTTGTACCTCACTGCATTAATATCCTTTTCCATAGCCTCTTCATCTCACTGATTGCGTTTTTTCATCTGAAAATAATACTAAACTTCATAAATAACAAATAAAATGAAGGGGGACGAAATGATGAACATTCCCCGATTTATTTATGTGACAGCTACAGGTAGCGATTACACGCCAAGAACTACACCACACGACTGGAATGCAGTCCAGTATTCCATGCACATATCAGTGCTCACTCTAGGAATAACAGGCTCTTAATTTAAATGCTGCACGAACTCAGCTCAGCATGAAAAATTAATCCTTCTTGTATACGGAAACTAAACGTGGTGCACACAAGAAACTCTCACAACAAGACAACGCTACGAGGCTACCCGTGTGCGCGCGGCTAAACATTAGGTACCAACCGTGCAAAGTGGAAATCCCTTGGGGGACGAAAATAGGCGCGGTGACGGAGTTGCCCTCCCCCCCCCCTCTACCTTACATCTGGATAGTATTCACGAGATCTGTCTGCTGGTAGCTTTTAATCTACCATTAAAATCAGTTTGTCGGCACAGGACCAACTGTTAATTATAAAATAAGTATTTTTCAAAAATTCAGCGGGACTAACAGGATTTTACGACCGCTTGAAAAATTTATTAAAATAATAATAATTATTATTAATTATAATGAAATTGGCACGTGGTCCTTAGCAGGCCTCATCGGAAAAAAGAAGGATTTGAGGTATTTAATCACCCATCAGTTTATTATTTTTCCAGAAGTGTTCTTTAATATGTCGGAAGTCAATGACACGGACTTCCCTGATACCAACCTCAAGTAGGATCGAACCCACTAACTCCGGTACGGGATGAGGCGGGGGGTGGGGGGGAAGTTTTAGGCACAAATATGATGGAATGCAAACGTATTTGAACAAGGCGCAAGTATAATCTAACCTCTCTACAGCAACGTCGGTGAGTTGCATGAACATAAGGGGTTCTGATAGTGCTAATATTTATGCAAACTCTATCGACTGTAAAGAGGGAATCGTTCCGGCAACATTTTAAGGATTTTGTACAAGTGTCAGTATTCCTTGAATATTAACCCAATTTTAATACTGACAACATTTCTTAGCAGGCAAAGTGGGGGTCCCCATACTACGAAAAACTTAACATTAAGCAATATCCATAATTTTTCCGAAAGTTGAAGGGCTAAAGGGCCCGGAAATGTTTTAAATTGTGGCTCTTGGATAGCTCTGTCAAAGTTAGGAAGCAAATTTCGAAAATCACTTCCGATCTATTGTACCGGTTACGACCTGTACATAATTATTTTTTGAGCATAAGTTACGTTTATTTACCACGCGTAATGTTCCGAGCGCGGATGGTTTGTCTACCAACAGCGAGGACCAGCTAGCGAAGTGTATGACGACTGTGAGCTGTGACGTAGCCACAGGGGCTAGCCAGGCCGCCCGCTCGTCTCAACACGTTTTGCCAGCCTTGACTGGTATTTTCTGGATTCCACGTCACTTGTTCTAGTGAGTTCGATGGAGAAAACTTGGAAATTTCTATAATAATTATGCTAGCGAGTCGAGCGATATGTCATCTTGTTTGGGATCACCTAAACGTCCCAATGCTCGAGTTTCAAGCAAATCCATCGAGGGATTCGGGAGATATTCAATCAAACCGTATTATGACGTAGACATCCCGGATTGAATAAAAAGGGGACCTACTGTAGCCTATTCACACAGTCTCAGCTGAGTAGTCAGCGAGGACACTCTTGCTGCTACTATCATCGTGGAACTCTGTCATTATACAAGTGTGGGAAGACAATTCTTCCAAGTTTTATAAAGTGGACTCATAAGACTTCGAGTGTGGTAGAAATTTTTCTAAGTCTTCGTAATTGAACTTGGAATATTTACAAGTGTTCATTGAATGAACTTGTATTATTTACGTGTCATCGAAGTTGGAATTTTTCTAAGTGTTAACTAAATGGACTTGTATTATTTCCATGGGTTCGAGACCCGAATTCTTCTAAGTGTTCACTGAACATTATTTACGTGTCTTCGAAGTTGGAATTTTTCTAAGTGTTAACTAAATGGACTTGTATTATTTACGCGTCTTCGAAGCTGGAATTTTTCTAAGTGTTCACTGAACGGACTTGTATTATTTACGCGTAAACGAGATTGGAACTTTTCTAAGTGTTCGTAAAATGGACTTGTGTTTTTTACGTGGAATATTTGCAACTGTTGAGGAACTCATTCTTCTAATAGACAGTGATTGATTAACATTGCTAGTGATGAACTTTAACTTTCCAACGGCTTTGAACAGAGTTAGGATTTCACTTGCATTTACTCAAAGACTTGTACATTTGCCAGTGTTGGTTTAAAAGACTTATAAATTTCGTCAGTGAATTTATTTATGTGAATGGACTTGTGTTTTCGTCAGTGGTCACTCAAAGACTTTATGAATTTCGCCAGTGAATAACTTTAAATATATTAAGACGTCCAAGTGAATGGACTTGTGTTTTTTTTTTTTTTTTTGTTCGAGTTTAGGCAAAGACTTGAACCTTCGCCAGTAATGAACTTGGAGTTTAACTATAATTTCACAAGAAGGGACTTGTTTTTTTTTTCGTTGCCAAACGTTATTCCGAGACGAAGATTTTCCTAGTGATGAACTCTAAAATTATTAATACCACTCATATCATTTTAGGAGTGTTGGAAGACTTGATGTACAATTATCAAGATCTCTGCTTATAAGTTGATCATCCAAGGTGTTCATGGACTCAGTGCTGCTACTAGTGACCTTGGGAACATCAATCCTCTCAGTCTCATTGGGCTGAGGTAGTACGTGACTATCTACAACATCGCCTGGATCATCGGGGTTCAACCCGGGCCTCAGAGTTTGAGACATCTCTACTTGCCGTCAATCCAGACAGTCCAGCTGCCTCTGTCTGGAGTATCTGGAGTCCCTGGAATCCCTGGAGTCTTCTGGAACGTGCTTCAACCAGCTTGGCTTGGTGAGCTGGAGAACCCAAGCCATACTATTGGAATACGAGGAAGACAGTCCGATTCTACTTAGAGGTGATGTGCAAATTCATGACATATTTGAATAAACTCTTATGCAATCAGAGTCAAAGTTTTTCTGTAGATAGGACCCTACCTCCTGTACCGAGCCCTAGCTACAATTAATCCAGTTTTGCCCTGAGATTTCTATTTCATGCCCCTATCAAATTTAATCTGAGAGTCGGGCTCTTTTACTGGTACACTATATACAGTTCCGGAACCGGGCGAGTTGGCCGTGCGGTTAGGGCCGAGTAGCTGTGAGGTTGCATCCCGGAGATAGTGGGTTCGAACCCCACTGTCGGCAGCCCTGAAGATGGTTTTCCGTGGTTTCCCATTTTCACACCAGGCAAATGCTGGGGCTGTACCTTAATTAAGGCGACGGCCCCTTCCTTCCCACTCCTAGACCATTCCTATCCCATCGTCGCCATAAGAACTCTCTGTGTCAAAACTGTTCCCGAAAAACTGCCTAAAATCACTTGTTTCTTTACTTGTTTTCTTTTTGATTCAAATCCTAGCCAAACTAACTCATTTGTATAATACTTTCTGTAATGTTTTCCTTGATTCAATACATTCAGGATTTTTTTGAATGTTTGAAAAATGTCCACACCGAAAGTAGTTATAAGGGCTTAAGTGAAACTCTTCATTGATTCGTATTAGCGCTCGTAGTGGTAGGAAAAGGAAAACTACTAATCTAATCGACAAGATAACGATGATTAAGAAGATTGTAAATTTAGGAATAAACACGAAATATATTCCCATACATTATTATATTTCCTTCGCCTAAAATACGTAGCTCATATCGCTAGGATGTTTTCAACATTGATTTGCTTGCCTCAAGGGCTAGAACAGTGCAATTTTTTGCTGACTTTTATACGCGTAGGAAGAGATCGAACCAAGATCAGCAATAATACACATATAATACGAATGTGCAAAGCGCCACAGGAAGCGAATACGTCCCGACAAGCAGCTGACAATGAGAAGCAAGCACAATAACGTGCCTCAAAATATGGTAGCAAATACCAAGGGTTGGGCAAAATTGTAATCATGCACATATCAGTGATTATGCCGTCAATAACGGATTCTACAGCTAGTTCATAATGCTGTACGAGCGAGTGGGAACTTCCCCAAGATACTTCTGACGGATACGAGCTGTCCAGCTATTTTCAGCAATTAATTAAAACACTACATTACCGGCATTTCAAAATGGTTATGACCATTAATTAAATTCAGGAGTTTTAAATTGATCTTTCACACAAGTTCCATTGAAATCTGTCAAATCCAGTAAAAACAGTTCCTTTGTAAGAACTGTAAAACACACTGAAGACAGATGATAATCTGTTTCTACGGTTGGGCTGTTAAACATGAAGTCACTGGTACGAAATACTGTCCAGTGTGCGCTTGATATTCTTCAACAGCACCATACTTAAAACAATATAATTTGCATTCTTACAGTGAAAAGAAGCCAGTTTTTCCTTTGCGAAAATCAAATCAGTCCACCCCTATTGTTTAGTGGTTAGTGTGATTAGTTGCCACCCGCGGAGCCCCGGGTTCGATTCTCGGCTCTGCCGCAAAATTTGAAAAGTGGTACGATGACTGGAACGTGTTCCTCGGGAGGTCAACTGAGTGGAGGTGGGGGATTTGATTCCCACCTCAGCTATCCTCAAAGTTGTTTTCCATGGTTTTCAACTTCTCCTCCAGACAAATGCCGAGATGTTACCTAACTTAAGGCCTCGGGCGCTTCCTTCTCTCTTACTTGTCTACCCCTTCCGATCTTCCCATCCTACCCCCCACAAGGACCCTGTTGAGCATGAGGCCACCTGGGCGAGGTACTTGTCCAGCTCCCCAATTATATCCCCTGACCAAATGTCTCACGCTCCAAGACACTGCCCTCGAGGCGGTACAGGTGGGATCCCCACCTAAAACTGCAACCACTGAAGGTAAACATATAAATAAATAAATAAATAAATAAATAAATAAATAAATAAATAAATAAATAAATAAATAAATTCAAATGATCGTGAATATGTCTGCCGGTCATGGCCATCTATTTACTGTTGCTAATTTCAGATGACCACTAGCCATAAGACAAAGCCTGCACGATTACTATGTAACATTGTCTAGCCATCCATTCATAACTTTCATTACAGCCTGCACGGTTTCTAGGTAACATTGTCTAGCCATCCATTCATATCTTACATCACAGCCTGCACGGTTTCTAGGTAACATTGTCTGGCCATTCATTCATACCTTACATCACAGCCTGCACGGTTTCTAGGTAACATTGTCTAGCCATCCATCCATACCTTACATTATAGCCTGCGCGGTTTCTAGGTAATATTTTCTAGCCATCCATTCATACCTTACATCATAGCCTGCACGGTTTCTAGGTAACATTGTCTGGCCATCCATCCATACCTTACGTCACACCCTGCATGATTTCTAGATAACATTGTCTGGCCATCCATCCATGCCTTACATCATAGCCTGCACGGTTCCTAGGTAACATTGTTTGTCCATCCATCCATACCTTACATCACAGCCTGCACGGTTTCCAGGTAACATTGTGTGGTCATCCATCCATACCTTACATCACAGCCTGCACGGTTTCTAGGTAACATTGTCTGTTCATCCATCCATACCTTACACCACAGCCTGCACGGTTTCTAGGTAACATTGTCTGGTCATCCATCCATACCTTACATCACAGGCTGCATGATTTCTAGGTAACATTGTCTGGCCAACCATCCATACCATTCATCACAGCCTGCATGGTTTCTTGGTAACATTATGTGGTCATCCACCCTTGCCTTACATCACAGCTTGCAGGGTTTCTACGTAACATTGTGTGGTCATCAACCCTTAGCTTACATAACAGCCTGCAGTGTTGCTAGGTAACATTGTCTGGCCATTCATCCATACCTTACATCACACATGTACTTCAGAAGAAGAAAATGCAATACCATGCAAAAGGAAGTACCCCGCTAACGGAAGAAAAAAGAATAACAGAAGACGAATTTTGGCAAGCAATTGAAAAGAGCAAAACTCGAAAAGCAGCTGGCCCAGACAATATCTCGAACGAGCTGATGAAAGGATCAATGATATATACCATTAAGTTATGGACAGCCCTATACAAAAGTGCCTAGCAATCAAGGACACGCATGCAGTATGGAGAGAATCGACTGTCAAGGTGATCTACAAAGGGAAAGGACCACAGAACATCCCAGAATCCTACAGAGGGATAGCCCTGGAATGTGCGCAATTCAAGATAATGAACAATATCGTACTAAAACAGATCCATGACAACATAGTGGCAGTTATACCTCGGGAACAGTACGGCTTTACTCCCGGAAGATAAACTCTACAAGCGGTGGGACACGTACTCCAATTCATAAGCGAAGCCCTGGTTAAACCCAAAGGCCATGCATATGCAGCATTCGTTGATTACAAACAAGCTTTCGACGGGATAAAATGGGATAGAATACTGGAAAAACTAAAGCCTGTGTTAGACGAAGAAAGTAGATCGTTAAGTTCGTAGCAAGCATCCTCCGAGAAAATACAATCAGAATCCACGATGGCCTAATCCAATCCAAAGAATCCATCAAACAAACGGAGTACTCCAGGGAGATCCTATAAGCCCCATTATGTTTAACGTACTTACCCATGATGTGATACAAAGGATACAAACAGAAGAAATGAGGATGTGGTTGTACACTGATGACATGATCCTGCTCTCAGAAAGAAGAGAGCCCCTGCAAGAAGCTATAAACAAATTGGAAGAGTGGTCCCGAGAAAATAACCTAGTTATAAATAGGGAAAAGACAAAAATAATGAAATTCAGAAAAGGAAGAAATTTGGCAAACACTGATGGATTCACTTGCGGGGAGGAAGTACTATAGTCAAAAGCTACAAGTACTTAGGACTCACACTGCAAGTGACAGGACTTGCCTTTTCCAAGCACATTGAAGACAGAGCTGTAAGAGCAATAAAGGCGACTTTCGAGATAAAGAAACTGAATCTACTATCCGTCACAACAGCCCTGAGACTATTCGACATAAATATTGCTTCCATTGCCTCCTACGGCATGCAGTTTATATAGAACCAGCTCACATACTCGAATCTGAAGCGACTAGAGGGAATTAAAACAGCCTACCTGAAAAGTATGCTCTGTGTCTCAAAGTACACGCAAAACAGAATAACGTATATCCTGGCAGACACAACCTTCTTTATAGAAGACCTGATGAAAGCTCATAATCTGATACCAACACCACAAAGCACCAGATTCCTAGTAGACAGGCGACAGAAAGCGAGGGACATCAATCCCGGACTCCTCACCACCCCAGCGATGACAAACAACGAATGGAAAAAGGCCAACTACTAACTACGTCATTTATACACGAGAGTGGCAGCACACGGACTAAACCAAGGGATACCACAGCCCCACCGACAGATGCCAGTGCACCATGTGTGGAGGACCATGCAACACGTCACTGAGTGCAGAGACAGGACATTGACTTTGTCATACTATGCAAATGATGCTAATTTCATTTAATTAATTAATACCTAGTACACAATGTGTTTAATAAAATTATATATATTGACATCACAGCCTGCATGGTTGCTAGGTAACATTGTCTGGCCATCCATCCATATCTTACATCACAGCCTGCACGGTTGCTAGGTAACATTGTCTGACCATCCATCCATCCTTACATCGCAGCCTGCACGATTGTTAGGTTACATTGTCTGGCCATCATCCATATCTTACATCACAGCCTGCACGGTTGCTAGGTAACATTGTCTGGTCATCCATCCATATTTTACATCACAGCCTGCACGGTTGCTAGGTAACATTGTCTGGTCATCCATCCATATCTTACATCACATCCTCCACGGTTGCTAAGTAACATTGTCTGGCCATCCATCCATATCTTACATCACAGCCTGCACGGTTGCTAGGTAACATAGTCTGGCCATCCATCCATACTTAGCTTACATCACAGCGTGAAATTTTACTAGTTTACACTTCCGTCACACATTTTGTCGCATCACGTTACACAAATTTTCGGATCGTCCCCAGTCATAAGACATATTTATGTCAAAAATATTTTGTTCAAGACTGCAGTATGTAGCGTCCACGTCACGGTTCCGTAGAGAAAACTGTGAATACCAGACTCGACTCTCATCTCCAATGATATCGAGATCCTTCCACACTTATGACTAATGCATCATTACATTTTTCGTTTTATCAGTTCTCATAAACTCAGGAGTGGAGCTACCTGAGAATTATCTCACTGAGATGGACAATATAAGTTATCAGCGCCTAAGAGTACTGAATGTATTTCTGTGTTCTAAATTAATACCCAAGGCACATCAAAAATGTTAATATGGAGTCTATCTCCCCCGTCCGTGTGGTACATCCCCTGAGCTGTAATATAATTTCCATATTAATGTGCTCGACATTCTGTAACCGCTGTGTGGAAGTGTCATTTGAATATCGGTTTTTCATATCGAGATAGTCTCTACTTTGTAAACGCTGAATACTGCCTTTCCCTTGTTACGATATAAATAGCGATATTACTTTCCTTCCTTATTCGTTTTTGCTCATGGCTGCGGCGTCGCGTCTAGCTGATGAACTATACCCACCATTATTCTATATCATAAGCCTTCAGTGTGGTTAGGGTCGCGTGGCTGTTAGCTTGCATTCTTGTGATAGTGGGTTCGAACCCCACTGTCGGTAGTTCTTAAGATGATTTCCGTGGATTCTCGTTTTCACACCAGCCAAATGTTGGGGCTGTACTTTAATTAAGGTCAAGGTCCCTTCGTAACCACTCCTTGCCCTTTCCTATCCCATCGTCACCTTAGGACCTATCTGTGTCGGTGCGACGTAAATCCAATCGTAAAACAAACAAAACAGAGTCTGCAAAGGGCCATTCATTATGTCGGTCCATCGTGTTGGTAACTGTCCTCCTTGTCCGGTTCCTTGGTCTTTGCCCTCAGCAATCTACTTACGAAGATCTATCTATCTATCTATCTATCTATCTATCTATCTATCTATCTATCTATCTATCTATCTATCTATCTATCTATCTATCTATCTATCTATCTATCTATCTAATCTATCTATCTAATCTATCTATCTAATCTATCTATCTAATCTATCTATCTAATCTATCTATCTAATCTATCTATCTAATCTATCTATCTATCTATCTATCTATCTATCTATCTATCTATCTATCTATCTATCTATCTATCTATCTATCTATCTATCTATCTATCTATCTATCTATCTATCTATCTATCTATCTATCTATCTATCTATCTATCTATCTATCTATCTATCTATCTATCTATCTATCTATCTATCTATCTATCTATCTATCTATCTATCTATCTATCTATCTATCTATCTATCTATCTATCTATCTATCTATCTATCTATCTATCTATCTATCTATCTACACAAGTTTCCTTTCTATCCCTGAAGGGGACGGCGGGCTTCCTAGATGGTAATGCTGTCTCTCAGGCCAAGAGATTTTTTATGGTGATGGAGATGTTGGAGAAGGTGAGGGAGTTGGCGGCTGTGCCTTGTACGAACTAGGAACTGTCCTGACTTTCATTTTGTATAGAAGAAAGGATAAACCGCGGAAAACCATTCTAAGAACAGCCAACCTGGGTGACCAGCCCCACTCCGTCTCATGAATGCAGAGATGTAAAGCCGTGGTCGAGTCGTGGCCACTTGGAGGCCGAAGCTTACTCTGTAACCGCAGACACTTTTGAAGACTAACTTCTCAGAGCATTATATGATCAAAGGGGTGTATGAGAGACCTTGCCCGACAGACGAACTATTATCAGAAGTTAGTTCAAAATTTACATGTTCGTGCGATGAACTGTGTGAGGAATCCTCAGTATTTCCCTCTAACATCACATTTCGAAACTTTCTATCAGTGCACGATCGCGTTTTAGGATGGTCGACTTCTATGTGCCATAAGAGAAGATTGAGAAGACTAGAGATTTAGCGTAACTTCAAAGCTTTCCCGTCTGTCCAGATATAAGCCGTGATCAGAAAGTTTCCGTTTAGGAGCCTTGGTATAGGGGATATTCAACGTGGCGCGTCTCCGATGCTGGTATATACGCACAGACATGTAGGCAAAGAAATTAGCGTGTCAGTCGTGTCGTGTTTAGGTGCGTACGATAAATGCGGCCAGTGAATATGGCGACGTTATCACCAAATGCGTCCAAACAGGACCAACGTGCTGTTATTCTGTTGTTGGCTGCCGAAGGACAAACACCGGTGGCCATCCATCGGAGAATAAATACTGTGTATGGGGAGCATGTCTTCGAAAACTACGGTTGTGGAATGGTGCAGAAAGTTCCGTGAGGGTCGGGTTTCGACACAAGACGCCGGTCGATCTGGGAGGCCAGCCTCAACCATTACGAACAAAAACTCAAGTAGGACACACTCGAGCACCCGCCCTCAAGTACTGATGTCTCCCCCTGCGATTATACGCCTCCGATCCCCTAAAAAGGCCTTGAATGGTCGAGGTTTCCTGTCGGACGAGGATGAGCAGCAGGATACGGTGTTTTACCACATGGGGATCTTTATTCTGGTGCGTCGATGGGATGAGCGTCTCAATGCTCATTGCTGTTTTGCCTGATTGGCATCCGGATTCGGGACTGTATGGCCGTCGAACGGAAAGGGTTTGATCGGTCCTTATATTAACACATACAATGCCTGTAAAAAGACACTTTTAAACTAAGTACAAAACATGTCATTCTTTGTTTAATAGCGTGTTTGTACAGGTATATTATAGTTTTACAGGTAGGTATGAGATTTTGTCTATTTCCCAGTTTTATTCCTGTATAAGGAAACGTAGGCTTTTAAGATATAAATCCGTTCTGGGTTCCTTTCAGCAAGAATTTGTTGGTTTTATTGTGCAGATAAATGCCTGTTCCAGATGTTCGTGCCTCCTTGGAGTATAATTGCCTATGTAATGCCTTTGAGAGTCCTTTGAAGGAGACAATTTTCTTCCAATGCATTATAATCTAGCTGGTGTAGTCGACAGAATTATTTTCTTGTTTATCAACATCTGTTTACCCCAGCAAAAATACGGATAATTCTCGGAAGTCTCCAGAAATAGCGCTTCAATTGATTTCAGGACAAACAAGGAACAATCTGACGTCGAAGCCTCCCACCCCTCCGAAGTATGATCTGTATAGGTTATCCGGTGACAGGAGAAGTATTTCATATCGTTACCGGAGTAGTCGATGTGTTGTGTGATCGTCTGAGCATGTTGCAATGGTGTCGGGTTGGGAGTTCTCATTTCATATCCGGACAGGGTAGGGTGGGCCTTCTCAACGGTGACGCCTTTTCTCAGGCTAGGGAGACTTCTACTTGCGAAGAAGGACCGGTCGAGTTGGCTGTGCGGTTAGGGACGTGCAGCTGTAAGCTTGAATCCGGGAGATAGTGGATTTGAACCCCAACGTCGGCAGCCCTGAAGATAATTTTCCGTGGTTTCCCACTTTCATACCAGGAAAATTACGGTCCATTCCTTTCCACTCATAGCCCTTTCGTATCCCTTCGTAGCCATAAGACCAACCTGTGTCGGTGCGATGGAGAGAAAAACTTTAAAATATTATTATTATTATTATTATTATTATTATTATTATTATTATTATTAATATTAATATTAATAATAATAATTAATAATTAATAATATTAATAATAATAATAATAATAATAATAATAATAATAATATCCCATCAGTTATACAGTAGCAGAGATTGTGTAGTGAGGCCTTTTAGACACCCTGCATAATAATTTATCTGCTATTTATCAAGAGGAGGGGAAATCTACTGAACGTTACCGAAAATGAAGTTTATTTTTTGTCGGGTGACCCTGAGTGCACGGCCTGAGATTTTTAAGTTGCCATAAACAGCCGTACACTCCAATGAAGCTTTTTATTCTCGTAATATATTTGGTTTGTTAGAATGTGGTGCAAATTTGTTTGCTACATACACCAGAACTGAAGCATGGTTGTGTCCTTCCTGGTCTGTGATCTAATAATTCTTTAAATTGTGAACGGTTTTCAATATAAATTCTTATCATTAATTGTGGATAATTACTACAGTTTGCCACGTTCAATTATCCTGAGACTGTTAAACTTGAATATAAGGTACTTGTTATTGAACTGTATTTCTTTTTAATTACATTATGCGGAATGAGATAGCTGAGTGATTTAGTCACTGGCTGTCCCGGAGGCGGCTGCTGTTCGAATCCCGAACAGTGCACGTGATATTCTTCAAATGAACAGTTACATGTCTTTGGTTCAGTTTCCACTTTAAATTACAGATCCCGTGCTATGGTTACGATACCAGCAGTCACGTAAAACTACACGTTTGCCCCTTAACTAATTTAATCGTATTGAAGTACAGTATGTTTTCCGCCGGCTAATCAGTCTTATTTCTTATCGCCAATATTCTGTTTAATAGTAGGAGATTCAGTCCAATTACATTATATTCGAATACATTTTAGTTCTGTTGATCATTCTCCTTTGATTCAACAGTTCCAAATTATGTATCAGTTGTGAAGATATATTGCTTCCGAAAACGTGTGAACGACCACTCCTTCCTTTGATTATTATTTAATGATTATCACTTCCGAATTCTATGTAAATTCTCGAAATATATTAGTGCAAGCTTTTCACCAAATTAAATGATAATTGAACGACTTATTCCTTCGGCTGATTATTCTTCTATTCCTTTCTTTATTTGTTGTTACGGCAACGATGTGATTAGGGCTAGGAGTGGGAAGAAAGCGACCATAGCGTTAATTTCCCTGGTAAGAAAATGGGAAGCCACGGAAAACCCTACTCGATGCTACCGACAGTGGGATTCGAACCCACTATCTCCCGAATGCAAACTGATACCTTCGTGATCTAAACCGCTCAACCACTTCCTCAGTCTTTTATTCCTCGTC
This sequence comes from Anabrus simplex, assembly GCF_040414725.1. NCBI lineage: Eukaryota > Metazoa > Arthropoda > Insecta > Orthoptera > Tettigoniidae > Anabrus > Anabrus simplex. The sequence continues at coordinate 35,460,603 of NC_090267.1, forward strand.
TAAATTCTACGTAAATTATGAATATATATTGTAGGAAGATCATTTCCATATTTATCCACAAGAAATTTATTTATTAATTCAGTAATTAATTAACAATTCTTTTGCAGTCAGTCCCTGCTATGAATGGTGTGAAAATGTCGCTCATAGGGTCAGCTGATGCGTGCGCTTCAGTGGGCTTTGTAGTATATGTAATAGCAACTCCTAGCTCAGCGAGGAAAACAACGGGAAACTACCTCAATCCTCATATCCCTAGCACGCCTGATTGGTGATGCCTAGGCCATCTGTGAGAGCTGATGGTGGAGCTGTTGAGGATCAGACAAGTCTTCGGGCTGAATATTCAACATAAATGGAATGTATCCATTACCAGTTTATCCTGATTATGTCACCTTACTGGGAGTTTGAAGTCGGGAGACAGTGGGTTCGACACACACACAAACATTTGTTTTACATCGCCCGACACAGATAGGTATTATGGCGACGATGGGATAGGAAAGGCCTAGGAGTGGGGAGAAAGGGGCCATGACATTAAATAACGTACAGCCCCTGCATTTGAATGATCTGTAAATGGAGAACCATCTTCAGGACCGCCGACAGTGCGGTTCGAACCCACTATGCTCCGGATGCAAGCTGATAGCGGTGTGTCCCTAAAGGCACGGTCAGTTTGCCCGGTAGTGCGTTCGAATTCTGCAGTCGAGAGCACTGTAGATGGTTCCGCGTGGTTCCCAATTTCCAGGCAAATGCTAAGGCTATAACTTGATGAAAGCCACTTCCGCTTCCATTCCAGTTCTAGCCCACTCCTGTACATTCGTTGAGAAATAATCCACAGTTCTAGATCTTCAGGCAAGCAACTCAATGTTGAAAACATACTAGCGATATGAGCTACTAATTTTAGGTAAATAAAATACAAAATATGAGAATATATTCTTTATTTATTCCTAGATATTAAAACCTTTTCTTAATCATCGTTACCCGATCGATTAGATTAGTAATTTGGCTTTTTCTACCACTACGAGCGCTAATGTGAGTCAATACATTGTTTCACTTAAGCACCACTAGGAGCGGCAATGTCATTCGGTATGGACATTTTCCAAAGAATCAAAAATGCCGGACGGTATTGAACCAAGGAACACATTAGAAAAGTAATTATGTAAATAATTTAATTTGGATAGGATTTGAATGAAAAATAGAATGCGAGTAAAAGCGTTTTCCCGAGCTAGATAGCTGCAGTCGCTTAAGTGCCTATCCAGTAATCGGGAGACAGTGGGTTCGATCCCCACTGTCGGCAGCCCTGAAGATGGTTTTCCGTGGTTTCCCATCTTCACAGCAGGAAAATTCCGGGGTTGTAGGCCTACCTTAATTAAGGCCACGGCAGCTTGCTTCCAATTCCTAGGCCTTTCCTATCCCATCGTCGCCATGGAACATATCTGGGTCCTTGCGTCGTAAAGCAAATAGCAAAGAAAACAAAAAACGATTTTAGGCCTTTTTCGGAACTTCATTTAGGCCTGAGGCGATTTTCGAAATGTTATTTGTTTAATTTTATAGAGTTATTCATGACTCATAATTTCAAAAATTTTCGGGCCCTTTATCCCTTCAACTTTCGGCACAATTGACGAAATTGCTTAATTTTACGTTTTTCATATCAAGGTCACCCAATTTTGTCTGGTAAGAAATATTTTCAACATTAAAAGGACCAAATTGAAAGTCGAAAAAATACAAAACAATTCCTTGGGAACGAGGCTCTGCCATACAGTGACACCTGTTTGCTGATGACGCGTATTCAAATAACTGGAATGTTCTATTTTTCCTGTCCTCTTTGGTTGGAAGTATTTGTAGCAGCTATTCATCCCTATAAGAGCTCCTGCCTCACCTGAAACTGACTACCCGCTGTGAAGGATTGTTCCAGAACGGCACTCCAGCTGCTGATGCGCTCGCCCACACTTTAATATCAAAATAGTGCACGTGCTTGTTTATTCCGTTGCTAAGCAACAAAGTCGAATGCTTACTCTGTCACTTTACAGTGGAATTCAGGAAGAGCATATTTCAGAAAAGGAGATTTATATTAGCTATGAAACATACAGTTCATGCCACTTTATTAACACAAATAATCTGATTAATATAAGAATAATACATGTGAGCTCACTGGACAAATAACTAGTCAACCCCGGGAAAATCATTACAAGCATAATTTGATACCGTAGGCCTATAACTCCACCTTTGAATTTGATAACCGCCTGGATTCCACAGGGTTGTCCAGGTACGTCGCAACAAGGTTAAGCCACTCGCTAAGGATTTTATCGTGCAAATCCATCAATTAGCGCTAATGCTGATGTCGGCGTTTTTACTCGGTGTTCCAACATGTCCCGCAGATTTTCAATAGGGTTCAAGTCAGGTGATTTTGGAGGCCAATCAAGATGTAATAGGGTGAGAGAGTGTTCATAAAACCAGCCACATATGCGTCCAGCCCTATGAATGTTGCTGTTGTCATCTTGATAAATCGTGGTGTCAATAGCTTACTCATCATGCAGATATTGAACGAAAGTTAACATCCGATCATCCAGAATGTTTAACTAAATATGCTGGTTCATGTTGGTGGTCACCTCAGAGAGCGAAATACACCCTCTATACATCCCAAACACACCTCCACCTTGAACCTCATCTTGCACAAATCCAGTATGAAATGCTTCATTTGGCCTGCGGTGCACTTGACAACATTCGTCATTGGAATACAGGCCAAAGCGCGATTCTTCAGACAACATTACGTTCCTCCAGTCAGCTACTGTCAACGTTCGATGATTGAAGAAGCGCAGCTTTGTTTGCCTGTGTAAGCAATGGCTTCTTACGATGTAACCGACTTCAAATGTTCATTGCATTCAGTTCCCAGAAATGTTCTCTTACTAATAGGTTTAAATGGACCTTAATTCACTGACTTCAGCAATTTCTGTAGGGTTTGGAAGCGATTTTGATTCACAAGCCCTGAAGCGCGTCTCCGGTCCCGCTCAGTCACGAACTTTTTCCGACCACAATTCTGATGTCGTGTTTCTTAGCCACGTGTAGTACACCACACCTTGTAGACTGCGCGACACCAACAAATCCAACAACTTCATGCACCATATGGCAAGCCCGATTGCCCCTTTTTTGCACTCTGTCACATTTTTACATCTATCCATGTTGAGGTACACTGTCCCCTTGAAACATCAGTGTTTCACTGGTCGCTACTCCCTTATGCACACGTAGAGGCAGTGCGCATTCGGTTGTCCACGGGACTCGTTTGCTGCCCCATCTGTGCAGGCTTAACGATCCATCTATGTGTGAGCTCTAGGATGAAATGTTTTTTGTCAGGTGAGCTTGTGACACATTTACACTAATTTTTATCCAGGAAGCCAAGAAATAATATATTTATGAACAAGAGAGTGGAGATATGACTTGAAAAAACTTTAGTAGACGAATAAGCTTGATTGGAGATTTTAAAATTAGTAAAGATCATAATAAGAAGATGAAGTTGGAAATCAAGAGGACAAATTGGGGTAGACATTTTAGAGGATGGAAAAGAAATATGACGTATAGCTTTTAGTGCCAGGAGATTCCGAAGACATGCAAGACTTTTGATTTGACTCCCGTAGGGTGACCTGCGCGTCATGATGAGGATGAAATGATGATGAAGATGACACATACACCCAGCCTCCGTGCCAATGGAATTAACCAGTGGTGGTTAAATTTGTCAACCATTACAGGAATCGAACCCAGGTCCCCCGTGACCAAAAGCAAGCACGCTAACCATTTGTCGGACATTATAAGAAGAGAAGTGAGACACGGTTGTTGCATGTCACCGGCGCTGTTCGATGCCGAAGAAATGTTAGAGAAGGCCATGGAAAAATCGAGGTGTGTTGCAGTGATGGAGAATCAATAAAGACCATAAAATACGACGATCATGTGGTGGTATTAGCGGAATCAGAGAAAGATCTACAAGTCTTGTTGGAAAAATATTGAACGAGTGGGCAAAGAGTTCGAAATGAAGGTCAACATTTCCAAGACCGAGGTGATGAGAGTAAGAAAGGAGGAAACTGCTGTTAATATACACTGACTGACAGAGCAAATGCAACACCAAGGAGGAGTGGTTCGAAAGGGATGAAAGTTGGGGAAAAAACAGAGACGGCATGGACGAATAATTGATGTTTATTTCAAACCGATATGCAGGTTACACAATGCGCACGGCATCGACTCAGTAGGATGTAGGACCACCGCGAGCGGCGATGCACGCAGAAACACGTCGAGGTACAGAGTCAATAAGAGTGCGGATGGTGTCCTGAGGGATGGTTCTCCATTCTCTGTCAACCATTTGCCACAGTTGGTCGTCCGTACGAGGCTGGGGCAGAGTTTGCAAACGGCGTCCAATGAGATCTCACACGTGTTCGATTGGTGAGAGATCCGGAGAGTACGCTGGCCACGGAAGCATCTGTACACCTCGTAGAGCCTATTGGGAGATGCGAGCAGTGTGTGGGCGGGCATTATCCTGCTGAAACAGAGCATTGGGCAGCCCCTGAAGGTACGGGAGTGCCACCGGCTGCAGCACATGCTGCACGTAGCGGTGGGCATTTAACGTGCCTTGAATACGTACTAGAGGTGACGTGGAATCATACGCAATAGCGCCCCAAACCATGATGCCGCGTTGTCTAGCGGTAGGGCGCTCCACAGTTACTGCCGGATTTGACCTTTCTCCACGCCGACGCCACACTCGTCTGCGGTGACTATCACTGACAGAATAGAAGCGTGACTCATCGGAGAACACGACGTTCCGCCATTCCCTCATCCTAGTCGCTCTAGCCCGGCACCATGCCAGGCGTGCACGTCTATGCTGTGGAGTCAATGGTAGTCTTCTGAGCGGACGCCGGGAGTGCAGGCCTCCTTCAACCAATCGACGGGAAATTGTTCTGGTCGATATTGGAACAGCCAGGGTGTCTTGCACATGCTGAAGAATGGCGGTTGACGTGGCGTGCGGGGCTGCCACCGCTTGGCGGCGGATGCGCCGATCCTCGCGTGCTGACGTCACTCGGGCTGCGCCTGGACCCCTCGCACGTGCCACATGTCCCTGCGCCAACCATCTTCGCCACAGGCGCTGCACCGTGGACACATCCCTATGGGTATCGGCTGCGATTTGACGAAGCGACCAACCTGCCCTTCTCAGCCCGATCACCATACCTCTCGTAAAGTCGTCTGTCTGCTGGAAATGCCTCCGTTGACGGCGGCCTGGCATTCTTAGCTATACACGTGTCCTGTGGCACACGACAACACGTCCTACAATGACTGTCGGCTGAGAAATCACGGTACGAAGTGGGCCATTCGCCAACGCCGTGTCCCATTTATCGTTCGCTACGTGCGCAGCACAGCGGCGCATTTCACATCATGAGCATACCTCAGTGACGTCAGTCTACCCTGTAATTGGCATAAAGTTCTGACCACTCCTTCTTGGTGTTGCATTTGTTCTGTCAGTCAGTGTAAGAGTAGAGGGAAATAAATTAGAACAAGTGAAGTCATTCAGATGTACAAAATAAGTAATAAGAAGCATATATATGGAAAAAGACGCTTTTGGAAAGGTGAGAGGGCTTTTGACACCTGTGTGTTTGAGTCATCAGTCCATAGACTGGTTTGATGCAGCTCTCCTTGCCACCCTGTCCTGTGCTAACCTTTTCATTTCTACATAACTATTGCATCTTACATCTGCTCTAATCTGCTTGTCATATTCATACCTTGGTCTATCCCTACCGTTCTTACCACCTACACTTCCTTCAAAAACCAACTGAACAAGTCCTGGGTGTTTTACGATGTGTCCTATCATTCTATCTCTTCTTCTCTTCAAATTTAGCCAAATCGATCTCCTCTCACCAATTCGGTTCAATATCTCTTCATTCGTGATTCGATCTATCCATCTCACCTTCAGCATTCTTCTGTAACACCACATTTCAAAAGCTTCTATTCTCTTTCTTTCTGAGCTAGTTATCGTCCATGTTTCACTTCCATACAATGCCACGCTCCACACGAAAGTCTTCAAAAACATCTTTCCAATTCCGATATCAATGTTTGAAGTGAGCAAATTTCTTTTCTTAAGAAAGCTCTTCCTTGCTTGTGCTAGTCTGCATTTTATGTCCTCCTTACTTCTGCCATCGTTAGTTATTTTACTACCCAAGTAACAATATTCATCTACATCCTTTAAGACTTCATTTCCTAATCTAATATTTCCTACATCACCTGCCTTCGTTCGACTACACTCCATTACTTTTGTTTTGGACTTATTTATTTTCATCTTGTACTCCTTACCCAAGACTTCATCCATACCATTCAGCAACTTCTCGAGATGTTCTGCAGTCTCAGATAAAATAACAATATCATCGCCAAATCTCAAGGTTTTGATTTCCTCTCCTTGGACTGTGATTCCCTTTCCAAATTTCTCTTTGATTTCCTTTACTGCCTGTTCAATGTAAACATTGAAAAGGAGAGGGGACAAACTGCAGCCTTGCCTCACTCCTTTCTGGATTGCTGCTTCTTTTTCAAAGCCCTCCATTCTTATCACTGCAGACTAATTTTTACACAGATTGTAGATAATTCTTCGTTCTCGGTATCTGATCCCTATCATCTTCAGAATCATAAATAGCTTGGTCCAATCAACATTATCGAATGCCTTTTATAGATCTACGAATGCCATGTACGTGGGCTTGTCCTTCTTGATTCGATCCTCTAAGATTAGACGTAAAGTCAAGATTGCTTCACGTATTCCTACATTTCTTCTGAAGCCAATTTGATCTTCTCCCAACTCAGCTTCAACTTGTTTTTCCATTCTTCTGTAAATAATACGTGTTAAAATTTTGCAGGCATGAGATACTAAACTAATGGTGTGGTAGTTTTCACACCTGTCATCACCGGCTTTATTGGGAATAGGTATAACTACATCCTTCCGAAAATCGGATGGGACTTCTCCTGTCTCATACATCTTGCACACTAAATGAAATAACCTTGCCATGCTGGTTTCTCCTAAGGCAGTCAGTAATTCAGAGGGAATGTCATCAATTCCAGGTGCCTTGTTCCTATTGAGGTCACTCACAGCTCTGTCAAACTCTGACCTAAAAATTGGGTCGCCCATTTCATCATCATCAATAGCCTCTTCATGTTCCAGAACCAAATTATCTACATCTTTACCTTGATACAACTGTTGGATATGCTCCTGCCATCTTTCTGCTTTGTCTTCTTTCCCTAGAAGTGGCTTTCCATCTGAGCTCTTAATATTCATACACCTAGATTTCCTTTCTCCAAAGGTTTCCTTGATTTTCCTGTACGCAGCATCTACCTTTCCCAGGACCATACAGCCTTCGACATCCTTGCACTTCTCCTTCAGCCATTCTTCCTTAGCTACCTTGCACTTCCTATCCACTTGATTCTTTAATCGCATGTATTCTTTTCTGCCCTCTTCATTTCTAGCATTCTTGTGTTTTCGTCGTTCATCAATCAGGTCTAGTATCTCCTGAGTTATCCATTGATTCTTAGTTGATCTTTTCTTCCTTCCAAACATTTCTTCAGCAGCCCTACTGACTTCATTTTTCATGACTCTCCACTCTTCCTCTATAGTGTTTCCTTCAGCCTTTTTATTTAGTCCTTGTGCAACATGTTCCTTGAAACAATCCCTCACACTCTTTTCTTTCAACTTGTCTAGATCCCATCTTTTTGTATTCTTTCCTTTCTTCAATTTCTTCAATTTCAGATGGCATTTCATGACCAACAAGTTGTGGTCAGAGTCCACGTCTGCTCCTGGGAAAGTTTTGCAATCCAACACCTGGTTTCTGAATCTCTGCCTAATCATAATGAAGTCTATTTGATACCTTCCAGTGTCTGCAGGTCTCGTCCACGTATACAGCCGTCGTTTGTGGTGTTTGAACCAAGTATTGGCAAGGACTAAATTATGATCAGTGCAGAATTCAACCAGCCGACTCCCTCTTTCGTTCCTTTGTCCCAATCCAAATTCTCCTACAGTACTACCTTCTCTTCCTTGGCCTACCACTGCATTCCAGTCTCCCATCACAATTAGATTCTCGTCACCTTTTACATATTGTATTAAATCTTCTATCTCCTCGTATATTCTTTCGATTTCTTCATCATCCGCTGAACTAGTAGGCATATAGACCTGGACTATTGTGGTGGACATTGGTTTGGTGTCTATCTTGACGACAATAATTCTTTCACTATGCTGGTCGTAGTAGCTTACCCGCTGCCCTATTTTCTTATTCATTATTAAACCAACTCCTGCATTTCCCCTGTTTGATTTTGTGTTGATAATTCGGTAGTCGCCTGACCAAAAATCTTGTTCTTCCTGCCAACGTACTTCACTTATACCAACTACATCTAACTTTAGCCTATCCATCTCCCTTTTCAGATTCTCTAACCTACCACAACGATTCAAACTTCTAACATTCCACGCTCCGACTCGCAGAATGTCAGTATCCATCTTCCTGATGATCGCCCCCTCTCGTGTAGTCCCCACCCGGAGATCCGAATGGGGGACTAGTTTACCTCCGGAATATTTTATGCGGAAGGAAGCCATCATCAGTACATCATTCATACAGAGAGAGCTGCATGTCCTCGGGAGTTAGTTACGGCTGTAGTTTCCCGTTGCTTTCAGCCGTGTAGCAGTATCAACACAGCTAAGCCATGTTGAGTATTATTACAAGGCCGTATCAGTCAATCATCTAGACTGCCGCCCTTGCAACTACCGAAAGGCTGCTACGCCCCTTTCGATGAATCATTCGTTAGTCTGGTCTCTCAACAGATACCCATCCGATATGGTTGCACCTGCGGCTCGGCTATCTGCATCATTGGGACACGCAAGCCTCCCCACCGCGGCAAGGTCACATGGTTCCCAGAGGAGGCTTTTGACACCTATCCCTATTAATTTAAGGAGAGATTCGCGAAATTTTGTGTGTGGAGAGTAAGTGACGCGGAGCTGAAACATGGACATTATGAAAGAAAGATACAAAGTATTTGGAATATTTTGAAATATGGTTGTGGAGAAGAATGGAAAATAAGAAGTCGAAAGATAAATTGGGATGTGCTAAGATGCGTAGGAGAGAATAGACAACTGTTGAAAACGATAAGGAAGAAGGTAGAATGTAGAAATTTTCTTCAACAGAGGGTGATGGATGGAAAAACAGGTGGAAGAGACGAAGAGGAAGAGGAAGAAGAATAAGGATGACAGTTATTGACTGAAATAATTTACATAGATACATTTCCAGCTTCTTTGATACCATTTAAGAAAAGACTAGTTGAGCAACCAATAGGGCAGGGCCATCCAAACAACGCTCTGGCCGCGCTCTAAGCCAATCTCCGAGCGCTTTGGGGAAAGGTAGTTTCAGTAGTGGTGGGAGGAGCTTGATGGCTGAGCGAGCGGCCTGCCTGCCACGCCGAAGAGAACAGCCGATCCATCAGTCGCTAGTCTATAGTCTACAGTGACTCTGTACTTATAGAGTGGTCCTTACGTGGCCTATGCACGGGGTTCCTCAGTTATGTAAAATTAAAAATGGCTATTACCCTGATGGCGGCGGTCCAGTGCTTGATCTGTGCAAAAGTCGCCAAGCTTAAACACGTAGTGGGAACACTTGTGCGAATGGTAAATTTTCTTCGCTCTCATGGACTCACGCACCGTCAATTCAAGGAGTACCAGGCGAATTGGCCGTGGGGTTAGGGGCGCACAGCTGTGAGCTCACAATCGGGAGATAGTGGGTTCGAACCCAACTGTAGGCAGCCCTGAGGATGGTTTTTCGTGGTTTTCCCCTTTTTCACACAAGGCAAATGCTGGGGCTGTACCTTAAATTAAGGCCACCGCCGCTTCCTTCCCATTCCTGGGCCTTTCTTGTCCCATCGTCGCCATAAGACCTATTTGTGTCGGTGTGACGTAAAGCAAATAGCACAAAAAACATGAAAGAGTTCTTGGACGACATCGAAGCGGAGCATCCGGATATCCCGTACCATGCAGAAGTAAGATGGCTGAGCAAGGCGAAAGTGCTCCATCGAGTTGTTTTTTTTGCTTGGGGAATGCAATAGATACCTTTTGTGACATGAAAGGGCGTCCCAAAATTCTTTTGCGTGATCCTAAGTGGGTGGCGGACTTGGCCTTTTTAAGTGACTTTACTGCCCATATGAATACTTTGAACATTTCACTTCAGAGCGCAAAGCACAATACCGAGACCGATAGCTGCAGTCGCTTAAGTGCGGCCAGTATCCAGTATTCGGGAGATAGTGAGTTCGAACCCCACTGTCGGCAGCCCTGAAGATGGTTTTCCGTCGTTTCCCATTTTTACACCAAGTAAATGCTGGGGCTGTACCTTAGTTAAGGCCACGGACGCTTCCTTCCCACTCCTAGCCCTTTCCTGGCCCATCGTCGCCATAAGACCTGTCTGTGTCGGTGCGACGTAAAGCAACTTGCAAAAAAAGAAAAGCACAATATCTGCGATTCGGTAAAAAAAAATCAAGCATTCAAAAGAAAATTGATTTTGTGAGAAAACCAGTTGCGTGCAATGAACACAGGACATTTTCCATTGCTTGAAACAGTGAAATAAGGTGTCGACTTTGATGAGTACTTGCAGGTAATTCGCTAATTACAAAAAGAGTTTGAAAAGGGATTTTCAGAATTATCAGAAATCCAAGCGGTGTTTGATGTATTTGTTCGACCATTTTCTCTTACAATGTGCAGACAGTGCTCCACATCTATTTCAATTACAGTTGCTTGAACTGCAGTGCAATATTCGTCTTAAAGACCGCTTTCTAATGTCACGAAGTTTAATAGAATTTTACAGCGACTTTCCGCAAGAAGAATACCCCCTTTTGTATAAACATGGGTGTAAAGTTCTGTCGATATTCGGCTCAACGTACATTTGTGAGCGTTTCTTTTCGGTTCTTAATCTTACCAAAAGTAAACATCGTGCAACGATGAGCGATAGAAACTTGCGCAAATGTTTAAGAATAGCTGTGTCCAGAAATATTGTAGGCCTACTCAATTTGGAAAAGATTGTTTGCTCCACAAGTAAAAGCTCGTAAAAACGGCTGACCCAAAGTCACTCAAGGTCTCTACTATCTGTTCATATTGGTAAAATTTTGTTGAATTTTCCTCTCAGATATGTTCAAATTTCAGTTTTGAATAAATCACATTACTGTATTCTTTACTTAACACTTGATTTCGTTTCCTGTATATTCCATACATCGGAGTACCTTTCGATTTGTATATGCGGTATATTTGTTATGTTAAACAACCCATATCAATATGATGTCAACAAACCCACAAAAGCCGTTTGACGCACGACTGTAGGTACGTATCTAGTTAGCGCGTTCCGAAAATCGTCCGTCTCAGGTCTCCTTGCTGCAACACTGTAGTGGTGGTAGGGTAAGGAGCGCTAGTCTAACTGCCCAGTGCTACCCGAGCGCGGGCGCGCTCTCGGAGCGCAATGCCTGGATGGCCCTGCAATAGGGAATCTAACAGGTGGGTGACAGGCCTAAATGCGTATCAGCGGTGATCGGTGGACTGGTATTAACTTAGGATCACATTATTTCTTTTTTTCACATGAAAATTTACAACGTTACTGTAATACAATCGTTAGTACATCTCCTTACACTCCCTTGCTCTGATACATGATAGAATCCTACTTGGCATACTGTAATAAATTTTCGTCCGATATGTCCTGTACATTACCTGAGATTCTGCGTGAGGCGTTCATATTACGTGGCTAGTCTGAACGTCTAAAACCAGCTCGTTACAATTCATCCTAGAGACATTCAACGGCGTACATATTCGGGAAAGAGGCAGACCGCTCCATTCGAGTGATACGACGAAGCAAACTGATAACGATAACTGCTGTATTGGCTCACGAATTGTCTTATTATTCCACATAATGATAATAATAATAATAATAATAATAATAATAATAATAATAATAATAATAATAATAATAATAATAATAATATACTAAACGCGAAACTTTGTCGCTGCAAAAATTCATGTCTCTCTTCTACCGATGTCTCCAGTTCCTTGTAGTTCCTGTACTTCATTATGTTGATCAGGTGTTCTAATGAAATGTCGTATGGCTTTTAGTGCCGGGATATCCCAGGACGGGTTCGGCTCGCCAGGTGCAGGTCTTTCTATTTGACCCCCGTAGGAGACCTGCGCGTCGTGATGAGGATGAAATAAGGACGAAGACAACACATACATCCAGCCCCCGTGCCACAGGAATCAACCAATTAAGGCTAAAATCCCCGACCCGTCCGGGAATCGAACCCGGAACCTCCTGAACCGAAGGCCAGTACGCTGACCGTTCAGCCAACGAGTCGGACATCAGGTGTTCCAATTATCGTCTTTTGAGATGTAATATTCTCAGAAGTATATTTCATATATATCAGTCCACCAACTCCACTCCACTATTACCGAACGAGTTGGCCGTGCGGTAATGGTCGCGTAGCTGTGAGCTTGAATTCAGCAGTTCGTGGGTTTTAACCCCACTACCGGCAGCCCTGAAGAGTCATCCGTAGTTCACCACTTTCACACCAGGCAAATGCTTGTCTGATTGACTTTGTCTTAAAGATGTGTAAATTTGTTTAGCTACTTAGAGTCTTTGTCTTACAGAAGTCATTTACATTTCAATAAATATACCGGCGCAAGGCTGGTTTAATTCAGGACATTCAAATGCCACCGGATTGAGCGGGATTTGAACCCATGAACTTGGTCTGAATTACTCATTCTGGTGTTTAACCATGATAATAATATAATTTCGTGTGTCTATTTCTAGCCGAGTGCAGCCCTTGTAAGGCAGACCCTCCGATGACGGTGGGCGGTATCTGCCGTTTGTAGGTAACTGCGTGTTATTGTTGTGGAGGATAATGCACCCTTCGGGTCAGGGTGACCACAGTTATTTTCCCAGCTAGTCAGATAAACAACTCATGGTATCCATGTTTCCAGAAAAATGGTTAATTTTTTATAATTCCATTTAACGTGCGTCCAAAAAGAGATAGTGATAACCTACGCGGATCAAAATTACGTAATTCAACGCTCAATCGTGAACTCCACATACGCATAATTCAATGAACATTTTCTAATACATGTCCGCTTATCGAGTGCCTTATTCACTAAATATAACTACAATCTATCACTACAAATGAGAACTCATTCAATTATATAAAGCATAATCTAGAAATATATTTATTAAATTACTGAGAATCGCGAAAGAAATGGTTAAGTCTCAAAACAAGTTCATGAACTTCCAGTCATTAACCTAATAAAACAAGTATTTTAACTCTTGAATTATTTTAAGTCAGCGCTGGCTTATTTCTAATCTAAATTTGCATATCACTACACTCTGGGTTGAGTATTCCTGAAATGAATTCAAATTCTGTTTTATCTTCCTATCACAACTTAAGTCTGGTCATTTATGTACACAAATATATCATAATCTTCTGACCACAGTCAAAATTCAATATTTCAATAAATAATTCTATCACTTGCGGTGTTAAATATTCATCATTATCATCAAAAATGCTACCATTACAGTATTCATATTATTGTAAGAATGATCTGAATTTCAATAAAAGTGTCCTGAATTCTAATATCAGTGATCTGAATTATATTAAAAATTATCTGAATTCGTTGGTGCTGAATAAAGTGAAGAAAATGAGAAATCGAATGACGTAGTAAGTTTCTTGGTCCTATTGCCATTTAAAATACGGCTCCTAGCTTAATATTCGCTTTTATAGTATTTCAAATTTAAAAAATCGGTGATATCCTATGTAAATCTCATATTATTTCCCTACTCTAGCTAGATAATTTCTTATGTAACGTATCTCAGCTCAATGTGCACACAGCCAATAAGCATCTATCATATACTTGTGTGCAAGTGCCTGCATTACGATATCTCAATATTATATTATCATACTGGTTACATAATAGTTTCGTCTTCCATGCAATCAACATTCATTCAGAATACGACATAATCATGCATAAATCTACCCATCACCAGTTGTTACTACTGTCAAATCACTCTCAAACTTCATCTAAATATATATATAATTTTACTAACCATACCTTGCTATAGTTCTTCCCTGAGGCATATTTCCTTTCCGAAGTTGCCTTACTCTTGCCCATATACCGCATATTATTTATATCATATACGTCACATATCTTACTAATCTGCGCAATATTTCACTTAAAACATCACATACACTTCCATTATTTCATCTATAACCTTTATTTCAACTTATATTTAACTTATTCAACATCTGCAATTAACGCGTTTAACCTCTAATAATCATTAAATATAACGAGACATGACATTCTTTTAGCGCAGAATTCATTTCTTACAACTCGATTTATCGTATAATTCTACACATAACCCCAAATACGGTATCTACTCTTCCAATATAATCATTCGGCAAAGAGAATGGTAACCTAAATTAAACAATTCAAAATATGCGTCCCTCTATGACGTAATCTGGGTTCGGATGGTACTATATCATTCATAGATCTTTTTAGCTAACTGGGATTCTTTGCAAACATCTGTTACACTATGTCACTTTAAAAATCGTATTCTCACTCCCCTGGTTAAGATAATATCATAAATACGTAACCATTATGCCACGAGATATCATCTTAAGTTCACACAGACTTAATATATGTTAATATCATCTTAGATATTTCACACTGCACTTCCTTATATTAATTGCTCACTTAATTATTTCACGCTTAGGCTATTCAGTTCTATTGCACATACTGGTAATACTTTACGTAAGAAATTATACTACTTATTACTATTACTTAGCTCGCCATTCAATATCTCGGGCCTTAGTTGCTCTTCTTCAACTGCTCCATGTTTTGGTCACAGGTCATGGATCGACAATTGGACGGATCCTCATCTCTGGTAGCTCAGGTTGAGTGACCCCTCCTCTCGGGTCGGGTGGTTTTAATTGCCAGGACGACATCTCTCTCCAGGTCGGTCTATGCCGATTTAGCAAGCCATTATTTCCTCAGGAATACTGTAGATAATATACATGAATTCTGAAACATATGTATTCATCATAGTTCTCTGAAATCTTAGTATTTATCGTTGATAACTATATATATCTTTGCTAGCCTTCCTCTGCAGAAATATTTTCTTATTCCTTGAGGCCAGTAGAAGATTATTTGCCTCGCCTTAATCGTATATTCAAAGTTAGCTTATTTTCCTTTGGGAAGTATAATTTTCCAATGATCGCCTCTCTATTTACGATATCGTTGCTATTATTTTCTCCTGTTGTAGTTCAATCTTCAGCTCTCGCGTCCCGGTCAACCTTATGCTTCAAGACGATTAGCGTATAAGTATCCGGACGAAATTTCCAGAATTTACGGGGTTTATATCCTCCTTACAGTATTTCAGGGATTAGCACGTTGTTTCTTTCATTATTAACGTCGTATCAACTTAATATTTTCGTTAGAAACTATCAATCTCGCTTAATTCTTCAGAGCAATGTTCAGCACGTCTTGTCGTTATGAAATCAATTTTTTAAGTAAGTTTTTCTAATAATCCGTTCGATCCTTTTTTTTTTTTTTTTAAACAATTCAGTCAATTCTACTCTGTTGCACATTGCCTTCATAGTGTGGTAGGTTTAAATCAGTCATGGCCTTCTAACATACTTAAATATCGATACTCTGCTACACATTCCTTTACCTTGGCTGGTCTCTACCTTCCGTAGGCGCCATTTTGGAATATGTCCAGTAAATGCATCGGGTACAATAGTGTTATGTGTGGTGTGTGAGTTGCAGGAGTGTTGCGGACAGCACAAACACCCAGCCCCTGGGCCATTGGAATTAACCAATTAAGGTTAAAATCCCCGACCCGACCGGGAATCGAACCCGGGACACTCTGAACCGAAGGCCAGTACACTGACCATTCAGCCAACGAATCGGACTTAACCGTGATAATCGGTTACTACTTCGAAACAGCTATCCTAGGTTTCAGCCTTATGTAGTTGTGTGTTCCGTTCTCAACCCGAAAGCTGGTTGGATCCTCAAGAGCTCCACCACCAGCTGTCATAGGTGGCGTAGGCATCACTGAAGAGGCGTACTAGGGAGACGAGGAGAGAAGTGGTATCCCGTTGCATTCCTCCCTGAGCCAGAAGTAGCCTATATATCATATATCAGTCCACCAAGTCCACTTAAATACATGCACCAAGCGACACTATGAGCGGTATTTTCACACTATTAATCACAGGGACTGGCTGCATAAGAAATGGCATTACTAGCATCGCTCATACCTCAGTCACTTTCATTGTGTTTGCTATTTGCTTTACGTCGCACCGACACAGATAAGTCTTATGGCGACAATGAGATAGGAAAGGCCTAGGAATGGGAAGGAAGCGGCCGTGGCCTTTACTAAGGTACAGCCTCAGCATTTGCCTGGTCTGAAAATGGGAAACCACGGAAAACCATCTTCAGGGCTGCCGACAGTGGGGTTCGAACCCACTATCTCACGATTACTGGATACTGGCCGCACTTAAGCGACTGCAGCTGTCGAGCTCGGTCACTTTCATATTGTCAAAACCAAGACGGAGACTGAGGAAGATCAATGAAAGTAACAAAATAATCTAGACCATCCCGAAAGACATCACTGTAAACAATAGCACTCGCCAGAAAAGGAGTGTTCAACCTTAAATCTATATATTCAATTGGCTTCAGAAAGGCTATTTAAAAAGTGTCTTATGCTTTATGCTTAACGTAATAGATTTTCTGACCCAACAAGTGGCTATGCAGCATGGTTCATGTAACTATGAGCTTGAGCTTTCGGCATCCCTGAAGGAGGTTTTGCGTCGTACACCAGTCAAATGGTGGGGCTGTACCTTAATTAACGCCACGGCCGCTTCCTTTCCACTCCTATTTCCTTCCTATCCCATCGTCGGCATAATACTTAACAGTGTCATTGCGATGTAAATTAAATTAAGAAAATCCTGAACGCTATCTAAAAACTACCTTATGTATTATTCTTGATGAGTGGATTTTCGTGAAAACGTTGTGATTCTAAGACAGCTGTTTACATTTTACTCTTGTGTTTTATCAGATCAAAAATTAGATGTATGGCTTTTCAGGCGTTTGCTCTATTAACCAGCATTTCGGCTTAGGTCGGACACTAGACTCGTCAGAGTGGGATGTGTCAGACCCTACCCACTGATGGTTTATCTCAAAGGTATGCCTCTGAATGAGGCGTGGCCGTGAGAAAGCTATTTGAACATACCGCTAGTTTTTTATCGGTATTTCTGTGAATGAGTTTGACTCTGGGATCACTATTTCAAGAGTAACGTTTTAACTTCAGCATCTATTTTAGAATGAGCTGTGACTATGAAAAATATGTTTGAAAGTAACTGTAGGTTTATTCCTTTCTGATATCTGCAAGGGAGCTGTGGTCTTCAGAAGGTTATTTGTTGAACACCTTACGACAAGTACTCAACGAAATAGATCTCCTTGAATGAGCTGAGCCAGTCGCCGCGTTCTTGGTTTCTGGCACTTCGATTTGTAGGAGTGTTATTGAATCAGTACCTCGTGTTGTTTGTCCTGTCGACGCGATTAGCTAGATGTGTGTGAACAGGGAGACCACACCCGCGCTAGTCTGAGTGAATGACACGGACCTATTACGAGCTAATGTACTCAGCCACAAGGTTAGCGTGTACAGTACAGTGAACGATGCAAGCAGCTGATATTGCTGTCACATCACCTGTGTTTATTACCCCTCATATACTACAAGCTTCCGATTGTCATCAGTGTCATCATCAGAATGTTGTCTGATGTTCTGATTTATCGAACTGATAGCTCTAATGCACGTATACGCTCAATATTTTTAGTTTTGGCTTTCGGATTTTTACCATTTAGCCAGCCAAATCATTAATCAGTCATTATTTGATTTAACATGGACAGACTGCTCTGCTTTTTCTTTATCTGGAATTACCGTCATCAATTTCCCGACACCAATGTAACCATGACAACCTGCGTCCGTTGTCTATGTACACTAGGTCAGTAGCGCCATCTTCTCACTGTGCGCTTTCTTCCTGTAACTAAGAGCGTGAGAAAATCACGTATCAAGTTAACCATGTTTTACTCCAGAGTCCAACATTAAATTCCTTGAACTGGCCGCTAAAAGAACTCGGGGCCTTGGGACAAGAGGCACGCACTCTATGCGGACACCGCAGTGGTAGCTAATAATAATAATGGTTTTACATTCCACTAACTATACTTTTTCTGTCTTTGGAGACGCTGAGGTGCCGAATGTCTGTACCGCTGGAATTCTTTTATGTGCTTGTAAATTCAACGTCACGAGACTGACGTATTTGAACACCTTTTAATACCACAAGCCTAAACCAGGACCGAACCTGCCAAGTTGGATTCAGAAAGTCACCGCTCTATAGTCTGTTGTACCCAGCCCGGCAAATAAGTTGGATGTAGGCAGAACTCGGGTATAGACGTATATATATTGATAGGGGGATTGAAGGCTAGATAGTCCCAGAAAGAATATGGGTTGCAGGTGGTATTAGTATATGCAAGGATTGTTGCGGTGAACCACAATAATTCTGCTACCGATGGGAAACGAAGAAGACTTCCTTTTGGATTTCCCTCTCGTTGAAACAGAGCCTGCTCCAGACGACCTATCGGTCAAATAATATTTCTAGAAATACAGTATACTTCTTCAAATCTCAGCCACCTTGACAGTGCACAATCTTTCTTCTGCGCAATCGTCAGAACCAGGGTCCCTCCCTGTCACAACTTGAGCACTAACGAAGTGCTTGGGAGACTAAACCTCAAGAGCCGGGAGGAAAGTAGCAGACTTAAAACTGCTATAGAAAGCATCTAATAGTTTATTTAGGTCCCGAGGATTAGTTTTTGCTTTTTCTCTCTCCACTTCCCATCCCGTTGTAAAAGCAAAAAAGCAAAGACATCTCCGTACAGGCCAAGAAGGCCCTTGGAGGGGTGGAAGCTAAAGGCTTCCACTAACCGTAACCTCGGCACTTGATGGGGTAGAGTGGTTAGCTCTTCGCCCGGCTGCCTTTGCCCCCAGGAATTAACCTGGTACTCATTTTTGGTGTAGGCTGAGTGAACCTCAGGGCCATGTGCACCTCCGGAAGTGGAAATATTTTTCCTTAAATTTTACGACTTCGATCCCACGTCCTTCCAGACGAACCGAGCACGCCTTTACCGCCTCGGCCAGGTAGCCCCTTTCCATCCCGTAGTACCAGAATGAAGACCCTCTTCCCTTACTCCCGAATTTCTCTTAACCAAAGTTCCTTCTCTAAACGTATTCCAACAATGTATAATACCCTACCTATCAACAATAATTATCGTATCCTTCCTTCTGCCATGGTATTTCTCATATAAATTAATTTATCCTTTGCTGTATCTTCTCTTGTATTAAAGCGTATTTTTCTTTGTTTATGTAAAATATAGGACTGTGCACTTTTAATATTGAAAACATTTCTTAGCAAACAAAGTAGGATCTCCATACTACGAAAAACGTAAAATTACGCATTCTCGCAATTGTGCCGACCTTTGAAGGGATAAAGGGCTCGGAAAGGTTTCAAAATGTGAGTCTTGAATCTCTCTACCAAACTAAAAAAAAATATTCGAAAATCACTTCCTGCCTAAATTTAGTTCCGTAAAAACATCTCTACTCGTTTACTTTTTTATTCAAAACCTAGCCAAATTAACTTATTTACATGGTACTTTCTGTAAGTGCTCCTTAGTTCAATACCCTCAGGCGTTTCAGGAGGTTTTAGATTTTTTTGAAAAATGTCCACACCGAATGTAGTTAAGTGAAACTCTGCATTGTCTCATATTAGACTGGTAGTGGTGGAAAAAGGGAAACTGGTAATATAATCGACAGGAGGAGGATGATTAAGAAAAGAATTGTAATTTTTATGAATAAATAAACAATATATTCTCATACTTTCTTCTTCTTCTTCTTCTTGCGTTCCGGCCTTCTAAGGACCACGTTACAATTTCAATTGTTCCTCCTTAGTTCTTTCCTTTTCTTCCAGTATTCTTTCATTGTTTCACTGTGTTTCTTTTTCCTGTCTTCAGTCCACTTTGTGCCTGTTTTCTTTTCCTTCCTCCCTTGGAATCCTTCCATTTGTAAGACTTTCTTCCTAAAAATCTTCCTTTCCAATAATTCTTCTTCTCGTATGTTGTTCCTTTCCAGGTCTTTCTTGACTTCTTGAATCCAGGTGGTAGTTGATTTCTTTTCCCAAAGGTACTTGAAGATTCGTTTAGTT
This sequence comes from Anabrus simplex, assembly GCF_040414725.1. Classification (NCBI taxonomy): domain Eukaryota; kingdom Metazoa; phylum Arthropoda; class Insecta; order Orthoptera; family Tettigoniidae; genus Anabrus; species Anabrus simplex. The sequence goes on from NC_090267.1 coordinate 35,480,904, forward strand.
AGTCTATTGTCATCCATTCTGTAAATGTGTCCAAGAAATAGCAATCTCCTTTTTCTTATTGTTTCTGATATGTTTTCTACGTTCTGGTAAATTTCATTGTTACTTCTTAATTTCCAAAACTCTGCAATTCTTGGAGGACCTAATATTTTCCTTATAATTCTTCTTTCTAATATACAATTCGTAGCTCATATCACTAGGATGATTTCAACATTGATTTGCTTGTCTAAAGGGATACAACTGTGCATTTTTATTTTACATTTTTAAGTATTATACATATTTCGGATATTTATAATTCAGATTTGCTGATCGCACATAAATAAATAAATAAATAAATTAAATAAATAAATAAATAAATAAATAAATAAATAAATAAATAAATCAATCAATCAATCAATCAATCAATCAATCAATCAATCAATCAATCAATCAATCAATCAATCAATCAATCAATCAATCAATCAATCAATCAATCAATCAATCAATCAATCAATCAATCAATCAATCAATCAATCAATCAATCAATCAATCAATCAATCAATCAATCAATCAATCAATCAATCAATCAATCAATCAATCAATCAATCAATCAATCAATCAATCAATCAATCAATCAATCAATCAATCAATCAATCAATCAATCAATCAATCTATCTATCTATCTATCTATCTATCTATCTATCTATCTATCTATCTATCTATCTATCTATCTATCTATCTATCTATCTATCTATCTATCTATCTATCTATCTATCTATCTATCTATCTATCTATCTATCTATCTATCTATCTATCTATCTATCTATCTATCTATCTATCTATCTATCTATCTATCTATCTATCTATCTATCTATCTATCTATCTATCTATCTATCTATCTATCTATCTATCTATCTATCTATCTATCTATCTATCTATCTATCTATCTATCTATCTATCTATCTATCTATCTATCTATCTATCTATCTATCTATCTATCTATCTATCTATCTATCTATCTATCTATCTATCTATCTATCTATCTATCTATCTATCTATCTATCTATCTATCTATCTATCTATCTATCTATCTATCTATCTATCTATCTATCTATCTATCTATCTATCCAAACCTTAACAGCTATCTCATTAACGTGCTTAATTTCTCTCGCTAATATCTAGAACCAAAAACGCCGTCTAGTACGTACAGCTCATTTAGAGCATTGACTGCCAAGAGGACTGCTATCCATTTGGATGGCCCTCAGGTTTTGGAATGAAACTGGTGAGTGTGATGCGATCCTCGGCCATTTCTTCCTTTACATGGTCTCCTTTCTCTCATACCCTAAATAATACTCATTTCGTTCAGTGAGGCTCAGTAAATCAAGATCCAGATCTTCAGACCTCCAAATAAGAGGCAGATACGACACTAACCCTACTGTGCATGGCTAGCACTTGTTAAATACAGTATATCTGAAAATAGTGTATAATAACAATTAATTTTAGATTCATTCGTCATAAGAAACAAGGATATCGTGAAACATCACTAGTGCTCGATGAAGCATTGGCAGTCATTCATTTTCAACCAATTTCCAATATCATTTATCATTGTGTAAGTGGCAGAGAGTGGGATTAGTTGTAGTGCATCGATTAATGCACGTTACGTATAATTATTAAGTATATTATCATTAATTGGCATTATTAAAAGAAGTAATAATCAGGATTTCGAAAATAGTTAATTAGTTACCGCATGTATAGTCAGAGGGGTCCTGATATTCTGATACTAATGAGTCAGTTCATTATCGCATTATTTTCCCGTGGAATGGTTGGTGCATATCCTTTAAATCCCCTGCCGTTTATGCATACCTTCCTACTTTGCAGCAAAGTGACTGCTACCCTAGTATGTAACCTGCAAGTGTGTAGTAACCGCTCATATCAGGTATCTTCTAATTTGTCCGTACTAGGCTGAGAGGGCCCTATAATATTCTCAGAAAAGGATTTTATTCATGGATGAGCTCAGAAACGAATTGGGAGCCTCTGCGCTTATTTATGATATCGCTGGAGCCACCTAGACTCCTTTTGGTTTTGAACGGACGTGTAGGCCCTTCCTGATGCCGCGTGATTTTTGAGATGAAAATCTCAACCCAGGATCGGTCGGGATTCGAACCTGAGCCTTCCGGATGTAAACTCAGTAGCAAAAAGAGAATGGCTTATAGCTTTCAGTGCCGGAAGTGTTTCAGGACCAATTTGGCTCACCAGGTGCAGGTCTTTTGATTTGACCCCCGTAGGTGACCTGCGCGTCGTTATGAGGATGAAATGATGATGAAGACGGCACATGCACCCAGCTCCCGTGCCAGCGAAATTAACCAATGATGGATAAATTCCCCGACTCTGTCGGTAATCGAACCCGGGACCCCTGCGACCAAAGTTCAGCTCGCTAATCATTTAGCTATGGAGCCGGACACCCAGTAGCTAAGTCACTGAACCTATCACGCCCCCTCTTAGTAAACTATGGACCTGTATATTAATAAAGTACCAAAATGCCAGCTACTTAGTCAGACAGTATGCTAATATTTCAGTTTCACTCGATAGGCAAGGCATGTGTCACTGCCTGTCATACCTGACAGTAAGTAGTTACCGAGCGAGGTAGCCGTGCGTTTAAGAGCAAACAGCTGTGAGTTTATATTAGGGAGGAGCCCTGAAGGTGGTTTTCCGTCTTTCCCATTTTCACACCAGGAAAGTGCTTGGGCTCTACCTTACGGCCACGTCCTTTCCACTCCTATCCCTATCTGTGTCGATGCGACGTGAAGAAAATTGTGAAGAAAGAAGACTGTGTAAGTACACCTCGTTTTGAACGAGGCGTAAATTGATTCTGAAGACTCCATGTGTAAGACGGGGATTGAAACCTGTGATGATGTTCTGGAGATTCATTCATAATAAATTGTCACTACCCCTTCTCCGTTTACTGAACATTCCTTGACTGTCGGTATTTATGTAAACATGTTCGTCTTATTCCCAGTTTTGGCGTGGGGATAGATTTCATGTACAGTACCCTCTACTTGCCTTAACCCATTAACACCCAATGCCATCATATGATGACACCAAGCCTTTTTTTCGGCTAAGAAAGAAACTTTATTCAATAACATTTCATGACTATAGTTATAGGGAGATTCCTTTCAATCATTATGAAGTAAACTATTGGGATATATCAACGCTTAAAATTATATGCAAAGTTTTCTCTTGCCCTGTAAAGAAGCATTTTGCATGTTACCATATATTTATTAGAGCATTGATTCCTGTCTTTTTGTGACTTCTATTCTTTCTTCTCAGTGAGAGATACCACCTCTAACGCCTCAAGGGCAGTGTCCTGGATCGTCAGGCTTTGGATCGGGGGTTACGACTGGGCAGGAGGTTCAGTACCTCGCCCAGGCGGCCTCACCTGTTATGCTGAACAGGGGCCTAGTGATGGATGGGAAGATTGGAAAGGATGGGCAAGGAACGGAAAGGAACCGGTCGTGGCCTTAAGTTAGGTACCATCCCGGCATTTGCCTGGAGACGTGGAAAACCACGGAAAACCACTTCGAGGACGGCTGCGGTGGGAATCGAACCCACCTCTACTCAGTTGACCTCACGAGGCTGAGTGGACCCCGTTCCAGCCCTCGTACTACTTTTCAAATTTCGTGGCAGAGCCGTGAATCGAACCCGGGCCTTCGGGGGTGGCAACTAATCGCAATAACCACTACACCACAGAGGCGGACTCTGAGATCTATACTGCCATAATAGTGCAGATAGAGCCTCTGCTTTGTTGTACACCCATTGTTTTCTTTTTTTTTTTTACTTGTTTGTTGTAATCTGAATGTCCTCAAATGAGGACACCGGGTGCTCGAGAATCAGACTGAAATTAAAACAGTAGGCACTAGATCCACACCGTATCTAATAGGCTTGTTGAAGCCCTTGCCACTCTTGAATTTAATGCCAGGATCATTACTGCAAAAATGAATTAGCCTTGTCAACTTCTGATGTTTATTTCTTGGAACTGATTCCTTAACAATATCTAGGCCTACACCTAAGTCTTCAATTGTAGACCAATACACCCTTTCTCAAGGTAATCTATGGCATCCAGTAAAAATATGAAAACCTACAAAAATCCTGAGTTTGTGAGGGCTGAGCGTAAAATCTGGGATATTATTTTATTTACAAGATATCGAACAGTTCCTTTAAGATGTGTTCAAGTATCTCTTCATGAAAAAACGTTTCAAAGATTCTTCTTCTTTTTGCTATTTTGCTTAACGTCGCAGCGACACTGATAGGTCTTACGGCGACGATGGGACAGGAAAGGCCTAGGAATGGTAAGGAACCAGTCATGGCCTTAATTAAGGTACGGCCCTAGCATTTGCCAGGTGTGAAAGTGGGAAACCACGGAAAACCATCTTCAGGGCTGCCGACAATGGGATTCGAATCCACTATCTCCCGGATGCGAGGTCGTAGCTGCGCGCCCTTAACCGCGCGGCTAACTCAACCGCTAAACGAGATTCTTCTTGGTGAGAGAGGTTGTAGTTCTACTTCATTCTTTCCAGTTTCACCTCGGTATTATTTCTTATCCGGCAGTTTTGTATATTGGATATTTTATTTCTGTCTTCAAGTCTGCTTTCTCCTGAGTAAAGGGCACCATTTTCTTGAATGAACGAAGTAACTAGCTGGAAGACTTGGAGTATATTTCTTTTCTTTTCCCTTAATAACTTCGACATATTAATTAATTTGAGATTTTGTTTCCAGGGATTTAACCGGTGTTTCGTGACGTCATCCTGGCCCTAGAGTGGGGAAGGGGTGGCGCTTGAAGTATGCGGTAAGTACTCTTCCCTAGTTTACTTTTATACGTGTTAATATGCTGAAGTAGTCTCACTGTGTTTTAGTGCCACCGTACTCGAAAATTCCGAGTTCCACTCCTGGTTCGTACAAGTACTTCATTTCTAGAATGAAGGTTGGTATTGGATTCACTCGGCATGATTGATCAACCAAGAAATTGTCGGATATGAATGACAGTGAACGCAGTCGAGAAAGATAAGAGATATATTTGAAGTTGTTGTCTCGCTGACCATGTGCACTACATAATATGCGGACCCGTTTGAGTGGACAGCAAGGGTGTGGACAGTCCAAAAATTTTGATGAGCTGTGTACAGAACGGGATGAAATTTTAAATCATTAACTGGGGCACCCACACACTAATATTTTTAATACAGTACAACATCTAATATTCGGCCTGGTTTCGGGAAAAGAAATTAAGAATTTATGTTATAAGTTAATATTTTTGCGGCGGGATATTTCGCTTTACCCTTCAATAATGAGTTGGACTGTAGAATAAGAAGGAGTGTTTCATGTCGTTAGAAGGAATGAAAAGAGGAATTGTGCACTGGGATTGGGAGGTTTTTGACGTACGCACTCAACCAATATCGTGAGCATTACAGAACAATGTTCCTTATTATTTTGGTAGTGAGTTTCTGCCTTAAGGTACATAGTTCGTATCCTTTTAATTACTGTCACAATCTAAGCATGTGCAGAAAACGGAAAGAAACATGTTATAATAATAACCATCTTAAAGAGGAAACAGAGTAAAAGGAACAAAAACTTATGTTTGTATTTGTTATTATTTTTACGCATGTTTTACGCTGTATTTAAATAAAGATCTATATTTGATTTTGATTAGTATATGGGGGGGGGGGAATATTTGTGATACAGGTAAGTTCGTGATAGATGTTTGAATACGTATGTCATCATCATAAGATCTATCCGTGTCGGTGTGACGTAAAACAAATTGAAAAGGAAAGATGCGTATCATGGCTCCACTATAGCGATGAAGACCAATACAAGTAGCTAGAGACATCTGTAGAGAACTAAGAGAACTAGCTAATAATATTGAAATGTTTAGTGTGCAATAGGGACGTTCATGATACTTATTCAAAAAATTATCACGAAGTTACCTGTATCACGAGCATACCTCCCTTCACATTACATATTGTGTAACCTCGTTACAGGCCCAATTACTTACAAAACTAAGCTTCATATAGTGATCTTATTTGTCATGCACTAAAGGCTGCATCGTGTACTAAAAATATATATTCGATGGACCCAGCTTCTGTACCGGAATGCCACCAGCTCTGTCCGATATGCTGCTGGAATGTCTGAACCATTTCGCATTCAACTTGGCTTTCATCAGGGATCGGCTCTATCTCCACTTCTGTTCATCCTCTGCCTCTACACCATCAGCACATACATTTTAACACCACACCCTTGGACTATACTGATGATGTTATAGTCGGCTGTGAATCCCGTCTATATTTGCTACTACTAGTCCAACGTTGGAAAAACTCCTTCGACAGTTACGACCTGCGACTTAACATCGGGAAGACTGAGTACTTAGAGTTATGGGTCAATTAACATCGATGGTGTTGAAATTCTCAAAACATCTCAATTTAAATATCTGGGATCACTTATTCAATCGGATGGCGACACGCTGCCTGGATGAAGTGGTGCCAAGTCAAAGGAGTCATTTTTGATCGGAGGGTGCCATTGTATCTGAAATTCATCATTAGGCCAGTGGCACCGTATGGAATTGTATGGAAACGAGTATTGGCCTAGTCACAAGCAGACACGAACAACAGCTGCAGATCATGGAGATGAAGATGCTTTGCTGGCCAAAGTGACTCACTAGACTGGACCGCATCAGAAATGAGGATATTCGGATGGCGTTTGGTATGGCCCCAATCCCTGAGGAAATGGGAGAGAATCGTTTGCAATGGAACGGCCACGTGCTATGCAGAAACGGTTCTTCAGTTGTGGGAAGGGCATTAAAATGAAGTCTTGATGGCCGCAGACCACGAGGGCGACCAGAGAAGCGCTGGCGAGACACTCTGCGGGAGGATATTCATGTTGCGAAAGTCTCTCCTAAAGACGCACAAGACCCCATCAAGTGGAAGAAGAAGTGCAGAACAGCAGACCCTGCAATTAAGCGAGATAAACGCTAAGAATGGCCCGTAATTAAAGCACATCCCCAGCATTTGACTGGTGTGAAAATGGGAAGCCACGCGAAACCATCTTCAGGGCTGTGAGAGTGGGGTTCGAACCTACTACCTCTCGAATGCAAAGCTCACAGCTGCGCGCCCCTCACTGCACGGCCAACTCGCTCGGTTATTATCGTTACATTTCGTATGCACTAGCTGACGTGCCCGTGCTTCACTCTGGAATGAGCAGGCTGCACACAGCCTTGAACACTCCTCTGCCGTGTGCTCCTTCCAACCAGTGCCTCAGTGTAGGAATCGAATAGCTGGAAAACTATGATGAACCTGAGTAATGCCATGCTAAAGAAAATAAATTATCTAACTCCCCAGCTACTTCCCGCCAATATTCAGGCAAGCTGTTTTACACGGGTCACAGCGGTAGTCCCATCTATCGGAAATGAGTGGCAACAGAAGAGAGAAAGCACATCGCAACAAATAATGGTCATTGTCATGTTATTGTTGATCAATTTTAATGGCCGGGCTGAGTAGCTCAGACGGTTGAGGCGCTGGCCTTCTGATCCCAACTTGGCAGGTTTGATCCTGGCTCAGTCCGGTGGTATTTGAAGGTGCTCAAATACGTCAGCTTCGTGTCGGTGGATATATTGGCACGTAAAAGAACTCCTGTGAGACAAAATTCTGGAACCTCGGCGTCTCCGCAAGACGTAAAAGTAGTTAGTGGGACGTAAAGCAAATAGACTTATTTATTATTAATTTTTTGATGTTTCTATATTGTAGGCCTTCACATTTAGCTTCCTTCCAACTCAGTGATATTCAGCCATCTAATGTAAAGTGAGTCCTTCCTTCTCTCTTGCCTTATTCTTCAAGGGATTTTTCTCATTTTTTCTCACTTTTATAATCACCCTCAATATTTTCCTTGTCGATATGGACCAATGACCACGCAGTTTTACCCTTAATGTTATGTAGTGCCTCACTCCCGACTTCATATCACGATTTTCATTAAATTCTCATGAGTCATTTTCTCGTGATGCCGGTTCAGACAGACAGACAGACAGACAGACAGACAGACAGACAGACAGACAGACAGACAGACAGACAGACAGACAGACAGACAGACAGACAGACAGACAGACAGACAGACAGACAGACAGACAGACAGACAGACAGACAGAGATGAAGGTTAATTCAAAAGTGCATTTCTTTGTTGCTCACCGGGCGAGTTGGCCGTGCACGTAAGGCGCGCGGCTGTGAGCTTGCATCCGGGAGATAGTAGGCTCGAATCCCACTATCGGCAGCCCTGAAGATGTTTTTCCGTGGTTTCCCATTTTCACACCAGGCAAATGCTGGGGCTGTACCTTAATTAAGGCCACGGCCGCTTCCTTCCAACTCCTAGGCCTTTCCTGTCCCATCGTCGCCATAAGTCCTATCTGTGTCGGTGCGACGTAAAGCCCCTAGCATGCATTCATTCTTTGTTGATCAGCACACGACCGGTAGAACAATACCATTTCTGTAACATTCTGAGCAATATACAGACAAACCTCTTGTTTTTTTTTTGCTATGGGCTTTACGTCGCACCGACACAGATAGGTCTTATGGCGACGATGGGATAGGGAAGGCCTAGGAGTTGGACGGAAGCGGCCGTGGCCTTAATTAAGGTTCAGCCCCAGCATTTGCCTGGTGTGAAAATGGGAAACCACGGAAAACCATCTTCAGGGCTGCCGATAGTGGGATTCGAACCTACTATCTCCCGGATGCAAGCTCACAGCCGCGCGCCTCTACGCGCACGGCCAACTCGCCCGGTCCTCTTGTTTTATAACCCTACAGCCCTTGAGGGCCTTGGTCTACCAAGCGACCACTGCTCAGCCCCGAAGGCCTGCAGATTACGAGGTGTCGTGTGGTCAGCACGACCAATCCTCTCGGCCGTTATTCTTGGCTTTCTATACCGGGACCGCTATCTCACCGTCAGGTAGCTCCTTAATTCTAATCACGTAGGCTGAGTGGACCTCAAACCAGCCCACATGTCCAGGTAAAAATCCCTGGCCTGGCCGGGAATCGAACCCGGGGCCTCCGCGTAAGAGGCAGGCACGCTACCCCTGCACCACGGGGTCGGCCTTGTTTTATATATATTAACTGACCATTCATCCAAGTTTCATAGCAATCTGTGTGGTCTAACCGAAACAGTATGTAGGATGTTGTGGGACCTAGCCCCACCCCTAGTAATATTCTACTTCCTCTTACGTTGTACAATGTGTGGACTGTTATCAGCAGACACGCCGCTCCCCTATCCTCTTTAACGTTCGTAATGACGTGAAGCGTGTGGCTGCAGCCAGCGATATGCCACCATCCTACTAAGTACAATTTATCGCTTTCACGCTGGAATTGTATCAACTGTCATCTGCCTGACCTGCTTTTACAGCATGGCTGAAACCGCCCCCACTCGAGCGATCCAATTTACAGTAAATTGAAAATACCTGCGGTTGAAAATAAAACGCTTTTAAATTGTGGATAGCGCGATTAGGTTCATTCATCTTTCTCAAGTAACGATACCAACCCGTGTTTTGTAATAACACACGAGTTTCCATGTGAAGTAACTGGAAAATGTCCGAATTGAAAAAGAAAGTTAAGAAAAGACAAGATAAGAACAAGGAAATGAGAAACAAGAAAAGAGGGAAGTGTGACAGCTGATAACAGTGTGGAGGAAGGGAAGGGAAGAAATGGAAGGGAAGTGAAATATAAGAATAGAGTTCGATGAAAATAAGGAATGAATAGTTGAACTGAAGAGATGTGTGAGATCTGAGAGACCGTAAGTGTGTGGAAGAACAAAGAAAAAGTCAAGGGGCAACGGAAAAAGAAAGACGACATGGAACTCAACTAAAACATTTGAAAAAGAGAATAGAACACACAAGGTTAGGGATGGAGTGGCTAGAATTGTAAAAGATAACAGGGGAAAAGAAATATTTAGGAAAGTAACATATTAATATGGAGAGAATAGAGATAGGGAGAGAGGTGAAAAGAAAGGAACAGAAGGAAAGTGATATGAAAAGGAGAGAAGGATACTGTAGGTGAAGTGGAAGCGGGAAAAGTTTGAAAAATGAAAGGAGAAAAATCATTGATAATGAAGGAAATACAAAAGTAGACAGAATAAGAGAATTAAAGAGAAGGAGATAAAATAAAGAGGGAAGAATCAAAGAAAGTGAAAGAGAAGTTAATAGAAGAAAAGCGTATTGAAGAGAAGAGAACAAATACTGAAAGAAAACGGAGGGAAAATAAAAAATAGCTGTGGTGGAGGAAATATTGGAGCGTAGAAGAGAAGAAAGTAGAGGATAAGTCATGAGAAATTTCGAAAAATATTACACCGAAGGAGTGACGAGAAGGACAGTGGATCTAGATGAGGAGAAAAAAAGGTAAAACATAAAAGTGTTCATCCGCGTTCTGATCGTTCAACTCCAGGGACCACAGACTACGGCCGCTTGCTATAAACACACGCATATTCTCTAATACAGATACTACAGAGCTTTCTCATACATTCCAAATGCACGAGGCTGATGATCAAAACGTCCCAATGCGCATTTAATTTATGCAACAAGAATACTCGAATCCAACAGGTCGTAAGATAATTATACACTTTTATCAGGTTGATACTGCCCTACTCTTTTATCGATAATGTAAGTCCACTCATCTCACCGCGAGGCACCCTGTTACTGGCGCCTTGCTGACACTTAAATGGATGGTTTATGTTACTGATGTCAAGAAAGGAATAATAACACTTAGCGACTGCCCCATTTTTTATACAACCAGAGATAATGGGATTATTTTCGGTGACGATATTCAAAGTCGCTAATGGCCTTTTCAGATTTCACCACAGGCTTACACCGTTAGTTTTAGAAATACCCGTAAGCTGAAGGAATGAGAAACAACAGATAAATTAACAACGCTCTTTCGAAATACTCCCTGGAGACATTTGTGAATTTCTCTTTTAATCGAGTGGGGAGCGGGGTGGGATATAATTCTCCTAACAGAAATATCATAGAAAATTCCTGAAGATTGTGTATGAGAGTATCATGTGGTCACTGGAAAGTGGGAAACTCTCAAATAAATGAACCATTTCAGAACCTTGAATCATTGCTGATGGAATCAAGGATTAAGGACTGATAGATAGATAGATAGATAGATAGATAGATAGATATATAGATAGATAGATAGATAGATAGATAGATAGATAGATAGATAGATTTATCATCAACAGGTAATTTTTCCAATTACAGATGATTCAATAAAACATAATATCAACAAATACACCCGAAATAAAAACGAATTTCCTAAAATAATAACCAACTTTAAACTAAACATAGACCCCTTTATATATGAATATTAAGAACACTTCCAATAAATAAATAAATAAATAAATAAATAAATAAATAAATAAATAAATAAATAAATAAATAAATAAATAAATAAATAAATAAATAAATAAATAAATAAATAAATAAAATTAATCTCCTTAATAATTGTCATGATTAAACTACATGTAGATATATTTACATACACATATTTACATATTTTTACAGAGAGAACCTGACATTCATGAGGTCGTTAAGGCACGTCTGATTTTAGACGGGGTTAGTGAAAAAGGTCCACTGATTTACCCGCCTCATTCAGGGACGAGAAGAATGAGCAGCATACGGAGGTAGGAGCCTCCTGGTCGAAGTCTGGTGTCCGAAAAAGACAACTGAATGTATCTGACAAAGAAAAGATATAAGCGGAGGAGAATCATAATTTAGTGTCCGGACGTTTAGGCATTAATAGGTTAGAATTAAAACTAATTTGTCCAGTAGGAGCTGTCGTCTATCCCGTTCTTCCTTAATGTTACGGGAGTAACATAACAATCAGGGGAATCTAAGAGGTCGTTTCCCATGTTTATGCTAACCTCGTAACATGGTTGTTAACCGGGTATGTATAACTGAATGAGTTTCATTGTACATTACGAAGCAACAACACAGTACCACCGTGCCAACAAGTGTGTGTTTTTGCGCAAGACATTCCGGGAGTCAGTGCGCATGCGTGAAACAATAAACGCACGGGTTTTATAAAGATATGACCAACACGTCCATAATTGAAAGCTTGTGTAAGTACATTGAAGGCAAAGGAAATTTAGGAACAGATCTACTGATTCATTGGACAGATCGACTTCCATTGTTTGATATTTATCGCCACACACGACACATGTAAGAATGCGCCTTTAGGACAGTGTTTCTACCCCTTTGGTATATTTTCTCTCTTTAACTTTAAAAGTAATTTAATCAATTCTGCCGTGAACCTCCGTTCGTTCTCCTTTAGACCGTGAATATTTGAGTACTAGAATGCGAGAGGGAACTGACCCACACAAACATGGAACTGAGATATTTTGAGTTTGGCGTTTGCCTTTATTGCATGAAATTGAGCACATTAACAGTCGTATTTTTAGTTCATAAACTATTATCTACAGTCTAAAAAACATAAGAAAATTTAAGTAGTCTTCTAATATCCATTATTTATCTGAAAAATTTTCAGCTCAAAATCGCCAAAAGTGAAAAATGAAATTTTAAAAATTGGTACCTTACAACAGTTAATTTTCATCCATTACTTGTTTTAAAATGCTGTTAGGTTCAGATTTACTTCAACATGAAGTTCTTGTTACATTTAAGGTTTACTAATAGTGTGTGGGGTTTTAGTCAGACAGACACTAAGCAGCCATCTGTCACCGTTACCATGACGTCAACTCTGAAACATGTGACTGCAAGTGCGTGTGCTAATGGCCACCAATAGCTCACGTAATGTTACCACGTGTCTTAGCTCCCTCCCGCACTGTAATATTGCGATTAACAGATATTCCAAAATATTTCTTGTGTACATTGGGAGAGTAAAGGTGGATAATTATTATTGATATATTGTGGGATAATAAATAGTTATATCCACAATTGTCCATAACTCATTTTTTAACCATTTGAAGGTTAAATCCCTCTCGCATTCTTTTTCTTCTCCTCTTCTTTTTCGTTTTGCCTCATGACTGACCCGTGACTATCATAATATTCAGCCCTCTAGCCGATGTACCATATTGCGCCATTCTTCCCTATCTGAAGCTTCTAGCGCACAATTATGCTCCTATTTTTCTCGCTCGCTCCTCTGCTATCTATTATTCTTCTACGCCTTAATCCTCTGATTCAGTATAGCTTAGTCTCCCCTCATTGTTTCCTTTATCGCTGTCAGTTATTCGATTAGAGGATCCTTCATTTCCTTAATTATTTGACACTACACCTCCATCATGTCTTTTGTCTGATCAGCCGAGAAGCTTCACGCACAGCTACCATGATTTTCTCCATGGCAAAGGACCTGGGTTTAACTCTACACCTCCAATGATTAACACAGTAGCTACAATAACTGTCACCATCAATAATTATGCCAAGCCTATTATTTTGCTATATTCTACTATGCACTCAGTCTTGAACAACTTGACCCGGCTGTGGCATCACCCTACCGCATTCCTATACAGTTGCACCGTTACAAAGTGCGGCCAGTATCCAGTAATCGGGGGATAGTGGGTTCGATCCCCACTGTCGGCAGCCCTGAAGATGGTTTTCCGTGGTTTCCCATTTTCACACCAGGCAAATGCCGAGGCTGTACCTTAAATAAGTCCACGGCCACTTCCTTCCAATTCCTAGGCCTTTCCTATGCCATCGTCGCCATAATACATATCTGTGGCGGTGCGACGTAAAGCAAATAGCACCGTCACAATGTCAGCCTCCGCAGCGTAACGTTTAGCACTACTAGCTACCGGCAGCGGAGGTCCGCGTTTTATTCCCGGTGTTGACATAAATTTAAGAATGGCAGAAGGACTGGTGTGTGGTTGGAATGGTACATGCAGCCTACCTCCGTTACAGTTGTTGCTATGAAGAGCTACACCACCTCGAGATGAATACTTCACCGTTACTCTCATAGGCTTTCGCTGCACCACACACTTCTGCTCACTAGCACAGCTCAGCTAAGACTGCACACCTCTGGCACGATGTTTGTCTTATTCCAACCGCAAATATGACATGTTCCAGGTTTAGGTGCTTTCTCAACTTTCCTTCTTCTTCCTCCTCTTCTTCTTCTTCTTCTCCTCTTGGTTCGAATGTGCCTACTTTGGACCCCACTTGTTCAAGTGTTGGCCTTGACCTTCGCCCAGTATTGCCGGTGTAACTCCTTTCTTCCGGGATTTTTGCTGAAATCCATGGACTTCCTTCAGGGTACGTCGTACAGACCGTCTACCTTGACGATCTGATACTCCCAGTTCTTTAACGTTCTTCTAATTTTCTGTCAGCCAAGTGGTATGCACCTGCTTGTTCTGCCAGAAGATGGAAAGGCGATTGGTCAGTATTTTGGAAGGTAGTCTTACTATATGGCCGCAAAAGCTACTCTCCTTTTCGTAGCACTATCAGACAGCCCCTCCGTATGTTCGTAGAGCTCGAAATTCTTCATCTTCCTTTACCGGACCAAATATCTTCCTGAGAATTCTCCTGCCGCTGATTTCCAGTTTCTAATCAGACCTGTTCGGTTCAATGAAAGACACTCCATGGCACACAGAGCTTCTGGTCGTAGAGTTTCAGTTTCAGATTGCGTGAGAGGCATTTTTTGTTAGAAGTGTTCTTTGTCAATAGATAGGCCAGTTCTAACCTGTTGTCTCTCGTGGACAATGATGCTCTTTCTGATAAGTTGGGTTCAATCCATTCGCCAAGTTCTAGTATTATCTCTCTGCCAGCTTCTTTGATGTTTGTACAGAACTCTGCTTTTTCCAAAGACACTTGAAGACCCACTTTGGCTGCCAGTCTTCTGAAGCAATTGATCTGTATTGTTGCTATGTCCAGTGAATCGGCAATCAGTTTCATGTCGTTCCTTGTTCCTTTTTGTATACTTGTGTGTTTACTTCAAGACTGGTAGCATTCGGAAAGCGGGCTACCTTGGATCCTTGTTCTATATCTACAGTGATAATACCACATTCCAGGTTTGCAAAAACAGTGATAGTCTTTGTGATTTTTAGGAATCTTTAATAAGAAATTAATGACCGAATTGACAGCCGCAGTATATATATATATATATATAAACCGATAGGGGGACAAACTTTACTCAAGGTCACAGTTAGTGCCAAGTGTGATGGAGATTGAGTACCAGAAACCACTAACAGTAACTACCAACAGCACCTGCCATGACACTCTAGAAACTATATTTTGTGGAGTTGGTTTTTTTCAATTTGCTTTACATCGCACCGACTCAGACAGGCCTTATGGCGACGATGAGACTGGAAAAGTGTAGGAGCGGGAAGAAAACGGACGTGACCTTAATTAAAGTACAGCCCCCAATTTGCCCGGAGTGAAAGTGGGAAAATACGCAAAATTATCTTGAGGCCCTCCGACGGTGGGGTTCGAACCCAACCCACTAACTTCCGAATGCACGCTACAGCAGCGCGACCGTAACCGCATGGCCAACTCACTTGGAGCATTTCGTGGAGTGAATACCACGGCACTCCTACTGGATTTTCTGTAAGATAGCGAAATATCACCTTCATTGCTGTTTCTCCAGGTGAATAATGAAAAGGGAAATGAAGAAAGAGAAGACAAATGTACGGAGAAATGGGGGGTGGGGGTGAAATAATGACAAAGTGGATGAGAAGTTTCGAGTTCACAATTATTTAACCCATGTTTTTGTAGTATTTTTCACGGATGCTATTAAAACTCTGACGTGCAGGAGATTATTCATCGTTGGGTTGCGGCAACGGCGAATTATTTGCTGTAGTCTGGTTCAATTCACGATCTGCTCAGCCGTATGTGATTAATTCCTCTAGTCCGAAATGGATGCTTGTTTAGTTACTCATCCCTTCATGTACATACAATAGACCGTTCCATTGAAGCACGCTATAGAAAACATGCCCCGCTACATAATAAAGCGGAAGGGAGCGTGTAGTGGTAAGTTACTACCAGACACGCTGACGGGGTCGGAAGAATGTGTGGAAGTAGGATTGCACATGGTTGCAAAATCTTTCCTTCTCCACTATTCTTCGTCTTTGTTAACCACCAAGCTCTATTCAGCGGTTATCACTGCTAGTGAGAGCGATTATTTCTACTATTTCAAAATCCTTTCAGAATCGTGAGTCGCCTCGCGATTCCTGGCAAACGCCGATTAGCTAGTTTACCTATCACAGCATGTTTGTCTACCATAACTGTATATTTGTTTTGCTTTGTTTTGGAGTTGATCTCTGTATAGACCCTTTGGAAAAGAAAAAAATAAAGAAAAAAATAAAGCGGAAGGGCATCCTATCGCAAAACAGGTACGTATGAGTGACACGATTCATTTTCGTCATCCCATCGGGGTGTGGGAAGAGTGGCGTAATTTCTGTTTAATAATAATAATAATAATAATAATGATTTTAATAATAATAATAATGACTAGAGGTATGATGCACTCGATTGAACTGTAATTGGGGCTGTCACTAATCAGCGTAATGAATACGGAAACTGTAGATTCAACACGAATATCTGTCATTTTGCACAGTCTTTTTTCACCCCTTCTGAACCTCATGCAAACGCCGGCTGAATTTGGACTTAACTGTCATCCACAGTGTCACTATTTATCTCAGCGACCCCGAAAACTATGCATGCAACACTAATATTGGTCGTTTTCGATTACTTTTACATGCTACTCCCTCCCCACTCCACCCCTCGGGGTGCTAGGAGTGTCTTACCCCCACAGTATTTTTCTCCAGATAGTATTAAATCATATTCTACAGTGTGTGTATAAAGTTTGCTTGATATATTTTAATATATTAATATATTGTCACCGTCACTTCCCCGATTCTTTACGTAAAGATATTGCTCCTTAAGTGTTCGCAGCCCGCTAAGTAAAGAATGCATTGCGGGCTAAGGTAAGCCTTCTTGTGCAATTATTGGAGTGTTATTTTATTGATTTATTTTAGGATTAATCCAAGACGGGCCTATCAATGCCTGATGATTCACCGGAAGATAATTCCGGTGGAAATAAAATAAAAATGAATCAAATCGTTCGAGTAGAACGAACGGATTGACTGGACAAAAGCTATTTTTACAGTAGTACGCTTGTTAAATAAATATAAACATAGATAGATAGTGGTAATAATAATTGTGTACGTGTACGTGACGGTGTTGTATTTAGAATATTAAGTTAGGAGTAAGTCGTTGTACTCCTTTGTCTATTGCAAGTCGTAGTGTTAAGTCACTGGAACTATTTGTGTTCAGTGTTAACTTATGGGACTGCCTTGTACCATTTTAAAAGTGTGTGAATTACTAAGTGCCTACATTGTAATTATGTTACGCCGCATGTAAGGAAAAGAGGCTGTCTGGCCGACTGCGGTAAAGGCGTCCTCGATTCGCCCGTAAGGACGCGCGTTCGATTCCCCGTCAGGAAGTCGAAACATTAAGAAACGAGATTTCCACATCCGGAGATGCACATGTTCCTGAGGTTCACTCAGCCTACACTAAAAAGAGTTGAAAGTTAATTTCTGGGGGATAGGCAGCCGGGTGTAAGGCTAACCACTCTACTCCATCAAGTGCCGGGGTTACGGATAGTGGAAGCCTTTACTTTCCATCCCTCCAAGAGCCTTTCTGGCTTGTACGGGGATGACTTTGCTTTACTTTTAAACGTAAGCAAATATTTAAAATTATTTTCCGCAAATTTCTGTTAATTATAATAAATGTTAATTATTCGGTTCAGAGAGCCTAGAATAACGGCCGAGAGGATTCGTCGCACTGAGCATGAGTCACCTTGTAATCTGCGGGCCATTGGGCTGAACAGCAGCTTTTTTCTTTGCTTACAGGACAAGGAGAAATGGTATTACGATTGACCCCACTGCTCACTTCGAGAAGTAAATAAGCTACTCCCAGGAAGCATATAACATTAAAGAAGCCGTGGGACAATCCAAACATCTCTTCTGGAAAATTTCAAATTCCTTGGGATCCAGCTACAGATTTGTCGGGGTTTCGCACTCCACGCTTTGAAGGGGTCAACTCAGATACCTGTACAATCTGAAGAATCAACACATGGCATATAATTATCATGTAACTGTCCCATTCCCGTTAAACTATTTCTTTCCGTTTTCTCTTCTTATAACTGTGTACTGTACAGTACCTAACAAAAGTTGAAGACCACCAGCGAAAATCAGTTAATGAAGTCCTGGTCCTGTACTTATTGTACAAATTGTCCTGCAAAATACTTTTGGCTTATTCATGTTGATTACAATTTGTAAAAAAGAACCGTTGAAGTGCGCGATAAAGTTTATGGGCTATAATATTTTAAACATTTTGAGAATCCATAAAAGTACTCCTCTTTTGGGTGTAAATGCTACCCTGCTCACTAAACTACAGCAGGTGTTATGGCTACTTGTTAGTATGTTTATTATAAAACTCCCCTAATTAAAGGGTTGCCGCAAGGACAAAGTATACTTCATTTTTCATTAAAAAACCCACCATCACTGCTTAACAGACAGTAGTGGCGCTGAGAAGCTCTACCCCCCCCCCCACACACACTCGCAATAATTGAAAAATGGTCCCTCGTTTCCTGGTAAGGAAAGTTACAAGTTTATTTTGTTGTACGAATTTGTATATTAATACGATGAACAGCAATAATAATAATAATAATAATAATAATAATAATAATAATAATAATAATAATAATAATAATAACTTGCGCAACTTAGTTTTCAAATCCGAAGGAATTAAAATATAAAGGCTTATATGGTACGAACACACACACACACACACACACGCACACACACGCGCGCGCGCGCGCGCGCGCGCACACAAAATGCATATTCCAATTATAGTAAGCAAAACACGCTGACCGTCAAAATATTAAGAAAATCTCGCTCTTAGGACCAAATAATTTACTAATATTTACAACTCAACCGTCCATGGTAAGCCTACTTAGCTACACTGACTGCCGTGCAAACAGGCTCTAAACCTCAGTATTTAGAGTTTATATAAGCAGGATGTCTTTATTATCGCATCTTCGCTGACTACTGGTGCAGCAAGTGTTGGTTATTATTGGAACAGTTTGGAAAAGCCACATTCTTTCAGAAATAACTGGCATACTCCTACTGACAAAAGAAGCTCTGCGCTACGACGACCTAAGTTTGGAATAACCCTCTGTAATACAAATAATACTGTGTTGTGTGCTGTAGCTTCATCAATATGTAAAATCACTCTTCAGCTACTGAGTCAACAAACAGTCATGGGCCCCCCAGAACCAACATGCCCGCCCTCCCCGCACCGCGAGGTCTGCGGGGTCCATACCGCCACCACTGTACTAGGTTATAAAAACAATACTATGTAATAAATCTTATGAGCATGGAATATGAAAGGTCTTTCACATAGAGTACAAATAGGAAATAGTAGGCTAAAAGTACGCACACGAGTCTGTTGACGGTATAAATGGCTTCTTAAAATGAATATTGAACCGGGGATGGCAGCTACCGCTATGTTTGTCAACATATATTTTTTCTAAACCTAATGACGTTCAAAGCTGCAATAAGAAATTTAGGAATTGTCCCGGTTCTCCTACCATCAAGCCCGTGACTGATATATTTTGTAGTCCATTTTTTCTTTATAATATGAGACTGTAGAGTCATAAATGTTATTCTTCTCTAAATCCACTTCTTCCGCTTGACCGGAATGCGATTCAAATCACACCGTTGGGCCAACGATCATTCCGTTCTTGTTTCCCTGTTTGAAGGCAATGATATCTATTCGTATGAATATTTCCGTAAAAGCCAAGAGAGTCGTTCCTTCAGCATTTTTCACGTCTTTCACTTCCCAATTCGGAATGTGGCTGTAACCTCAAAGATACGACGCTAATCAGCGATAATTGTCGATGTTATCATATTATATCGCCCCTGCGACCCGTTGAGCGAATGCTGTAGGCTGCTACGTGAGAAATGCATGTTCGGTGACAGTAGCTCATTTCGAAGATTTTTCAAGCATTTCTGATTACGGTGTTAGTTTTTTATTTAAATAAAAAAATTCAAAAAAGAACATCCCCAGAAAATGCGACACCACGATACTTTCATCTTTCGTCTTTTATGCCAATATACAGTCTATTGGAGAGTTACGACGGTTGCCCAGAAACTACTGCACCACTTTTTTTTCAACAATTATCGAATACAATGAAATTTATAAGCAAGAGAGAATGATGTTCCTTCTACACTCCCTGTTTCTCCGCGTAATCTTCTTCCCGTTCTATGGCCTTCTTCCAGAGAGACACAAGAGCATGTATGCCCTGACGGTACCACTCCTTGTTCTGATTATGAAGCCATTTCTTCACTGTGCGATCATCTCTTCGT
The DNA here is from genome assembly GCF_040414725.1 of Anabrus simplex. Classification (NCBI taxonomy): domain Eukaryota; kingdom Metazoa; phylum Arthropoda; class Insecta; order Orthoptera; family Tettigoniidae; genus Anabrus; species Anabrus simplex. Next base: position 35,501,271 of record NC_090267.1, read on the forward strand.
CATCCTCAAAATGTCTCCCACGAATGGCATTCTTCAATGGCTCAAACAAGTGAAAGTCTGAGGGAGCTAGACCAGGGCTATAGGGTGGATGGGGTAACAGTATCCAACCCCGTTTTGTGATGTGTTCCAACGTCCTCCAACTTGTGTGATTGTCCGGTCCCGTGGTGTAGGGTCTCTGCTGAACCGCTTTCAGATGGCCTCACGCTCTGTGCCCAGCGACTAACCCTACTTCTGTCTACTGTTGATGCTCCTTAAGCTTCACATAAACATTTGTGAATGTTTCCAACCGTTTCCTGCTCCGCAGTGGGAAATTCATTGACAACACACTGCTTATATCGTACATCACTTACAGATGCCATGTTCAACCATTGCTGCAAGTACGCTATCACTCGGAAGAAACGGGAACATTGCGTGCGAACTCTGATGAAAACTTCATATCTAATGTTTCGCATTCGAACCATTGTTCGGGACTGAGAAAAAATTGTGGTGTATTACTTTCTGGATACCGTACCCTCGTATTTAGAAAAAATAAATTAACCATATTCCTTATGTAGTTTAGTGAACAGGATTGTATTTCCAACATAAAGTAGGGTAATTTTATAGGTTATCAAAATATTTGAAAAATTATAACTCTTAAACTTCATTCGATATTTCAACGGTTGTTTTCCATAAAGCGTATGCCAATATGAACAACCCACAAAATATTTTGCAGACCAATTTGTACCATGGATGTAGGACCAGGAGTTAATTAACTGAGTTTGGCTGTTATCTTAGACTTTTGTTAGATGCTGTATAGAATATTAGTATACTTTGTCACAGTCGGCAACCTGAACTGTTTGGGAAGTTATGGTAAATAATTATCTTAAACAACTTGTATGTTATATTAAACTATTTTTGTTTATTATCTTAATGTACTTTTATATTATTTTTCATTTGCTATCCTTAAATTTGTGTTTCAATAGTATTTATTGCAATGTTTTGTTTTCATGAAACTCTTTGTTGTAGTTTTGTTGCTTTTGCAGACTTCCTCAAATGAAAATTATCCTTGATAGCTTAGTTCCCGCTGTCAGACTTGCAATTCGTTCCAAAAACAGAGAAGAAGCAATCCACAGAAATCTTCATAAAATATTGGCCAAAATAGGACTCCAAAAATCATTTGAAAACCCGCAATATATGGAAGGAACTAAGTCAAGATTGGACAATTAACACTTATCACCAAATTCAGAAATATTTTCCAAGTAGATAAATTGGAGTATCTAATATAAGTTATTCAATCAGCTTGCATAAATCAAGAATCAAATAAAAGAACTGTTAAACTGCAAAGAGATGCAACAAAATGCTATGTCAAAACTGCAAAAGTACGGCACTTAAAAAAGTCATCAAACCATAACCACTTTTTGCATCCAAAACTCTGATAACCGGTGACAAGTCACAAATAAAAGTATATCGAAAAGAAAAAGGGGAACATTATCAAAAACATCTCAGGACCCAAATACGGAAATATTATTTGGATGAAAAATAAATGAAGCCAAAGAAAAAATCACAGATACAATTAGATAAGGGCAATTATTGAAATTCTACGGACACCTAAAGGGAATGGATAACAACTGGTTGTCTAAGAAACTTCCAAACCTAGCATAATCCTTGAAAATCGGCAACTTGGTTAGTGGATATAAACGATTTAGAGAAACTGGTATTACGTTGGAAATCAATCAAGATAGAACAAAATTTAGAAGCTTAGTAAGCAATTACAAATTTGCAAAGGAACCTAAAAAATATATACAAGATGGACCGAAGAACTCAGAAAGTAACGGAGTGAACTAAAGAAGGGATATAAGGAGGAAAAGAAGAAAGAGGTACTAAAGTTGGGCATAAATAAACATTAACAATAATTATAATATTCATAGTAATGTTTTTGATTTTACGTCGCTCTAATTATCTTTCACGGATTTTGGAGACGCTGGGGTGTCGGAATTTTGTCCCGCACGAGTTCGTTTACGTGCCAGTAAGTGTACCGACATGAGGCTGATGTATTTTGGACCTTCAAATACTACCGTATTGAGCCAGAATCGAACCAGTCAAGTTGGGGTCAGAAGGACAGCGCCTCAACCGTCTGACCCACTCAGCCAGGCAAATAATAATAATAATAATTATAATAATAATAATAATAACACAATGATTCATGCACATTCTATCAAATTACGAACTGTACACTTTCTATCGTATCCTTCAGTAGACAGAACCCTGTACAATATTAGATAATTCAGTAAAGAAAGACTCCAGTTCAGGCAACCTTCAGAAAGGATTAAGTGTCGTTCAGGTAACAGAGCCCGCAAGCCGTCAGAATATTGCTTCTAAATCTTCTTGTTTTAGTAGAGAGAGAAAACATGGCGCGGGAGAGAATCGACTTCCCTTTTTCAATTTCCCTTTCCATTTCGTTTGTAATCCTCCTAAGGAAGCTAGTAAGCCTCGGAAGGAATAGCGCTGAGATATTGTTTCACGTCATCAATATTTACTTGTCGACAACTTAGCTGAACAGGTATGGACATCATGTGAATTATTATTATTATTATTATTATTATTATTATTATTATTATTATTATTATTATTATTATTATTATTAATTTCTCCTTCTCGATTTTTATTTCTTCCTTCAGTAAAACTTTGGCTGTTAAACACAACAGGTTTTGCAGATTCAGTCAATCTGTATGAATTTTTTAACTATGTGGTAATTGTCCAATAATTGTCGTCTGTAATTTCTCGCAGATTTTGTATGGTAGGTTTAGTTATTATAGATTAATGCATAGCAGATTATGTACTACTTCAGTTGTTAAGACCACAGTTACAGTAACAGTTAATGTTTGCCCTTGATTTCTGGTCCCAAGTCTGTGTGTGTTTGCTAGATTTTTCTTCGATCTATTTTTCATGTTGTAGATATTTGGTACAATAATTGGTACGCTCTTCATCTGTGATTATGAGATCTAGTTTTTAAGCGGCTATTGTCTTGCTAATTATGGTAAAGGAGATCCAACAACATTTATAACTTCTGTTTTCAGTGACAGCTTGTAGATGGAGCATCTGAATCTTGTTTCTTCATATTGCGTAGATAATCGTAGGCACGTTGTCAGGTCCTTTTACGTAATTTGGTAATAATATTGAGCATGCTAGTATTATATAGTTCCATTTCCCCTTGGACACTTCGGACATATGTAAGTTGGTGTTTAGTCCGGGATGATGTAGGCCTGCCTTCTGCAATTATGCGTTTCTGTGCTATTTTCCTAAATAACTAAGGTACCATAAATTATTCTACCGAGTGAATAGGCCGTGTTGTTAGTATCGCGTAGCTATGAGCTTGCATGTTGGACATGGTGGGTTCGAATTCCACCTTGGGGAGCCGTGAAGTTGGTTTAGTGTGGTTTCCTATTTTCACACCAAGCATATCCTGCTGCTGTACCTTAATTAAAACTACGGCCGTTACTTTCCTATTCTTACCCCGCCGAAATCATTCGATGCGTTATTGCAACGTTAAACCACTAGCAAAACATAAAATAAATAAATAATTAATTAATTAAATAAATAAATAAATAAATAAATATGATTCTGGGTACAGTGTACTTTTCGTTACCCCGGCATTGTAAGCTTCTTTGGGACTGAGTATGTTAAAAACTGCTTCGTTTCATTTTCTTGCTATTCATTTAGAAATTGTTGAGTTACATGCAGTGGTTTATTCTTATTACATTTGCGAATGATCTCTTTATGGCTACGCAAAGTACTTACAGCCGTGCAGTTGCCTTACTTTCATTCTTTTACTGTGGGCTTCCTTTTTGTCTGCAGGCCAGGTTGTTCCAGCCTTTTTCTTTGGTCAACATGCCATTTGAAAATTTCGGATATGACGACGACCTTGTTTTGGACACCTGCTGGTGTAATTATTGCCTGTTTCAAACCAGTTTTGATTTCGCCAATCTATTTCATTGTGTCTGTTTTGGCTTTACTCCTGTTATCGTAGAATTCTACTATTTGTTTTGTAAGTCTGTCTTGGTCCATTCTTTTAATATGTCCATTGAATATTAACCTGCGTTTTCTAATGTCACTGTGAATATTTATGAATTGTTTGATTCTCTGTTTGCCTCTGAGTCAGTACTGTCCGTCTGCGAGTTTTGGATCTACAATTTTTCTTATGATATTGCGTTCCTCTTTCTCAATTTTTTCAATGTTAGTTTTCCTTTTAAAAACGGAGGTACTCGTTTAATTTGCCCATATTTTGTCCCCTTGAGTTTTGGTGTTTTTGTTTTTTTGCAGGACACATATTCTGTCCTTTTAAAGGATATCTGGAGGCTGAATTCCTCCACAGTTTCTTTCAGGAATTCAATCTGATTTGGGGCTATTGAGATATCTCTGATAAAATTGCTAGGTTGCTGGGATAGGCTATTCTTCTTCTTTTCTTCTTATATCGTTACGCCCATTCATAGAACGCGTTGTAACTTGTTCATTGGCTTGATGATTTTTGCCTTCCTATTCTTCCATAGTCTGTTCATGAACTCACTGTATTGCCTCTTCCGACACTTTGTACTAATCTTGCTGCTAGTTTTCACCACAAATGTGCATTTGTATGCTGAGGTCCTGAAGACTTTGCGATTTATCATGATTTTTTCCCCTGATGTTCAATTCATTCAAGTCCCATCTTGCATAATCTTATTTTTTGAGTCTATTAGTATCCATCCTAAACAATAAGAAAAAAATTGAAACCTTCCCCTCGAGTTAGCTTTCTGGAGCTATCACATAATTATTTAAAAGATGTCTGCAATTACATTTTTTTATTATTATTATTATTATTATTATTTCTACCGTGTTTTGGTAGGTGGCAGGGGTGCGGGCTTGAATGGGTGGAGAGAAAAAGGATAAGAGCATAATTTAAAACACTGAAATCTGAAATTTTCTTTTTTTCTTTCTTTTTTCTGATTTTAAACTTGATAGATAACAAGAATGAAAAATAAATAACGTTTAAAGAGAACTGCATGAGCTCATCAGCTCTGATAACAGGGAAGGCTTAAGATAACTTCAATTACACAATCATTTACAAAATTAGCTTCTAGCTCCAAAGTCCCACTATTTCAAGGAGCACCTTTGCTCCACTCAATGACACTCTACGAGACTGAGCTCGAAAGTTTATAATAGACCAACCTCTCACAGCACAAGCTTCTAATCCAAATTTTACACTAGTTCACTTTGAAAACAGTATTTACTGTCTTACCCACTCGATAGTCTGACTCACAATTGACTATGAATGGTTCGAAATTAAACAGGGGCAAAAAGTGACCATACTAAATGGCCTACATGTACAGAAATAAAAGTTTCAAGAAAATCGGCCATGAACAAAATGCTAGGAGGCGAATCACTTGCACTCCTTTTGATATACCCTTTGAAAATCAGCTAAAATCCTATATGGGCTTATGGTCCGAAGTTACAGAGGCTAAGCGTATAGTGCAGAGGGTGTGATTAGTTGGTGAAAACATGAAGTCCAAAATAGTGTTAACAATTTAGAAGTTTATAAAAAACAGAGTCTCCATACCAAGTTGAATGGGAATTAAAAGAGGCTGAGCACTCTTTATTCCTTAAGTTACATATTTAACCGTAGGGATTTGAATAGGGTCCTTAGAATTGATTGAAAATTTACATTTAAAAGGTGATGTTAAACTTTAAATATTTACATTAAGGAAGAATTTTGAAACCTTCCTCTCAAGTTAGCTTTCTGGAGCTATCACATAATTATTTAAAAGATGTCTGCAACTACATTTAGTTGGTGGGCCTTCCGACGACGGGCAAGGTTTTCCCCTGCCTCTACTAACCGTACGCACTCTTTACTGGAGCGAAAAGGAAGACAACATGGCCCGAAAACTCGCAGACTTCATAGCAGAGGGGAATATTCCAGAACTCTCTACGCAGAATGCCTGTACACACCCCAAATTTTGATTGGCTACAAAGTATATATATACCAAAATTTCTGATTGGCTAACAATGTAAGAAACAAGGAAGTGATACAAGTACTACTAACCTTAGCACACCAAAAAACAATCTACAAAAGCTTCAGTTTTACAAACCTAGAAAATACCAAATTCCTTTGAAAATTATTGTCCGTCCTTGCACCAGATGGGGCTCCTAAGTTGACAGTAGAGACATCTGAAGATTAAAGTTAAAAACTTCTTCAAATACACAGTTCAGGGTTCACATCACAGATGACCTTCTAACGGGCGCTCGGTTCAAATGCAGGAAGTTGGTGGACCTCCGGCACAATTATAATTATTACTGTATTACTTAAACTCCATATAAGGAATTAAGGTATGTGTTAGATAGGCCTAGTTCCTGTATATTATAGTATTCGATGTTTACAGAAAAATCACCGACTATAGAAGGTTTTACTGATACTTACCTCCCCAGTACTTGTTACAACCTATCGACTGTCCTTGTCACACTGGGAGATTTCAAGTCGGCTGTTAAAACAAGGTTGCTTACTATGTAATCTGAGTATAGTTACTTGTCCAGGGCGGCTATTTGGAGTCCAGTTAATTTTATAGGCTGAAATATGGAGCATGATACTTGCATTATAGAGGGCTAGAGTGTCGAAATAACACACGCACTCAACAGGAAGAGTAAATGGCTATTACACTGGGAAAGCTTTTAGCCCGCCCGATGGCCATAATCCTTAGGGCATCAAGTCTTTACGGTCTGACACCGTCGTTAGCCGGTTCAAGTTCTTCTGGTGAAAGAAAATTTCATCATCGCAATGTTGGCTGCCAGAGTTGGAGAGGTGTTGGTATACAATTTCTGATCACTAGATTGCGTGTCAAGAACCTGGATTCAATTCATGGCATATGACGCTGTTAATGGTGATTCCTACGTCGGATGGAGACTTTAAGCTTCGAATAACCTCTTGGTGTATTTCTACGGATGTAGGCTATCCAAGGACACGGGTATTGTTATGCATGATATGATATATTAAGAATAGTGTAATTATAATATGTCTTACAGTGCATCAATATTTTATTCCGACCGTCAGCTATCAACAATATACGTACAAAGAGAAAAGCAAAAATGGAAAGGAAATGCATAGAGAAAGATTATATAGAGGCTCAGATTTTCAGTTCTCCACACACTCCCCACCCAATCCGATCTCCAGACGGAAAAACAGCCGTACAACCCGATAAATCTTTGTCCCGTTGGTCATCTGAATGATGGCGGTTCCTCTGCCTGGTCTCCTCTCTGTGATTCGCGCCAATGTCTAGGTCGCACGTCATCCTGAAGCACCACGATATCTTATACTCGGCAACACCTCCTTTGTCCATTTGGAAGTCGACCTTCGTGGTACCTCCAGAGGTCAAGAAAATGGTCAGTCCTCCATCTCTTTAGGACGTCGTCCTGAGTTTACTCGCTGATTCTGGTCATCTTCCTGAGGTCTATGTGGTTCGGAGTCGGTGGGCAGGGCAGTTAGTCGAGTACCATTCAAGAAATGACTCGTTGTCAGTGTCTCAGATCCGTCTTTATTTATTGGCTTTGAGTTATTGGTAGCTTCCACTTCCACCAATAGTGTTCTGAGTGCCTCATCGCTAATCAGAGTCTCCCCAGAACCTTTCTTGTTGCCGACTGAGTTGGCGTACGATTAGAGTCGCGAAGTTGTGAGCTTGCATTTGGGAGATTGTGGGTTCGAATCCCACCGTCGACAGTTCTGAAAACGCTTTTGCACGTTTTCCCATTTTCACACGAGACAAATGCTGGGGCTGTACCGTAATTGATTCCGCGACCGTTGCCGTTGCTTTCCCATTCTTCCGTCACTGAGACTTTCGATGTGCTAGTGCGACGATAAATATCAAAGAATCTCTATTATGTATATTTTAACCGTCTCCATTATTCTTTGCCACCAGTCTCCCCAGAAAGCTGTCCGTGCTGCTATAAATTGCCACTGGACTCTGTTATGTGCAAATGTCAGGTTTTACTCGTAGGCCCTTTCTCTTTTCTGCCTATGTGGTTTTCTCCTGACCCTTCAATACCATACTTCAACACCACCTTACCTAACACAAACTCTTGCCGTGGTAACGAGCCTAACTCGGAAACCAGCAGATACTCCTTGTATCACTTCCCATTCTTCCCTACTATCTCTTTCTTCTTAGAAATGAATAGCATGTTGAGGCCATGTAGATTGAGTCGATGGTCACGGCGGGGGAGCGGGCTACGGGGGCCCCCCGTAAAAGAAGTTATGTGCAAAGTACTGGCTCTTTCGTGGGTGTTAGGACCTAGCTGAGCTGTTGCATTTCTTTCTATGCAACGTGGTATTTTCTAGCCCTGTCCGAGTAGAAGGAGCCCCTTCTTCCTACAAGCCCACTGAAAGCCATCAGAAACTTTTCCATTGGCATGTTCAAAGCTATTTCGGGCTGAGGGCCCTTGTAGTTATGCATTTCAAGAGCATGAGGTACGATTCCTGTACAAGGCTCCCAACCTTAACGTGTGGTGGTTGTGAAAAATCCATACCAGTAACCACAAATAGCATAGTACGTTGGAAATAGTCTCTAGGCATCGGGATTCGATATCATTTCCTTGCTAACTCTTCGCGATCTTGCGTGATAGACACATGTTGATGACCTTTACAGCCTGGCGTGCCTTGAGGCTCTGAAATTTTTCGCGTAGTACTGAGTCTGAGGACGTAAGCCCCGTGGTCAAGGTCGCGAAACGGCTGTTAGGCCTATAGAATTCAGTAGGGCGATAGCATTGCAATCTATTTTGGGCAGTGGCGAAAAGGCGAATTAATTCATTCATCGTCCTGGTCATTCGTCTGGATCGGTTAGGTCCGGCAAATGAGAAAACCATATGTCTGGATTGCTTAGGTCCGGTTAGTGACAAAACCATTGGATTGTGATCAAGCGAAGGTGGTGTCGGGGCTTAACGGCTGTTAGGCTTCTAGCATTCAGTATAGCGATAGCAGCGCATTCTATGTTGGACTGTAGTGAAAGGCTGGCAATGACATAGTTGTTGGTTACGTGCAGCGAATGACAAATGAATAATTTGTTATTGTTTCGTAATAGATTGCATTCAGTTGTGTTTTAAATATGCGCGGTTTGGTAACGGAAAGCATTTGACTTGATTGCTTGTAATTGCGTTACATCCGATTTTATGACTCCCAATGGAAATGCTACGGCATGCTTGACCATTAGATAATGGCGGGTGCTAAATTACATTAGGTTATAAAAGTAAATGTACTTCTGGGGGCTGGTGGGTGGACCCCTGGCTGAATACATCTCTCCTCTACAAGGTCTTCCACACAAGATTTTTTATATTTGAAATTCATTATAAACTTAGAGCGCAGTTACTGAATTTCTACCATAGAGTCACTCTACACAGCAGATTTTGTGATCTCGAAATCCGCTCTTTGGCAGGAATACCTGAGAAGACGAGAACCCACTAAAATTACGAGTAGTTCTAGTCGTGAGAGCGTTACCTTGTAAACTGGAGACATTCTGTTCTTACTGCAGATCAGATGTATAAACGCCGTAATTTCGGTGGATACAGTGCAGCTCCATAGGCCCGTACCGACGCGAATCGCCGGCAAACTTTGCATACGGTTTATAGTACTTTAACAGATGATGGAAATTCCACATCTATGTAAATAAAGTTGTAGGGGTTCCGATGTCTTTAATTTCGTTTGTTTTGCCCATTTCTTTTTTAGATTTTTGTCCGTTTAAGGTCAACTCAAGACCTATCAGTGGTTTTTATTTTTCGCGTCTGTTTGTTGCACCATCACGGCGAAACGGTAGAGTAGATATCGACCTAACTTCATATTTATAGTATACTCATTATGGGGAAGGTTTTGTTATGCATATGACTTAAATGTTTCTGAATAGAGGGTGGTTTATAGGAAAACGAGGACAGTTTTCTTCCATTTTCTCTTATAATATTGATTTTCTGCAAAATACGTGGACTATTTGTGAAACTTCCCTTCATTATAAACAACTTTTGTTATGTACATAATTTCGCTTACTCGTCAAATGAAGGAGAAAATGACTATTTTCTGCGGGTCTCATGCTCTGCATTGAGTGACCGACAGATCGAAAACGAACCTACAGGTTACCATGGCAACGTCTCTGATTGATTTCTAGCAGGGAAGTAACGTATTAGCATTTTCGTCATCATTACTGTAAACTCGTGGTCATTCCTTGGATAGAAAGCAAGAGGGACGCCAATAGTCCATTCTGCGGGACTTTGTCTGAGTACCGTTGGAGGTACAACCGTCCTCGAATAGATTTAAGGGGCGTTGTTATTATTTGAACAATACAGCGGTGTGTAGCCCATTATTTCGCACCGTAATGTGTTTTCTGGCATTCGTTATAATTATTACTGTATTTCTATTCTACTTCTGTTTTCCGCTTCAATTTCCTGCCTCCTCCTTGTGTCTTTAGGCTTAAGTAATAACACCATAAGTCATCTTCTTATATATTTACCTAAGAATCCCTGCTCCTGAATTTCTCCTGTAATACCGTCTTCTTATATCCGTAACTCATACGATCACAATTTACTGAGGGGCATTTTATTTTCAAATACATCCATTTGGTATTTACATATTTGTCCTGTCCTGCTGTCCTCAGTTTTAATCCTATTTTCTTTCAATTTGCACTTTCTTAAATGTACACTGTCTGACAGAGCAAATGCAACACCAAGAAGGAGTGGTCAGAACTTTATGCCAATTGCAGGGTAGACTGACGTCATTGAGGTATGCTCATGATGTGAAATGCGCCGCTGTGCTGCGCACGTAGCGAACGATAAATGGGACACGGCGTTGGCGAATGGGCCACTTCGTACCGTGATTTCTCAGCCGACAGTCACTGTAGAACGTGTTGTCGTGTGCCACAGGACACGTGTATAGCTAAGAATGCCAGGCCGCCGTCAACGGAGGCATTTCCAGCAGACAGACGACTTTACGAGGGGTATGGTGATCGGGCTGAGAAGGGCAGGTTGGTCGCTTCGTCAAATCGCAGCCGATACCCATAGGGATGTGTCCATGGTGCAGCGCCTGTGGCGAAGATGGTTGGCGCAGGGACATGTGGCACGTGCGAGGGGTCCAGGCGCAGCCCGAGTGACGTCAGCACGCGAGGATCGATGCATCCGCCGCCAAGCGGTGGCAGCCCCGCACGCCACGTCAACCGCCATTCTGCAGCATGTGCAAGACACCCTGGCTGTTCCAATATCGACCAGAACAATTTCCCGTCGATTGGTTGAAGGAGGCCTGCACTCCCGGCGTCCGCTCAGAAGACTACCATTGACTCCACAGGATAGACGTGCACGCCTGGCATGGTGCCGGGCTAGAGCCACTTGGATGAGGGAATGGCGGAACGTCGTGTTCTCCGATGAGTCACGCTTCTGTTCTGTCAGTGATAGTCACCGCAGACGAGTGTGGCGTCGGCGTGGAGAAAGGTCAAATCCGGCAGTAACTGTGGAGCGCCCTACCGCTAGACAACGCGGCATCATGGTTTGGGGCGCTATTGCGTATGATTCCACGTCACCTCTAGTGCGTATTCAAGGCACGTTAAATGCTCACCGCTACGTGCAGCATGTGCTGCGGCCGGTGGCACTCCCGTACCTTCAGGGGCTGCCCAATGCTCTGTTTCAGCAGGATAATGCCCGCCAACACACTGCTCGCATCTCCCAACAGTCTCTACGAGGTGTACAGATGCTTCCGTGGCCAGCGTACTCTCCGGATCTCTCACCAATCGAACACGTGTGGGATCTCATTGGACGCCGTTTGCAAACTCTGCCCCAGCCTCGTACGGACGACCAACTGTGGCAAATGGTTGACAGAGAATGGAGAACCATCCCTCAGGACACCATCCGCACTCTTAATGACTCTGTACCTCGACGTGTTTCTGCGTGCATCGCCGCTCGCGGTGGTCCTACATCCTACTGAGTCGATGCCGTGCGCATTGTGTAACCTGCATATCGTCTCTGTTTTTCCCCAACTTTCATCCCTTTCGAACCACTCCTTCTTGGTGTTGCATTTCCTCTGTCAGTCAGTGTATTACTTTCGTCCTTAATTACTCCGTATGTAACTGAGTGCTAATCCCGAAACCTGGACACTCTTTTCTTTGAGGAAAAATTCCGAGCTGTTCAAATGTATAACTTTAGGCCTCGAAAAATATCGAAATATGGAGGTATTTTAATGACGGTGCAAACTTTAATTTCGTAAAAGTTGGCGGCTAAACGGTAAGTCGTGTTACCAAACATACGACGCAATCGGCATTGATTTTTGAGAGATCTACAACTTTGCTATCATTCGATTATAATCAAAAATCTCCAATTCAATTGTGACTGGCAGTAGGAAGCGGGGCCTCTCTTTATAATGAAAACTTCCCTCGTCTTTTGTGAATGGCGGTTGCCAAGTGAGCCTACCGTTATAGTAGAAGCTCCCGAACTCGATTGTCATTGGCAGTAGGAAAGGTGGCTTGCCAATATCAATAAAACTTCTCTAATGCCTACCTTACATCGGAAACAACGTATGGCGTCCTCCCTGTTTTGTTTATCGGATAGCGCTAAGAGACATGTAATTTAGTATAATCTTTCTCACTGCCTTTACAGTAATTTACGGAGAAATCCGTATATAATGTAGAATACCGTAGCGAAGCACGAGTATATTTGCTTGTCTACAATATAGCGATGTATTTAATATGATATCTAGAGGCTGGACTATAACAGGTTAGAATGCAAACTAATTTATCGAGGAGGAGGTATCGTCTAGCCCGTTCTTCTGTAATGTACTGTGAGTAACATCATTTCTAGGGGTTCTAATTGGCCGTACCTCTAATACATAGGTGGGCAGTGTGAAAGCCCCGCTCCTTGGGCTAACGGCATGAGCGCGGGAAGAGCCGAGAGCAGCTCACTTCTAATAGTGTCTGTTATAAAGACTACATGGGGGTCCAGGCGCAAGCAAAGCCACGGCAATGTACCCAGTAAACAGATTTCCCAAATATGTACTAAATGGCTGCCAAATTGTTACCAATATTTGGCTCAAAGTATCTGAGTGAGAAACTGTTTTCTGTAATGAAGATAAATACATTTTCACGAAAAGCTACTCTCTCTGCGGTTCTTTGAGTTGTAAGAGTGAGATCAATCGCATTAAACTCAACTAGTCTTCTTCAGCGAAAAGAGCCACCCTTCTTATCACCATCTGAATGAAATTTATGATATGACACGCCTAGTAACAAAAGCCGACAAATCCATTTACCTGCATTTTCGGCAAATTGACAAAAATTGACCAGAAAAGACAATTATTAAGAATAACATAGATTTCACTTAAAATTTTACATTACCATTTAGCGTAGAATTTTAAAATATAAACGGATTTTGAAATATTTAAGAAATAAAATTGAGGAAATTTGGATGTGGCGGTGTTCAATACTGAAATTGGTATTTACTGAGTTCCGAAACAAACGAATGTTGGATTTGGAAATACAGGTTACGCTGATAGTGTTTCCTGTGTAATGCAATAGTCACTTTAAGTAATTAATGGATACTGGTATAAATTAATTCAGCTCTCTGAAAACAGAGTTTTATCACCACCTTATAAAGGAATGTGTTAACTTGATTACAATACACTTCAAGAAGCATCATGAAAGTGAAACTTATTTTTGTACTCTTTCTTAAATTTACGTTACATCTGTGCCTATTTATTCCTCATAAACTACTGCGTCTTCTTCATTTTCTTCAGTATGAAGTCATAGATCTTCCCGGTTTCCTAAACCATAATAAAAACTGAATCGGTGTATTATTCCTCCATTTTTATTCAAAATATTTTGGTCGCAATTTGAAAACCTCATTCAAACCGAAGAACCGACTTCAACAGTGTGACATGCGGAGTAGTAGTAAGCACATACACAGCGCACCTTAGGAAGTCACGGTAAGTGCTGATTGGCTGACAGGGATTTGGAGGACTTTGACGTTAAAAATATCACTACATGTGTTGGATTCGGCGGATATTGAAATTCAGCCTCATATTAGACCAATTAGTGTAATATGATATGAACTGCTTTGATCCAAAGTCATGGTTGCATTGAATCCCTCGGATTAAAACTGCCGGTAACCATGTTTGGCTTCATTTGTCAAGAAATGGATTTGGCGGCTTTTGAGATTAGGAGCCTGATATATAAGAAAGCATATGTTCTGTTTATGGTGATTGATATTTCTTCACTTGTTTATTTCCGTATTTAACCCAGAGATTGTTTGTCGTTCATTGTTTATACTGTATTCCTAAACAATCCTGCTGTATTTTTACGAGTAGAGGTCCTAGTCAGAGTTTTATTTCGTAATAATGTCATAAGAAGTAATATCATTTCTCACGTATAACCTAATAAAATGGATATAATTAAATGTACTTACTCAGCACATGTTGTTTGAATACACAAAATAACATATAGGCCTATAAAAATAAATTTCATCACCATAATCTAATGCAGTGATTAGATATTAAGCGCAACAAGACTGTTGACAGCTGAAAGCTGTTTTCCTTATTTGTACCTGAGAGACGTGCAAACATACTCTGCTCGTTTACCTGTACGAGCCGAAGCGCTACTCATTGAGCCGAATTGTGCCCGCCTTTCCCCTAATGTTTATGCAAATCTCATAGCCGAACTGTTGTGCAGGTTAGAGTATAATTGTTACTCATTTCAGTAAGATTGCATTCTCACCTATAAATGCATACACATACAGATTATAATGATATCACATGCACTTATCATTAAATTTATCTTCTTTCTCTCACTCCATGGGAAACTGGTTATTGTTGAGATAGTAAAATCAGAAAATCTAGAAAAGGGTCCATATAAACTATTGATGGAGACATTAAAGTATTCAACAAAGTATCAAATGATCGACGTGCAATCTGGACAATCCCCTTTAAATATGGAACATACGAGTCTTATCGTGGAACTACATAGTCTGGATTAAGAAAATTACACGAACGGTCTACAGTGATTCTAGTTTCTTTCTGAACATTTCATTGATATTTGTCTTGCGTGCATGGGCCGTGAAAATTCGATGGTCCCTCTGTGAGGAATCATCTTACAGATTCCTTTTATCTCGTCCTTCTTGGCTGCTCTCTCGCAGTTCCATACGAGTGGCTCAATTTCCGAACGGGGCCAATATCGGAAGGACAATGTCTTTATCTTACATATGCTCGAGGACAGAACCTTTTTCTTTGAAAGCAGACTCCGTTTGACATTACTTGAGTGCTGGCATCGAGTTATTGTTCGAGAGGAGAGATTCATAGTACGATCATAGCATGCAAAGTGGAATGTGGAATCTGCAGGAAGAAGTTCACTCTGCTCCTATAAAATTTGTAAGCGTATTGCTCCACGCTCTGATAGAGTTAGTCAATGATGTATCATTTTTATAGCATATTTCATCTTAGGTTCAACAGAAGGAAGAACGGAAGCAGTATTATGATGGAAGTAGAAGCAGAGAATGTAAGAAATAAGTGTGATGTTTAACAACTAATTGACATTGGAAACTTTTAATACAATTAAATAAAAAATGAGTAAACGTAATAGCCTTGCAAATCCCCTAAGGGCTATGGCCTTTTGCAATGCCTGGACAATGCTCAGTTTAACTCATCAGGTGAGCAGGTCCTGAGGACCATTATTATAAATAGGTTACTTCCGAGTTTGTTTCGTGAGAAAGCATTACTGTATGTTGTACATTTGTGAGTCTCACCTCCGAGTAGATGCAGTTGTGTCTTTCGAGATCAACGATTCACTAAAACTTATTATTACATTCTTGACACTTCTACAGTTCTTCCCATGGAGGGTTGAGATTTCCTATGTGTGAAAGCGTACCCCTACACATTTCGTTCTTGCATATCTTCTCCCCAGAATGCTTTTTGAGGCGTCTTGTCAGTTCTTGGGCTCCTCTCCTCGTAGAAATTCTCTATTACATATTTTACACTTGCGTTTCCTCTTTTCTTATAAGATCACCACTTCATGCGAACGTCTTAATGTGTATTTGATACCTGTCTCGCTGCTTCCTCTAGTGATCAGAAGATGACCATCATGATTCCCTCTTCGTGGAGGTGTACTATTGTATGTTGTATACTTCACCCCTGTACGGAGGACGTACCTCAACATACTTTACACTTCCGTGGCTTCTTTCCGTAGTGTGAGCGACGATGATCTTTATGTTCATCACTTTATAAAAAAGCGAGTTCCTTTGGCTTGTTTAAAATTTACATTAGAATTTTGGAATTTACATTTTAGAAAATTAAAGTTACATTATTAGAGATTGAAAACTTTCCCCTCGAGCTAGCTTTCAAAAACTATCACTTAGTTAAATCAGGACTGCCATTACCTAGATATGATGGACTTCTCGACGATGGAAGAGGCGCCCCGCCTCCTTTATAAACACACACTCTGTAGACTGGAACGGTCAATAAGACAACCTGGTCCGAAAATATGTCAGCTTTTATACCCGAAGGAAAAGTTCCAGAAAACTCTGGGGTAAGCCCCGACAAACCCCCAGTTTTTATTGGTTAATTAAATAAATACCAGACAATACCGATTGGCTGAAGAATAAATATACAAAATTTTCTATTTGCCAACATCTTAAGTTGGCGGGAAGGGACAGAAGTGTTGTAAACTTTAATACACCAAAAACAAAGAATAATCAATTCAGTTTAGGAAACCTTAAAATATAAAATTACTTTACAATTTTAATAGCCAATCTTCGCACCAGAGATCATAACATAAGTTTATAATAGAGACATCTGTATAGAAATTTCCACACTTCTTGTATTAGTTGTTGCGGACTTTAGATTGTAGATGGCATTCTCCAAGGCGCTGCATTCAAATGAACGGGGCGGGTGTACCTTGCGGTACAATAAGAATAAGAATAAGAATAAGAATAAGAATAAGAATAAGAATAAGAATAAGAATAAGAATAAGAATAAGAATAAGAATAAGAATAATAAGAATAAGAATAACTACTTTATAAAAAAATCGTTTGACAAAACGGACAAAAGGATTATGTAACATCACTTACGAATTCAAAACCCAGGCTTAACGAACTTCGAAAGGACCTCAGAAACGCAAACATAAGTTCGACAGACATTCTAGAAAAAGACACCTTTAGACACAAAATGAACAATTAGGAAGCTACACCAGAGCAACCACAATAAAAGCAGTAGAGATCAAAGTGGTTTGAAGAACGAAAACAAGCCTTCTCGGAAACCATGAAATCCTACTGGAAAAATAAGGAGAACCCAGAGAAGAATTAATTGAGTTATTTGCTTAACGTCTTCCTATATTGGGTGACACTGTAGAGCAATAAAATTTATTTTAGTGAAATGTGTAAGGCATCTTCGCGGCGCTGGCGCTAATTCTCAATGCAATTGTTGGCAAGTGTTTCTCCAGACAGTGGAGGCCTGCCAATTGAGACGTACACGTAAGTTAATAGTGTGTGACGTCTAGAGCACATCGACTATTGGTAAGAGACATCAGTCGATAAGTGAGGGAGTCCCCTTCGGCTTTGGCCTTCATGCCTTGCGGACGGTGTCGGTGTCCTCGTCGTCACTTCAATGGCGAAAATACTGGAGAATATGGGCAACGTCTTAGAATATTAATGGTGGTGTGGTATTGAACATCAATCCAAAGACTGTTTTGATGCAACTCTCGATGCCACCCTACTCTGTGTCAAATTTTTCATTCCTATATAATAATTTCATCCCACATCTACTCTAATCTGCTTGTCAAATTCATACCTTGTTCTACCGCTACAGTCCTTCGAAAATCAACTGAGCAAGTCCTGGCTGTCTTGAGAGGTGTACTGTTACTTGATCACTTTTCCTGGTCAAATTTCCTTATATTGTTTTCCTCTCGCCAATTAGATTTAGCACCTCCTCATTCCTAATTCGATCTACCCATATAACTCTCAGCATTCTTCTATAACACCACATTTCAATAATTTCCATTATGTCTCTTTCTGAGCTCGTTATTGTCCATGTTTCCTTTCCATACAATGTCACGCCCCAAACGCAGATCTTCAAAAACATTTTTCTAATTCCTAAATCAATATTTAAAGTGAGAAAATTTATTTCCTTAAGAATGACCTTCCTGGCTTCTGCTAGTCTGAATTTTATGTCGTCCTTACTGCTGCCATCGTCTGTTATTCCACTTCCCAAGTAGAAATATTCACCTACTTCCTTTCAGACTTCATTTCTTCTTCTTCCTTCATTCCTGCTCGTATGTGTGCCTACAATAGGCATACCCAAGTGTCACTCAGGATCGGCTCTTCTGATCCTTGGAATGTCCTCCCTGCCGTTGGATGTCTTCGCCACTGGGATGCCGTTACTATTCAAGGCACCATGATGCTCTCGGACGCACGCGTCCTCTCCTTCGTTCCTCGATTGCAAGAGCTCTCCAGGATGATCTTCATCTCGACGTTGTACGTGTCCGTACCAGTGCAAATGCCACTCCTCCAATTTCTCACAGATATTTCTTAATCTAATATTTCCTGGATCATATGACTTCGTTCGACTATAGTCTATTACGTTTACTAGATTTATTTATTTGCATCTTTACTCCTTATTCAATACTGTGTCGATACCATTCATCAATTTCTTCAGATCTCTTGCAGATTCAGATAAAATAACAATATATTCGGCAAATTGTGAAGTTTTAATTTTTTCTCTCGTTGGATTGCGATTCCTTTCCGAATTCCTCTTTGATTTCCTTTACTGCCTGTTCTATATAAACATTGAAAAGGAGTGACACGGAAAAGGAGTGAAAACAAGGACATGTTTTGGATCACCTGGGGAAAGTCTTTTTATTTGATAACCATGGGTGATCTGCGCGCCTGCATATGAGATGAAATGAGATGGGATCAGATGAGATGAGGTGAGATGTGATGAGATGGGGAGAGCAATAAACCTGGTATCGGCACATTGCGTCTTCCTGTCGAATAAAAACAGGGCATCCACTCAACGTTTAACGTCTCCATCCGACGGACGAATCCCCATCAACAGCGTCATATGCAATCAATTTATATGAGCCACGGCGGAATTGTTTGGAATTTAATCCAAGTGTTTTTGCACGCAACCTAGTGGTTAGAAGTTGCATACCACCAACTCTCCACCGTGAAGACCAACATTCTTAGGGCGAAATTTGTCTCCAGCAACGGGAAACGAACCACAGACCTCGGTGTCAGTCCATATAGACTTGAAGTTTTAACGATGGCCACCAGGTTGACAACAGTGTGATGAAAATGATCTCCTTTATCATTCTTGTCACTGTAATAGCGCAGCAAATTCAAATGTGTGTCGTATAGTGGAGTTTCATGAACTAATCGCCGGTTATTTTGCTAGTTTACACATCCGTTTAAATTGAACTACATCTCGTCACTAAACAGTGCTAATTAATGGTTTACTTCACCACTGTTTGCCAACGTAATGAACCTATTAAAATAACACACTGTCAGCAGCCTTGAAGATGGTTATCCGTTATCTCCAATTTCGCGCCAGGCAAATGCTTGGACTGTACCTTAATTAAGGACACGGTCACTTCCTACCCACTCCTAGCTCTTTCCCATACCATCGTCACCATAACACCTATGTATGATGGTGCGACGTAAACCGAATAAACAAATAACATTGCAAAGAAAAATTCTCATTGTTCTCCTTTTATATTTTTCTGGGGTTCGAACCCACTATCTCCCAAATAGAAGCTGATAGCTATGGGACCAAAACCACACGGTCACTTGCTCGGTCTCTTTGCAATGTTACACCACGATGAGCAAATTCACAACAGTAGACTCTCGATTATGCGCGGTTACTGGGGGTAGAGACACCACTTATATGGGGTGAAATAGATATTGACGAAGCAATTTTCCGTCACCCCGGCGTCTGTTAAGAACGGACGGTGGCCGATGACCTTCGATGTTAGGGCCCTTAAAACAACAAGCAGAACGGACAGGCGTAAAAAACTTGAATTATTACTAACTTTTGACTCGAACGTTTGCGGACTACGGTTCCTGATCTCAAATTGATCCATCATCCCTGATAGTGTATAACATCATTACGGATACATCCTGTGTACTGAGACATTCGTTTATTAAACCTAACTCTGTATGCCGACTGTTTGAGAACTTTTTTTTTTTTTTTTTTTTGCTAGGGGCTTTACGTCGCGCCGACACAGATAGGTCTTATGGCGACGATGTTTGAGAACTAAGAGGTTGCTGGTCAGTTATGTGTGCTGGTCAGTTTTATTGCTTTGAACTTACTTTCATTTATTTTTTATTTTTGTAAGCCACCGCCGTTAATCCGCAAAGTGGTTAATCCACCCGCAGATAATCGAGAGGCTATTGCATTATTGTTATTATTATTATTTTGATTATTATTTGTGCATAGACCCCATTGGATCACGCAGTGTTTTCATGATTCGCCATTCTGGTCTTCCATATGTTTCTTATTTTTCTCCGTAGGCTCTCTTGCTTTCTTCCGTCCACTTGCTTCGTGGACTACTTGAACCTCATTCTCTGTTTACCTTTTTTATGAAACAGATTTCTGTCTAATATTCCTGATATATCTATCTGGGCTTTCTCCAAATCCTTTCTGACTTCTTGTATCCATGGTAGGCTCTTAAATTTTCTGCCGTATGCCATGATTCTGTGTGTAAGCTTCTTGTTGAGAATCTTCTTTCTTTTTTTCTAATATCTTTTACCAGGGTGGCTACTTTCTGTGTTTCTTTGCGAGATTTCGTCTGTATTCGTCTTCAGTTTTTTCTCGACCAAGAATTTTCCTCATGACCTTTCGTTCTTCCAGCAGAATGTTCTCTTGATATCCTTTTATATTGGACACCAGCGTTTCGCTCGCGTATAGAACTTCAGGTTTCATCACAGTTTTGTAGTGCCTGATCTTTGTGTATGTGGACATGCGTTTTGTGTTGTAAATGTCGCATGTTCTCCATTATTGTTATTATTATTTTGATTATTATTTGTGCATAGACCCCGTTGGATCACGCAGTGTTTTCATGATTCGCCTTTCTGGTCTTCCATATTTTTTTTTTATTTTTCTCTAGGAGAAAATTCTATGCTTCCTTTTCTAATCCTACTGCATATCATTTTTCCTGGCCAAACCTGCTTCGAACGATGAGCTGGATCACAATAGGTGTCATTTCGTAAAGAATTCACTATCTGCTTTGATGTATCACCTTTCAATGAGACTACAATAAGCTCATCTTCCACGTGTTCTAAAAGACCACATAAAGGAAATTGTTCTCGGTCTTAGAGAGGAACTTTATGAGGACGTAACTGAAAGACGTCCTCCAAAATAAGAGCTCGTTCGTGGTATCGTAAAAGCAAACTGATTCGCATTACGTACAAGAATGCAATATCTTGCAATGTGGTAAGCAACCAATGTGCAGACATCTCATATGACAAGATGCAATGAATTTAATGTTTCACAATTATATTTTGTATTGCAAAGTAGTAAATCTGTCAATAACACACATTTTAAATATTCCAACGCAGTCAACTTGTGAGTTTCGAAAATTTCAAATTTATTTTGGATTTCCTGTTACGTGCATATTTCATCTTTTTCATAAATACTATCGTAGGATGCTGTGATATACTGTAAATAAATAAATAAATAAATAAATAAATAAATAAATAAATAAATAAATAAATAAATACCGAGCGAGTTGACTGTGCGGTTAGGATCACGCAATTGTGATCATGAATTCGGGAGCCCTGGAAATGGTTTTCCGTGTTTCCCCATTTTAATACCAGGCAAATGCCGGGGCTCTACCTTAATAAAATCCACGGCTGCTTTATTCACAATCCTAGCCCTTCTCTATCCCATCGTCGCAATCTTTAAAAATAAATAAATAAATAAATAAATAAATAAATAAATAAATAAATAAATAAATAAATAAATAAATAAATAAATAAATAAATAAATAAATAAATAAATAAATCAATCAATCAATCAATCAATCAATCAATCAATCAATCAATCAATCAATCAATCAATCAATCAATCAGTACATACATACATACATACATACATACATACATACATACATACATACATACATACATACATAGCATAAACAGTCTTGAATGAACGAATATGTTTTGTCTCCTAATGGAGTTTGAGACACTCCACCCTGAAATGAAAGGGATAAAATTTCGCATACCGTTCTGGGGTTACGCTATTTTTGCACTCCTCCCAGAATCCTGTGTATTAAGTTAGTTTTGTCGGGCTTCTTGGCGTTAACAGTATGCATACTCTTTATCCAAGTTTTGTACCTTTAAGTGTCTCAATAAATATAGTCGTTGATCGATGGTTCGCGCATCTTAGGACTCTGTTTCGTACAACTTCTACACCCCACCTGTTCCTCAACTGTATTTGGTTAGGAGTGTACATACGGAGTTAACAGTATGTATATTCTGTAGCCCAGTTTGGTACCTAGAAGTGTCTCAACAAAGACACCAGTCAGCAGTTCATGGGGTCTTCAGCAATTCTTCGTTTTAAAGTACTCCACACCCGTCTCTGACTCTCCATTACCTGGCCAGTTTTGGATATACCTTTCTGTATTGTAGACTGGAATCCAAAAGTTTCAGTCAGTGAGTGAGTGAGTGAGTGAGTGAGTGAGTCCGTTGCATTTAGTGCTGTTGCCCACGTGTCAGATCCTCTATCAATGGTTTACCTACATTTCTCTTAAATATTTTCAACGAACTTGGAAATTTATGGATCATCTCACTTGATAATATATTCCAGTCCCTCACTCCACATCCTATAAATGAATATTTGCCCCAATTTCTCCTCTTGAATACCTCATTTATCTTCATATTGTAATCTTTCCTAATTTAGAAAGCTACACTCAACCTTATTCATCTACTAATATCATTCCACGTCAACTCTTCATTGACAGCTTCTCAGCCCAAACTTTGCAACATTTCCTTTGTCGAAAATCACCCAGAACAAATCGTGCTTTCCTTTCAATTTTATTTCCAGTTCTGGCACCAAGTAGACACTTACACGCCTTCTCTTTTACATTCTTACTACAACCCCTAAATACCCTCATAACCATGTGAAGATATACGTAACCTTTCTTAACAACCACGTTTATGTGATTAATCCAATGAAGATCATTCGTTATATTAACACCTAGGCTAGGTATTTACATTGTTCCCCAGAGATGTTGTCATTACATCAAGATAGTAATTAAAACTGAGAGGGAATTTTCCTCTTGGTGAAATTAACAGTTTGACTTTTCATGCCATTTACATTCAGTCTTACCGAAGACCGTGTACATCTCTCCTCGACTCCACAGTTTGCGATCAGTTCTATACATGTATGCCTCAAATACTATACTCTATGTGCTAATACCTTAGAAATTTCTGATAAAAGCAGCCATCTAACAGTAGTCTTCAGTACCACAGATAATTGTTTCATTTAAGGAAGTTGTATATCCATGTTTAAATCCCGTGTTCCCTCTTAGTGATAGACGCACATAATCTCTGTACTGGTGGGGGATAAGCGAACCCAGAATGGCTCAATTTACAGGAAAATCAATACATATGAATGTCTGAATAGCTATCAAATATACAACGCCTGGTCTGGTGAGTCAGATAGTACTTGAAGACCCATTAGTCACTTCCGCGGTGGGTTAGGATGTGGCGTGTGCTGCAGTAATCGTTCATTTAATGAAGTATGTGCGTCCCAAAGTCTAGTACGATGTAGACGCTGATATCCTACGGGCTGCTGGAATGGCATATTGCAATATTTACGTACATCTCTTGGCACAAGAACTAATCACACCTTTGTACAGAGATGATAGACTTTGTACTCCTCGTCTCCGCTGTGATCTTTCGTAATATAATATTTCATGCCTTACTCCTTAAAAATACTTAGGTTCAGTACACAGTTTGAGAAGTTCTATTATGTTAGGAAATTGAGAAGCTGTGTTTAGAACACCTTGAACTGAATAAATAATTTAAAGTCGTTGTCCGATTCCTTGACTAAGTGGTGAACGTACTGACATTTCGTTCAGAGAGCCGCGAGTTCGATTTCCGATCGGGGGGGGGGGATTTTATTTTATTTACTCTGGCTTGTTTGTGTTCGTCTTAACGTAGTTCTCTTCATATATATATACAACACACCATAGAGACATGCAATAATGCATATATCCCTCCACACATGTTTCGTGTTAGGCTGGGCATCCTGTCGTAAAATTAGACCAAATCTATAAAACCCGAACCAATAAATTGGAAAAAGGGCAGAAATAGGAAGATTATAATTTAAACTCATTATAAAATCCTGCCGTCCCGAACGAGTTAACCGTGCGGTTAGGGGCGCGCAGCTGTGAACTTACATTCGAGAGACAGTGGGTTAGAACCCTACTCTCCTCAGCCCTGAAGATGGTTTTCCGTGGTTTCCCATGTTTACACTAGGGAAATGCTGCGAGCACGGCCGCTTCCTTCCCAGTCGTAGCCCTTTCGAATCCCATCGTTGCCATAAGACCTATCTGTGTCGGTGTGACGTAAAACAACTTGTAAAAGAAAAGAAGAACGAAGATCTTGGCACACATGAGGAGGGTAGCTCGGTTTGAGGTGATGGGGAGATTCATCGACCTGGGAACTCTAGTCTAGAACAAAGGCAGCTGCTCGGATGTGATAAGGAGACACCTTGCCCTAGCCCGCGTAGCGACTGCCAAGCTTGAGAGGGATGACCAACTCCAAGAATACGAAAGTGAAGCTGGTAAATGCGCTGCGTACTCCGTCCAGACATGGACTGTTAAAACACCTCACAGGAAGGAGATAGGTGCGCTGTACATGTGAGCCTACCGTCGAGTCCTGCGCATGTTTTGAGGGGAATACCGGACCAGTGCTTGAATTTTTGAGGAGATCAGACTCAAGGACCGGCTCATCGAGAGGATCAACCGAGCATTCTTCAGATACTTCGATGATATTTCAGAGAGGTTGAAAGTCATAGAGATGGCGGTTGTAGAAGGGAAGGTACCACGAGGTGACCCTACGCGCTAGCACTCGATGGCCAAAGATCGATCAGCATTGCAGAACTGTCCAACTGCTAGTGACATCTCATTACTCCCTGTCCCTGAGAGAGAGAGAGAGAGAGAGAGAGAGAAAGAGAGGGTTAACACTTTGTAAATTAAAATCCACAGCCTGATTCCAGTCATTCAACCGGGTCAGAAATGGATTGAATGAAGCCCCTTCTAGCGGAGGGGGTGGAAATTGTGCCGGCTGCCGAGGTCTGTCACACTCCTCTGGGGCAATGATTAAAGAATGATTAATGAAATGAAATGAATTTATATTGGAGAGTGTTGCTGGAATTAAAGATGACAGAGAAAACCGGAGTACCCGGAGAAAAACCTGTCCCGCCTCCGTTTTGTCCAGCACAAATCTCACATAGAGTGACCGGGATTCGAACCACGGAACGCAGCGGTGAGAGGACGGTGCGCTGGCGCCTGAGCCACGGAGGCTTGTACTGTGTAAATGCACCCTTAAAATAGGAAACTCTTAAATGTCTGCATGTAGCCACGATTGCATATTAAGGCCATGCAGGCTCCTTGAAGAGTGAAAGATGATAAATGATTCCTCTGTTCGAAATAAATGCACTATGTGGGATAGATTGGCTAGCCCTATGCCCCCAGGAATTAGCCTGATACTAAATGAACCTCAAAACCATGTACCTCTCCAGAATTGGAAGGGTCATTTCTAAAATTTTCCACTTTCTGATGCGGAATCGAAACCACGTCCTTACAGGTGATCCGAGCACGCAATTATCTTTAGGTACTAACAGGTTAGAATGCAAACATATTTGAACAAGGGGCAAGTGTCTCTGCCCGCTCTACAGTTACGGCAGTGATTTGCATGAATGTTAGGGGTTCTGATAGGTTCAGATCGCTAATAGTTATGCAAATCTCACCGGAGAAGAGTTGTGCGCGTAAAAGACACTTGCGCCTTTGTTAAATATGTTATTCTAACCCATTAGTGCCTAAAATCCTTTCCCTAGTTCTCACCTCAAGATATCTGTAAGATAATGTGCTCTTCTATTCGCTCGCAGTTGAACTTGAGGACCTACAAAATATTAACTGATCACTTTCTGTATCAGGGAGAGTATCTGCATGTATGGAAACTCTTCAACAAATAACTTAGCAATGTTTGAGTTGTTTTAATATGCACTTCAAGTTGACTAAACTAGAATTGAGTGTTTAGACTGATGTCTTCATGGCTGAAAATAGTACACATGAAATTATTTTAGGACCATACGGCGTGATAAGGAATCACTGTAAGGACTTAGAAGTTAGCTTTGCTCCCTTTGATGTGAAGCACGATCTAGCACAGCACTGATCCACAGAGGGATTTTTGTTTTATCATTTTGTGGATATGTATAGGCTATAATGTGTACCCTAGTGGCCGAGGGTCTCTGTTAAGCAGTGGACATTCTATGAAGAAGGAAAGTTTTCTACTTCGGAAGCTTTGTAACACGTAACGAAATCAGAAGCACATGTAATCATCGCATTTACCTCCATGGGAATGAAGAGGATAATAATATGATTTAAAAAGTCAAAATTCTGCAGAATATTTTCATAATATTAAAAAAACAAATCAAATCAAACCACCACTGCTCAGCATTTAGGGAAGTCGCCCGGCTGGCAAATTTCTTATCTGTTCTTTACATAGTCTTTACTTAAATGTTTGGAAAGAATTTGGAAATTTATTGAACATCTCTGTTGATAAATAATTCCAATCCCTAACTCATCTTCCTATAAATTGACATTTACCCAATTTCTCCCCTTGAATTCCAACATTATCTTCATACTGTGATCTTTCCTACTTTTAAAAACACCAGCATCTAAAGAAGACAGGATATCATTCAGGGTATACAATATGATCACTGTAGGCTCATCCATTAATTATAAGACTACTTCACTATCTGTGTTCCTTATGAGAAAGGCGAATACTTTACCTTGGGTGTATTTGATGAATCGTTTAGTAGATTGTTGTTGATATGTTTATATGTTGATTGTTTATTTTCTACATGCATACACAGTTCTAGGTTTTACAAGCCTTCGATATAGCCACCAGCGTTCCGTTCAAGCAGTGGCGGCTGTCCTATAAGGTCACAGGGTCACGTGCCCACCCAATAAACATTAATATTGAAAATGTTACTCCTCATTATATTATACAGAGGAGGAGACAGTTTTAATCTCATAAGGAACGTGACTAGTACTTTAAAAGTGGAAAATCTGGCTTCAAGATAGAGCGTAAAATAGTATACAGGGTGTCCTTTAAAACGTTCCAATACTTACAGACTACGCAGCACGCAACAGATGAAGAAGAAAATGTCCCATAAACACTGGTCCGAAACCCAATATCATCCAGTTATGATCCACAACCGTTAATGATCACGATGTTCCAATAATTTACGGAGGGATGTATGCAAAAAAAAGACTACGAGAATGTCCAATGTCTGTGATACAATCCGGAAACAGCCAGGGATGTTCGAACAAATGAGTGATTCCATGCGACGCGGGGTGAAGAGGTGCATTGCAGTGGATGGCGGTCACATCGAGCACATGTTGTGAAGAGCAGATCAAAGACAGGGTGAACATTGGAAGCGGACTGTAATTCTGAAGATATTGGGTTTGCGACTAGTCTTTATAGCACCTTTATCCATTCGTTTGTTACGTGCTGTCTCCTCTGTATATACCGCAACTTTTCTCAAGAAAAATCCGGGTATCAGTTCCCAGTCACAACCCCCACCTGACCGCAGAGCAGACTTTTGAAGTACATGGTCTTCAAACGTTGCTGCTGGCCATGTTTCCTGTTTCAAGGAGACAGCCTTGGTCACAAGCAAATTGTGACCGAAAACAATAGCAGCTAGCTCTCTGGAAAAGAAGAAATCTACACATTCTCTAACCTGAATTTCCGAATGCTCTATTTTAGAAAATAATACTTCATATCATTGACTACTACGGACAGAAGACGGTGTTTATTTACATGAAATAGAATAAAGGTATTCTTGAGAAGTGTAATGGCAATTGCAAGGTAAAAATGCGTTAGCTATGGTGGAGAGATTGGCTACAGCTAATGAAATAAGGGTTGGTCTGACATAAGTATTAATGATAAGGTAATATTGTGTATGTTCTCCATATTTTGTGTATTATAGATTTACATTATCCGCGTCTGTATTTAAAATATAACGTGACTTTTCTATATAAACTTCCACGAGCCACCACAGCGTATAGCAGGGCCTCTCAGGGTGCATGCGCGTGGTGCATGCACTGTGCACGGTGCAAAAGACGACTTGGCTTGGTTGACCAGAGTGCAGACCCCCACTCCTTGATTGGAGCAATAGCGCTTACTCTTTCTTTCCTCACGCCTGTCTCGCTCGCTCCGCCTGTCTCCCTCTGCCCCACTTGCGCCGTAGCGCTCCAAATCCGGGCTGAGTTTAGCCGAGTATAGCTGAGTAGAGCCGAGCTTAGCCGAGTAGCCCAGAGACGAAGTGTTGATCCGAGTCATGCCGAGCGGCACCGATGCACAGTGCACAGAGCTCTTGCGCCTCGCTCTGCACGCGTGAGATTTTGGGCGTTTGAGAGGCCCTGGCGTACAGCGTGGTGTTACCAGCAACGCGGAAGCTTTAGGGCAGTCAGGACTGTCTAACCTCTGCGTGGTGCGAACAGATTATTCGATTATATCTGCAGAACATCTTCAACTGTTAGGAAGAGAATCCCACGCCGATCATTCTGAAAATCTTCTTTCAATTTTTTTCTCATATGATGGTAGATACTTGTGGTCAGTATTTATGAAGTACCGTATATGATACGAGACTCAGGTTTCTGTAGTATTCACAGCTCCGTAGGGTGTTGGTCGTGAGTATGCATAATGCGTGTAGTTTCGAACTCTAGTGGCACCTCCCCTTAAGTGTACATTTCATTTAAGATTTGAAACAGATAGTTATGACTTTTTTTACTAGATTTTGAGAACTTCCCCTGGTCCTTTAGTTCAATCAATTCTCTGTCGAATTTATATCTTAGTACTGATGGTCCGGTTTCATTCTCTTCATGATTATTAACGTTCCATTTATTACCTTTATTTCGCTCTATATGTACATAGCCTCTCTATATATTTGCCAATGCTTTAAGATTCCTTCATCACCTGCTATTACTTTTCCCCTCATCAGATTTGAAGTTCCATTGTCTTTGATCTTCTGTTGAACTGTCTCCTTATTACCGTGCAGTCTCGTTCTGTGTTTCCTTTAGCCATAGTTTTCATCTATTTCTTTTCGTTTACTTTCCAACCATTTCTCTCTTACCCTCTTTGTTTCTTGGTTAACCATATTCCTATTATTTCGTGTATTAATCTTGATCCCCGGATATCTTACCTTTCATCCTATCAATAAGTTAAGGATAACCTCTATTATCCAAGGCTTATATGGATCCTTCTCTTCTTAACAAATCAGGTTTCTGATGTCTTCGTTATCATTAAACGCTTTCCATTTTCCTCGAGTGACTGTTTTTTGTTGCGCATTTCATTACAGCCCCATCAGTCATATACTCGGACAGCTCTTGTGCATCCCGCTTCCTCTTTAATCATCACGGAATTCCATTTTGTGTGTTTATCTTTTTAAGTTTTACCTCACTGTTCGTCAACCCATGATTATGATCTGAGTCTGTATTTTAGCAGGGTTTACCTGATTTCTGAAGCTTTTCCTTGTCGGTACGCAGTCTATTTGATAGCGGTCACCATGACCTGAAATAGTCCATGTAATATCTTCACCTTTTTGCTGAATGAAGACGATGTTAACAATGATGAGATTATGTGATTTCAAAAAGTCTTTAGATCCTCGCTCGTTCTTCTTTCCAAGGCCATACTCCTCTCCGGTTTCTTCATATTTTCTCTAAGAATAGTAAATGTTTCTCTTTTTCTTAATTTAATGATGACTTCTTCAGTTTGTTCATACATCGTCTAATTATTCTTCTGGTTAATTTTTCGTGAGCATGTAAATCTGAATTAATACCTTTTTAGTGGACCCGTGCTCCTCCACAGTATTCCTTTCAAATAGATCAGGTAACTCGTCTTGATATTCCTGTCACAGTCATATTGTTTCGCCTGCCCTTTTCAATAGTTTATGAATATTTTATACCGCTACATAGTATGTAACTGATTCAATCGTAATTTAGTTTAGATTATCTCTTTCCATAGAATAGTCTCTGTGATTCGAACATTTGGCCACATCTGGGTCTTAGCTTTTCCAACGGATCTTGCCCGAGATAGTGCAGCGTGGCTGAATACTGGTTCGGGTAAGTAGATTGCCAACTTTTTTCAAGAGTTTGTCCTTGCGATTTATTAATGGTCATACAGAAGGCTTGATACCTTCCCGTCTGTACGTACGTAGACAGTTTTCTCTTAGCAACATTAAGTTATTAGGAACGTTCTGCCATCTGTTGAGTACATTCAGATGCTGAGGAAGGTCAGATAATCAAAGGGTATCTAGCAGAGAATAGTATTCTTCCATGATCGTAGCAAGTGTATTCTCTCTAGCTTGACATGTAGAAATCAAACATGACTGCTTGCAGTCGTATTACTAATTATGAAAATCACTTACGTTGTATCAAAATATTAATTAAAGTGTTAATCGCTTAGCAACCCCTCTAAGTACGGAATGTATTGCAGGTTACGGTGAGCCTTCACCTGCAATATTATTGGAGTGGTGATTTAATGATTACTCAAAGTTGGCTCAACTTAGAATCCCACCAATGTCCCATAATTCACCGGCAGGCAATTTCGGAGAGAATAATACAGAAACGAAGCAAAATGGTCCAGTTGAACGAATGGACGGATTTGCCAAAGCTGTTTTTAGTTAACTCCTTTACTATATAGATCGCTCTGTTCTTTGATTTTCAGCATTATTGTCGTTTCATTGTATCCACAGGTGTTCACTATATTATGGGCTGTTTTCTTTTTTACTATGAGTACTGTAATAGACCACTAATTATTGCTCCACCTGTGGGTGATTGTATTCAGTTTAAAATATCTACCCTACTGCTGGATGCTAATTGCAACATGAATAAAATATAAATAAGTAAATGAAAGCATACTGGGCCAAGAAAAAGCAGAAGGCCATAGCTCAGAGTTAAGAAGAGCCCCGTGGTCCCTAGTAGCCCGAAACGAACCAAATAATAATAATAATAATAATAATAATAATAATAATAATAATAATAATAATAATAATAATAATAATAATAGAACCGAAGGTACACCCACCCCGTGGATTTAAATTAAGTGCCTTTGAGCAAGCCATCTATAAGTTGGTCGTCAAACTGTTTGGTACAAGAAGTTCAAACGTTTTTCGACAGATGTCTCTACTATCAACTTAGATACCCCGTCTGGTGCGAGAATGAGCAATTGATTGTTGAAGTAATTTTGTGTGCCAAGGTTTCCTAATCTGAAATGTTTTTTTATTGTTTTTGATGTTCTAAGGTTATCAACAATTCTATCTCTTCCCGTCAACCAATAGGGAATTTTGTACATTTATTTAATTAACCAATAAGAACATTGTGATATTTATTGGATTTTCCAATGGAAATTGTGGGTGTGTCAGGGATTGGATCCAGAGAAATCTGGAACCTTCTCTCTGCTATAAAAGCTGGAACATTTCGGGCCATGTTGTCTTAGTGTTCGCTCCAGTCTAGAGGTTCAGAGTGTGCTCATAGAGGAGGCGGCGGCTGCCTCCTCCATCTGCTTAAAGTAATAGCAGACCGCTTGTAAACATGTTATAGTCTCAGAAAGATAGTTCGAAGGGAAAGTTTAAGACTTTTAGTAATGTAACTTTTATTTTCTCAATGTAAATTTCAATCCTTAATTGTAAATTTCAAATAATTCCGAGGACTCTAGTCTAACTAAGGGAAGAAAGAGGGTGAACCCTCCTGTATTCCCATTCAATTTAGTATTGAGGTGACTATGTTTTCATAAAACTTAAAATTGATCTAGTAATTTTTTAACTAAACGTTTTTCTTTTCGTCTAGTCACCTCCGTATTATAGGCTTAGCCTCTGTAACCTCGGGCCATAAGCCCACATAGGGTTTCAGGTATTTTGATGTGAATTTCATGCAGTACAAGTGTTTGCCTCCTAACATTTCGATTTTCGGCCAGAAAATTTTAACTTTTGTTTTTACCAAAGGCCACGTATAATGGGTATTTGTTACCCCTGTTACAGTCAGTTTCATTCATTTCGTTTTAAGGCAAATCAGACTGTTGAGCCGAAAAATGTAGGTTGTGTGCCTTTGATAGTCCTGGAACGTGATAATTTTAGAAAATAGTCTTCTGGAGTGTAAATTTGTACAGAAAAGGTGCTCTTCCTACTGATGTAAAAATTGAGAGATCTGTCTCCTTGACTCTTGGTTGAAAGGAGCAGTAGTGTTCATGTAACATTTGTAATTAGAGAGCTTCAATCTCAAGTTGTTAATTGTTTGTTAGTTGATTATTCTAATTTTTCTAATATTGTTACCCAACCTCACGAGCTAGTCCTTGTTATTTGCTTAGTAATGTGTAAAGTTTGAAAAGAAAAATAAAAGAAATATAGCTCAAATTTGAACGTTTTAATTAATATTTCGACTTTTGTATATCCACCCATTCAGGCCCGCACCTTCCTTCACCTCTGTCCCTCACGGTATCGCCGGAACAACGACAACAATAATAATATAATTCGCCAAGAATGCAGGTAAATGGGTGTCAGAGATCACAATAGGATCCCTCAATTTACAATATTAATAATGTGGCCGTTGTTGAGCAGCAATGAACAGAAATCAGTGAAGCAACAGAAGTCCTTGTGATATAAAGTTTATCTTGTTATCATCTAATTTTGTCTTGTCATCATGTTGGGTAAACAAAAACATTTAAAGAACTGAAGTGTTTATGCAAAGCAAATTATTGTATGAAGCTTTCTTATTTAAAAATTATTACATATTTAGGCCTATGAAGAAATGGACTATGAAGAAGATTTATATTCAAAGAGATCTGGGTATTTACATTTCCTGTTTTAAATTCAGTTTTCTCTAAATGATATAAGGGGATGTGGACTTTTATAAATGACTTGTGAGGCAGGTTGTGCCACGCGTAAGTGGCCCTTTCCTGTCGTTTTGTAATATCCGCGAAGATACAAAGTCAGCAGAAAGGATTATTCCAGAAGATAATTACCATTGGCCAAAATTCCAGTGCTTTTATTGGCCAGCATATTAGGATTTTTAATTGGTGAATGTGGCAAACTGGAGTGTTGCTATTGGTTACTTGTAATCACTCTATTTCCTGTTTGTTGCTCCTCGCGTATGCGAGTTACTTTGTCTGCGTCTTTGAATTTGGTGCACTACAGCGGGCGGACGCGTTTTACGTCCGACCCGCAATGGGTCTTCAGCCGGCCAAGGTAAGCGCTGTTTTGCCTTATGTTATTTAAATGCTTTCTTGTGTTTCGGACTATTCCCACTTAATGTAACTTCAGTAATTATGTAGAATATCATCTTTTATGCTGGATTTTCCTCTAGTTTTCCACATTTTCCAAAATAGAACATTTATATGACAGCGATTATGCTAGTTCGCAACGTGTTACTTTCAGAGGCAGACCTTCTTTTCTAAGCCTAGTTGTAATTTTAAGTAACTGAAACACTTTCTTGAATAGTGTAATTAATTTTGTTTCGTTCGAGGTTGCCTCCTTTTATTCTGTAAATTTAACCTTAATGTGAACCTCTATGTCAAAGTTTTCATTCCGTAAATTTAACTTTTAATGCGAATCTCTATGTCAAAGTTTGTTCGTGACCGAAGAGCTTAATTATTTCCCTTACACATCTTTTGTATCTCATGTATCAGTTAATCCGCAGTTCATTTATTTGTTCATTTATAATTACATGTTTATTTTCTTAATAATTATTTGTCTGTTGGGTATATTATTGTAAGTCTTTTCTCCCCCATAACGTCATACGTTCCCATGGGCCTCATAGGGCTTCCAACACCTTCCACTCTCCTCTCTTATTTGTAATTTTTATGCCTGTAAGTGTTCCCTTGTATATTATGTAATTTTGAGTATTGAAGTTATCCGTCACGTTTCCGTGCTTTGATGTGTATTCACCGCCACTGCGTCATTTTACTATTTCCTTATTCATATTATTAAGTGTCTATATTATTTACTATTTCTTCATTCACCTTTTATGTCAATACTCAACATTTATTATTATTAGTATTATTATTTTTAATGTGTTATTGTGTACGCGTAGTCTCAAACCACCGCTACAAATAACAGCAGATAATACAGTACATGGTAGAGCAAAGAAGAATCACCTCGGGTTCACAGAACTAAAAACTGGTATTCTGAAACCCCTGAAAACGAATAAGTCGGTGGGAACTCCACCTAGGTTCTGCAAGAACTTGTCCATTAATTGAAAATAAAACATCTATATTCAGATCTAACCATTATCTGTACATAAGCGCTTCCTCGCCACACAATGCGTATCAGACAGCAACACACCC
Organism: Anabrus simplex; assembly: GCF_040414725.1. Lineage (NCBI taxonomy): Eukaryota > Metazoa > Arthropoda > Insecta > Orthoptera > Tettigoniidae > Anabrus > Anabrus simplex. The sequence goes on from NC_090267.1 coordinate 35,535,834, forward strand.
TATAGTGAGCCCGATGACCAATAGTTATAAAACATATATGTAGATAATTTTCCTTCACTGCCTCTGTGTATGATCACAACTTGCCAGCTATCACCATCAACACATGGTATCACTTTGATACTCTACCCCTTCTTTCACTGATACCAACGCCTCGTTTTAGAGATACTTTCGTTTTCACAAACACACGTTGTTAGTCTATGCCTTGAATACCAGGATCAGTACCTTAGCACAAGTGTTGTATTGGTATTAACAAACAAAACTCTACTTCGTTTGTTCATAATCAAACGTACACTCGTTAAAATTCACAGTAAATTTGCTCCGTAAATTATTCGCTCGACCGCGTCCTTCCAAAGTTTCTAGTAGACTTCTCACCACCTCTTCTAGATATCCAAATTCCTGCCGGCCCGTCTGTCCAATCACGTGCAAGAGATATCCAGTGTCATGGTAACTTTGGTAAACGTGTCTATGACTCGATCACACCCAAAGTCTGACCTGTTGTTATCCATGCATCAGCATATATGTACCATCACAGTACAAAATTCTGTACTCTTCTCTGTATTCCTGAGACGGTCCATTTCCAGTTCCAAGTTTGGCATTTCTCAACATTTCTTCAAAGATCCGACATTCCATGCTGCTATTCTGTATCTGTACTTTCCTTCACTTTGTAGTTTTAAGGCAACCTCCCCACCCCCGACCATGGCGATCGGAATGTTGGACTATTATTCCACAATATTTAACAAGATACTGTTCCATACCTGCATTCTAAGACAAGGGATTTCCAAATAAATCATCAGTGGAGTGGTTTCCGCGTTGTCTACGCTACGCTATATCGTTGATCCAAGCGGCCGTGGCCTTAAATTAAGGTACATCATCAGCATTTGCCTGGCGTGAGAGTGGGATAGCACCGAAAGCCATCTTCAGGGCTGCTTACAGTAGGGTTCGAAGCCTCTATCTTCTGGATGCAAGCTCACAGCTGTGCGCCTCTAACCGCACGGTCAACTTGTTCGGTATCGCGATCACATGTTGTGCATTCATTATTGGGTACTTTAAAGTAATATGTAAATATTTTCCGTAAATATGATGGTTTTATTTTACTTTAATGGTTTTTGCTTTACATGAAAATATTTTTTCTCGAGATCCCCTACGCCAATTTCAGTATTGTTTCACGTTTGACATTTTCAAATATCGCACTGAGCAGAATGATTGAATGGGCCACGGGAACCAATCCTGACCGATAGATGTAGAAATATCAAATCACAGTGCTGTCACCGACTCTAGAAGTCACTCATTCGGTCAGTCAGTGAAGTTCTTCAGTACGCTGAAAATAATTTTTAATAAATTTCAAAACTATCTGCAAAAGAAAATATATGACTACAGTATTATACTTGGAAAAGAAACAAGTTAACTAAAATAGAATGACACGTTTCGTTCTTCAAAGGACCACATCAGACTCTATCAAATCACACTTAAATAATTAGAAAATTCGTTGTTGTTGTTGTTGTTGTTGTTGTTGTTCGAGTCATCAGTCCATAGACTAGTATGATGAAGCCCTCCATGCCACCCTATCTTGTAAAAGCTTTTCATTTCTACATAACACCTGCACCCTACATCTGCTCTAACCTGCTTGTGATAATCATACCTTGGTCTACCTTTACCGTTCTTGCCCCGTACACTTCCCTCAAAAATCAACTGCACAAGTCCTAGGTGTCTTAAGATGTGTCCTATCATTCAACGATCTCCTCTCACCAATTCGATTCAGTATCTCTTCATTTGTGATTTGATCTATTCATCTCACCTTCAGCATTCCCAACATCAGTTTCAGCACCACATTTCAAAAGCTATTAGAAACGTACAAACATTTACGTTTATTTCTATTTTTTCAGTTGCTCACAATCTTGTAACTTATTTATTACTCTGTACGGAATAACATCATCCGCGAAAAGCCTTATCTCTGATTCCACTTCTTTACACATATCATTGATATATATATATAAGAAAATATAAAGGTCCAATAATACTGCCTTGAGGAATTCCCCTCTTAATTATTACATGGTCAGATAAAGCTTCACCTACTCTAATTCTCTGAGTTCTATTTTCTAGAAATATAGCAACCCATTCAGTCACTCTTTTGTCAAGTCCAATTGCACTCATTTTTGCCAGTAGTCTCCCATGATCTACCCTATCAAATGCCTTAGACAGGTCAATCGCGACACAGTCCAATTGACCTCCTCAGTCCAGGATATCTGCTACATCTAGCTGGAATCCTACAAGTTGGGCTTCAGTGGAATAACCTTTCCTAAACCCAAACTGCCTTCTATCAAACCAGTTATTAATTTCGCAAACATGTCTTATATAACCAGGAAGAATGCTTTCCGAAAGCTTACATACAATGCATGTGAAACTGACTGGCCTGTAATTTTCAGCTTTATGTCTATCACCCTTTCCTTTATATACAGGGGCTACAATAGCAACTCTCCACTCATCTGGTAAAGCTCCTTCATGCAAACAATAATCAAGTAAGTACTTCAGATATGGTACTATATCCCAACCCCTTGTCTTTAGTATATCACCCGAAACCTTATCAATTGCAGCTGCTTTTCTAGTTTTCAACTTTTGTATCTTACTGTACTTTCTGTTATATCTTACTGTTCAGTAAGCTACGTTACATATTTCAAGTTTCTATGTATTTAGGAATTTTCTTAAGTACAGGATGACCCAAAAGTTCGTTAACATTTGACGAGGCAGTACTTCACTTTATATTGGAGGTAGACTGGTAATAACTGACACACATGATTGGCATGGCATGGGGTTTAATTGACACCAACCAAAATCAACAGCTGGTGCTTTATACGACATACAATCAATAATTAGCATAACAATCGAGGTTTATCAAATACGATGTTCTTTGTAACATATGCTCAAAATGTCGGCCGTCATTCATCAACAATATCTGTAGTCGAGGGACAATGTTGTGAACAGCACTGTACAACATATCCGAGGGCATTTTATCACAATAGCCTCCTCCTACTACTACTACTACTAAAATATTTTCATTCCTCCCCTGAAGAGGAACGCGGGTCTCCTAGACGGTGCCTCCGTCTTTCAGATCAGGGGATCTGTTACGGTGAAGATGAGAGGGTTAGCGGCCGTGGCCTATACTAGGAACTTTCCCGGCATTCATCTTAGTGCAGGAAAATGAAAAACCACGGAAAAGTAGTCTTAGGACAGCCGACGGTGGGGACCAGCCCCTCTCTGTTTCCCTAAAACAGAGGCGTAGAGCCACGGCAGTGCAGCGGCCACTCGCCCTCTGCTCGGTTAGTCGGTCGGAGTACAGAGCCGTCGGACGAGCCGAAACCCACTCTGCAACCGTAGACGTCCGATGTTGTCTTTTAGCATCCCTAATGAGGTCGGATGATCGCGATAAATTTGCGACTTCAGTTAACCCCACAACCAATAATCACGCGGATTGAGCTCGCGGGACCGGGGATGCCAAGCACGGAAGGCCGCGATTGCAGGTGCATCTTATGATATCTCTCACGGCAGCTCTTTTTATGCAGTACTCGGGTCTCATTCGTCATCACTGACGTATTGCTGTCCAGCGACATCTGTTGGCCTGTTTGTACACTTGTGTTGGTGTAAATAAAACCTTATGCCATGCCTAAAATGTGTGGCCATTTGTACCTGACGTGTTTCTGTCCAGCACCATCTGTTGTTCATTTTGTGTACTTTTTGGTGTCAATAAAACACCATGTTATGCCAATCAAGTATGTGAATTATTACCTCTCTACATCCAATATCCCGGGATGTATTGCCTTGTCAAATGTAAACGGACACTTGAGTCATCTTGTCCTTTAAAGGGATCCCACAAGAAGCGCGATTGGAGAAAAAACTGCAGCAATGATAAATCTGAATGTTTGTACGTCTGCTAGTCGGTATGTTTTCACTTAAAAACTACTTGACGGGCCGTGTTCAAATTCCAATGCCTACAGGTGGAATCTGTGGTTAAATATGAGCTTAACATATGGGCTTCTTACTGTATTCCGCTGTGGGGGCGGGGGAGCGCAGATGAAGAATAACCCACGGTATCCCCTGCTTGTCGTAAGAGGCGACTAAAAAGGGCGACCAAGGGATGACTGAATTAGAACCATGAAACTACTTGTAATTAGTACGATCACCCGGGGAACACCATGAGTCGCCTTTACTTGCGAGTATTACCACCATATTAGGTACACAATAGGTTTGTAATTAGTAGCAACAGAGTGTGAATCAGAATGGAATTTGCAGTACCAGTGATTAGTACCATTACATGCGGAACACCACGGGCTTACGTTGCCTGTAATTTGTTCCACGATGTGAGGAACACCATACGTCTGCGTTGCCTTTAAGTTGCACCGCAATGTGATACACACCTTAGGTCTACGTTACACGCGCGTATTACATTACTTGTGAGTAGTACCATAATGTGTGGAATGCCGCGAGTTTACGCTACTTTTGATTAGTACCGCAACACAAGTGCCATGGTTCTACTTTACTATCGATAAGTACCATTATGAGAGGCTGATGAGCTCGATTTTGGACCCCCTTTGACAACAAGCATAATCGATTCAAGTACTGTGCATTAGAAGCAGTCCCTTGGTCAGTAATACTATCGTTTTACGATAGTTTCAGCGAATGTGGGTCATTGGGGATGGGATCCACTGATTGTTTTAAATTCATATTCACCCATTCATTCTTCGTCATCACGTTTTAAATTCTAGTCAGTGGATGAATTTGGACTTCTAAATTGTCATAACATATCGTCTCATTTCGTACCATTAGGGGCCGATGACCTAGATGTTAGACCCCTTTAAACAACAATCATCATCATCATACCTTACTGTAACATTGTCCGGCTCCATGGCTAAGTGGTTAGCGTGCTGGCCTTTGATCACAGGGGCCCTGGGTTCGATTCCCGGCAGGGTCGGGAATTTTAACCATAATTGGTTAATTTAACTGGCACAGGGGCTGGGTGTATGTGTCGTCTTCATCATCATTTCATCCTCATCACGACGCGCGGGTCGCCTACGGGAGTCAAATCAAAAGGCCTGTAGCTGGCGAGCCAAACTTGTCCTCGGACACGCCCGGCACTAAAAGCCATACGCCATTTCATTACTGTATGATTGTATCTTAAGGTCTCTGCAATGAGATAAAATGTGAAGCAAGTCATAGGAAAATGAATGCCCAGGACCCTTACATTGAATACCCTGCTTAAGCGGTTAGTCCCATTAAAAATAGACTTAGCGAGTGCATTGTTGTGACCGCTGGTACTATGGTCGTCTGACATGAAGTCGCGTGGATAGTGGGGGGGGGGGGGGGCGTGTAAGCATGGCTGCCATGCATGCGCCAATCTCAAGTCTCAAGGCCTGACAATAAACATCGTTTCAGTCCACGCTAACTCTTGCTAATTAAAGCACTGTCGAACTTCAGTTACGCATTTACTATAATATTAGTAAGTCTTGCGTAATGAACAGTTTAATAATGAATATGCACTGATTCAAGGAGCTCGCATTGTATTACCTGTTACTCGTGCCGTATCTATAAGCCGCTACGACTTCTCGTCAGACGCAGATAGTAGACAAGTTGGCCTGTCATTACAATGAAAACTCCCGAACTCAGGCTTCACATGATAAACGACCTATAGCGATCTTCCCATTATGTCTCCTTGCTAACGCTAAGGGCTATGAAATATAATAACATGTTTCTCACGACGTGTAAACTACTTCACCTAGAATTCTGTAAGTTACACAATACAAAATTCCGTACCAAAGCACGGGTACATCAATTAGTCTATACTAATATTATTTATTTATTTATTTATTTATTATTTGTTTCATGCCTTCATTTGTGGCGAAGTTAAGGCTCACGGCCCTCTCTTACACTTAATCGCATATCTAATAAACTTTATAAAACAGAATAATGAAATAATATAACAAAATATAAATCCTAACCTCATTCATTCTTCCACTCATACAGCCATTCATACAAGCTGGTTATTCATTTAATAGGTAATCTCGTTAAGACCGCTTGAGAGAAGCTAAGGAAGTGCAATTCCTAACACTAACTGGAATGGAATTCCATAGCCTTGCACCAGACACTTGAAAGGGGCGGTTAAATGAAGATGAGCGATGCACAGGAATTGAGAGTGTCGTAGTCGATCGAGTGTTGTGTTCATGAGAGGAGGAGAGTAAATTAAACTTTGAGGATAAATACTGGGGTTTAGATTCATTCAGCAGACGAAATACGAGAGTAGCAACGTGAAGATGTCGTAGTTTATCGATTTTTAACCAGGAGAGAAGTTTATAATAGGGGGAGATATGAGTTGAAAATTTAATTGAAAATATAAACCTAATGCACGAGTTCATTGCCCTCTGTAATTTTAGTGTCTGTTCCATGGTGGCATCTATCATTACAATATCACAATAATTAAGTATGGGAAATATGAGGGTCTGAATAAGTTTAATTTTCAAGCTTAGTGGAAGAAGTGATTGGCGAGTCTTGAGAGGGTGAAGTGAGCGAGTGAATTTTCCTACAGATGCTTGTTATGTACTCACTCCAATCTAGTGTGTCACTTATGATAATTCCAAGATTTTTTACCGACTTCTGAAATGGTATAGCTACACCACAAAGCAAAAGTGAAGGCAATAATTTCTTATTAAGGATATTTAACTGCCTTTGTTGCCCTATTATAATAGCTTGTGTCTTTTTAGGATTAATTAATAAACAATTCTTATTAGAATAGGAGCTAATCAGATTTAAAATGGAATTCATCTGATGAATTCCAAACTCAATATCAATAGCTTTACAGTGATAATATATTTGTAGATCATCTGCATATAAATGATACTTACAGTTAATGAACTTGAGAGGGTGAAGTGAGCGAGTGAATTTTCCTACAGATGCTTGTTATGTACTCACTCCATTGCCAGTGAGTAACATGGGCTGTATTTTATTTTCAAAACAATTCGGTATATAGAGTAAACAGAAGAGGTCCAAGCACGGATCCCTGTGGGACACCCGTTTGCTTCGTCTTCCAGTCTGTGGTGATGCCGTTTAGGACAACACGTTGTCACCGAATGGTGAGGTACGAAGCAAAGAGCTGAATAACAGAGGGACTCAGATTAAATCTGTGTAGTTTCGCTAATAATATGTCAATATTTACTGTGTCAAACGCACTACTGAAGTCAAGTAAAATAAGTATAGTCACTTTCCGCTCATCAATCGCTCGTCTAATGTTGTCTGTAATTCTTAGTAGTGCCGTCCCTGTGCTATGTCCTTTCTTGAAACCAGATTGGAAAGAAAATTTGTTTGTAAACCGATTTTAAAAATTTCTTCACCTATAGAAAGATACATTGCCAGTGAGTAACATGGGCTGTATTTTATTTTCAAAACAATTCGATGTGGGGGGCACGGGGGAAAAATATAAACATAATAGGCTAATATAGGAAAAATATCGAATTTGTTGTATAAGGACGAGACGTAGCTCAATTTAATCCTCTTGACGCAAAGAACAAAACTCTGTAAGCCCTACGGGCCCGAAAACCATGTTTTAAGGCCCTACAACTAACCGTTACGGATATATTTTCACCACACTACCCCTGCTCTAGGAATCGGGGAAAGAAATGATCTGTCGTAACTATGGCAAAGTCAGCTCCAGGATTCTAGAGCAGTGAGATTATGTATGTACGTTTGGGCATAGCTGCCAACCAAAATTGGTACAAATAAGACTTAATATCTGGAAAAAATATACTGTTGTGTAAGGCTCTCATAGGACTCCTTTGGGCGGGGATGGAAAGGGGGTGAAGTACGAGTATAAAAATCTTACTATATATAGAAATGGAAGAGTGTGTGTGTGTGTGTGTGTGTGTGTGTGTGTGTGTGTAAATGACACATCTCCTCATAAGCCACTGGAGCAATTTCAACCAAACTTGGTACACGTACTATCGGGAGACGATCACTGTGGGAGGTAAGCCATCCCTTAAGGGTGGGGGTCAGGGGGGGGTAGTTATAAAAATAATCGAGAATAGTGTCGAATTCATAGATTTCGGGGTCGCTGAGTTGAAAAGTAATACTCTAGAATCTTTTAAAGTCCAAGTACAGCCCCCTTTAAGGTGTGGAGCAAAGAGGGGGGGGGGGGATATATAGAAATAATTAAAAACAGTTTCGAATTCACAGATTTCAAGGTCTCTGAGATTAATATCTACAATAAATCACAGAAACATAACATGTTACAGACATGAAAATTGATATTTGGAATCCCCTTTCAAAATGAAAGAAGAGAAATATTCGTTGTCAGAAAATCCACTTAAGGGGGGTGGGCTGAAAAGAAGTGAGCAAGGAGTTGAATTATTTATACATACATACATACATACATACATACATACATACATACATACATACATTATCATTATAGACTGTTATGCCTTTCAGCGTTCAGTCTGCAAGCATCTGAGAATTTACTAAAAGTCGCCACAATCCTCGATTGGCAACTAGTGTTGTGGCCTCATTTAGTTCTATACCTCTTATCTTTAAATCGTTAGAAACAGAGTCTAAAAGCAAGCCTCGGACCTATGGGAATAATGGAGTCCCACTCCCATTTGACAGGCGAGGGACTCCTTGGAATTATTTATATGATGATACATTTATCTCAAAAATGAAGATGTTACATACTTTAAAATTGGTACTTGCAATTTCCTTTAAAAATGAACACACTCTTTTTGGAAAATCCACTTAAGGGGGTGAAAAGAATTTTAAAAAGCGGGTGGATTTTAAAAATGAGTATCTTCTTCTTCTATCGCTTTACTCACACCTGTGGGTTTGCGTGTGCGAAGTGTGTCGCACATGTGGATTTGACCCTGTTTTACGGCTGGATGCCCTTCCTGACGGAAACCGTATGCGTAGAGATGTAATTTATACTTCTATACCAATATATAAAGAGGAAAAGTTTGTATATTTGTTTGTAACGGATAGACTCAAAAACTACTGAACCGATTTTAAAAATACTTCACCTGTAGAAAACTACATTGCCAGTGAGTAACATGGGCTGTATTTTATTTTCAAAACTATTGGAGGGGGGCCACAGGGGGTGATATAAAAATATTAAAATAATAGGCTAATATAGGTGAAATCGAATTTGCCGTACAAGGACGAGACAAAGCTCATTTTAAGCCCCTTGACGCTAAGAACAAAACTCGGTAAACCCTTCGGGCCCGAAAACCATGTTTTAAGGCCCTAAAATCAACCGTAATGGAGATATTGGTACCACACTACCACTGCTCTAGGAATCGGATAAAGAAACGAACGGCCGTAACCATGGCAACGTCAGCTCCAGGATTCTATAGCAGCATGTACGTTTGGGCAGAGCTGCCAACCAAAATTGGTACACATATGACTTACTGTCTGGAAAAAATAAACTGTTGTGTAAGACGCTCATAGCACTCCTTTGGGCGGGGATGGAAAGGGAGTGAAATATAAAAATAATAGCCCCAGAGATCTCTGTAGTACAGCGACCAGCGGTTGCCGACGGGCCTCCGTTTTTACGTACTGGCTTAGGTTTCAGCATTTTGCGGAGTCTGTTACCTATAGTTTTACTATTTTCTATCAAATCATGGAGTAGTAGAATCACTGATGTTATTAGTGCCGATATTTTTGTCCACTTTTACGATCATCGTAACCATGAAAACAACCTGTATACTGTATCCAATTGTCGACATTTATACTCAGATTCATTATATGATGTGTGACATGAGTGACAAGCCCAGAGATTTACAATTCTCGATAACTATAGTCGTTTCTTTTATGCATCGCGTATTTCCTTCATCATTTGTAATAGTTACGAAATGTCGGATCAAACAAATACATTCAATACTATCTGGAGGAAGTATACTTACACTAAACCTGAAGCTTTGTGAAGGGAGCAGGTACATCTAGGTGGGATGGTAGCAAAAGATCTTAGAGGTCGACGCTAATTAGGAACTAATATTTAGAGGCCCCCATTAAGAAAAGAAGAAGAAGATACACTATAATTCCGATCATGACAAATAATTTCTACGTACTCAAGTAAATACTCCAGTGATATAAATATCTAATGAAGTCGCTCACACCGATAGTACAGGTATGAGTAACTAAAGCCAGTTTCTGATAACCCGTAGGAAGAACGGGTACTTCTGCTAGTCGTTATATAAAGACAGCGTATTGAAAAGTTTTTCAAGAAGATAGGCAGCCAATCAATGAAGTGACTGGTTACCATTCAATTATTTCCAGCCTTATTTTATTTGTCTGTGTCATACGAAAGAGGGCAAGTTTACCTGCTGAATATTTCTTGCAGCTGTGTTCCGTATGATGCATTCTTTTTTGGTGCAGGAGCTCAGCCTGTCGCAGAACTGGGAGGACGGTCAGAGAGATAATACCTGGCTAGACAAGCGAGCTTTGTGTTCCTCCTTGGTTTATATTCAGCCTGCGTGCTTTTGTATTTTATGTACAGCTCAGGTTAGCTGTCTCTTTATGTGCTATTTTTGCGGTCGTAGAACGTTATATCTCCCGCAGTGTTTGATGTGGTAACGGAAAGAATAACAATGGCAGTTGTGTATATACCGCGTGAGTTTCTTCCAGAGGTGAACAATATTCAATACAGTTGACCAGTGCAGCACTGTTTATCACGGCTTTGTCTTCTTCCAGTAAATCTGTCCTTAGACATTAACACTTATCAACTGTATGTCCTGCTTTTTTCTCTGCTTTGAGCGTCTTCCTTCATTTGCTTGAACTTCTTCCTCTCTTCACATCTGTCAGCATTCCAAACACTATTCGTCCTCTCCCTCTTTTTCCTTCAACTTTTCCCTCCATGATGCACCGTAATAGACAATCTCTACGTAATATGTGACCAATTCAAGACATCTTCTTCTTCTTCTTCTTCTTCTTCTGTGTCATCATCATCATCATCATAAGTTTGCTATCCTCTCCTACCCTGCTCAGCACCTCCTAATTTCTCACTCTATCGGTCCATTTCACTTTCTCTATTCTTCTCCATAACCACATTTCAAAACTTTCTATATATTTTTGTTCTTTCTGTCTGACTGTCCACGTTTCGGAACCATAAGACACCACACACCACACAAAACATTTGGCAAACCTCTTCCTAAGTTTAAATGGTGTAATTCTAGCTGTCAGCAAACCTTTCACTCTCCCAAAAGCTCTCTTTCCCATGGATATTCTGCGTCTCACTTCCTCTGTACAACTTCCGCTGGAATTTATCAAGCTTCCAAAATACTGGAAAGATTGAACCTATTCCACAACTTTGTACAGTAATGAAATACCCAGGGATTTGGAAGGCAAGTGGATTACGTTTTAATGCTGACCATAGAAACTGTCTTACGTACGTTACTTACTCTTGTCTAATGCTAAAATTATGCTTTTCCTCTCAGCATAGTAAAATTCAAAGTTGCCTGTCTCCAACTTTGTCGGAATTGTAACATATTTGTGGTACAGGGAAGCTCATAAAAGTGGATATCCCTGAACGCTCGGAGCAACTACGAGATATGGAGGTGCTTTATTCGCGAAACTCACTGGATGAGCATTGCCTAGGCCACTGTGGTACAATGGGCTCTGGTAGTAAACAGTGTCAATGTTAAAGTTATACAGGCTCTGTCTAAAACGTACGATGAACTGACCGATATCGGTATGGCAACTTGTGCTAAGATGTGAATAGAAAGGCATGTCGAGAAGCGGTGAAGACATGGAGCTGGTCTGTTGCGGACAGTCGAACGTAGTGCTTGTGACGACTTGTGTCATTGTGCAATGGAGCAACGTATAAACATCAAGGTTTCTTACAAATTGGGACAAACGGCGATGGAGATGCATACGATGTTGGTGCAAGTGTACGGAACAGAAGGCCTAAGCACAATGGTTTCACATTCTGGTACAGCATTATTTCCAAATTAATGAAATTAAATGGCGTATGGCTTTTAGTGCCGGGAGTGTCCGAGGACATGTTCGGGTCGCCAGGTGCAGGTCTTTTTTATTTGACATCCGTAGGTGACCTGCGCGTTGTGATGATGAAATGATGATGAAGACGACACATACACCCAAACCCTCGTGCCAGCGAAATTAACCAATGATGGTTAAAATTCCCCGACCCTACCGGGAATCGAATCCGGGACCCCTGTGGCTAAAGGCCAGCACGCTGACCATTTAGCCATGGAGCCGGACTCCAAATTAATGATTCTTAATAGTTCACGTCTTAAAATACGTGGATCACGATTCATTAAAATGGCATGCGTCGGAACTTTGGAAACTTCCAGCTTGAGTATTTTTGGATCGGTGATAATAATCACCGTTTTGTCTTAACAGAGCATCAGTCTTTCTACGTAGCAGCCTACCACGTGGAAAAGAACATTGAGCCTTTTATTAAATGGATACTGTTCAGTAACAGTTTCTAATTTTTAACATTATTTGCTTTACGTCCCGCTAACGTATTTTACGGTTTTCGGAGACGCCAAGGTGCCCGCAGGAGTTCTTTAACGTGGCAGTAAATCTACCGACACGAGGCTGACGTATATGAGCACCTTCAAATACCACCGGACTGAGCCAGGATAGAAACTGCCAAGTTGGGGTCAGAAGGCCAGTAATATTTTATTAAGTATTGAAGAAGTCATTGAACATGTCATATAAAGTAACAAGCTAAGAAAATTTGTGTTCAAGAAAGTAAGGATTTCTGAGAATTTTGACTTCAAAGATTGATGAAAAATTCTCTGTCAAAATAGCAAGAACAAAAGGTGACATGACAGGGAAATCAGTAACATAATTACAACATTTTACTCTTGATCAAGAAATGCAAGAATTCGTCAAGGTCTTGGTGTATACTAACGGCCTTGTATCGTACATGTTTTTCGTAGGCCTTTAAGAGGACATGTTCTTTTACTAGAAAAGAGTGAATACTCTACTGATTGAATCCTCATAAGAACAGCAAGAGCCCGGGAAAGTTGGCCGTGCGGTTAGGGGCACTCAGCTGTGAGCTTGCATCAGGGAGATAGTGCGTTCGAACCCCACTGTTGGCAGCCCTGAAGGTGATTTTTACATCAGGCAAATTCTGGAGACATACATAAATTAAGTCCACGGCCGCTTCCTTCCCATTCGAAGCCCTTTCCTATCCCACCGTCGCCATAAGACCTATCTGTGTCAGTGCGACGTATAGCAAGTTGTAAAAAGAACAACAAGACTGAGAGGTTTCGTGAAACTCATGGCATATGGGTAGCGCCCTAGGCACTCCAGTATATAACACACAACTTCACGAAGAAATATATATGAATTGTACCTTAACAATCCTTTTAGAAGATAGATGTGTTCATTACGAATGCCATGGAACCACTCGGCCCGCCCAGAAATGTATATTTACTTTTATAACGCAATGAAAGTTTTCACGCGCCATCGACCGTTAGCCGGCCAGCTACGAGCACGGCCATTGGCCGACATGACGTAATTCCCATAATTCCTAACTCGCTGTTTCCGTTACCAACCCGCGCAGAATAAAAACACAGCAAGAAACAAGCAAAGAAAAATATGTAATGTAGCTGTAACCTATCTTTCCAAATGAGAAGAGTGTCCCCCTTCGAGGGCCACACTCCCTTCGAGAGGCTCTTAACTATCGCCGCGGCGCATACTGCCCACAGGGCAAGATAAAAGTAATTTAGTGGTTGTAACCGATATAAATATTTCGCAACAACATTCCATTGGACATTTCCTTAACAGTTAGTAACACTTCGGAGATCGCTGGCAGATTGTAAAGGACGCTCCTATCGGCAATCCCGCGAATTAAAAATAAAAGAGCATCACCTGCTACCGAGCCTCGTGTACAGCGAGCGAAGTGAGTGGAGTGCCTGCACTAGGGTTATGCCGGTTTACGTGCCCAGTGGTCACGCATTTCTATGAAAATATTATGCAGTTGTCCGCAGCTGATCGCACAAAAACTATTAAGAATGCTTGATTCTAGCTATTTCTGGGATTGTGTTGAATTATGCCATACACTGTTTTAGTGGCATTAGTTGCAAATCAACTGATTATTAATGTAACCAAATATTATGTAAAAATCATTGTGAAAAAATGTAGTTCAAACATCTTTTCGTCCACCTCATATTTATATTGTGTTAAGAAGGGTTTCACTCTGTATATTTTAAACCATTCTCGAAATACACTACGGTACACCGAGTCACATATTTTGTCCGAATAATTGTCTGAATGGTCAGCACTGAGGCCTTATGCTCCCAGGGTTTCGGGTTCGATTCGTGGTCGGGTCGGGGATTTTATGGCACCTGATTAATCGTCCTGGACCGGGGACTGGGTGTTTGTGTTTGTACCACCAATCTCCTCTGCATATTCAGAAAACGCACTACACTACCAACCAGAATATAAACACGCAAGTAATTACATCCCTCCACATAAGATTCGCATCAGGAAGGGCATCCGGCCCTAAAATGAAGCCAAATTCACACGTGCTACGCAGTTCGCACCCGCGACCCCACAGATGTTTGAAAAACGGTAGAACAAGAACAAGAAGAAAACATAGAATGACATGTTTTTTTTTTATTTCGAACTAATTCTACAGAATAAATACAGTGCCTGACACATACATTGAAGTCCCCAGAAGGGGAGGAGGAAATGAAATGAAACTTCACGCATTGAGAGGACTTGCGTGTGATTTCAGTGATTACAAAATTTAGTGAAATATACAAAGAACTTGCTAATACGAGCCCAGTTATCAGTATGATGTTGCACCCCCGCTGGCCTGGATGCGTGCAGTGGTTCGGTTGGGAAGTGTGGCATAAAGCCGCTCTCCTAAAGCTAGCTGGCCCACAACTGTTGTAACTGGTCCTTGATATACTAAATACTGCCACTGAGACGAAGTTGACGCCCTAGCTGGTCCAATACGTGTTTATGAGGAAGAGATCTGGGTATTTTGCTGGCCGCGAGAGTACCTCGATATTACGCAGACAGTTCATAGACACACTTCCCATGTGTGGACGAGCATTGTCCTGTTGAGTAACACCGCTGTGCCTCTCCAAAACACTGAAGAATGCGACCTCTTCGCTGGTCTCCACCATACTGGCAGAAGATAGTCATCCGGGGTAGTGCAGAACCGCGATTCATCGCTGAATACATACAGTTTGATACTACCCATCAGCAGTCCATGCCTCCCGGTCACGGGATCGCTCCAAACACAGCCGTTTGTGTTGTGGTGTTAACGGCAGTCTACACATGGGACACTAATTCCCTAGTCGTGTTGCTGCTAGTCTCCGACCAATGGTGCGGGATGACACAGAACTTTGCAGGAGTCCATTACTTGTTCTCGGATGGCCGGCGCAGACGTGGAGTTACGATGTACTTGGTGCACAATACCGCATCCTCCTTATGGTGGTCCGACATGGTCGAACGGCGCTTTAATAATAATGTTATTTGCTTTGCGTTCAACTAACTATTTCTTGTTTTACGCTTTTCCGAGACGCTGAGGTGCAGGAATTTAGTCCCACAGGAGTTCTTTTGCGTGTCAGTAAATCTACCGACACGAGGATGACTTGTTTGAGCACTTTCAAATACCACCGAGCTGAGCTAGGATTGAACCCGAGAAGTTGGGATCAGAAGGCTAGCGCCTCAATCGTCTGAGCCACTCAGCCCTGCCGATCGGAACGTTGAAGACGAGTATGCCTGCCCTAACCTTCCCATGCAGACCAACATCGGGCAACTGTCTTATCCGAATGCCCCACAAATCTGGATATGGCACGATTCGAACAGCCGGCCAAATGGAGACGGACACTGAGGCTCAATTCAAACCCTGTCAGGTGCTAATAGGGCTGTCTCACATGAATACGAGGAATCTCTGTTTCCTTCTCAGTGATCACTCAACATCTGACGCTGTCCATGCCCCTTATACACCCTACCATGCCTGGTAACAACACTAAAAACCCCTGTAGGTGGGGGACGCAGACGAAGAATACACCCACGGTATCCCCTGCCGGTCTTAAGAGGCGACTAAAAGGGGCGACCAAGGAATGATTGAATTAGAACCATGAAACTACTTGTGATTATTACCATCACGCGGGGAAAGGCATGCATCTCCTTTACTTGCGAGTAGTACCACTAGATTAGGTACACAATAGGTTTGTGATTAGTAGCGACAGAGAGCGGTTCACTGTGGGTTTCCAGTACCTGTGATTAGTACAACTATATGCGGAACATCACGGGCTTTCGTTGCCTGTGAATTTTACCATTAAGTGAGAAACACCACGAGTAGGGGCGTTGCCTGTGATTAGTACTACTATATGAACGACACTGTTGGTCTGTGTTGTCAGTGATTTGTACCTGCCCTGTGAGGGATACTACGGGATAGTACGAGTCCCTGTGATTAGTACACCTATGTGAGGTGCACCGTGGATTTTCGTTGCCTACGAGCGGCGCTATTATGTGAGGAACACCATAGGTCTTCGTTACCTGTATGACGCACAATACTTGTGAGTAGTATCATAATGTGTGGAACACCGTGAGTTTACGCTACCTTCGATTAGTACCGCAACTAGAGAAATAGCTTGGCTCTACCTTACTAGCCATAAATGTCATTATAAGGGACCGTTGACCTGGGTATTGAACCCTATAGACAACAAACATCTTGGATTCAGGATTGTACTTTGGAAGCAGTTCCTTGGTCAGTCGTATAGTTTCTGGGAAGGTGAGGCATTGCGGGTCGGATCCACTGATTGTTTTAAATTCATAATCATCCATTCATTCTTCATCATCACGTTTTGAATTCTGATCATTGGATGAATTTTGTACTTTTAAATTGCCATTGCATTTCGTCTCATTTCGTACCATTAGGGGCCGGTGACCTACATGTTAGGCTCCTTTAAACAACAATTATCATCATCAACAACACAAAACGCGAACAACATTAATGCACTTTGTTCGCAGTTCTACCCGACACAGAAAATTCAAAGTCTAATCATTCACAAACCCGCTAATAATGCGAACTTGTAGGAAGTTATATTGGCATCCGATCATTTCTTCTGGGTGCTTCACGTTTTTTATCAGGTAATGTATATGAAAACATAATCATTCAAATGCGGAGTTGCTTCTAATGACTGTACAAATCACTACTCCTATACAGATGTCATTACTGGAATCAAAGTGTGGGAAATATCTCGAACCTGCACTCCTATATGACTTAACGTGATATCGCGAAAGAAATGAACTATTTAATGTTCCAAAACACCCCCCTGTACTCTACTTGTTTACCTAATATATGAATTTCACAGCATGCTATGAAATATTCAACCAACCGGGCGAGTTGGCCGTGCGCGTACAGGCGCGTGGCTGTGCGCTTGCATCCGGGAGATAGTAGGTTCGAATCCCACTATCGGCAGCCCTGAAGATGGTTTTCCGTGGTTTCCCATTTTCACACTAGGCAAATGCTGGGGCTGTACCTTAATTAAGGCCACGGCCTCTTCCTTCCAAACCCTAGGTCTTTCCTATCCCATCGTCGCCATAAGACCTATCTGTGTCGATGCGACGAAAAGCCCCTAGCAAAAAATAAAATAAAAAATATCCAATCTCCTTCTGTCCTCCAAGCTTACTTTCTGCCCTCTTGAGAAACGGCTTCTCACTCTGTACACCACTGGTTTATCCCACACGGTAATTAGGCCTACTCACGTTATCTCCCCCATGTACTTCTTCCCTTGATATCCATAAGCAAAATTACGTGGTTTTCCCCACATTGATTTCTCTGTGTTACATCTGCTTCTTTACGTCATAACGTGCATTGGGAAGCTATAACAGTGTATCTTTAAATTTAAAAAATCTTTTCCAACTCCAGGTAAGCGGCCTTTAAGTATAATCCAGTCTATTTTAGCCGTGCTAGCACACATAAAATGTATCCGCACCGGATTAAGCCATTGCAATTCCATGGATTTCCACGGTCGCAGCTGAGCATGATTTATCAACGTAGTAAATTGACAGAGGCGATGGTAAATTCTATCGCACTCACAATTATCAGAAGCTAGATAAAGATTTATTTATGGGTTGATTTATTTATTATTATTTTCCATTCATTTCCGGGCGAGTTAGCCATGCGGTTAGAGGCGCACGGCTGTGAGATTGCATCCTGCAGGTAGTGGGTTCGAATCCCACTGTCGGCAGCCCTGAAAATGGTTTCCCGTGTTTTCCCATTTTCACGGCAGGCAAATTAAAGTCACGGCCACTTCCTTCCAACTCCTAGGCATTTCCTATCCCATCGTCGCCATAAGGCCTATCTGTGTCAGTGCGACGTAAAGCCACTAGCAAAAAAAAAAAAAAAAATCATTACAATTTAGCGGCGGTGAATGGAGGAAAAACTCCTGCCCTGCGGTGCATTGGTAGCATGCTATGTGCTAGCCAGAGGTCCCAGGTTCGATTCCCCGCCAGGTCAAGGAGTTTTACCTGGATATAAGGGCTATTTCGAGGTCCACGCGGCCTACGTAAGTACAATTAAGGAGCTATCTGACGGTGAGATGGCGACTCTGGTCTAGTAAGCCAAGAATAACGGCCGATAGGATTCGTCGTACTGACCACACGACACCTCATAATTTGCAGGCCTTCGGGGCTGTTGCACTATGGTGGAACGGGGAATGGAGGAATAACGTGGCCCAACGTATACCACGTGTTTCCATAACCGCATAAATTGCAGTAGTGTAATAAGTACAATTATAGGACAGTACAGGCTTGTATACAATCACATTACTTATATTATTATCTGCACGTTCTGTAGTGTGTCATCAGTTAATTCTACTTACACACACACGTGGTCCCCACGTACAGGGTGGTCGCGGGAATATGCGGCATAGAGGCTTGGTCATAAAGCAGTTTGAAAAAATAATTCGACATCTCGCACCGTTGTCATTTTGTTAGCTTCTAATGTTAGTCGATCAGGTCACTACGCTGGCTTTGCGAGGCGATGTAGCTAAACACTTGTGTGGTTTTTGGAATTCTGCGACGGTGAAGCATTGTCAATAACTTATAGGGAAAAGAAGGGAATAGACTTTATTTTAAATGTGGAGATTATATCAGCAATGAAGGTGATTTGTTTAGAAGCCGTGAGAGTTACCTAATATATATATATTTGTTTTTGTTTTTCGAATTGAGTCTCTGTGGACTGCGTGTTAACAACCAATCACAGTGTCTGTGTCTTGTTCGTCTGTCGGCTTTGACATCCTGCTAGTATCTCTCGAGCCCGTCAATCAGCGCTTTCTTCCACTCCGCTGGTACAGGACCTCTCCGTCTTCTGTGTTCTAGTCTGCACCAAAAACCGTGACAGCTTTTCACCATCCTTCTGAAATTAATCTGTTATTTATTTCATCCTTCGTAATGCCCAATTCTCTCAGATCTTTCTCACATAAAACAGCTATCTTCTGTTTCTAATTATTGTTGTTATTATCTGTTCCATATTGCTGTATACTTCTTTATAGGATTTCAGTCGAACATGCCCGTCAACCCATCTGTTGTCCATGATCTTCCTTAGTAACCTGCGTTCTCTTTAAAGTAGTTGATTGACTAGCCCCTTTCGATTCATGCACAGGGTCTGCGAAGCATATAAACCTTCCGGTCTACAGTTATCCAATTAATTAGGCTACTTGCCATATTGTTTAAGTGCAACAGAACATGCTAAAGAGAAGTAAGTAAAAGAAATTTCACACTCGTACATTTTCTCCCGGTCGGGTCGGAGATTTTAATCTTAATTGTTAATTTCTCTGGTTCGCAGAATGGGTGTTTGTAATGCCCCCAACAGTCCTGGAACTCATAATCACTCACAACAGGATACTTCTACACTAACACGTCGCGCAGCTGTGAGCCTAAATTGAGGTACAGCCTGGTATGAAAATGGGGAAACCACGGAAAACCATCTTCAGTGCTGCCGATAGTGGGGTTCGAACCAATGAAGATATTAGCCATAGAAAGACAAGGACCATGACGGGAGTGCAAGTGGAAGACTTCCTAGGCTTCGAAGGCTCTAATACCGTCGGGATCGGAAAAAAAGCAAGAGTTGTCTAAGAGAGGTCGGATAGGATATATGAAAGTGACGAGCCTGGCACAAGTAAGTGGAATCAGTGTCAGAACTTAGCTAAGGGCCCCGTGGTCGCCAACCTACGCTCCCAAGTTGAGAGACCCTGGGGCCATACATGGCAGATCCGCCCACACATTTCGGAGGGTCTGCCTTACAAGGGCTGCACCTGGCTAGCAATAGCCACAATAAATTATAAAATAAATTAAAACAAAAAGATTTAGGATTATATTTATTTTAGCATGATTTATCTGAAGCTAACATTACAAATTGATTGCTTCGTATTCTTCTACTACCACTTTTCCCACACCTGTGGGGCCGCAGGTACGAACTGTGTCGCACATATATACTTGGCCCTGTTTTAGGCTGAATGCCCTTCCTGACGCCATTTCCATAAGGATCGATTTAATCACTATTGCGTGTTTCTGTGGTAGGTGGTAGTGTGTTGTGTTGTCTGAATATGAAGAGGAGAGTGTTGGAACAAACACAAACGCTCAGTTCTCAAGTCAGAAGAATTAGTCAGACGCGATTAAAGTCCCCAACCTGGCCAGGAATCCAAATTGGGACCATCTGAACCGAGGGCCTCAACTCTGACCATTGCCCTGTGGAGGAGGAATTCAGACGAAGAATACACCCACGATATCTCCTGCCTGTTGTGAAGGGCGACTAAAAGGGGCGATCAAGGGACAATGGAATTTAAACCACGCGATTACTTGTGATTAGTACCTTTAAGTGAGGAGCACCATGGGTCGACGTTACTTACGATTAGTACCATCATGTGCATTTCACCAAGGAAGTGAAGCGGGCGCGCGTTGCACGGATTGGCGTCCATGCGGGAGGAGCTCCATGCGGCGGGCTGAATTGCGTTGGTTCTCCTGTGTTCAGAACAGGCCAACGTTCCCTATGCGTAGTACCAGTATATGAGGAACATCATGGATATGTGTTACCTGTGGGCGGTACCTTAATAGTTGATACACTGTGCGCCTACATTCTCTATGATTAGTACTAGTATGTGAGAAAAACCATGAGTATACGTGGTCTATGATTAATTCCACTATGTGAGGAACACCATGGGAATACCATCGCCCGTGGTTAGACCCACTAAGTTAGGAGCACCATAGGTCTGCGTTGCTTGTGAGTTGTACTGTTCTGTGAGGAACACTATGAGTTTATGTTACCTGTGAGTGGGGCCATTATGTGATATACCATGAGTCTGCGTTACCTGTGATTAATACTATAGGATTAATACTATAGGAGGAACATTAGCATCAGCATCATCATCAACAACTCTGAGCATTCAGCCAAAGAGTCGGAAAACAAGTTTAATTCTTGACTTTTGGTACTGGAACTTATATGGCAGAAGACCAAAATAAGGACAGTATATCTCGTTTCTCAAAATTATGGTTTTCATTAACTAGTAATGAGGGTTGGCGCATATAAATACAGTCCTTTGTCAGTGAGGATTGGGCACGTAAACTCATTGAAGTAGAAAATAATGTGTGAGGATTGTGTCCTTCATTGAAGGTGTATAATGAAACATCACGATATTTGACGAGTCACGACATCTAGTGGAAGCATAACTAAAAGGCCTTTATTACAGAGGAACAGTGAACACACAGCCCACTCCGGAAACACCGACTTCCGGCCACCACCTGTAGCGTGACCTCTCGTGGTAGAACATTCAACAAGTTAGTGATTGATACTGAGCGTGATATCACTGATCTAGAAACGGACGTAATCGTTTTCCAGCATGCTCAAAGCGGTGATCTGGTGGTGGAGGAGGGATCCAGAAACAGTAACATAATCGAGAGGTTGAAAATGAAAAAATCTACAACCTGTTTTCCAGTCATTGACCGGGTCAGGGATGTGATGAATGAAGCAGATATAGGCTATTAGTACGATTGGGTTGCCACTCCCAAAGTGATTTAGTAATGACTGATAAATGCTATGAAATGAGAATGGAGAGTGTTGCTGGAATGAAAGATTACAGGGAAAACCGGGGTACTCGGGGAAAAACCTGTCCCGCCTCCGCTTTGTCCAGCACAAATCACACATGGAGTGACCGGGATTTGAACCACGGTATCCAGCGGTGAGAGGCCGACGCGCTGCCATCTGAGCCACGTAGGCTCGCGGAATCGAGAGGTTGATAGTTGAAAAAAAAATCACGGATTCAGAACATGTATATAAATGCTGTCGGCAATCATGTGGGAAGTAATCGGGTGTGGGTTTAAACGGCGTGAAAAGTGCAACCCAAGACTTCACCCCCATTCAACTCCACCGGCATTAGATTAATGAGGCCTACGGAAGTTCAAAATATATACACGTCTTGTTAAAATGGAAAACAGTCTATATCAGCACAAATTCCAATATTTTAGTTCAAAACCGATTTTTGGAAGCTTAGTTCCATCATCAGTGAGAATTCGAAATTAAACTCTAATCAGAGGAGAGTTGTGCTTATAGTAACAACAATGAACGAGCATGATGACTAAGCTGTTAAAATCGAGAGTGCAAAATTTTATACCTGGCGATGTTATGCCTTGAGAAGACTCCTTGGCGTATTATTCCACAGGAGTAGGCTATGTGATATCGGCTTTGCATTTCACCCTCCTTTTACGGCATTATCATGATCGTTTCAAACTCGGAGGCAGGACGCCCACGGGAGTCAAATCGAAAGATCTGCTCCAGGCGAGCCGAATATGTCCTTGGACACTCCCTAAAGCCATATGCTGAACAGAAAAGAAACCACGTTTCCCTTTGCGCAAAACAAATGATCATAAATGTCTCTCGGTCACGGTAATCCATCAACGGCTGCCAATTTCAGGACAACCATAAGATATAGCCTGCACGGTTGCTAGGTAACACTGTCTGGTCATCCACCCATACCTAACTTCATGGCCTGCACAGTTGCTAAGCAACATTGTTTGGCCGTCAATTCATACCTTACATCATAGCCCACACGGTTGCTAGGTGACATTGTGTGGCCATCCATCCATACCTTACATGATAGCTTGCACGCTTACTAGGTAACACTACCTGGCCATCCACCCATACCTTACATCATAGCCTGCACGGTTGGTAGGTATCATTGTGTGGCCATCCATCCATACCTTACATCATAGCCTGCACGGTTGGTAGGTATCATTGTGTGGCCATCCATCCATACCTTACATCATAGCCTGCACGGTTGCTAGGTAACACTATCTGGCCATCCACCCATACGTTACATCATAGCCTGCACGGTTGGTAGGTATCATTGTGTGGCCATCCACCCATACCTTACATCGTAGCCGGCACGGTTGCTAGGTAACACTACTTGGCCATCCATCCATACCTTACATGATAGCCTGCACGGTTGCTAGGTAACACTGTCTGGCCATCCACCCATACCTAACTTCATAGCCTGCACAGTTGCTGAGCAACATTGTTTGGCCTTCAATTCATACCTTACATCATAGCCCACACGGTTGCTAGGTGACATTGTGTGGCCATCCACCCATACCTTACATCATAGCCTGCACGGTTGCTAGGTTACTCTTTCATCACACTAACTTCTGTAACCCAAATTTTCAAATGACCCCCATCCGTAAAACACATTTATGCCATAAGTTTCTCTTATCACACTGAGCTTCATACTGAACACTCATCATCTCAACGTTCAAACTAAACTTCCTTTAGCATTGCGCCACTTCTTTACGGCTGTTCTGTAGTTATTTGCGCAACAGCCGCTGGAAGTTATTTCGAAACGAGTAACGTAAACGTATCAATTTAGTGGCTGTTAGTTCAATGTGGTGACTTTACCTATTTCAAGTTAAATGAATTACAAATAACATTGATTTGTCAGGACGCAAACCGTCCATGTTTGATCCATGCATTGACGTTTTCTTGTTTTGATGTTCATGTCTTGCTATGGAAGATGTTTGTTTCGTATAAAAATGAATGTTATTTGAAGCAACGAACAGTCCACTAAGTTACCAGAGTAGTTCACATTGTCCTCTCGTCCTGCATTAATGAAGGTAATACGAACCTTATAATATAAGCGATATTTATCTCTTGGAAGTGGATTAACTTATGCATTAGTCAGTATTGTGATGGCGGCAGATTGCTTGAGCTGGGAATACAGAGACGCCATTGTCTGTGTAGTTGAGTTTGGGAGCACGGCTGCAATCAGGCGGAGAAGTAATCGAAAAGGCTAAGTTTGGTGTTCCTTGATTGTGACTACCCGCGGTTATTTTGCTCTGAAGCAGAGTTCAACAAATTACATACGATTTTTAATAAAACAGTGCGGAAAAATAATTACAGTGCGGTAAAGTGCCATTTTTTGTACTCTTTTAAGTACAGGAAGTAGGTAATTACGTCATAGTCATCTTCTTCTTCTTCTTCTTGATCTGTTTACCCTCCAGGGTTGGCTTTTCCCTCGGACTCAGCAAGGGATCCCACCTCTACCGCCTCAAGGGCAGTGTCCTGGAGTTTCAGACTCTGGGTCGGGATACAACTGGTGATGATGACCAGTACTTCGCCCAGGCGGCCTCACCTGCTATGCTGAACAGGGGCCTTGCGGAAGGATGGGAAGACTGGAAGGGATAGACAAGGGAGAAAGAAGGAAGTGGCCGTGGCCTTAAGTTAGGTACCATCCCGGCATTTGCCTGGAAGAGGAATGGGGAACCACGGTAAACCACTTCGAGGATGGCTGAGGTGGGAATCTAACCCACCTCTACTCAGTTGACCTCCCGATGCTGAGTGGACCCCGTTTCAGCCCTCGTACCACTTTTTCAAATTTCGTGGCTGAGCCGATAATCGGAACCGACCCTCCGGGGATGGCAGCTAATCACACTAACCACTACACCACAGAGGCGGACACGCCACAGTCTATATATATAAAATCTTAACGACCTTGATTAATGACCATCTGCATACCTTTTAGCTTTGATATCTGTTTGTCTGTTTGTTACTTTGTGTGTTTGTTTATTTTCTTATAACTGGAAAACTACTGAATATAATTCTACCAAACTTCATACTTAGAATCCAAATGTCCTTTTGTAGGTTCTAAGGCTAATATTATTTCTGAATCCCGGAATGGACTCGGGGTTTATAGGAAGATCTAAAGAGTGATTTTCTACTCCCACAAATTACTATAAGTACGACGAACCTTAATGGAAATCAAACTTCTTCTCTTTTGCATGTTTTCGATAGGAGGATTAATAAGGGAGATATCATTAATGGATGATTTTGTGTCTAAGTCCCAGTGGATTTAGACAAACTGCGGGTGCAGTTTGTAATCTACTCATTCAGGTTTGTGTTATCAGGTGCATATGACGTCAAGGTGTCACTTGGAGTTAGCGTTTATAGAAAGATTATTCCCAATACACATTCGTTGAATTAGGTGTAACAAAAGACTGTATATAACATTCGTTTAGGAATATGCTTTCGTCAATTCTTGCCGTATACCTATTTATCGTACGACGGATGGGGGAAAATAACGGAGATGCTTACGAAAAATTGGATTTTTAGTACAAGTCCCGTGGAACACTTGGTGCATGTCACTTCTACGTGGGTTCACGAGAAAACACAACATTTTACTCTTTTTAGTGGAACATATAATAAGGGAGGTTATGAGCAACTATGGGTTTCATGATTCATCAGCCCCAGCGCCACTCCAGTGGTCGAAGAAACAACAATATGAAACCAAGAAGCAGGGAGAAATTTGTACATCTTCGGGCCAGGAATTGCAGCGTACAACAAGCCCTGTAATCGTCCTCATTCTCTCTCAATCGTAATACACGTTACTGCCATGTGCTTTCGTAGAAAAATACCAGTCTACCATGCCGTATTAAACAGTTGAATACAGGCATGTAACTTCGCATAAATTCACGAAGGAAACATGTAATCCATTGCAAATTCCCGTGCTGGTATGAAATAAAATACATTTTAAGTGAGATAATCAAACTTCCATAGAAACGGTTTGTTTTGTACTGGAATATTAATACTTGTCAGCGATGTAGCTGGTAAAGAAGACCTTTAACTTTTCTCGTGATCACCACAGTAAAGTTTGTGACTTGGGAGAGTATAGCAGTTTCATGTTCAAATTATTTGTCATACGTTACGGATGTAATCACATTCAAGTTTAATTTCCGCCCCGAGCAATGTAATCAAGTTTAACTGCAAATTGTTCACGAAAGGCGAATATAAAGCAGCTGTTTGGGAGGACAGAGTCTGTGATATCCTACGGCAGAGAATTAAAAGTGTTCATTGGTTCATATTAAACAAAAATTACATGTCTCCTAGGCATGAAACAGAGAAATGGAGGATATCAGATTAATAGCTGCTGATGGAAACTCCTATACATGTTACTTTTGTTGATTAAAAATTGAACTTCAACAAACTGTGATAAAAAATTTGCATGTGTATGTTTATCAATTATTTGTTCGTGTATGCCATTCAATTGGCTTGCCCGGTGCATGAACACAGGACTCGAGGGACTTTGCTCCATTTCTTCATTATTTTACGGAACCAGAATTCGAACGAACAACCCACCAGAGAGACAGGTCAATCAATCAATACTGATCTACATTTAGGGTAGTCGCCCGAGTGGCATAATCCCTATCTGTTTTTTTTCCTAGCTTTTTAAAAATTATTTCAAAGAAACTGGAAATTTATTGAACATCTCCTTCCGTAAATTATTCCAATCCCTAACTCCCCTTCTTTTAAATGAATATATGTCCCAATTCGTCCTCTTGAATTCCAAATTTATCTTCATATTGTGATCTTTCCTACTTTTAAAGACGCCACTCAAACTTATTCGTCTACTAATGTCATTTCACGCCATCTCTCCTCTGACAGCTCGGAACATACTACGTACTCGAGCAGCTCGTCTTCTTTATCCCAGTTCATCCCAGTTCTAAACTTTGCAGCTTTTTTTTAACCCTACTCTTTTGTCGGAAATCACCCAGAACAAATCGAGCTGCCCTTCTTTGGTTTTTTTCCAGTTCTTGAATCAAGTAATCCTGGCGAAGATCCCGTACACTGGAAGCATACTCCATTTGGGGTCTTACCAGAGAATTATATGGTGATTAACGATTGTCTCTTGAAACCTGATTTAGTCCCTTCCACATGCTTTGTCTTTTTTATTATTATTATTATTATTATTATTATTATTACTATTAAAATTGTCTTGGCGTGACACTTGATACCAAATTTACATCATATAAAACGTGTGGTAGACAAGGCAGATAATAGCCCTAAGCAGATCAATGAACAATCTAAAAGGTCCGAAATGCTGCAAGAGGCGATTTTTGACGTCGATAGATCAATCGATACTTCTATATGGTTCAGACATTTCGGCTGATTCTTTGAAGTATGAAAAATACCGCCGAAGTATAGCTGCAGTACAGGGAAGATCAGCTTTAAGAATTACAAGTGCATCCGAACGTGCGATCCTTACGGTAGCAACGGTAGCCTGCCACCGATTAACTTACTTGCCTTAGAGCCGATGTTATGATGTGGGTTTAAACTGAAGATTGAGTTAAACTGTAACTTGAGTTTAAACCGATGTTGAGTCTTATAATGGCCGGCCTAAGTTAAACTGAGGTGAAGAAGGAAATATACGATATTGGTAGCAGTGGCTTGCGAGAAAAGACGACTGTCGATAATGTTTTGCAGTGACTCGCAAGAAAAGATGACAATCGATAATGTTTTGTTGACTTCTTGTAGGTAGAATAGCGGATAAAAGCAATAAACGTGATCCTAATTTCACTTGTAAGGAAATAGAAATGCTTATGCAATTAGTACAGAAATATTTATATAGTCCATGAAACAGTGGTCTTACGAATTCCTCCGAAATCTCCCATTTTAATAAACATACTAGGGGAGGCATAAAACTGCAATGCTATTAGTAGCTGACTGAGGGGTTCTACAGTATGATTTTTGAAATAGAAGGAAGTTATTTTATTTTCTAAAATTTACACTTTTGACATTCAAACCGTTGAAAAAGTCATTTTTACACTCCTACCTTTTCGTTGCATGTTTTATTCCAGCACCAGTTTGTTGAAATAGGGTTGTGACAGTCTGTTTTGTAAGCATAAACCTATTTTAAAACTATTTTTCATTCCATATTATGAAAGTGACGTCCCCTTGCTCGGAAAACTCCTAGTGCCCGTGGTCGTTCAACAATTTGAAGCACTTCTTCGTCATCGCTTAGTATTTCTTCAAACACCTCAAAAATATCTTCGAGATCCATTCGTTCTGCCATGTTGTAAGGTTATGTATTCTTAAACTTCAGTTTAAACGATAGATGAGTGGCAGTAAAATTAAACTTAAGTTTTATAATACACGACTAACAGATAAATCGAAGTTTAAACCGAACCAACAACTTAAACCGGCCTTTAGAGAGACAGGAAGCCTGGTGTACTCAAAGAGAGTTAGGAAAGGAATGCGCTGAGAAGCTAGCTTAATGAAAAAACAAATGGAACGATGTCAGCAATGATGGGAGGAATATCCACGAAGGAAATGGACCTAAGCGGCTGGCATCATGTTTAGCGAACTGGACAGCATGAGCACACGGTGAAGTTAATTGTTACCTTACGCAGCTCTTGACAGGCCACGGATAATTTAGAATATTTCTACACAGAATAGGCAGAGCGAGGGATCCACTGTGTATTTATTGCAATGATGCTGACAATATACTTCACACCTTATCTGTATGTGATCATTGGTCTACAGAAAGATGATGTAATTTTTTAAATTTAAAAATGATGTCTTTCGGTCTTAACGACCATTTAGCCAGTTACAGTTTTGTATGTTTCTGAGTATTAATTATGAATTGATAATTTTGTATGTCTTTGATTACTAGTTGACTTTGATGAATTGAACTTACACATTTAAGACGAACACAAACACTCAGCCCACGAGCCGGGGAAATTAACCAGACGAAGTTAAATTCCCGTCCCGGCCGGGAGTCGAACCCCTGACCCCAATGGCCAAAAGCCAGCACGCTATACATTCAGCCATGCAGCCGGAGAAGAAGATGTTTAGAAGTTGAGCGAGAAGAACTGACAACAGAGTCGATTGTTCTAGTGATGTTACGGAATCAGGAAAGTTGGGATCATATACTGCATATGCAAAAAGTGTACTAAAAGAGAAGAAAAGGAGTTGGATGCTTATGAATGTCAGTAAAGGAGAAACGAAGAAAGAAAAAGCCTAAGTGTAAAAGCGCGATGCCGCCCTGAAGTAATGCGAGAGCTGTTCCGGGCGGAGATGCACATCGTGGGAAAAGGGTGTGTGGATCCGTGGTAGTGTGTCGGCCTCCGGATCCCAAGATAGCGGATTCAAACCCGGCAGAGGTAGTCGGATTTTTGAAGGGCGGAAAAAAGTCCATTCGACACTCCATGTCGTACGATGTCGGCATGTAAAAGATCTCTGGTGATACATTTGGTATTTACCCGACAAAATTAATTAAATCTCAGCCATAGACGCCCAAGAGAGATCCGGTTTACTCTGTCTGCCATCTAACGGACCTAGAGTAAAACGGAACGTCGAAATTGACAAGCAGACAGCCAGATGGCGTCAAATCGAAATGTCTGCACACGATAGCTGAGGCCATACGATTATTATTATTATTATTATTATTATTATTATTATTATTATTATTATTATTATTATTAGGCAAGAGAGCGAACCGTTCACAAGTACCTCATGAAATATTTTCTACACAAAATAACAATTATTATTATTATTATTATTATTATTATTATTATTATTATTATTATTATTATTATTATTATTATTATTATACTGTCGTTGCTCCATTTGAATCACTAATTCAGACAGCTAACATGACTGTAAATACTGGGCGTCACTTAAGAGGCGTGCTAGGAAAATGATAAGTTTGATAGAAAATGCTGTTGCATATCAGTCTGCCTAGCTCACTGAAACACATGCAGTATGTACTCGACACTGCCTACGACGGTTGCATATCATATATCAGAGGGATTGGCCGAGCATGGAACGGATCTCTAGTATCGCTTGTGCGTCGGGTATTTTCATGGAAATAGCAAGCATATTCTTGCCCACACCAGGGTATCGCATACAAACTCAGACTAAACGCACGACGTTTATACTCTGCGCTACGGCAGTTACCTCAGCCGAACTTATGTGCGCGCAGCCGCCCGTCTTTAAGCAGGTGTACAATCCTATATGAAATATTACCTTATAAAAGATGCTAGAAGTGTCCTCCTTCCTGTGTTATACAGGCATTGTATCCGGTAACCACATTCTGGCTGACGCGGGTGAGTTCTACCACTGCAATACTTTTGATTTCATACGTAATTATTCCTTTCAGTTCGTCTAATGTGTGGGGATTTGTTCGATACACTGTTTCTTTCGTTTTATTATCCCACAAGTAAAAACCACACACACTGTTAGACCTGGATAACGAGGGGGAAATAGACCAGCATTGATCACTCTGTATCCAATACGGTCGGGATAATAAGAGAACACGCGTCAAAGAATGGAGATCAGACAGGAAAAGGAGGATGGAATGTGCAAAGGGATATGTGATTAGTAAGGCGAGGATTTTGTCATGAAAGTCTACTTTCATCCTCAATCTAAAATTTTAGGCTCATAAGTCTAAAATCTACACTGCCGGACAAAAACGTTTTATGCACCTAGGAGGGGTTGAAAGTAAATGAAACTACATATGCTGAAAGACCATGTTCCTTTATTGAACTGATTACAATATGGTATGAAAGAGGCATCCCCGTCGGCAGTTACAGGTGGAATGTTGGCGCTAGGTCAGTAGGATGTCACCCTCTCCCCACCCGTTCGGATAGTGTCAAACAGCCTTTGGATCCTCTCCTGAGCCATGTTCGTCCACAGTTGTTGCAGATGTCCCTCCATATCCTGCAGGTTTGTACGGGGACTGAGTCCACTTCTAATGTCATCCCACACGTGTTCAATAATGGAGATTTCCGGCAATCTTTCTGGCCACGGGATAACCTCCACATGGTCTAGGCAGTCCATAGACACATGTTCTGTGTATGGACGTGCATTATCTTGTTGGGACACTGTCCCATGGTGTGGAACCATAAGGGGTAGGACGCGCAGACGCAGAAAGTTTGTGACGTATCGCTGTGTCGTTAAAGTCTGCCGAAGCACTATTAGAGGTCACCTGAACACGTATCGTATGGCTCCCCACACCATGATGTCAGGGTTATGCCTGTGTGTCTTTCCACAATACGGGAAGGATCTCTCATCTGCCCTCGACGCCACGAAACCCGCACACGGTGGTCTTCGGAGGTTATGGAGAAGCGAGACCCATCACTGAGCTGATGCAACGCCAGTCGTCGTCTGTCCATGCCTCTCGGGCAAGGCACCATACCAAAAGCAGCCACCGGTGTTCTGGTGCCAATGGCAACCGACGCATGGGGCGGTAAGATCGCAATCCGGCGGATGCGAGTCGTCGCGACACTGTGCGGGAACTAACAGTTTGTTGTAGAGTCTCCAGTACTTGTTCTCGGATAGCGGGTGCCAAAGTTATGGGATCCCGCGATGATTGGCGCACGATACGACGCTCCTCCTCCGAGGTGGTGTTTCTTGGTCGACCCGAACCTGAACGACGTGACTGGGGGCCCTCATGTACCCACTGAGTCAAACATCGGGCCACTGCTACATCTGAATGGCCCTCATGCCTGGCAACTGCACAATACGACGAACCGGCCTCATGCAGTCCCAAAATGCGGCCTCTGTCAATTGGTGAATAGGCTGTCTAACGCGTATGCTAGGCATCGCGGGTGCTTCGTACTGTACGTAGTCCTCTCTGCACGTCTTGCTTAACGTCTGACTCACAGTAGCTGACTGGTAACAACTTATGGACAACAGAACGGTGTCATCACGAATGCACTCTGGTGGGAGATCTACACATTACAGATCCTAGTAAATCGAATTATTTACTCACTCATCAATGATACGCATATATACCGAAATGCGATGACATTGGACCACCCCTTCTGGGTGCTTAACTTTTTTGTCCGGCAGTGTACTTCAGTCGATTTGTGAAGGAAATACATGGGTTCTATTGTTCCAATAAATGCCTATTTCATGCACTAATGCCTGTATTGAATATATTTGCATGTTAAGTGCCTCGAACGACAAGTAAATCTTATTTTTCCACCCATCTGCACTTTGTTAGCTTTCTTCGACAGATAGCGGCTGAAACCATACATTCTTTGCCGGTAGCTACCAAGACAGGCACTTAAATGTGATTAAAGGACAACAGCGTTCTTTCTGTCCTCTGATTTTTCTAGGAACGAGTTGGCCTTGAATCTGCACCATGTACTGGCCAACGCCAAGATTTTCAGTGGTCTCACGTACATTTCTTCCGTGTTTGGACAGCTAACTTCCAAAATAGAGCAGCTTGGAGAGAGAGAATTACCTCTCGTGCAAGCTGTAGGGATTGTTCGTGAGGTGGAGGCGACCATTGCTAATCTTAATGGAGTAATAGGAGATGAGATCAGTGCCATATTTCACAGCATACTGCAGAGTTATCCCCGCTGGATGGACGTTTTAGCCATTGCTGCTGTTCTCGAAATGAAAGCACCACCTCCAGGTTTCACCCCAGCAGAGCTAGCTGCTCTTAAATACTATCCCCTGACATCATGTGAAATGGAAAAGTTATTTTCACAATTTAAAAATATATTAGCCAACAGCGGGCGAAGTTTTACTGTTCAAAGTTTGCAACAATATCTGGCTGTCCATTGTAACATATGCTGACTATGATTAATTTGAAGTCTCTTGTTTAAATAACTAATGTCTGGAAGAGATGAGTGTCTTCGACTGTATTATTATTTGTTCCAAGGGTACACTTTCTCCGCCTATTTGAACTGTGTACTTCTCCACTATGGCCATTTCTGACTGTGACTAAGAACTTTTAAGAATTTCTAAAACTTTCTTCTCCGGTGGTTAGATTGCTCTGACGGCCTATGTCCCAATTAATCGCCAGAGAAATTTAACTTGTTTTAGTTGGTAAACCTTTTATTCGGTAATTGTTCTTGTATGTGCCGAAGTTGTCAACACTTAGCCTGGTGCCTCTTCTAATGCCATCTGCCTAATACATGCCTGAAACGAAGCTCTCTAACCAATCAGAGTGTATGGAAATTTAGCCTATCAGCGCTATGGATTCGAATTTGATCTAGAACTTTCCCCTGCAGAGCTTAATGAGGGCGCTTTTGGGCCGTCTTGTCTGATTTCCTCCGGTGATACAGAGTGCGACTTGACGGAGGTTAGAGTGATCAGGAGTCGAGAGGCAGGAGGTGGCTGGCTTTAAGGAGATACAGTGCTAACAGTTAATGGCAGAATTTACCTAAATATGTCATTGTGCTGGCGTGTGTTTTATGGGGACGATTTCAGCAGTTTTCCTTAACATCTAATATGTAATATTTTAATTTCATTTTTCTCAAATGAAGGACCTTCTGCGCAGAATTCGGACTCAATTTATATTCCCTACTTGGAAAATATTTAATGTAAGGGAGCACGAGTGGTCACCCTCTGAACTCTCCCCTCTTACTTTTGAGCTGGGTGACTAATGTTGTTCAATATATCAATTTTGGAAATTTGTCTCGGAATTTAAAAGTTCCCCTTTTAGTCACACATTCTAGCATGGCATCGGCCTGTGTGTTATTGGACTTTGTGATCACATAGGTTTTCGTCTTTTCCAGAACATTCTTCTAAGGAGTGCTGGTGCTTCACCTCCTTGCCTTTTGTTAACGGCCTATTTTAGTAACATTTTCTTTTCCTTCTTAAGACCTAGTAGAATGGGTAATATGCCCCTGTATACTCGTTATGGTTTTGCGAGTCTACGTTCAGGTGCCCCTGGGGAACAGTATTTAATCAGGTTGTGAAATTTTGTAATATTAAACCAACCATGGGGAAACCTGTATATGGACAAGATGAAGTGGGGTTACCCAATTAGTTACTAGTGTGTTGAGAATGTTACAAGCGACATATCGCTTAATTGAGGTCCGTTTCTGTGTATTTGGAGCTCAGACTATAATGTGTACCTGTGTGGAGCAATTATGCTCTTTCGTATGTAGGTTAACGACTGGAAGTTTCTCCAAATTAATCTTGTACCAGATTACGGACTTCTAAGTCCAATGTACTGATGAAGCTGTCTAGCTTTTTGTTAAATGTGAGTATTCTCAAGTAATTTTTCAACTACTTCTTGTAAAGTCATTAGATTAGTCTAATTAGGTTTTAAGAGAAGAAAGAAATGAAATTTCCAATTTTTACTAAAATAAATGTTTGCTCTAAGTTACCCCATGTCCAGCCATTCACACCACGCGCTTCCTTACCTCTGCGTTCCACGATAAATCCCGGTATCAATAATAATACTTACAGTAAAATGTCATAGTATTATGCAGATGTATTATTATCAATACTATTATTTTTATTACTTTTACCTTTTCCTGATTTTGATGACCACTCTTTTCTTGGCGTAAATCCTTTATCTGACTATGAAGTGGCATGATTCATATATGCTGAGTATTTTTAAATGCTAAGGAGCTGGTGTATCCGCGTTGGTTTTCAGCGCCTATTTTTACCATTTTAGTGCCGATTTTGCAATTTTAAGTGCATATTTGCCTGCCTATTTTAGGCACTTTTAGTGGCTATAAATCCTCACCGTAGTAACCGGATTGCACTAGGAGCTCGGACGTCACCAACCCACACTTCCAAGTAGGGAGTCCATTGAAGTTACCCCGTTAGTCACCCTTTCCTACAGGCACTGGGGAGAGCTACGGATAACGCTACCTTTGAAAGCAGTGAAGTCATACAACTGAAAAAGTAGTAGGATTACGAGGGAGGAAATGGAATTTCTTTGTTGAAGAACAACGTTTGGAACATAATTAAACTTGTGAAATAAATTATGGTGTCTGGTCAACCGACGACGTAGTGGTTTACATAACTGACATAGAGCAGAACAATAATATTAAAACCGCAACCACATTCGTGCTCTCCTCACTCTACATCACTATAATATTGATCAGGCAGCTAAACATGATCGAACAACATACCGTCATGGGATAGGCAATATAACATCGTAATTGAATTCGATTGTCACTGCAGGTTTACAAGACAATCAAGGTGGATAGAAAAAAAGGTATTACAAGGACGTTCTTAAGTATAATCTGATTAAATATCAAATTTACTTCAGCAACAGGGATGGCGCATTGTTCACGGGTGCTCACAGCATTTTGCATAACAACCAGGAAGACATGAGTGCGCAAAAAGAAGTAGGTCAAGAGAAGAACGAAAACTCACAGATGTGTTAGAATTGCGTAAGAATTCTTGGCTCTAGAATTACTTTCTTCAGCTACCTCAGAACAAATAATTTGTAAAACTGACACTCTCCGAAGATAATGGTTACATCCAACGGCAAGCGAGAGGTTCTTATGGTGGGAAAACTGACTGACTGATTCATGGATTGTTTGACAGGATGACTTATCGATTTATCTACCGTAATTGTTTATGAAACCTCTATGATAGATAATTGCAGAGATAAAAATCATAAGTACTGCAAGATATTTCTCGATATTTCCCCAGTTTGACATAAGAGTCACAGTTCCACAAAGAGGAAAGTTCCTCTCCGTTTTAATTACTGCGTTGATAGGGCAATATTACCTCATAGGGATTTCTGTATGTACCTAGGTAAGTTCTTCATTCAGTTAATCACATGTACGAGGTTATGAAGAAAGAGGGTGTGTAAGAATAGCAGCTAGAGTATGGCTCCAGTGTATGGCACCCTCACCAGGACTACTTGGTACCGAGAACTAGACAAAAATCAAAAGAAAGCATCACGATTTCCTTTGGGTGATCTCCGACAAACCTGTACTGTTACTAAAGTGTTGTAAACTTTGTGCTGGAAACTTGGGAGTAAGGAGACGAGATGCTTGACTATGTGGTGTGTTTCGAGTTGTCGGTGGTGAGTTGGTGTGGAATGGTATTTGTAGACGAATAAACTTGAGAGGAGCTTTACAATTTAGGATATACTCGTATCATAATATGAATATAAAGTTGGTATTCAAGACTACGAATTGCCCCTACATTTCCCTCGTGGGGTATATGAAATTCCCTGCACTTGCTGTAAGGTATACATTGCTCGTATCAAGGAATATGAACGAAATATTCGTCTCAACCAGCCAAACAAATCAGCAATAGCTGAGCACGCTCTATCGTTGGTTCTTGATGTCAAGTTCCAAGTCACTCGAGCTCTTACCCACACTAGACACTACAGGTCCAGGATTATATGGGAAGCTGTGGAAATACGTAGAAATCCTAACAATTTCAACAGGGACACTGGCTATCAATTAAGTAATACATGCTTGCCAGCCATTAAGCATTAACGCAGGTAGTTCCCTTCCCTGTCCCCTTCAGTACTGTTAATTCGTTTAGGTGTTTTTCAAATGCGTACGTTCGTCAACGCCCGATGTTAAATTCCAGGCTTCTGTGAATGTCATACCTTCATATGTGCGTTCACCTGTTATGTTATGTGACCCTCTCGGACTGATTCTGATGGTTTCGTCAGCTTCCGCTTCGAATGCTAGCACTGTACCGCGTCCGGGGAGTCATCTGGTGCTGAATGAACGCACAACTTCCATTTCTATTATAACATTTAAATTTAAAGCTCATTGTCTGAGAAGCCTTTCTCGCGGACAGTCGGGATTGTCTTCTGAAGACGCAGAGGAAAGTTATGTGCGAAATGTAAATAATTTCACCTTACTGAATTTTCTTGACACGGCATATGCCCGAAAACCTATATCATGTTTCATAACATTCAATATATTAGTTCTTAATTTCATGCCGATTTGAATTCTCTCTCCAGAGATATTTAAGATCAATTTATTGCTAAAGCTAACCTCAGTCCTGCAATATGTTAATCAATGGCTTTTATTTACACGATGACATCGTCAATCCCGGCTGAGGCATAGGCACGTTAAAGAAACCTTGCAGGACAAAAATTTAAACATCTCAGAGTTCATATTATCAATATCTATTAGAATGGATTTTAAACACACAGCGTAATAATAATAATAATAATAATAATAATAATAATAATAATAATAATAATAATAATAATAATAATAATAAATTATCGGAAGCACTGGTAACGACAGGATAACCAACAAAACCCGTGCCGAAAAATTACGTAAAGCCTCGACAGTCACCTGGAATATCTACAATAAGAAATCCCTTTCCATCCAATCCAAGCTGCATCACTACCATACAGTAGTTCTTCCTGAAGCACTCTAGGCGATTGAAACATCAACACTGACCATCAGTATCAATGGCATCGAGAAAATGGAATGGCAAATACTTAGGAAAATATTTGGACCAAAGTTCCAAGATGGAATATGGATGCGAAAAAGCTCGGAAGAACTCTACTCGCTGACCGAAAGATTCACTCCAATCGCCCGGAAAAGACGTATGCAATTCTACGGACATCTAGCACGAATGGACGACTCGCGACTGACCAAGAAAATCTTCCTCATTATCAGCGGAACCCGACAAAATAAAGTACGGTGGCTTGCTGACACCCAAAAAGATCTCGCAGAAGTCGGCGTTGACCCACTGACAACTACACGGACTACATTTAGACACAAAATTAACTTGCACAGCTTTGCAGCCAGACAATGTACAAGCAACTTGAAACTCCAGGAGGCATGGACTCAAGAAAGACGACAGACTCACAGTGCGAGGATGAAGAAGTTTTGGGAGGATAAGAGAAACAAGAAGAAGAATGCTAACTAGTGGTTCTACGTGCTCCTTAGAGGGCCTAACGCACATATATAATAATAATAATAATAATAATAATAATAATAATAATAATAATAATAATAATAATAATAATATTGCTTCTCTGGACATCGAGGCAGCATTCGGATGTAGGTAAAACCTGTGACATTACCGGGAATTGAACCGGGGACCTGACGGTGAGAGGTAGTCTAGCTACCTCTAAACCGTGGGGCAACTTTAAGCATGTTACAGTAAAAAGTTACGCATTTATTATTATTATTATTATTATTATTATTATTATTATTATTATTATTATTATTATTACCATCACCACAGGTTCAATTATAGTATCCAAAAGAAGAGAAACAATATGGCGTTGCAACTCCGATGGTACTTCATCTATCACCGAAAGCCTGAAAATTACGAGGTGACATGTAACTAGCGCGGCAAATCCTCTCGGCCGTTGTTCTTGTCTTCGTAGACCGGGGACACTACCTCATTGTTTCTTTCATAAGTTGCTTTATGTCCACCGACACAGATAGGTCTTATGGCGACAATGGGTGATGAAAGGCCTGGGAGTGAGAAGGAAGCAGATGTGGCCTTAATTAAGGTACAGCCCCAGTATTTCATTTGCCTGGTGTGAAAATGGGAGAGCACAGAAAACCATCTCAGTGTTGCCGACAGTAGGGTTCGAACTCACTATCTCCCGAATACTGAACACTGGCCGCACTTAAGCCACGGCAGCTATTGAGCTCGGTACCTCATTGTTAGATAACTGTTCAATTGTTGTCATATAAGCCGAATGGACCTCGAGGCAGCATTCAGTTGCAGGTAAAACTTCTGGCCTTGTCGGGAATTGAACGGGGGCCGCACGGAAGGAGGTAGTGTAGCTATCCCTAGGCCGTAGGGCCACTATCCGTATGTTACAGTAAAATGATACGCACTTTCATTTTTACAATTGGAGAATGCAGTGGTTCTCACTGTAATCCTGTGAGTTGGTTACGAGGTTCGGGTCACGTATGTGTGACCTTGCATTCGGGAGACATTTGGTTCGAAACTCACGGTCAGCAGCTCAGAAATTAGTTTTCCGTGGTTTCCCATTTTCGTACGAGGAAAATGCGCGGGTCTATACCTTAATTAAGACACCGGTCGCTTCCTTGGTCACCACTAGTCCTATCTACCTCATCGTCGCAGCAAGGCCTATCTGTGTCGGTGTGACGTGTAGAAAAGAGAATAAACAAAACAAATATAGCAGATACCAGCAAGCAGGACACCCTCGTAATATCCTTTGCCTCGTGATCTGATATCTGTGAATTACACATGTCGATAAATGATGATGATGATGATGATGATGATGATTATTATTATTATTATTATTATTATTATTTATTTTTTCTTTTCTTTTATCGATTTTAGCCAGCTGTGGACCACGTAAATAACTCCTCATGATTTAAACTTTCTTTGGAGCCAGTACTCCTTCATCCTCCTGCTTGCTGCTTCTTTTCTTTCAGCCGTCCATTGTTGTTTCTTCTTGGTCGCTGTTTCTGGCTCTAGGAAACCCTTAAATGAGTGTAGCTTTTTTCTGAAGGTGGTTCTATTGCGGATGTCTTGATGTGTGATGTTCATTTCTTGCAAATCCTGCTTCGTGTTAACAAGCCATTTTTCATAGAGCTGCCTTTCCTATTGGGCTTATTGAAGTGGTTAAAGATTTTCTTGGCAAGTCTGTGATCAGGCATTCTTGAAATATGTACAAAAACTTTAACTCTTCGTTTTAGAATGACATCTGAAATCCTACTGCATGTTTTATATATTTCTTTGTTACTGCGTAATCGATATGTGTCAGTACATTTCTATGGACCGAGGATTTTTCTTAGAATCTTTCTTTCCTTCTTCTCAATTTTATTCAATGTCTTTCCTGGTTATTATTATTATTATTATCATTATTATTATTATTAAGCCTATTATGAAACTTAGAAACTTATAGAATGTACGAGGGTTGTAAATAAAGTATTGGCAATATTTAATGAACCAACAAGTAAAATTTCAATACATTCCTTCACGGAAGTCACAAGATAAAACAATTAACATTTGCCAAATGTCATGAAGCCATTTGGAACCGTTGGCAAGGCGTTCTCTGTTGATGACAGTGACGGAGCACCATACAGCGTGGAGTACAGATGCTATGTAAGGAAATCGGTGGCCTTAGAGGTGTACCTTCAACTTCGGAAACAGGTTGAAGTCATAGGCCCTTATGGAATTATTTCTGGTGAGTACGGAGTGTGATCCAAGACCTTCCAATGCTACCGTTGCAATAAAAACTTGACATTGTTCGCGACACGACAACGTGCATTGTTATGCAACACGTTAGAGCGATCGTGTCGCAATAAACGGGGACGTTTGCACCGCATAGCCGGACACAGATGTCGCTCCAGAAATGGTCAATAGTAGTCAATGTTGATGGTTTGTCCCTCGTAGTCGTATGCCACAATCAGACGGGGTTCCTGTCGTAATTTGTGTGGATGTGGCGAACCTGGATGATGCCATTCATTTGTTTGTCGCATTAATTCAGGCTCATGGGCTCGAGCCCACGTCTCATCAATGGCGATAATACGCTGCAGAAATGCGCCTTCCTCCGTGCGGTATCTGTCCAGGTGGATGTCAGCCATTTCTGTACATCAGTGAGTTGATGTGGAACCAAACGGGACGTAATTTTCCTCATGTACAGATATGTAGTCAGTATGTACCACGCCGTTTGATAACTGAGACCAACTTGTGCGGATAATTTCCGGACAGTCTATTGATGCTCTACTGAAACAAGACCTTTCATGATGTTAAGCTGATCTTGAGGAATAGACGGCCAACTTCTGCGGCGCAAATCTGCTGTCTCATTCCGACGTGCATGGAATGCACAGACCCATCGTGCAGCCGTACAATACACCATCAATCAGTCAATACTGATGTGCATTTAGGGCAGTCGTGCAGGTGGCAGATTCCCTATCTGTTGTTTTCCTAGCCTTTTCTTAAAGGATTTAAAATAAATTGGAAATTTATTGAACATCTCCCTTGGTAAGTTATTCCAATCCCTAACTCCCCTTCCTATATATGAATATTTGCCCCAATTTATCCTCTCGAATTCCAACTTTATCTTCATATTGTGATCTTTCCTACTTTTAAAGACGCCATTCAAACTTATTCGTCTACTAATGTAATTCCACGCCATCTCTCCGCTGACAGCTCGGAACATACAACTTAGTCGAACAGGTCGTCTTCTTTCTCCCAATTCTTCCCAGCCCAAACTTTGCAACATTCTTGTAACGCTATTCGTTTGTCAGAAATCACCCAGAACAAATCGAACTGGTTTTTTTCTCCAGTTCTTGAAGCAGGTAATCCTGGTGAGGGTCCCATACACTGCAACCATACTCTAGTTGGGGTCTTACCAGAGACTTATATGCCCTCTCCTTTACATCCTTACTACAACCCCTAAACACCCTCATATCCATGTGCAGAGATCTGTACCCTTTATTTACAATCCCATTTATGTGATTACCCCAATGAAGATCGTCCCTTATATTAACACCTAGATACTTACAATGATCCCCAAAAGGAACTTTCACCCCATCAACGCAGTAATTAAAACTGAGAGGACTTTTCCTATATGTGAAACTCACAACATGACATTTAACTACGTTTATCAACATACCGTTGCCTGCTGTCCATCTCACAACATTAACGAGGTGACGTTGCAGTTGCTCACAGTCTTGTAACTTATTTATTACTCTATACAGAATAACATCATCTGCAAAAAGCCTTACCTGAGATTCCACTTATTTACTCATATATATATGAGTAAATAAAGGTCCAAAAATACTGCCCTGAAGAATTCCCCTCTTAATTATTACAGGGTCAGATAAAGCTTCGCATACCCTAATTCTCTGAGATCTATTTTCTAGAAATATCGCAAGCCATTCAGTCACACTTTTGTCTAGTCCAATTTCACTCATGTTTCCCAGTAGTCTCCCATGATCCACCCTATCAAATGCTTTAGACAGGTCAGTCGCAATCCAGTCCATTTGATCTCCAGAATCCAAGATATCTGCTATATCTTGCTGGAATCCTACAAGTTGAGCTTCAGTGGAATAACCTTTCCTAAAACCGAACTGCCTTCTATGGAATCCGTTATTAATTTCACAAACATGTCTAATATAATCAGAAAGAATGCCTTCCCAAAGCTTACATGCAACGCATGCCAAAATTACTGGCCTGTGATTTTCAGCTTTATGTGTATCACCCTTTCCTTTATACACAGGGGCTACTCTAGCAACTCACCGTTCATTTGGTATAGCTCCTTCAAGCAAACAATAATCAAATAAGTACTTCAGATATGGTACTATATCCCAACCCATTGTCTTTAGTAAATCCCCAGAAATCTTATCAATTCCAGCCGCTTTTCTAGTTTTCAACTTTTGTATCTTATTGTAGATGTCATTGTTATCATAGGTAAATTTTAATACTTCTTTAGCATTATTCCCCTCCTCCATCTGGACATTTTTCTTGTAACCAACAATCTTTGCATACAGCTGACTGAATACTTCTGCCTTTTGAAGATCCTCACATACACACTCCCCTTGTTCATTAATTATTCCTGGAATGTCCTTCTTGGAACCTGTTTCTGCCTTAAAATACCTATATATACCCTTCCATTTATCATTAAAATTTGTATGACTGCCAGTTGTGCTTGCTATCATGTTATTCTTAGCTGCCTTCTTTGCCAGATTCAATTTCTTAGTAAATTCCTTCAATTTCTCCTTAACTTCCACAGCCATTTCTGACTCTATTTCTTTCCAATCTGCACCTCCTTCT
The DNA here is from genome assembly GCF_040414725.1 of Anabrus simplex. Taxonomy (NCBI): domain Eukaryota; kingdom Metazoa; phylum Arthropoda; class Insecta; order Orthoptera; family Tettigoniidae; genus Anabrus; species Anabrus simplex. The sequence goes on from NC_090267.1 coordinate 35,578,579, forward strand.
TAGTCTCTTTATTTCTCTATTATAATAAGGTGGGTCTTTACCATTTCTTAGCACCATTAAAGGTACAAACCTGTTTTCACATTCCTCAACAATTGCTTTAAAGCCATCCCAGATTCTGTTTACATTTTTTTATTTACCATTTTCCACCGATCATAGTTACTTTTCAAAAACTGCCTCATTTCTGCTTCATCAGACATATGGCACTGGCTATAGCAGTACCATACGGTAATGCATTAATACTCGAAATGCAATTTTTGCCACGCGCAACGTTGATTTTATTTCAATAACGTTGATCACCTTTTCGAAACATGCTTTAGAGCGGTGAAATCGACAGTCTTGACTTCGACTCCACACAGCAACAACACTCCCGACTGGATGATCGGCAAATGCACACTACATATCGACTACAGCGCCATCTGACCACTTCCGTATCCTATTTGCTCATGACCGATCTCCTGCGAGAGTCTAGACTACGTTGCCACTACTTTATTTTCAGCCCTCGTAATGTACATAGAGGGAATGAAAAACAGAGGGAGTCAAAGACAATTATTTTCTCGTCCATATTTTGAAAATTCCCGGACGAGATGTGGAACTAAGGAGGCACATAGATATAGTCGTAGTATTGAAGGTTGTGTTTGACAGTTCTTAGAGGGAGGTGGGTTTACTGCTTGCCTGGGTGGGGAGAAGGAAATAGGGGGTATGGTTGCCACGGAAACGTGGGTGGACCCACTGCGGTTGCCATGGAGATAAGCCTGCTGGCCGGCTCGTGTTGCTTGGAGTTGCCAAACCTCTCGCTTCTGAGTTACGTACACCAGAACACAGAGGTCTGAACGAACGAACAAGTGATCCGGAAGAGAGGAGAACGAGAAAGGAATGCAGGAATGTGACAACACCGTGTAACGCTCCTTCCTCCAGCCCCATCTGCCAAAATGCTCCTTTTAATATTACGGGTATAGATGTAAATAGAAAATCGTGGAAGAGGATAGTTAATATGCAGAAGCTTAAAGGGGGAACGTTAAAAGACATCAGTCTCTAACAAACATGTCTGTGTGTGTGTCAGGATAATGTTAGTCTAAAAACGGGAAATTAATAATATATTAATACCCAATTCAATAGAAACATCAGTGAAACAACTCAATCTTCTCAGACAACAAGCAGCAAAGGTAGGGCTACACATTTCACTTGAGAAAATACAATACATCACGAACATCAGTGGATCATCTTGTACACTGCATTTGGAGCAAGGGACGATCAACAGGTGTAAGAACCTGGGAAAATGGCTGGAACCAAATTTCTCCGAAGGATTAGAATTATCAACCTGAGTCAATAAGCTAGGTGTGGCATACCAACTGACCAAGAACTCCTACAATCAAGAGAGTCTCTCCAGAAACACTTAAATGAAGCGCTACACGTCAGTCATTCGCCCTGAAGCCTTATATGCTTCAGAATAACTAATTATCAACAGGAAGTGACTCAAAGACAAGCTCGAAATCCACGAGAGAAAAATATTGAGGAAGATATTAGGAGGATTACTCAAGGAAGGGAACGAATAAAAAAGGCTACCCAACCAAGAGCTCTAGAAATACTGCGAAAAATCACGGACGTGACCAGCAAGAGACACCAAGCATTTTATGGACACGTCTACAGGATGCATCATGCCAGATTGACTAATCAGCTTCTCGTTTACTGGCGAAATAGGAAGACCAAGTCACCGTGGTTGATGGAAGTAAACAAAGATCTGCAGGAACTGGGAGGAACAGAGAGGGAAAGACCGGACATCTCTCAGGAGGATGCTTAAACACATATAAGCTACCAGGACAAACCACCAAGAAATAAGACAGGTACTCTCTGGACAATGGAGAGAGAGGATCAACACAGCCAGAGGATGCGCAATTACTGGGCAAACACAATATCGTGGTCCTTAGCCGACCTATACGAGATGATGATAATAATGATCATAATAATGATGTTTTTGTTTGTCCAACCCTTGTCCCGTTTCTCTACGGGGTCGGGTATGAGGTGAGAGGAATCGGTCGTGGCGGGTTTTTGTGACCTGATGTCCTTCCTGGTTTCAGCCTCATCAGAGATATTAATCAGATGGAGTGAATGACGTTATATATGATAGTAAAAGGTGAGAGGGTGATACCTGGTGCTGGCACATAGCCTACTCCTGTCGAATAGCACCAAGAGGTCTGCTCAAGGCTTAACGTCCCCATCTGACGGACGAATCACCATCAACAGCGTCATATGCCCTCACTCCATATGAGCACTGCGGAGAGGTTTGGGATTTAATCCAGGCTTTTGGCACGCAATCTAGTGATTAGAAATTCTGTACCACCACCTCCCCTACACTGCCGGCCAACATTCTGATGGTGAAAATTCTTCAACCGACGGGACTCGAACAGGATAACCTCGGTGACAGAGCGTTTAGACTTCAACTCCTTAACGATTATGGCCACCAGGCGGTTTAAAATAATAATAATAATAATAATAATAATAATAATAATAATAATAATAATAATAATAATAATAATAATAAGTTCGAATTCGTAATTTTCTGGTAATGATAAGGAGTATGCCAGTGAGAATATGGAGATAGTATAAAAATACCTAAGCTGTCCGTAAGAAATCGCAATGGCGGAACATACGGCCCAATATATGGCGACCTGATAGTAGTACATAATTACCTGGGGTTGTTTTGTGCTCTAGTTGTGTTCATGTCAGTCACCAAATGGGTCGCAAGTCAGATGTGACATAGTGGGCCAACGTTTTTGGGCGTGCCCATGAACGGTAAGCTAATGTCGCGTCCTAGTTTGTAGGTGTGTCGGAGCGGACTGTCCAGAGGATGTACAAAGATTGATGTACCTCATCTTTCGCCTTACAATTTTCTTCTTCTTTGCTTGCCTTATCTATTCCGGATGTCGGCTGTCATCATTGCCATATTTCGCTTGTCGATCTCCAGTCTTGTAGAGTTGAGCGGAGTTCACTCTCTCTAGTTCACCCACCAATCAATTCCTCTTCTACCAGCTCTTTTTCTATCGTACATTATGACTTATAGAAGTAGATATTTTGATCGTTCTCCCATGGATATTGAAGCTATTTTTTTTAACGTACGTAATTAATTGATGTTGGTAGTTCTTTCCACGAAGAATCTTTTCATTTGTGACGTATGAGATTCCCGAAATCCATGTATAATCCCACATTTCAAAAGATTGTATCAACCGCTAAATATATGCTTCAAAACCATATAAACCGTATATAAATGCTGAGAGGGGCCTCCGTGGCTCAGACGGCAGCGCGTCGGCCTCTCACCGCTGGATACTGTGGGTCAAATCCCGGTGACTCCATGTGAGATTTGTGCTGGACAAGGCGGAGGCGGGACAGGTTTTTCTCCGGGTACTCCGGTTTTTCCTGTCATCTTTCATCCTAGCAACACTCTCCATTATCATTTCATAGCATTTATCACTCATTAATAAATCACCTTGGGAGTGGGGACCCCATTGTAATAACAGCCTATATATGTTCCATTCATTACATCCCTGACCCGGTCAGTGACTGGAAAAGAGGTTGTAGGTTTTCTTCACAGATGCTGAGAAGATATATCATATTACGATCCTCTCCTTCAGGGTTAGGCTTACGTCACTGTAACGTAGTAGAAACTATCTTTTGCCTTTATGAAAATGATGATACTTCCTCTCTCAGACCTACATCAAATGTCTATCAAAAGGTCCCGATGTTCGTATATCAATCAATCAATCAATCAATCAATCAATCAATCAATCAATCAATCAATCAATCAATCAATCAATCAATCAATCAATCAATCAATCAATCAATCAATCAATCAATCAATCAATCAATCAATCAATCAATCAATCAATCAATCAATCAATCAATCAATCAATCAATCAATCAATCAATCAATCAATCAATCAATCAATCAATCAATCAATCAATCAATCAATCAATCAATCAATCAATCAATCAATCAATCAATCAATCAATCAATCAATCAATCAATCAATCAATCAATCAATCAATCAATCAATCAATCAATCAATCAATCAATCAATCAATCAATCAATCAATCGCCTGCATTTAGAGCATTCGCTCAGGTGGCTGATACCCTATCTATTGTTTTCCTAATCTTTTCTTAAATAATTGCAAGGAAATTGGAAATTTACTGAACATCTCCCTTGGTAAATAATTCCAGTCCCTAATTCCTCTCCCTATAAATGAATATTTGCCCCAATTTCTCTTCTTGAATTTCAACTTTATCCTCATATTTTGATCTTTACTTTTTTAAATACCTCTCAAACTTATTCGTATACTAATGTAATTCCATGCCATCTCCCCACTTACAGCTCGGAACGTACCACTTAGTCGAGCAGCTTGTCTCCTTTCTCCCAAGTCTTCCCAGCCCAAACTTTGCAACATTTTCTTAACACTACTATTTTGCCGGAAATCACCCAGAACAAATATAACTGCTTTCCATTGGGTTATTTCCAGTTCTGTTCTCGAATCAAGTACTCCTGGAGAGGGTCCCGTACACTTGAACCATACTCTAGTTGGGGTTTTGCCATATATGCCCTCTCCTTTAGATCCTTAATACAACCGCTAAATTTCTTCATTTCCTTGTGCACAGATCTATACCCTTTATTTACAATACCGTTTATGTGGTTACCCCAATGAAGATCTTTCCTTATATTAACACCTAGGTACTTAGTGATTCCCATAAGGAACCTTCACCCCATCAACGCAGTATTAAAACTGAGGGGAATTTTCCTATTAGTGACACTCACAAGGTGACTTTTAACCCCGTTTATCATCATATCATTGCCTATTGTCCATCTCACAACATTATCGAGGTCATTTTGCAGTTGCTCACAATTTTGTAACTTATTTATTACTCTGTAGAGTGTAACATCATTCGCAAAAAGCCTTACCTCTGATTCGTGTTCTTTACTGGTGGATCGTTGTAAAGTTTTATCTAGTTTACATTGCCAGTAATTTCAGATCAGCGTCATAACACTGAGTGATGCCAGTCATTGCCGTACTGCATGTGTAGTAGCTGCAAATTGGTATCATACCCGGTAAGAATTATGTCAAACACTCTACGAAGGTCCATCTCAACCAGTTTTGGAAAGGACATTAAGAAAGTAATTGCACTGGAATGTCATAAAGGAAAGAGTACCACGGAGGCGACACCTACTAACAGTGTGTCACATTGCAGCACTTTTGAAATTGATTTTGACAATTGAGAACCCCAGGTTAGAGCAGTACATTCTTCGAAAAAAACATCTTAAGTTTATAACCCTTATTGGTTCAAAGACCGGATCCAGAAGGACCTTCCCTAAATTATTGGCTGATTTATACAAAAGACTTCATTATAACAGTTGTACTAATTTTAGTCAAAGGTTCTATTTATACATTTTGGAACCACACTTGTCGACTTTAAGACTTTAGTCACATATAATTAGACATCTATATCTTTCAAACTATTTACTACCATTTTTTTTATCGCATTCGTTACCTTTTGACATTAGCGCAACCTGTAAATGCTACATAAAGATTTAGAAATAAATAAAATAAAATAATTAAATACATAAAAAATAAATAAATATTGTCCCATGAATACTGTGTTCTTTCGTATTTGAATGATACGAGGCACAAGCGAACACTGCTCTAGTGAAACTTGTCATTAGGTGTTGTCATGCTGTAGACAGACGGTTCCTTTCATGGAATTTTGGAAGGGGTTTTAATACCAACAGCTTCTCGCGCGTCCTTCTTATATAAACAATATTTCTATGTGTGATGGTTATTAGGCTTGGGTCTCAAAGGATTATCTGCTTTCCGTGTAACTTCACTTTGGAAACACGATCGCAAGGACACCGTTATTTCTTATTTTTCCCTCCCGCTACTTAAATAGATCGAGAACAGAAAAAACTGTTTTTCAGGCAGAAGGTAAGTGAATATTGAAATCCCGACGACTCCTTCAGCTTTATTACTCGATTCCCATTAATGGCAGATATCTCTTCAGTTCACTCCATGAGGCCATTACAGTATAACATAAAATGCTGCCTACCGGGCGAGTTGGCCGTGCGGTTAGGAGCGCGCAGCTGTGATCTCGCATGCGGGAGATAGTGGCTTCGAACCCCACTGTCGGCAGCCCTGAAAATGGTTTTCCGTGGTTTCCCATGTTCACACCAGGCAAATGCTGGGGCTGTACCTTAATTAAGGCCACGGCCGATTCCTTCCCATTCCTAGGCCTTTCCTTTCCCATCGTCGCCATAAGACCTATCTGTATCGGTGCGACGTAAGGCCACTAGCAAAAAAAAAAATGCTGCCTCGGTGAATAAGTGTGGAATGTTCGACTTATGTTTCGAAGTTCACGTGTTCGATTACGGCTGTCATCTGTCGTGGCGCACCACTTCAGAAGATCTGGAACTCTATTGCTGAAGCTGTATTATTATTATTATTATTATTATTATTATTATTATTATTATTATTATTATTATTATTATTATTATTATTATTATTATTATTATTATTATTATTTATACCAACAGTGCAGAACATGGACTAACCGGTAATCAAGTTTGAAGCCTGTGGGTAAGAGGCAGAAATGATACCCATATATTATGAGAATGGGTAGGATTTATAGGTAATAAAAACGGGGAAACCAACCGAACGCCGAAGCGGGACGAGCACAACGAAGCTGCCAATAACAGATGCTATATTCCAAAGCGACAAACAACGTATCGACCACCTGATACGCAAGAATTGAATATATTCTTGGTATTCTTGAAAATACAGCGACAGCCTCCCCCCTCCAAGGTTGCTAGAGTTAAGCAGCATTGGGCATGGTCAGTACCCGGATAGGTGATCATAAACGTCTACAACCTGTCGCTGAACCATACTCATTTGTAAATCGAACACCTCAAACATGGTCAAACACATCGCGATGCTGAATTTGCGCGAAGCTCGAATTCGAAATTTTTCCTAATACAGAAATCATGTTTAACTTACATTTATTATTATTATTATTATTATTATTATTATTATTATTATTATTATTATTAATATATACTTATTATTCGTATATTTATCTTCTTAACAGTCCAGGTGAGGATGGGAAAAGAGACACCGGTACTGGAAACCATTTGAACTAACAGATCCATTTGGATATGTACATACATCTTGGCCAAACAGTTTTAAGATATGTTTTTTTAGATAAATAAGTTGTAAAATAATGTACAGAATGTCTATATTGTAGCAAGTCATACTTTCTCAAAGGCTTCAAATCAGGGGCTCTACGAACAGCTTATCTCCGTATGATACGACCCATCCTAACCTGTGGTTTTCCTGCCTGGAGTTCCACCACATTCGCAAATACAAACAAACTTCAGGAAATACAGAGTCGGGCGGAGGAGCTAATAACTCACCGTTCCCATCTTAATTCGGCTAACCTCCTGTCAATAGAAACCATTGTCAAAAGAATGAACTTGATCGTGCTCCGAAACTCCCTCGCTGGCTCCATTAACCTTGATCCGTTTCGCCGCCATTCCCTATCCTTTCGCTCTGTATGCAAAGGCGTTAACCCTGCCCTCCTACCAATCCGGATACTACGGTCGCTCCGCACATCTTTGGAATGAGCTACCACCTGAAATAAAAGCCTTGCCTGTAACGCACTTCACAAAACATATACAAAATATGTAAATGTCTGTGTGTGCATGAACGGGAGTGAAAGTGTTGTCGGGTGAATGGATTACTTTACGAGTGTAAATATGTGAATAAAACAACTTAGCTTTTTGGGTCTGTGAATCAACTAACGTACGAGGGCGAATCAAAAAGTAAGTTACACTAGATCGCCGCGAGAGTACGCTGTGTGTCGTGAACGTGGCCAATACAAGCAAGCTACAGTAACTGCTGACGCGTCCGATAGGAAGGTTAGTGTGGTATCCAGTAATGTTCTGTGTGTAGAGCGGGCTAGGATCAATGGCGCGTAGCTGGATGTTCACTCCAAATTCTAGGTGCGTACAACGATCAGACTTCTATGGGCTAAACGGCTCAATTGCACGGACATTCATCTTGAAATCACTGCTGTGTATGGTGGGCGTGCAATTTCTCGCCCAGGTATTGTAAAGCGGTGTAAGCAAATGGACGCCATGCACACGGATCTCACGGACGAATATGGCGAAGGCAGTCCCGCAACGTCCAGTAACGTTTAAAATGTTGACAGTGTGTATGGAGTCATTAGAGAGAATGGGCGCATAATACTGCAGGAAATTGCCAACATGCTGAACATTTCGTATGGCAGTGTGTTCTCCATTGTTCACCAGCGTCTTGGATTTCGTAAACTATGTCGAAGATGGGTCTCACGTCTGCTCATCGATCATCACAAGGGACAACGTTTCCAATCGTATTCTGTGGAGGGAAACGACTTTATGCGGCGAATAATCACAGGGGATGAAACATGTGTACACCACTTCAGCCGCGAAACAAAGAGAACATCAATGGAATGGATGCACACCACATCACCACCACGAAAGACGGAAAGGTAATAGCGACAGTGTTCTTTAACATGGGGGTGTGGTGCACGTGGAATTTATGCCGAAAAGTACGAAAATCAACTCGGTTTCATATTTTCAAACTTTGAACCGCCTGCGTAAGACAATTGAAGAAAAACTGGGGAAAATTGAGCGCCGGTGTGATTTTGTTGCGCGGTAACGCACCACCTCACACGGCCCAACTAACATCCGGACTACTGCAGCAATTCAAGTGGGAGGTATGGCAACATTCTCCATACAGTCCAGACATAGCGCCATGCGATTATCATGTGTTCGGTAAGCTGAAAGAGGATCTCGGTGGACGACGATTCCGAGACGATGAGGAGATAAAGTAAAATAAACTCGTGCCCTCAACCCGATGTGGTGCAGCTCTTTTCAGACTCACCGCAAATGGAGGGGAGCTGCATGCTCCATTTCGACATCATTCCTGCCCTTCTGCCATTACTAAATTTCTGGTAGTACCGGGAATCGAACATGGACCTCTGAAGACGGCAACTCATGGTGCTAACCGTTACTCTACGGGGCGGATTACGAGGAGGTGAAAGCAGCTGTATACTGGTGGTTACGTAGTACTGGAGATGGTATCTACGCATCCGGAATCGAGAAGTTGGTTGAACGTTCCGAGAAATGTTTACAGCCTCTTGGGGACTATGTGGAAAAGTGAGCTTACATTGTATGTTGTCATGGCCGTGTTGCCTATGCGTAAGTGGTTTCATAATTGATCATAACTTGGAAGTGTAACTTACTTTTTGATTCGCCCTCGTACACGGGGCTTGCCCTTTTTCACTAGACCACCCATGAAATCTGTATGATTGTGGTAAAGAAATAGATAGTAAACAATACAGTTAATGTTGTATTCCTTAAACATGAAAGCCACAAAAATAAAAATAATTCAGGTCATAGCACAAGTGTTACACTTTTGTTATGTCGATCACAGCGAGCTGAGTGACAAGGCCAACATAAACAACAACAAAATATGTGCAAAGAGCAGAAATTTCTCGCCATATTGTGAACAAATACCGGAATATAGCTTTGAATTATTGACGCAAGAGAAATTATTTTCTGTTAAGAATAACTTCAAAACCATGCAAAAGGAATATATTTTTAACAGCCTTATATTATGTGAATATCTGTGAGTTTTTCTAAAAAATATATTTTAGTCTGCTTTACGTCGCACCGACACAGTTACGTTTTATGGCAACGATGGGATAGGAAAGGCCTAGAAATGGGAAGAAAGCGGCCGTGGCATTAATTAAAGTACATGCCTAGCATTTGCCTGATGTGAAAATGGGAAACAACAGAAAACCATCTTTAGAGCTACCGACAGTGGGGTTCGAACCTATTATCTGCCGATTTCAAAGTGACAGTTACGTGAGTCAAACCGTGTGGCCATTTACTCGGCAAGGCCTGTGAGCATTTTATTATAAGGTTAGTTTCACCTCCCACTACGTAATGTTGCCTTTACCGAAGACGTCAAGGTGCCGACTTTTTTTTTCCTGCAGTTCTGCAGTTTTCTCTCTGAACGCATTTTCGTGCTATTGTCATCTGAACTAATTTTTATACTACGCAGCTGTTCTGTTCTCTAGCTTCAACTAAACATAGCTTAACCGTTGCCAACAGTATGATCTATGACAGTGCAAAGAAGCATTTTGCAGCATCTTTGGAGAAGCGTTCCGGATCTACTGAATGATAAAGATATTTTAGCTTCCGCAACAAGTGCCGGCAAATACAGTTTTACGCAATATGAATGATGCAGTAGTTCTACTTATGTTGAGGATTTTCAGTATCTTTATACTATAACTAGAGGCTGAAATTTAGAACAAGTGCTGATGCAGATTTGCTTGTTGTTTAAATTGGCCTAACATCTAAGTTGTCGGCCCAACAAGTGCTGTTAGGATGTGTTTCATGTAAATGATAAAACTAAGCAGTGCCACGATTACCGGTATGTAATTTTTTCCCTGTTTCCCATTTTTTAAGAAAACTTGTGATAACATTTAGACTGTAATACTTTCAATATTTATTTTATTATTTCAGAACTTGTTGACTTTTAGATCTTTTCATTTATATGAAGGGTCTTCAATCCACAGACTGGAAATGAAATTGTACAATAACATATATATTTTTAGAAAGTATACTCTTGATCAAAAAAGAGGGAAACTGGCAACACAATGCTTTTTTAATCGTTAATATATTTGTTGTTCTAATTTAGAGCTAAAATTGTATTTGTTGCCCAGAAATTGTGGAATTTCCCCTTTTGACTGTCTTTTTCCTCATTCCTTCAACAACTGGTCACCCTAGATACGTGGCTGACGTATTTGAACACGAACCGGAATAAAATCCGCCGGAATAATCGAGAATCGAATCTGGCGGTTTGGGCTCAGAATACCAGCACTCTACCATCTGAGCTACTCTGCTCATCTGTAAGCATGTTGTCATCTTTCAGTTGCACGACAAAGCTAATGAAACTCTCTCTTATTGTTACATTCTCACTGAAGTTCAGCTCCGTAAATAGTTCGTTTTTGCTTTAGTAAACATGTGGTTAAAATCTCCTCTAGAAGAAAACCATCAGTTCTGCGCTTTAAGTGCGACGAAATCGCAAGGCAAGTTTCAGTTCATTGAGGCTTCCCATGTGCTCTAATTAAAGAGTACAACTTCACCACTTCCACTTTGCGAGTTTGGAGTTCGCCTCTATTATCATTCATCAACTTGGAAATAATTAGATCGCAAAGCGGTAGAAGTACAACAACTAAAGTGTAATTTAAATTACAGCACTTCTGAAAACCTTTGAAATCATCTTCAAGATTTCATTCAAAGTAATGTTCCGTAACGTTTTCAATATTTATACCTTATTTGTCTCACACCCATTTCATACACTTCATCGAATCTGTATATTATAATAGTTTACTAAAAATAGCTTTGGTAAATCCATCCGTCCGTTCTACTGGACCGATTTGCTTCACTTCTGTTTTATTATCTTCGGAATTACCTGCCGGTGAATCATGAGATATTCATAGGTCTCTAAGTTCAGCCAAATTCGAGTAATCATAAAATAAAACCATTAAATAATCACTCCAGTAATTGCAGGCGGTGGCTTGCCCTAACCCGCAATACATTCTGTACTTAGCAGGTTGCTAAGCGACTAACTAACATGTTCATTAATATTCTGATAATGATATGTGATTTTCATCTTTAGTTATGTCATTGCATGCAGCCATGTTTGATTACTACCTGTGAAGCCAGAGAGTATACACTGCCCCTGCCAGATACTCTTTCATTCTCTGACTTTCTCCAGCTTCTGAATTTACTCAACAGAGAGCAGAACATTCCTAATAACTTACATGCTGTTAAGAGGAAACGGTCTATGTACGCGCAGACGGGAATGTGTCAAGTTGACTAGCTTTCTGTACGACCATTAATAAAGCGCAGCAACAAACTCCTGAAAAAGTGGCTGTCTGCTTACCCGAACCAGTATTCAGCCACGGGCAACTGTATGTTGCACCATTTCGGGCAAGATTGTTTGAAAATGTTAAGATCCAGATATACTGAGCTTGATAGCTGCAGTCGCTTAAGTGCGGCCAGTATCCAGTATTCGGGAGATAGTAGGTTCGAACCCCACTATCGGCAGCCCTGAATATGGTTTTCCGTGGTTTCCTGTTTTCACACCAGGCAAATGCTGTGGCTGTACCTTAATTAAGGCCACGGCCGCTTCCTTCCAACTCCTAGCCATTTCGTGTTCCATAGTCGCCATAAGACCTATCTGTGTCGGAGCGATGGAAAGCAAATTCTACAAAACCTTGAGGGCAAAATACTTGGAAAACGTCGTTGTGGGATGTCAGAAATGACATGTATGAAGACGTTCTTCAGTTGTACTGGTAACGTTATAAAGAAGCTAAACGATCAACCCAAAGTACATTAATTCGGAGAAGCCTCATCGTGGTGACAAACCATTTGCTAGACTGAATGATGGTGATGATGATGACGATGATGGTGATGATACGTTCCGGTGTATGGGATGGAGCATGTTCGTTATTTTCAGAGTCTGCCATAGTCTCGACTATGACTTTGACAGTGTGAAAAAGAACTGCGATATGAACGATGCTATTAAATCAATTCTTTTCGCACCGGGCGAATTGGCCGTGCCGCTAGGGTCGCGCAGCTATGAGCTTAGGTTCGGGAGATAGTACGTTCAGACCCCAATGTCGGCAGCCGTGAAGATGACTTTATGTAGTTTCCCATTTTCACTGTACCTTACACAAGGCCACGGCCGCTTGCTTCGCACTCCTAGCCCTTTCGTATTCCATCGTCACCATAAGACCTGTCTGTGTCGGTGCGACGTAAAGCAAAATGAAAAAAATCTTTATGCAGCCTGTACCTGATGAGTAGTCTTAAGGTGTACTAGGTTTGAACTTAGTAGACTGATATGCAGTAGCACCCTCAAACTCAGAGAGGAAGGCGATGGTAATTTATCTCACTCCTTATTTCCCTAATGCCCCTCTCCAGTGATGCCCATGCTATCTTCGACAGATGATGGTTAAGTTGTTTGTGATATGAACAAATGTCATTCGCCACCAGTGACAATCGCTCCCAGTCCATTAGCTGTGACTCACTTGTCCAGGTCCCTCCCCTGAGAAAATGGCCGTTCAAATAACAGCGGGAAATTCCTAGGACCATCCCTTTCACTCCAAAAATTGCACTTGCCTGCTGTCCCCAATTCCTCGCATTTTCGCTCAGGGTGTCAGAGTGTTCTGGTCATAAATATTATTTTGTGTATTTTAGTTGTGCACGATATGGAAGTTTTCAACGAACAGTAAAAGAACACATCTGACTGACTCGTAACGCTTCTCCCCTACGTAGCTGCTCTGTCGAACACTGCTGGATGTATAAAGCGTGGTCGAAATGTTTCCGTTTTAGGGCGTTGCTGCAACTTAGTGCGACTCTTATGCGGGTATATAAGGACAGACGTGTAGGCAAAGGGATTAGTGTGGCAGTCGCATTGTACCAAGGTGCGTGAGTTAAATGCGGCCCCATCAACTATGGCGATGTTATTACTAAATGTGTCCAAAGAGGACCAACGTGCTGTTATTCTTTTCTTGGCGGCCGAAGGATAAACATCGGTGAACATTCATTAGAGAATGAAGACTGTGTATGGGACAGGATGCTGTCGAAAACCACCGTTGTGGAGATGTGCACCAAGTTCCGTGCCGGTCGCGTTTCGAATCAAGACGTCGTTCGATCTGGGAGGACAGCCTCATCCATTAAGGACAACAAGTGGACGGTGGATGAGGCCTATAGTCCTCATCTCTCCCAATTCGATTATCACGCCTTCGGTCCCCTCAAGAAAGGCCTTGAATGGTCGTTGCTTCCTGTTGATCGAAGATGTGCAGCACGTGGTTGCGGACTTCTTCACGCAGCAGGATCCAGTGTTTTACGACATAGGATCTTCAACAAGATGCGTCGGCGAAATGTGTGCCTCAATGTTCACGGCAATGTTGCCTAATTGGCATCCAGATTCAGGATTTTAGAACCATCAAAGGGAAACGTTTTGACTGTCCCTTATAAATAGCAAAAAGAGGACGGGGATATCCTCGGAAATACTCTTTAATGATAACGGCCCCTTCTGGGGGTTATTATCCATGGAGAGCAGCTGATCAGGACTGATGAACTGGGAGCGATTGCCACACATTTTAAGCTGGGAGCGACTGACACTAAGGGTGATTGATAGGACACCGGTAATAATATTTTCGTGTGGCTATTTCCAGCCGGTGGAGCCCTTGTAAGGCAGACCCTCCGATAACGGTGGGCGGCATTTGCCATGTGTAGGTAACTGCGTGTTATTGTGGTGGAGGATAGTGTTATGTGTGGTGAGGTTATATGTGGTGTGTGAGATGCAGGGATGTTGGGAACAGCACAAACACCCAGCCCCCGAGCCTCTGGAATTAACCAATGAAGATTAAAATCCCCGATCCGGCCGGGAATCGAACCCGGAACCCTCTGAACCGAAGTCCAGTACGCTGACCATTCAGCCAACGAGTCCGACAGGACACCGGTGATACGACGCCAACCTTCAGACTGATATCTCAACGTATTTACGGCTCACTAACAGAATTTGCACTAAACGTTTACTTTCCAGCATCTGTACATTCTTCTTCCCTGGCCGTGTATGTGTTCACAGTGTTGCCACTTTCGAGTATCACTCGGAGTAAGCACTTCTGATCCGAGCAGAGTATTCATTGGGCCACTGGGACGTCTTCCTCAAGCCAGTTTAAGCTGTTCACCACCACGTTACATTTGGGTTCCTCCATCTCTCCTTGGTTCTGCAATGGCAAGCACTTTCTTTACTGTATGACGTACCTAATATGCTCCTAGCAGCGGAGTTGTTTCTCCTTTAGTGTGTCACCAACAGCGATGATTCCGAAGGATTCTCCCATGTGCTAATTACGCATTCGGTCGGGTAACACTCACCGATCACCGCTGCATTCGCATCTCTGTGATGTGCATTTTCTGATCGTACTTCTTTTTTCCTTAATAACATTTAAACCAAGTTTCTCATAACCTACATTTTTTGACCTTAAAGGTACATTTTCTCAAAACCTACTTCATGTTCAGCAGTGAAATGTGACCTTTTTTTTGTTGAGAATGGTAACGTGCACAATTCTCTGCAACAGATGTTCAATTACATAATGATGTATAATTTGGGGATATTAGGTCGCGTAATGTTAATAATCTGCTGACGCGTTTCGACCGTGCGACCAGGATCGTCTTCAGAGCAGTGACAAATAATGTGTTGGCAACTGCCACTACATAGTAACCAGACTCAAGATAGATCCTATGAGAAATGTAGTTCATCCCAGGACCTCCAGAGTCAAGGAGAAAGATTTTGACGAGTTAACTATGGAGGGTATCCACGGTCTATTCAGTATATTGCCTTCACCCTTGTTAAAATTATTCGGGTGTTTAGCAATTTATATCGCCTCACGTATGATTCTACGTATATACAATGTTTCTCTTTATAAGTGACGGAAGTTGTATAATAAACGATTTGATGGTCATTATGTATGGCGTATTCCGTCTCGTTGTCTGACCCCTGTCGTTATTTCAAACGGAGCGGAGATTCCCCCTAAGAACTTTACTTTTAAATGGTGTCCGTCAGTGTTAATTTTACGATTTATCTCGTTTTCTTGTCAATTCCAAACTCCACTAAGACACTAAATAAGGTACAATATTTTAATTCAAGTAATTTGAAAGATAACAATATACCGTTCCACAGGATTTTAAGTTGAGACATTCTGAACGTGTGACGAAAATATATTAAAAATTACCCAGTCGTTCTGAAGAAAATGCACCATAAATATTTGAATACGTGAACAATTTTCACTTTAGATTTATAACCTATGTCATACTCTGAAGGTGTGCTTACAACATTTTAGCTAAATACATTTGAAAGTGTAGAAGCTGTCGACATTTACTTTCGGTCATTGTTTTTTATCTACGTCTTCTCTTAAATAGAAAAAAACATTGCACCTAGCAATAAGAGCCTGACTCGGTGTCATGCATCGGGTAATGAAATTGTGCTGCAAATATTGTATAGATAACAGACTCATTGGCTGAATGGTCAGCGTTGAGGCCTTCGGTTAAGACGATTTCGGGTTCGAATCCCGACCGGTTCTGGGATTTTAATCGCGTCTGATTAATTATTTTGGCTCGGGGACTTAATGTTTATGCGTGTCTCTTCATATTCAGACAACCATCACAGAAACACGGAATAGTGATCGCATCCCTCCATATAGGGTTGGCGTCAGGAGGGCATCCGGCCGTGAAACAGTAGTATCCCCCTGTGGGTGGGGGCGGTAGAATAACACCCACGGTATCCCCTGCCTGTCGTAAGAGGCGACTAAAAGGGGCCTCAGGGGCTCTGAACTTTGGAGCGTGGGTTGGCGACCACGGGGCCCTCAGCTGAGTTCTGGCATTTCTTTCACTTACTTATGCCAGGCTCCTCACTTTCATCTATCCTATCCGACCTCCCTTGGTCAACTCTTGTCCTTTTCCGACCCCGACGCTATGAGGTTTGCGAGGGCTAGGGAGTCTTTCATTTTCACGCCCTTCGTGACCCTTGTCTTCCTTTGGCCGATATCTTCATTTTTCGAAGTGTCGGATCCCTTCCATTTTTTCCCTCTGATTAGTGTTATATAGAGGATGGTTGCCCAGTTGTACTTCCTCTTAAAACAATAATCACCACCACTAATCACCACGTGAAAGAGAACCAAATCAGTACGTGCGACACAGTTCACACCCGCGACCCCACAAATGTGGGAAATGCGGGACAAGAGGAAGAAGAATTCGTGGATAACAATTCGTGTATTTGGGCACTCCGTTTTTAGTACGTTCTTTCAGTCGTTCAAATTGTCTCAGTGGCTTTTACACATTTACGGCAAAGCGTCATCAAGCTATGTACATTTCAGAATATTGTGATGCGAGGAAGTGTGAAAAGTTTTTCCTTTCCTAAAAGAATCGTGATTAACGGAGAATCAATTACGTCAAAATTAACTAAAATACATTTTAGGGAATCAAGTGGCTTATTACAATTCCGAAATGTCCAAAATCACTAAAGTGGGTTGTCAACTGGAGCGTCATAAACATAATGTGGAACGTGTTCCGCACTGCTGAAGCCCCAGCGCTGGAAAATGATTTGGAACTCATGGTCGTGAAGATGGATACATTTGCAAATTAAGAAATAGCAGGTTAGCAATAACATTTCATGAATATATGGCCCTTCCCATCACGCGGTACCAATTTTAACTCAAAACTTGAAGCTGTGCTCCCAACACAACCCCGTTCGAAATATTTACATTTTTCTTTTTTTCTTTCATCTCCTTATTCTTTTTCTTTTTTCCTTTCTCTCATTTGCTATTAATACATTTTTTCATTTTCCCTTCCTTTCCCGTGCATATCTTCTTCCTCGGTTGCGTTAGTTTTATTTCTTTTTTCTTTCTTAATTCTTCTTTTCTTCTTTGTTTCTTCCATTTCCTTTCATATTCCCTTCCTTCCTTGTACTTCCTTAATTAATTAATTAATTAATTAAATTAATTAATTTATTTATTTCTCTTTCTACCTTTAATATCCTTTCTTTGCCCCTTTTCTTTGTATTTTTCGTCCTTCTTTATCTCTCTCCCCTTTTCCCCATCTTTCCGTTCAGTATTTATTTGCATTTTTCTTTATTTTTCCGTTTTCTTTTGTTCTACCTTTCTTTAACTCTTTTCTTTACTGTGTTCTTTCTTCTATTATTTCTTCCCTATTTGCTGCCCTCCATTTCTCTTCCTTTCCATGTATGTTTTTCTTTCTTCGCTTGCTTTGTTCTTTAACATTTTATTCATTCTATTTTTTACCCACTGTGGGTGGGGGGACACTGACGAAAAATACACCCATGGTATCCCCTGTCTGTTGTAACAAGTGACTAAATAAAATAGAACGACCAGGGGCTGATGGCATTAGAACCATTTGTCTACATGTACCATTACATGAGGGACACCATGGGTCTACGTTAGTTCTGACTAGTACCACGTTCCGAGAAAATCCATGGGTCTACGTTACATAGGAGCAGTACCATTACTCGAGGAATACTATGGGTCTGGGCGTTGCTTCCCTGCGATTAGTTCCACTAAGTGAGGATCACCATGGGAATTCCGGTGCCCGTGATTAGTTCCATTGTGTGCGAAACACCATGGGTTTATGTCACCTGTGAGTGGCACCACTGTATGTGTATTCCATGGGTTTACATTACCCGTGATTAGTACCACCATGCGAGAAACTCCACGAGTCTACGTTACCTCTGATCAATATCACTATAGGAGGAACACCATGGTTCTGCTTTACCATTGATTACTATTATGAGGGACCAGTGACCTGGATTTCGGATCCATTTGGACAACACACATCATCTATGAAAATAATGAATTGCGAATTGGCTCCACTGACGGTTTTGGATTTATGGTACATTTTGAAGTTTTAATTATCGTGTAGCTTCTTTGCACCTCGTACCATTAGGGCTGATCACCTAGCTGTTAGGGCCATTTAAACAACAAACATCATCATCAACATTCTATTTTTATTTTTTATTTTATTTTTTCTTAAAGAAACAGAAGCTGGTTGGTATATGTTAGGAGCATACAGTTGTACCTAGAATTTGAACCTCATTATCGTAACTTTTCTGGAGTATAAATGATATCTGATATGTATTGATATTTATTTCTGTGTTTATTTTCCATGTTTAAAAATTCGCAGCCTGTTTCCATTCATTCGATCGCGTCAGGAATGGAATGAATTAAGCCCCCATCTAGCGGCGAGGATAGGAGTTGTGCCGGCTGCTGAAACCTGTCGCACTCCACTGGGGCAATGATTAATGAATGACAATTGAAATGCCATTGGAAAGTGTTGCTGGAATGAAACATGACAGGGAAAACTGGAGTACCCGGAGAGAAACCTGTCCCGCCTCCACTTTGTCCAACACAAATCTCACATGGAGTGACCGGGATTTGAACTACGGAACCCAGCGGTGAGAGGCCGGCGCGCTACTATCTGAGCCACGAAGCTCTTATTTTCCATGTATACTAGTTCGTATTTATTTATTTGTTTGTTTGTTTGTTTCCTGCATGAATGAAATGTAGGATATCAGAACAAGAATATTGATTTACGTAAGAGTCTGAAACTGTATGTGACCTGTTAAATGTATTTAATCTTCGCCTTCTTCTACCGATTTTCCCACTTCTCTGGGGTTGCGGGTGTGAACTTTGTCGCACATGTAGATTTGGCCCTGTTTTACGGCCGGATGCCCTTTCTGACGCTAACCTTATTTGGAAGGATGTAATTACCATTGCGTGTTTCTGTTGTGGTCGGTAGTGTAGGTTATTGTCTGAATATGAAGAGGAAAGTGTTGAAGCAAACGCAGACACCCAGCCCCGAGCCAGAAGAACTAATCAAACACGATTAAAATCCCCGGCCCGGCAGGGAATCGAACCCGGGACCCTCTGAACCGAAGGCCTCAACGATCACCGTTCAGCCAATGTGTCGGACTGTTAAATGTCTTTAATGACTTTAATATAATCGACCTCTTTCTAAAAATACCCAATGATATCTCTATTTGCTAGAAGAATGGTTATCGTAAACTTAAAGATTAAAAAATATATCGATTTTACAAATGGTTCTTTATGAGATATCATATTGAATTCATAAAATATTACATGGGACCATAATTGCAGTTCATACTCTGTAAAACAAACTAGATTATTTATCTTATACGTAGTGTAATACTCCTTGCAATATACCGCGATATCAAGTCACATGAAGAAGGCGCTGGTGATATCGGGATTTTAGCCTTGGTGTTTTCATGTGTACGTAAAACGCAAGTTAATTCTGTAGGAAGGGTTTCGTGTGTTTCAGGGGCGTTGCTTTTTCGTGCTACGAGAGAGGTATGCTCGTGATGAGCGGTCGTGGGACCTTTTTACAAAACAATAAGAGATAATGAACATGCCTCGTTTTAATCTCTTAAAGTTGACACTTTGACATTTCTTAGCGCAGTGACGGAGACTATTCTAAGGCAGATGGAGTTATAAAGAGGCCACAACTAGCGACTGGAAGCATAATATTCTGTTATCGATCAGTACTCACGTTCTGAAATGGTAAATAAATAATGATCATTTTACCATAGACGGAAGAGACGAAATTATCGCCCTAGGAACTCGAAACGATGATCTGTCTAGAAGAAGAATGTGGTAAGTTAAATGTATATCATAGAGAGCCACAGTAACTTCATTTCCCATGTGGCGAGCAGGGAATAATTAATGGCGTGTAGTTTTTAGCGCTGCGAGGTGTCCGAGGACTTCAGCTTGCCAGGTGAACGTCTTTCGATTCGACTCCCGGAGGCGACCTGCGCGTCGTGATAAGGATGCAATGGTGATGAAGAGGACACACACCCCCAGCCCCCGTGTCAGCGGAATTAACCAATGATGGTTAAAATTCCCGACCCTTCCCGGAATCGAACCCAAGACCCTTGTGACTATAGGCCAGCACGCTAACCATTTAGCAATGAAGCCGGACGGAGAGCAGGGAATTTGAATATGACAGGCTGAATGGGTCAGACATAGCTATCGTCTTCTAGGCTCAAGCTGATGCGTTTGATGCCGGTTCAGTAGCTTAGTGTTTGTTCGCGCTCAAAGAGAGACTGTATCCTCGTGAAGGTAAGTCAAACGGCACGTAAAGGAACTGTAGAGGGACCATACTTTGGCACCGCTGCGTCTCCGACAAATAAAGCTGATCAAACACCCAGTAATATTTTGTATTTTTGTATTTATTTATTTTTCAAGTGGAAAATTGAAGACTTCTTAGCGCTCTTGTATATTCTACCATATACTTGGTTATAGGTTAGATTGTCTATCCTCAGAAATTAATAAGATTATTATTATTATTATTATTATTATTATTATTATTATTATTATTATTATTATTATTATTATTATTATTATTATTATTATTATTACCATTTAGCTATAGAGCCGGACATCACTGTGATGATAATGCCCGTCTACTTGCTGAATGGTCACAACTTGGGCCTTCAGTGCGGAGAGCCTTGGGTTCCATTCCAGACTGGGTCGAGGATTTTAATCGCATCAATTAATTCTTCTGACTCGGAGACCTGGCATTTATGTGTATCTTACGAACACTCCCTTCATTATACACTCTGCATTAACAACCGCAAGGAAAACAACTTGGGGCGAACACATCTTTCCACAAAGTGTTGGCCTCAAGAAGGGCATCCAGCCATAAATCCCGGACGTCCATAGTTTTGACGTAGTTCGCACCCACCAGCCCGCTAGACTATAAAATGCGGTATAAAGAGGAGAAAAGGAAGAAAGGAAATAAGAAGAAGTTCGTGTTGGTCGTGTTGGCGGAGGGGAGGGGTTTTAACATTCAGTGTGGGTGGGCTGGGCAGTTCAGGCTGTTGAGCTCAAGTTGGAGGGTTCAGTCCTGGCTTACTCCGGTGGCAGTTGAATGTGCTAAATACGCCATCCTCGTGTCAGTAGATTTACGCCAGGTTAGAAAAATCACACTGGATATTATCCTGGCACCTTGGCGTCTCCGAAAACTTAAAAGCAGTTACTCTATGTTAATAAAATCATGTGTCTGTTCACTGACTATTTCGGCAAAATTTTCATTCAGTTATCCATTCCAGGTGTAATAATGACCATCTGAATATTTTTTAGCTCTCGTGTCTGTTTGTCTGAGTACTTATAACTTGAAAACTACTAGATATATTTCGACCAAACTTAATTCTGTATTTATAATCCAGCTGTCCTTGGGTAGTTTTTAGGACCAGTATTGTTTCTAAACCCCTGAAATGACTGGAGGTTTATACGAAACCAAAACCGTGATTTTGCACTCCCAAAAATTACACACAACCAAATTTAATGTAAATCAATTTCTGAAAACTTTTTTCTCACATGCATATTTAATTTCGACAAGATTATTAATAAGGCAGATATTAACGCACCGTTTTTCAGTCTGAGTTCGAGCGGACATTTTTAGCTTTTTGTATCGATTTGTCTGTTCGTCCGTTTGTTGAGATCTTATAACTGGGAAACTGCTCTATATATTTCTATCAAACTTTATGTCTGTCCTTGGGTAGGTATTAGGGTCAATATTATTTCTAAATCCCGGATTGCTTTGGGGGTTTATAGGAAGTTGAAACAGTGATTTATACCATCCCACATATTATACATAGCCGACCTTACTGGGAAACTACCAGACTTAATGGAAATTAATTTCTAAGAATGTTTCTTTCGTGTACACCATTTCGATAGCAGGATAACAAGAGAGTTATCATTAATGGACTGTTTTACAGGCTGACGTGTCGTTTCAAGTTGGGTTGAATGGTTTAAGTAAAGATCCATTTTACTATTTTCGATATAACAGATAATAAGTGAGGTTATCGTCAACGATTGGTTTCACGAGTCTTCAGCCGCAGTGCCATTTCCGGTTTCAGATGAACAAAAATACGTAACCGAGAAATAGGGAGAATTACGCACAACCTCGCACCAAGAACTGTATGGTTCAATAAACTCTGTGATCTACTGCATTCTGTCTCCACCGTGTTCAGCTTTATCGTACTTCACGTTGCTGCCACGTGCTTCCGTAAAAGAATATCAGATTAATATTCCGTATACAACGTTTGAATACAGGCTTGTAACTTCGCACACATTCATGAAGGAATCGTGAAATCGATTACCATTCCCGTGCGAATGGTAACACGTATGCTAGTGCGACATAAAACCACTAACATTATTATTGATTGATTTCTTTTGCAACTAGCTTTACATCGCACCGACACAAATCGGTCTTACGGCGACGATGGGATAGAAAAGGGCCGTGGCCTTCATTAAGTAACAGCCCTAGCATTTGTCTGGTGTGAAAATGGGAAACCCCGGAGAATCATCTTCAGAGCTGACAACAGTGTGGTTCGAACCCAGTACCTCCCGAATGAAATCTAACAGCTGTGCGCCCCTAACCGCACGGCCAACTCGCTCGATTGTTGATTGGTAACATGTTGACTAAATTATGGATGTAACTATAATGATAATTCTAAGAAGAATATAAAAATCAATTAACATGCTTGTTATCCGGAATAGAATGCTAGCTACTTGTTTTACGTCGCACCGACACAGATAGGTCTTATGGCGACGATGGGAGAGGAAAGGGCTAGGAGTGGGAAGGAAGCAGCCGTGGCCTTAATTAAGGTACAGCCCCAGCATTTGCCTGGTGTGAAAATGGGAAACCATGGAAAACCATTTTCAGGGCTGCCGACAGTGGGGTTCGAACCTACTATCTCCCGAATACTGGATACCGGCCGCACTTAAGCGACTGTAGCTATGGAGCTCGGTGGATTAGAATGTACTTGTTACACTCATGAGTCAGTTTGCATTCTAACCTATTAATACCTCAACATCTGGGCTCTAGTTATGAAGGATTTAGTAAGCTGTGTGTCTCTTGCAACTTATTGCAAAACAAGAAACAACATTTTGCGACAAATGATTCCTCTTCGTAGTAGTAGTAGTAGTAGTAGTAGTAGTATTGTTAACAACATATATGTAGTAATTGGGATATCTCCAGGTTATAATGCTTGTTTATAAGAGCATTGCAAGGAAATTGAATTAAAAGCATTCATTTCATAATAACAAAATTATTACATGAAAAGAAATTATATTTTTCCATCCACCACGAATGTGTGTATTGTTAATAGAAACTAAAGAGTTCTACCTCGTAGCGTATAATAGCCATTCTCTACCTCCTAGTTTCATACCCTCCCCACTAACCTCGTCAGACTTATTTTTCTTTAACTTTGTAATTATATCCTGAAAGTCTGTTCGACTTATTTGGAAAAGAGAACAGTTTTTCCGTTAACCTGTGTCGGAAATGTGTTCTGCTCATGAAATACGTTCTCATGTGTAGTATTAATTCACTAGATGTTACTAGATCATTACTAATTACATCACCTTCTCTGGATATAACTATGGGTATTTCCTTTC
Source organism: Anabrus simplex (assembly GCF_040414725.1). Classification (NCBI taxonomy): domain Eukaryota; kingdom Metazoa; phylum Arthropoda; class Insecta; order Orthoptera; family Tettigoniidae; genus Anabrus; species Anabrus simplex. Next base: position 35,602,721 of record NC_090267.1, read on the forward strand.
TTTTTCCTCACGTAATAATTCATATTTTTGCTCCCATTTACCCTGAAAGAGATGCATTTACTATGAAAAGCTTCCTTTTCGAAAAATATAAGAAGAAGAAGAAGAAATAGAAGAAGAAGAAGAAGAAGAAGAAGAATGGCTTTCACTTCCTCACAATCCACAGTCCAGTATTTTGTACACACACTCTTTCTTATTTCGATCTATCGGAACTCTTTATCTCGCCTGTCGATGGAGTCAGAGGATACATTATTTTCTGTATCCCGTGTATGTAGTAAGTGGCTACTAAGAGGGAGGACAACCAAATAATATCTACTCACTCTCTCGTCTTCTATGTTCAAAAAGGTATCCATGACAATATGCTTTTCTGTGCAACGGAAATAATTTACGAGTGCAAATTATTATTATTATTATTTTTTCCTTTGTCTTCCCTTCGCTCTGTGTAAGTAATACATGCCTCAAGCTTTGCCCAGGGGTTTCCGTACATCTTGTTCTGAACTCTTCATCCAATGAGCCACACACATTCACCTGCATCTCAGCAATACAGCCTCCATGAGACGTGCCAGAATATCACGCATGTGAGGTCAGCAGCACTGACCTTTCATCTACTTCGTTAGCACGGACTTGAGGCAACTCCAGACCTCTTGCGTCATCTAGCATGTACAGTAGCTGTCCTTTCAATCGCTAGGGAAATCATTTCTCTAATCCTTTTGATATTGTACAAATAAAAGAACAATGTAGCATAATCCGAGCCGAGCTCGCATGTGGGAGGCTATAACATAGAACTGCCCCAGTTCCAATACAGCCGCGGCCGTTTTTTATAAACTTGCCATTTCGTACAACGCCACAGTCACTACATGCGATATGACTTACGTGATGATTCATTGTTCAGAAGGATTTCTGGAATATAGAAATGCAACACTTTGTTGGGCGTATTTACAGGAAAAATCCCTCCCCCCCCAAAAAAACCGGGCTCGATTACAGTCACCTGAGAAATATTATACTCAGTTACGATACGATTAAAAAAATGACTTTCTTATATTATTAAATTTACAATTTGCTTAACGTCGCACTGACACAGAGGTGCGTTATGGCGACATGGGATAGGAAAGGGAGGAAAGTAAGTGACCGCCTTAATTAAGGTACAGCCCTGCGTTTGCCTCGAGTGAAAATTGGCAACCACGGAAAATAATCTTCAGGGCTGCCGGCGGTGGGATTCCAACACACTTTCTGTTCTACAACACAGAAGATATCCGGGTTTGGTAAGTCTAAAATAAAGATGACTTCCTCGTGATCAGTCGAGATTTCTTTCTGAAGAGGCGGAGCAATGTTCTCTGCGAAACGTAGAGAGTTTCACTTTGTTTTCTTGACACGGAAAGCCCATACTATGTCTATAAATATCTTCAGTTTATTCACTTTCAGGTTTATACAACTAATGACCTCTTTCTCTCCACACATTTCATGGTATTGAAGGTAGAGTCTTCATCAACATCCCCTAATGTCTACTGTTTTCAAAGTTTCGAAGTACAACATGTGCTTTTTTGCATGAAACGTAATGAAGCAGTTTACATCTTTGTTAAAACACAGATAAACGTTACATTTGAGGCAGAACGTGTTGGGCATCCTTTCATACGACAGCATATTGTACCTGTCAGCTTGTCAGCCACTAGCCAGTGGTTGTGCTTCATTGAAATTCACTGTCAGCTTGTTCCTTATAACCTTCACAATGATGTGAAACCGCTACAAACTCCATAGCTGCTAAACCCTGATATGAATGCAATTGTGAATGTCTTGTTTGTAAGAGCTATTGTCCACAATAATATTCATATATAAAATAAGAGTTTTGTGTGTACATTGCCCAGAATTTTTACAAAATGGTATTTCTCAAAAAGAATGACATTTCTGTATCGGTCGTGTCCAGAGTAACAAGAAAATGGAATTCTTAATTTTCCGCAATTTCTGTCTGTCTGTCTGTCTGTCTGTCTGTCTGTCTGTCTGTCTGTCTGTCTGTCTGTCTGTCTGTCTGTCTGTCTGTCTGTCTGTCTGTCTGTCTGTCTGTCTGTCTGTCTGTCTGTCTCTGTGCATGTATGTACATATGTATGTGTTGTACTCATCACGGACATATCAGGGCAAAAATAATATAACTCGGCTCCACAAACAAATATATGAATGGAATTCCTAGATGGGAACCTTCGGAAATCACTTCCCGGGGCTCTAAGTCCTATCCTCCCTACTTTCATTACGTCAACGGCTAGAGTTCAGAAGCACAAGGGTCATGGAATGTTCCTAAAAGAAAAATGGGCACTTCATTAAATACTAGCTGTAGTACCCGGCATTGTCCGGGTAGCTTTTGAATGTTTACCTTTAGTATTTGTATTACCAGTTAGTTAAGTGTGAAGTGGATGCTTATTGATTAATTTCTGAGATGTTGATATTACGACCTATTATATAGTTTTAGAGTTATTTAGATGTATCTGATTTCAGGTTTTAGATTATTTAATTTTCGAGTAAAACCTTGTTATTGTGGAAGCTAGAATTGACTGGGAAGTATTTGATTCTTTCCAAAAAAAAAAATAATAATAATAATAATAAAATAATAATCTTAGCGACCCCGAAAAGTATGGATTCGACACTGTTTTCGATTATTTTTATATCACTCTCCCATCGCCCCCACCCCAAAAGGGGCTAAACTTGGACATTAAAAAATTCTGGAATGTCACTATTCATCTCAGCGGCCCCTAAAAGTGCGGATTCGACATTAGTTTTGATGATATTTATATCTCACCCCCTCGCCCCCTACCCCTAACGGTTCCTGTGGTGCCTTAAACCCACGCGGTTTTTCTCCTGATACTAAAAATCCGTAGTGCCAATATTCACCTTGGCGACCCCGAAAACTATGTATTTGACATTATTTTCGATTCATTTTATATATCACTCCCCCCGCCCCTACCCCAAAGAAGGCTGTACTTGGACTTTAAAAATATTCAGATTGTCACTATTCATCTCAGCGACCACGAAATGTATGGATGTGACACTATTTTCGAATATTTTTAAGTCACCCCCTCGCCCCCCGCCCCTAAGGGTACTTCGGGTGTCTTACCCCAACGCGGTTTGCCAAAAAAAATCCGGAGTCTTCATTCATCTCAGCGACCACGAAAAGGATGAATTCGACATTATTTTCTATTATTTTATTATATCACTCCCCCTTGCCCCCCACCTAAAAGGGGGCTGAATTTGGACGGTAAAAAGTTCCGGTGTATCACTATTCATCTCAGCGACCCCGAAAAATATGGATTAGATACCATTTTCGAATATTTTTAAATGTCGTCCCCCACGCCCCCACGCCCCCCAGCCCCTAAGGGTAGTTGGGGTGTCTGAATCCCACGTGGTTTGTTTCCTGATACTAAGTCGTAAGTATACCAAGTTTGGTTGAAATCGCTGCAGTGGTTTAGGAGGAGATATAATACATACATACAATGACATTTATATATATAGATAACGAAAGTAGGGTTTTCTATAATGTAGGAGGAATACATTAATATTATTAAACGAGAAGAGTTTTTCCCAATATTTACTAAACATTTTATTAAACTGATAGAAACACACGATAAATACATGAGATGATGCCATATTGTTACACATAAAAAATCAATAGTAAAGCAATCATTTGTATACAGTATGCCTCAACGTCTTTGTCAGTTCGTACACTGTTGTGGTCATCGCTTGGCATACTTGAAATCACCTTATTAGCACGCACTAATACTATATACATTTTTCACAAACGCAAGTTTATTTATCTCTGAGCAAAGATACTCGATGGTATCTATTATTTTATGGACTGACCACAAGGTCAGGATGGCACTCTCTCATTAAATCATATTAGTTAGCTGTCATGCTTGTGGAATTTAGGCAGATTAAATTAATATATTTCTTATGCACGAGTTTACATCGCAGCATATCGAACACATGGTCTATTTGACCACATCAATTACATATTATACGGAACACATACACGTATCCTGGGTTTACCTGACCCTGTTATCTTCGAAGTAGATCAACACTACGTTGATATCCTACCCATCACCATAAACACTTGAGAATAACGTAACTACATAAATACATTACACAGAGAAATATTAAACATATAGCAAACAATACACCTTGAAGATTTGGCCTAGTCAAGAGATATGGTATCAGGTTAAATCGATTGTTCTGACTTGGGTCGAACCTACGTTCTCCAGCTTTCAAGGTGCAACAATCTGAAACTCCTATCACGAGCTAATTTGATAAATAAAAATGGGGAGGAGTATGTCCTTCGCAGAATTATAATGTTATCAACGCTACTCATAATATATCATTAGCATGGGATTATTAATGCTGTGGTATACGAACGGGACTTACTGAGACTAAAATTCCAAAGGCTTTTAGAGACAACTACGTCCGCACATGGGACCAGACAAATCCCCTCTCATCATAAATCTGTCCCTCTAGTACGGCCACAAAGACACTTTCTATTTCTTTCTTTCTTTCTTTCTTTCTTTCTTTCTTTCTTTATTTCCTTCTTTCCTTCTTTCTTTCTTTCCTTCGTCCTTTCTTTCTTTCTTTCTTTCTTTCTTTCTTTCTTTCTTCTCATTTTGGCTCGTTTCCAAGTACACATTTATTTCAGGGCCAATAATTCTGATTTCTTTTTATTCCGGCCAAATACAGCCTAATTAAATACGTCGCGATAGCCATCATTATTCTAATTCTTTGTCATTATGTCACCTCAAACATTTCACAAGTCTCATTTTCCGCATTGTCACGCTACTGCATCTCAAATCCATTAATTCATTTATATAGAAGACTCTATCCCACAGGTCATTTAACTAATTCCATCTCACTCGCGTATCTATATAATTCACAAACTGCACCTCGGCTTGAACATCTTCAATGATCATATTTTTATTATTATGGGATTTATAAAATACATGCATTACCCTGTGAAGCGAATACATAATCTATATTCAAATTATTATGAAGATCCTTACCAATTAGTAACATTAGGAATAAATTAAATATTTAGCTGAAGTGCCTTTCTCCCTTAAAATATAGACTTCACACAAACGAAAGTCATAGGATTAATTCATGGAAATAAGCCCGCTGAAATATTAGTGATTACCTTTAAATCACAGAAGAAATCCTAATTAAATTAATAATATTTCCCAGTCACACGCGTACAGTGTTCCCTACATTTAATATATTAATTACATGAAATAAACAAGACTTTTATTTATAAATAAATGTCGATATCGACGTGAAAATCTCATGGTTTAGGATACAAAAATGTACTTATCGATACTGCGTATGGATTGCTGCCATCTCGAAGGTACATCTGGGATTTCAGACCTCCATTACAACAGCCTCACTCTTGAATAGTCCTTGGTTCCTCTTCCTCATTATACCGTCCATGTCTCGAACTGAAGCCCTCTACTGTTGGGATGTCTCGACGTTCCCTGAAGAGATGAGTGCTGACACTAGGCGTGACTCTCGTTGATTCCAATCTTGGGTTCGACGATCACTTACGAACATACAGACAAAAATGGAAAAATTGGTTAATGAAAACTAATTGTTACCACGAGTATCCATGGAGTATTCAAACGTTTATCCTATCACGAACACCGTTGTTTTCATTTACTGAGCGTCACTCACCGTTTAAATGCTTTTAAATCGGCCACTATTAATTACTGAATGTAATCGGCTGTCTCACTACTTCTAAACAACCTGATGCGTTTGCCCGTTCTCTGAAGATTGCATCATAAACCGTCATCCAAGTCAGCAATATTTCAAGAATTAAATGTTGATATAACACCTCTATTAATCACTACTGTACTTTACCTCACACCACACGGCTTATTTCGCGATATTTACACCGCGCTGATATGTTTTTCCTTGACACAGCACTTCACACACTGATATCCATAGTTCATTACTGATAAGCAAGTACTGCGACTGCACAAATTACAGTGGAGTGTTGCATCTAGGTCCGGGTTTTATTTATAGTATCCGGGCTGAGTGGTCGGAGAGGTAGTAAACCACGCCCCCAATCGAGATTCGGCTCCGCTCAACGTAATCTTTCAGCGACGTGAAAGTAATCAAATTATAGCTCCTGACCCCTGTTTTATACTGATCTAGATTTAAGTCTATCCGATCAGTGGGTCGTTCACGATCTCAAAAGCGTCCTTTTATAAATTCACGCGTGATGATTTATCTTGTAAGTACTCCCACCCTTTTTAGTCACGTTGCCAAATCTTAACATTCGGTTTCAGTGTGCGCACCACTATATGACATGCCTCATTACCGACCCACTATTAAAGTATTGTGTTTATATGCCTCAGCAATTTGCATTAAATACGTCGGTTCGAATGAGACCTGACTTATAAATTTCCATAGATTAACTCTGAAAAATGTGTTCTTCTTCCCCCTTCTTTTTAGTTAAATATGGTGAATTGGCACCAATGAATGCGGTGTTGAAAGCAGTAAGGATTTGTATTTCCTGAGGGTTAACACACCTTAATTCACACCACTCTCTGAAAAAATACCTTTTCACGCGTAGCGTCATCTGTATTCCTCTCTTGCACCGAGTGAGAGCGCAATTTCAAGGTTCCGCGATAATACGCTATCCTCCTCTCGATATAGCACAGAGACCTGCTCCCTTTGAACTTGCGTATCGCAATCCGTGTCCCGGTTTGGAACGTAAACTGCTAATTACGACATTATATATCGCAGAATGTTGCGGAAAACGGCATATGTGATTGAGTAAGCCTCGTAACATGCCTATGGTATAGTGATGAACGGTTACAGTATTTACGCGCATCCCGAGAAAACAGCTGAAGAGAATTTAATGAAAATCGGTATGTAAAGTCGAGGAATAAATCGCTACAATCTAAGTCATAAATATTTTTATTTACGCTGAGCGAAATAGTAGTTTAGGATAAGGCCTAAATTTTAATTCTCGAATATTTATGTTGTTAGTGGTCCTGTCGATAAATACTATATAACTAAAGTTAAATAGTATTAAATTTCCGATCATTAATGGCTTATACATTTTTACTGTAACGGCTTAGATAACAAAGATATTAAAGATTTTTGGATTTTTGTTGCTAAGTCAATATCAGCGCCGAGTCACGAGAAAATATGCAAACAGAATTTAATGAATTTAATGTAATGTCGGGGAGTTAGTAACTGCAGTCTACGCTATAAATCATTTCATAAGATGCCCTAATGTCCCAGAGTCGGAAGAAAACTAAATGTTAAGGCCTATAATATATGAAGCTCATAAAATTGATCATCAATAACAATACATTGTCCACTGTTTGTTGTGATTTGCTTTGTGACTTCCGCTGCCACTCATCTCCGATAGATGGGATTACTGCTGCATGCCGAGTATAACAGCCTGCCTGAATATTGGCGGGAAGTAGCTGGGGAGTTAGATCTCTCTCTTCTTTTGCATGCCATTCCTCTAATTCATTCGAGCTATTCAGTCCCTATTCTCAAGCACTGATCGGAAAGAGCAGTGTGCTCAGTTAACGTAATAATGGCAGAAGAGTGCGGCCTCGTCATTCCAGCGCTGGAACTTTGGACTGTTAGATTGGACCGTAGTACTGTTCGATAAAACTGGGAAAATGTGCGGTCTTTCATTTGATCGAGTATTTGATATCACATTGGCTTTAATCACTACATTCCTACTGACATCGTCATAATAACCTATGTTGTCTTCAATTGGAAAAACCACAAAAACAGTCGTTCTGAGAATTCCATAGCCAGGCATGGGTACATCAGCTATTGTGTACTGAAACCGTTCACTAACATCCATTCTCTGCCCCTCTCGGCCTGAATACGGACTACGGGTTCTCTGTCCAAGACCTTGTGATATTTATTTCCATGCAGATCAGACTGCGGTCTGTTTGATAGGAAATTCCTGGAAATATCTGCCCATTCCTAACAAATTTTCTGAATTCAAAGTCATTTACGATATTATTTGTATGGGACGATGACCTAGATGTTAGGCCCCTTTAAACAACAATAATCATCATCATCATCATCATCATCATCATCATCAGTCTGTTATAGAAAAGAATATGATTGGATTCACGTCTCACTAATTACGTCCACTGTTTTAGGAGACGCCGACGTGCCGGAATTTTATCCCGCAGGAGTTCTATAACGTGTCGGTAAATCTACCAGTACGATGCTAACATATTCCAGCAGGTTCATATACCACCGGACGGAGCCGGGATCAAACATGCTAACTTGAGGTCAGTAGGCCAGCGTTCCACCGTCTGACCTACCGAGCCTGGCTGTCTATTATATAATTCTCCCAAATGTAGCGCTGAAGAGACTTATACAGTACTTTAAAAATGAATTCGCAACTGCTAATCCCACACTAGCTCGAGAGTCTAGTAAACGATTTGTGGAGTAGAATCCGATCTTACTTAGCCAGAATCCCAGTGGTAATGTCCCCCCTAATAGTTTAGAGACCACCGGTGTATTGCATGTTCTAGCTTCCTGAGCACAAGGAGGGCCACGACTCAGAATATGTCCGAGATAGCCGCTCATATTCAATAGCGACTTTTGTTCTGCTTTTCACGACCACTCTCTTCACCACTTAGTCTTTGGTCATGGTTAATTAATTGGAATGTGAATACAGTAACTCACACCACGTAGAATTATTATTATTATTATTATTATTATTATTATTATTATTATTATTATTATTATTATTATTATTATTATTACTTTTTATAAAGGTATAAATTACTTACAGAAGAATGGAAAGTTGAAACTGAATTGGATGAAGATCAAATTAGCCTCAGAAGAAAATTAGGAACACGTGAAACAACCCTGACTTTGCGCCTGAACTAGAGGACCAAATTAAGAAAAACAAGCTCACGTACATGGCTTTTGTAGATCTAGAAAAATCATTCGATAAGGTTGATTGGACTAAACTATTTGAGATTCTGAAGGTGATCGGAATCAGATACCGAGAAACAAGAATTATCTACAATCTGTATAAAATTCAGCCTCGACTTATAAGGATTGAGGGCTGTGCAAAAGAAGCAGCAATTCTGCATTTCATTGTTTATATGGAAGAGGTGGTAAAGATTTTCGATGATAATGTTTTTTATCTGAGACTGCAGGTGATCTGGAGAAATTGTTGAATGGTTTGGGCAGCCTTGAGGAAGGAGTACAAAATGAAAATAAGTGAGTTCAAAACAAAAGTAATGGAGTGCAGACGAACGAAGTCAGGTGATGCAGGAAATCCTAGATTAGGAAAATGAAGTAGAAGAATATTTTTACTTGCGTATAAAAATAAGTAAGGAGGACATAAAATGTGGACTAGAACAACCAAGAAGGCCTTTCGTAAGAAAAGAAATTTATTCACCTCGAACATTGATATAGGAATTAGAAAGATGTTTTTGAACAATTTCATATGAAGCATGGAATTGTATGGAAGTGAAACATGGAATACAACGAGCACAGAAAGAAGGAAAATAGAAGTTTCCGAAACGTTGTGTTACAGAAGAATGCCTACGGCGAGATGCGTAGATCGAATCACAAATGAAGCGATACTGAATCGAACTGGTGAAAGGACGTCGATTTGGCTAAATTTGATGAGAAGTGATAAAATGATAGGACACGCCTTAAGACACCCAGGACTTGTTCTGTTAGTTTTTGAGAGGTGTGTAAGCGGTAGAAACTGTAGGGGAAGAGCGATGTACGAGTACTACATGTGTAGGATGTAGTCGTTACGTAGAAATGAGTAGATTAGCACAGGGCAGGGTGGCATGGAGAGCTGCATCAAACTAGTCTATGGACTGATGACTCAAACAACAACAAATATTAATTTCATTCTAATTAATGTTCAATGTGTAGCTCATCATGGATTAAATCGTTACACCGCTGTCATGGCGAAATGTAGTCTGGAAGTTCAAGTTATTTTACGGTTAGAGATGCATTTTGTTGTTGTTTGAGAAATGGTATAACATTTCTATGTTAATCATGGAAGAAGAATCTTTAGTAAAATTGTAATAATAGTAGCGGCTTATTGATCCTGCAGTTGGAGCAGCTGCAGATGATTCACTGCCTAGTAGGTGTCGCTTTGTCACGCTATGCTTGTCGCTGCGCTCATTCTGTGCCATCCCATGGTCTCTGGTAAACTGAGTATGGTATAACATATCATAATAAATACAATTATTTCCACAGATAGTGACGTGTTAGTAACTACTCGTAACAGGCTATGGACCTGCGCAGTGTAATTGAAAGATACGACGTATAACTCATATTAACAAATAACTTGTCTTCATTTGTGAAGATCTATGTGGCCCATTTTGTACGTATTATTTATAACATTCTTTAAACAGGGCAATTCAAAATTATGGACCAGATTTCATAAATTTATACCATGAAATCTAATGAACATATCATACTGTGAGATATGCGCAAAGAAAGGCAAACTCTCAAAGTTTAGTTGAGTTTAGATTTCATCCCACGTGGTTTCATTTTCAGCCGTTACGAGCGCGCATATAGTAGGAAACAAAATCGCTGCGGCTAGAGAGCAGAACTCGATCTGTGTGCTCGATTATCATCAAATACAGTAGAGACAATAGGCGACACTTCCGGATTTAGCCTTGTTAAAATGGGAGACAAGTCGCAAGTGGCGCTCCTAGTGGCTTGACCTGAAAATCCGCACTAAATTCAAATATCAATGGAAATGTATATAAACGGAAGTGGATAAATGAATTAAGTCTAGAAACAAAGTGTTACTGAGATATTAACTTCAAAGTTGCTAAAGCAATTCTGGATAAATGAATGAAGAATTATTTAACAGGTTATGATTTCAAGACTGAAATTAGACATATAAGCAAGATGTGAAATGGACTGCTGTGAAAAGGCTTGATCTTTCATTTATGCATTACTTTTTTAGCTTTAGAATTCCTGCCTGAACGTTCACGGCTAGATTTTTTTCTCATTTAAAAGCATTGTATCATCATGTTAAAACACTCGTCAACTAAAATATTGCCATATTCCTTACACACATGATCCAATGATTTCATATTTAAGAGCTGGACAATTTTCCTTTTAACTTGAAGCCTACTAACAGAAAGAAAATCTATAAATTTAGCCACAAAAACATTCAAACTTTCCCTATAAATAATACTTGCCATAATGCCATTGCATTAGTGTAAAGCAAATTTGCATCATAATATTGTTTCAACAAAATATGTACATTTTTTAAATCATACATATTTTCTTCAGTGCTTGACAACGCATTACGACATTTCAAATGAGGTAACTTGGAACACAACCTGCCACAGTCATATGCATATGTATTTTCCTGAATTAAACCAACAAACAGATCACACCTACAACAACACATCGGTACTGAAGGTTAACTGCTGCACTATACAATAAAATATGCGTATTATATTTTAAACCAGTTATAATATGGGTCGAGCAGGTCAGAAGATTACGAAGTACTATAAAAATCCCTTTGTCACTGGAAGAATATATACGGAAACACAATATTACTTACATTTTCTTTTCACGAGGGAAACGGAAGAAAGACTGCGCATTCTTCTCTACTTCATAGTTACTGCAGCCAAACACAGCAGATACCCTTAACCTCATTTTGAGAGGAGATATCAAGGAATGACACACGCTAGTCTTTAATTATGTCAACTCACTGGAAACGCATAAATAACGCCAAAAACTTCACACACAAATACACGTGTTCTTATGATAGAATCAGTAGTTCTCAGGAAAGAAAGCTTTAATAGCTGTCCGTCGATATCTCGCAGAGTGTCGCATATTGTCTCTAATGTATTTGTTACCATGTGAACAAGTCTGTGATTAATGGTCAACGGCATTTCCGTACCAGGTATGGAAGGGACCCACCTACTGGAGAAGCCATTCGTGCGTGGTATGCAAAATTCCGAGACACGGGCTGCATCTGTAAGTGGAAGTCGACTGGCCGTCCTTCGACCGGGGAAGAGACAGTGGAAAGTGTTCGCGCCAGTTTCGTGCGGAGTCCGCAGAAGTCCACCTATCGGGCAGCGAGGCAACTTGAACTTCCAAAGGCAACTGTTTGGCGCATTCTGCGTTTACGAATGAAACCCTACCACTTGCAACTGGTGCAACGAGAAATTCGCAGAACGCTGTATATGTCGTGCAGCTCAGGAGGGTCGAACTCTCATTCGTTGGCCACCGCGTTCCCCCCGACTTAACCCCATGTGATTTCTTCTTGTGGGGTTTCGTAAATGATGATGTTTACGTACCACCTCTATCACTAACATTGGACGACCTTCGTACCCGCATCACAGCAGCCATCGCATAGTCTGACCGCGACACACTACACAAGGTTTAGCAGGAGATAGACTATCGGCTTGATGTATGTCGTGTTACGCGGGGGTGCTCACATAGAACGCTTGTGATATGACTAAAGAAACTTTGAGAGTTTCCCGTTCTTAGCACATGTCTCATATTACGATATGTTTATTAGATTTCACAGAATAACTTTATGAAATCGGGTCCATCATTTTGAATTGCCCTGTATATGCAAAAAGTAAAGTAATGTCTTCTATTATCCGTCATCTTTAACTTTTACTTAGCTTATAAATTCTTCTATCACCAGAAATAGTACTCCCCGCCCTACCATTCCTATCTTAACACTACGAGAAACACTATAGTTCCATGAGAACATTTCTGCATCCATTATATCATTTCTCAGCCATGATTCAACTCCTATTACAATATCTGGTATGTATATATCTATTAAATTACTTAATAATATTCCTTTCCTTACAATACTTCTACAGTCCAACGTTAATATGTTTATGTAATTCCTACTTGACTTCCAGATCCCTGTACATTTATCACCGCTCCCTATACCACTCCGTTTCCCTGAACGCACCTCTCTATAATCCTTCTAAACAAATTTCCTAACTTATACATACCTTTACGGTTTAAGTGAAGGTCATGTGAGCGCAGATCCCTATCTCTTACCCACCCATTAATATCTAGAAATTTCACTCCCAGTTTTCCACATACGCAATCCATAGTCTCATGTACATCCCCAGTCACCTTCCAGTCAGAATCCCTCCTACACAGTAGCAGAGAATAGTAGACAACTACCTATATACTACTGTAGGAGTTGATAGTAGTTTATTCTTCCAAAATCAGAGGAAGTGTATACTCTCTGGCTTGACAGGTAGTAATCGAACATGGCTGCATGCAATTACATTACAAAGGATGAAAATCACATTTGATATCAGAGTATAAATGGAAGTGTTAATCGCGTATCCACTCGCTAAGTACAGAATGAGTGCAGGCCCTCACCTACAATTATTAAGCGTTAGTTTGTTGACTGAATCAATGTCTGATGATTCACGGACAGTTAATTCCGGAGAGAATAAAAAAGGAATGAACCCAATCGGTCCACTAGAACGACAGAACCGCTTTAGTAAACGTTTTTATAGATAGAGAAACGGTACAGTATTTTTTGTAAGTATGGCATGGCGACGTTAAATTTCCTACGAGTTTAAGACGTTATCATTTCTTTCCTATTTCACAAAATTCTACAGGCACGTGTGTCATATTGTCTTGTTTTCCTCAGCTGGAAACTCCCGTCAGTTCAGCAACACTGCTCGATCAACACTTCATGTCCTTTACAGAGATAATGGAAACTGATGGAATGGAATTTATAGGTTACAATGAAGACAGATGGTTTACATACTTTTCAACCCATTAATGATTACAATGAAATGACACCAGATAGGGTATTCTGTACAGTTTAGATGCAGACAATGATTTCGGGGGGTTACATTTTCTCTACCTGTATTTAACTCCATTATCTTACGTAATCCAGCACTCAGAAAGCGTTACACTATCGTGTAAATTGGCATTATGTACTAATTATTAACTAATGGTGCATTGTGAGCCATCTGGTGTATAACTGTGGCATTCTTTCATCAACAGACCAATGGCGAAATTAATTTAAAATATTTACAGCACTAGTTGAACAGTTGTGATTTACGTGAGTAAAAGCGGAGTAAGATCTTCGTGAAACAGAAAGTTTTGATCTACACCAGACATTATCGCCTTCAAGCCAATTTCTTCACAAGAACACATCATAGACGCTGCCATAAAGTTTGAAACTTTGGTCATCAACTGGAGGAAGCCAATCCAGAGGACAACATCTATCAAACCTACTGCTGAATATTTCAAAGATATTATTATTATTTACCACAAATCGTACAGAATTTATGGATGATCTAGTGAAAAATGGTAAGCCCCACGCATAATAATCGCTTCACAGACCCATTAAGCTACCAGGTGTATGCATAAGTCTTTCCTGTTTCGCTAAAAGATAGCGCCAGCGAATAGTACGCAGCATATGAACTTGACACATACGACAGTTTGTTCGTCTGGCACTAACGTAACAACACACAAGCAGAGTCCATCAAGCGCTAGCTTCTGTATTGTATTGTTCAGTGATCATGTCGACATTTGTGCCTGAAAAAGAACATTTTCGGCACGCATTGCTTTTCTTATTTAATCAAAAGGAAAAGGTTGTGGAAAGTCATCGTTTGCTAGTACAAACATATGGTGTATACACTCCATCGATTAGAACTTGTGAGACATGTTCTAATCGGCAATAAAATGATGCTTTGTGTCTGGTGGGAACGGAGAGGTATTGTGTATTATAAACTCTCGAATCCCGGCGAAAGCGTTAATGCACAACGCTATCGCCAACAAATTATTAATTGAAATCACGCATTGATCGAAAGACAACCGGAAAGGGTCTGAAGATATGGCAAAGTGTTTTTTTTAACGACAATCTCACACAGCAAAACCAGTAAAATACACTTTGAAACCGCTTGGATGGGACATTCCTCCACACCCGCTTACTGCCCCGACCTGGCGCCAAGTATCATCTCCTCGCATCACTGGGGAACGTGCTCGCAGAGCAGCGATTCATCAATTTCCAGGAGGGTGGAAAATGGCTCGACGAATGGTTTGCCGCAAAAGACAAGCAGTTTTTTCTGGCATGGTATTCATAACTTATCTGAAAGTTGGGCGAAGTATGTAGAAGCCAATGGCTAATATTATGAATGAACAAAAAATGAATTTCCCTTGGAAATTACGTCTTTTCTTTATCACAAAACTTGAAAAAACATATGAATATACGCGGTAATATTTACAATAATTGCATTATTCATATTTTTCTTACAATTGGCTTTGCGTCGCACCGACACATAGGTTTTATGGCGACGATTAGATAGGAAAGGCGTAGGAGTTTGAAGGAAGCAGCCGTGGCCTTCATTAGTGTATACACCGGGCGAGGTGGCCGTGCGGTTAAGCGCGCACAGCTGTGAGCTTGCATCCGGGAGATAGTGGGTTCGAATTTCTCTGTCGGCAGCCCTGATGATGGTTTT
Organism: Anabrus simplex; assembly: GCF_040414725.1. Lineage (NCBI taxonomy): Eukaryota > Metazoa > Arthropoda > Insecta > Orthoptera > Tettigoniidae > Anabrus > Anabrus simplex. The sequence goes on from NC_090267.1 coordinate 35,618,191, forward strand.
CCGTGGTTTCCCATTTTTCACACTAGGCAAATGCTGGGGCTGTACCTTAATTAAGGCCGTGACCGCTTCCTTCCCACTCCTCGCCCTTTTCTATTCCATCGTTGCCATCTATCTGTGTCGGTGCGACGTACAGCCACTAACATTAAGGTACAGCCCCAGCATTTGCCTGGTTTGGTAATGAGAAACCATGAAAAACCATCTTCAGAGCTGCCGACAGTGGGGTTCGAACGCACTATCTCCCGAATGCAAGCTCACAAGCCTACTCGCTCGGTGGGGATTTAAATGAGACTATGGAATTGATGTGTGGGAAAGTGAGATTTTTAGATCGTAACGCGTGGGTATTGGGACCTACGTTGATATATGGCCTTCATTTGAACCGCAATGGTACACATAAGTTAGGGGATTTGTTTAGAAGAGTGATAAGAAGTTACATTCAGGGAAACGGGGTGGATTAGGGAGTGCTGAAGACAGAATAGGAACCAGCGGGTCAAGAAAGGATGGCATAAAATTGATAGGGTTGAACTGTACAAGTACTGTAAACAAGGGATAGAAATAAGTCATCTTATAGACACGTATTTAACATGTATTGTTATAGGAACTGAATCATGGCTGAGAATTAATATTATGAATGCGGAAATTTCTCAGCGAACTGTAGTGATTATCGTAGGGACAGGTTAGGAACGACAAGAGAAGGAGTATTCACACAGGTGGAAGAATTTGTAAGCTACGAAAAAGATAAAGACGATAAACATGAAATTTGAGGTGTAAGATTAATCTCTAAAGATAAGACAACTTGATGCTTTTGGGGTGTACAGTTTTGGCAAGGCTGGCGCTGACACTGGTGCAGAATTATTTGATAAGATAATCAGCTATGTGGGGAAAGATATAGGAAAGGACGTTATTTTAGCAGGTGACCTGAACTTGCCAAATGTTAACTGAGAAGGGAATGCGAACGACAGAAACCATGACCAACGAAAGGTGAATAAGTTAAAAGGGAAGGATAGCTGAATCAGCAAGTGATGGAACCAACCAGAAGTAAAAATGTACTATAATAATTCGGGAATATTAGGTCGCGTAATACGAGGACTGATCAACAAAGACTGAGACTGAATTTTTGCTGTAGCTTCCGTGATAGTTTCATATCTGTAACATAAATATTTGAGGAGAGCGAGTCGGTAGGCGACAGCACTCTCTTATCGGTAGGTTGGTAGTAATGCTCTATTTTGTAGACGCTACGCGCATTTCGCATACCAGACAATGGAGGTGGAATGATTTATCAACATGCAGTTCCCCCTCACACTACTGTTACTACACGTCAGGGATGGAAAACTAAAAATACAATTATGATAAATGGAGAATTGTAAGTAAAAAATATAAACAGCCTATGGAATGAGTTCATAGCAGTTGAGGAGTGTGAAAACAGGCATGTACCTTTAAAAGTAGTGAGTAATTTTGAGCACCCATTATATGATAACAGCGAACTGAAGAAATTAAGGATGAGGTCCATATTAGAAGAATATAGAGTAAGGAATTGTTGCGGGAGTAAGGAGAGATTGAAGGAGCTTATTAAGAAATTGAATTTGGCAAAACCATTAGCTAAAGATAACATGACGGAAAACATAATTGGCAGCCATACGAATTTTAGGGAGCAACGGAAGGATATAAGGCGGAAAATGATTCCAGGAAAGGGGAATGTACGTGTGATGCTGACAATTGGCAGAATTATTGAGCCAGCAGTATGTAAAAGTAATCTATATAAATAAAATTGTAGAGGGTCCGCTGTCTGTAATTTCTTCTGTTTTGCCAATTTTTCAGATATTTATCCGTTTTAGGTCAACTCAAGACCGAATCGGTGGTTTTTACGTTTCGTGTCTGTTTGTTTGTCTGTTTGTCTGTTTGTCTGTTCCACCATCACGTCGAAACGGCTGGATAGATCTCAACCAAACTTCATATTTAGAGTTTACTCATCCCGGGGAAGGTTTCGATATGCATATCGTTTTAAAATCTTTGAATACACGGGGGGTTTGTAGGAAAACCAGAATGGTTTTTCCACCATCACGTCGAAACGGCTGGATAGATCTCAACCAAACTTCATATTTAGAGTATACTCATCCCGGGAAAGGTTTCGATATGCATATCATTTTAAAATCTTTGAATACACGGGGGATTATAAGAAAACCAGAATGGTTTTTCCACCATCACGTCGAAACGGCTGGATAGATCACAACCAAACTTCATATTTGGAGTACACTCATCCCGGGGAAGGTTTCGATATGCATATTATTTTAAAATCTTTGAATAGACGGGGGGTTTATAGGAAAACCTGAATGGTTTTTCCACCATCACTTCGAAACGGCTGGATAGATCTCAACGAAACTTCATATTTAGAGTATACTCATCCCGGGGAAGGTTTTGATATGCATATTATTTTAAAATCCTGGAGTAGACGGGGGTTTATGGGAAAACCAGAATGGTTTTCCTCCATTTTCTCTTATACTATTGATTTTCTGTAAACTTAGTTTACCGTACGTGAAACGTCTCTTCATTATAAACAACTTTCGTTATGTTCATAATTTACCTTACTCTTCACATGACGGAGAAATTTACAATTTTCCGCTGGTATCATGCTCTGCATTGAGTGACCGACAGACCGACAACGAACCTACAGGTTACCATGGCAACGTCTCTGACTGCATGCCAGCAGGGAAGTAACGTATTGCCATTTTCCTCATCATGCTTTTAAATTCGTGGTTGTTCCTTGGGTAGAAGGCAAGAGAGGCGTCAATCGGCCTATCTGCGGGATATTGGCGGAATATCGTTGGATGTTATAACCGCCCTCGAATAGATTAAGTAATAACACCATTAGTCATCTTCTTATTATTTGTTTACCTAAGAATCACTGGACCTAAATTTCTCCTCTGTTACCGCTTTATTATATCCATAACTCACACTAGCATAATTTATTGAGGGGCATTTGATTTTCCAATACATTGACTTGGCATTTACATATTTGTCGTTATCCGGCTGTCCTCAGTTATAATCCATTTTCTATTACTTTCAACTTTCTTAACTGTATTATTTTCTTCCTTAATTACGCCGTATGTACGCGTGTGCTACAAACTACTGGATGTATTTCCACCAAGACTCACATTTAGAATACACCTGTCCTTGATAGGTTTTGGGCAAATTTTGTTTCTAAATCTCTGAACTGACTGGGGGTTTATACGAAACCGAAACAGTGATTTTGCACTTCCACAAAATATACACAACCAACGTTAATTTAAATCTACCTACCTTGGTAGAAATTAATTTCTAAACCTTTTTCCTCATGTGCATCATTTCGATACGAGGATTAATAAGGGAGATATCATTAACGGACCGTTTTTCTGTACAAGTCCCATCGGACTTAACTCACGAGCGGGTGCGTGTAAAGCGTATTCCTTACAACTTGAAAACTACTGAAGACATTCGAACCAAACTTTGTATTTAGCATCCACCTGTCCAAAGGTAGGTTTTAAACTTAAATAACATTTCATGTTCCGGAATGGACTGGCGGTTTATACGGAACCGAAATGGTTATTTTACTCTTCCACAATATATACAGAACAAGACCAACCTGACGAAATCGACCAAACGTGATAGAATTCCACCTCTAAACCCTTTTTTTCATATGCATTTTTTCGTCAGTAGGATTAATAAGGGAGATGTCATGAATGGTCACTTTTGCATGTTAAGTCCAGCGCACATAGCCCGAAGGGTGTTTTACATGGAGCAGATTCCTTATCTATATAAATCAAATCGTAACGACTGTGTGCCTCTACACTGACTATTTTGGCGAAATTTTCGTACAGCTTTCCGTTTAAGGGGTAATAATGACCATCTGCATAATTTTTGGTTTAGTTACCTGGAAGTCCTAATTTTTACCCGCCTCGCCCAAAATCCAGATTGTGGCATAATCTGCCAGAAGAAAAAGAAGATAATTGAAATTTGAAAAAAATATACGTTTTAGCCTGTAACGAACGGAAAACATCCTAGATTATTACATTTTTCACTTTTTATCCCCGAAGAATATCGAAATATGCAGGCAATTTTAATGATGGTGCAGACCTTCGGAAATTCCTATCACATAACAGATTGCACAATCTCCGTTGAATTTGGAATGATCTACAACCTTGGTCTTATGACTTTTTGCCGTATCTGTATCCCTTTTACGCTTGATTTTTCTCTATTAATCGATGTTAAGTCATTTTGGAATTTTCACAAGCATAATTCATACTTTCGATTACTTATATGAAATACAGAATCATCATACTCTTCACGAAAATTGGCCCACCCAGTAGCCATCTGTGAGCCAAATTCTATGTATGTAGCTGTCACATAATTATCCGAAAAGTAATGTAATGTGAGATAATCTTACAAAAACGTTACCCTGTTCCACGTTTCTAACTCAATCTGACCCTAGAATAGATGACTTATCATAGGACCAGCCATTTAGGGCACTAAATCCGGCGTGTCTTATACTATAATTCTTTGTCGATATGACGTACGTTTAGTAGCAGTTAATCTGTAAATGAAGGTCTTCAATATTGTAAACACGCATATACTTTCGTATGTCGATCTATATATATTCACTGATGTCGATTTGTAGCGATCGAGAAAGGGTGGGTCTGCTAATGTAATGAGTACTCCCCACACCGACTTTGACTGGCTGTATGAAAGGGCCCTTCTCCAACTCCTGTGTAACTGTCATTAGTAAGGAAGGTCTACAATTGTAATGAATAGTTCGCTTCTCGATTTGACTTGCAGAAGGCAAGTGAGCATGCAGTTTTGTGTAAAACTTCCCTACCCGATTGTGTTTGGCAGAAGGCAAGGGTGCCCGCCATTATAAACAAATGTCCTCATCTAAAATGTGACTGGCATTAGGCATAGTGGCCTGCTATTTTGATGGAAACTCACCAACTTGGTGTGACTGGCAGTAAGCTGGCTGGCAGTAGGAAAATCGGCCTGACATTATAATGATAACGGCACAACTCAATTTTTAATGGTGGTAGGGAATTTGCCTGCCATTATAAGAAAATCTCCTCGACTGTAATCTGTTTGGGAGTAGGAAATGGGGCCTGCCATTGTAACGAACACTCCCAACTTGATTGTGACCGCGCAGTAGGCAATGGGGCCTCCAATTATAATGTAAACTTCCCAACTCGATTGTGAATGGCAGTAGACAAGTGAGCCTGCCGTTATATCACAAATCCGTAACAAACACTTTACGTTGGAAACAACGTATGGGGACATCCCCATGCTCTTTCTCGGATAACGCTAAGAGACATGCAATTTTAAAACAATCTTATTTACTGCATGTACACTGTTTACTTCGATATTCGAATACAATGTTGAACACCGTAGCGAAGCGCGGGTACATTTGATAGTCTATATAAATAAAATTGTAGGGGGTCCGCTGTCTGTAATTTCTTTTGTTTTGCCAATTGTTCAGATATTTATCCGTTTTATTCAAAGATCGAATCGGTGGTTTTTACGTTTCGTGTCTGTTTGTTTGTCTGTTTGTTTGTCTGTCTGTCTGTTCCACCATCACGTCGAAACGGCTGGATAGATCTCAACCAAACTTCATATTTAGAGTAAACTCATCCCGGGGATGGTTTCGATATGCATATCATTATAAAATATTTCAATACTCAGGGGGTTTATAGGAAAACCAGAATGGTTTTTCCACCATCACGTCGAAACGGCTGGATAGATCTCAACTAAACTTCATATCTAGAGTATACTCATCTCAGGGAAGGTTTCGATATGCATATTATTTTAAAATCTTTGAATAGACCGGGGGTTTATAGGAAAACCAGAATGGTTTTTCCACCATCACTTCGAAACGGCTGGATATATCTCAACCAAACTTCATATTTAGAGTATACTCATCCCGGGGAAGGCTTCCATATGCATATCATTTTAAAATCTTTGAATAGACGGGGGGTTTATAGGAAAACCTGATTGGTTTTTCCACCATCACTTAGAAACGGCTGGATAGATCTCAACCAAGCTTCATATTTAGAGTATACTCATCCCGGGGAAGGTTTTTATGTGCATATTATTTTAAAATCTTTGAATAGATGGGTGGTTTATAGGAAAACCAGAATGGTTTTCCTCCATTTTCTCTTATACTATTGATTTTCTGTAAACTTCGTTTACCGTACGTGAAATGTCTCTTCATTATAAACAACTTTCGTTATGTTCATAATTTACCTTACTCTTCACATGACGGAGAAATTTACAATTTTCCGCTGGTATCATGCTCTGCATTGAGTGACCGACAGACCGACAACGAACCTACAGGTTACCATGGCAACGTCTCTGACTGCATGCCAGCAGGGAAGTAATGTATTGCCATTTTCCTCATCATGCTTTTAAATTCGTGGTTGTTCCTTGGGTAGAAGGCAAGAGAGGCGTCAATCGGCCTATCTGCGGGATATTGGCGGAATATCGTTGGATATTATAACCGCCCTCGAATAGATTAAGTAATAACACCATTAGTCATCTTCTTATTATTTGTTTACCTAAGAATCACTGACCTAAATTTCTCCTCTGTTACCGCTTTATTATATCCACATTACTCACACTAGCGAAATTTATTGAGGGGCATTTGATTTTCCAATACATTCACTTGGCATTTACATATTTGTCGTTATCCGGCTGTCCTCAGTTATAATCCATTTTCTATTACTTTCAACTTTCTTAACTGTATTATTTCTTCCTTAATTACGCCGTATGTACGCGAGTGCTACAAACTACTGGATGTATTTCCACCAAGACTCATATTTAGAATACACCTGTCCTTGATAGGTTTTAGGGCAAATATTGTTTCTAAATCCCTGAATTGACTGGGGGTTTATACGAAACCGAAACAGTGATTTTGCACTTTCACAAAATATACACAACCAAACTTAATGGAAATCTACCTACCTTGGTAGATAATAATTTCTAAACCTTTTTTCTCATGTGCATCATTTCGATACGATTATTAATAAGGGAGATATCATTAACGGACCGTTTTTCTGTACAAGTCCCATCGGACTTAACTCCCGAGCGGGTGCGTGTAAAGCGTACTCCTTACAATTTGAAAACTACTGAAGACATTCGAACCAAAATTTATATTTAGCATCCACCTGTCCAAAGGTAGGTTTTAAACGTAAATAACATTTCATGTTCCGGAATGGACTGGCGGTTTATAGGGAACCGAAATGGTGATTTTACTCTTCCACAACATATACAGAACAAGACCAACCTGACTGGAAATCGACCAAACGTGATGGAATTCCACCTCTAAACTTTTTTTTCATGTGCATTCTTTCGTCAGGAGGAGATATCATGAATGGTCACTTTTGCAGGTTAAGTCCAGTGGACATAGCCCAAAAGGTGTTTTACATGGAGCAGATTCCTTATCTATATAAATCAAATCGTAACGACTGTGTGCCTCTACACTGAATATTTTGGCGAAATTTTCGTACAGCTTTCCGTTTAAGGGGTAATAATGACCATCTGCATAATTTTTGGTTTAGTTTCCAGAAAGTACTAATTTTTACCCGCCTCGCCCAAAATCCAAATTGCGCCATAATCTGCCAGAAGAAAAAGAAGATAATTGAAATTTGACAAAATTATACGTTTTAGCCTGTAACGAACGGAAAACATCCTAGATCATTAAATTTTTCACTTTTTATCCCCGAAGAATATCGAAATATGCAGGCAATTTCAATGATGGTGCAGACCTTCGGAAATTCCTATCACATAACGGATTGCACAATCTCCGTTCAATTTGGAATGATCTACAACCGTGGTCTTATGACTTTTAGCCGTATCTGTATCCCTTTTACGTTTGATTTTTCTCTTTAATCGATGTTAAGTCAATTTGGAATTTTCACATGCATAATTCATACTTTCAATTACTTATATGAAATACAGAATCATTAAACTCTTCACGAAAATTGGCCCACCCAGTAGCCATATGTGAGCCAAATGCTATGTATGTATCCGAAAAGTAATGTAATGTGAGATAATCTTACAAAACCTTTACCCTGTTCCACGTTTCTAACTCACTCTGACCCAAGAATAGATGACATATCATATGACCAGCCATTTAGGCCACTAAATCCGGCGTGTCTTATGGTTTAATCCTTTGTCGATATGATGTACGTTTAGCAGCAGTTAATCTGTAAATGAAGGTCTTCAATATTGTAAACACGCATATACTTTCGTATGTCGATCTATATATATTCACTGATGTCGATTTGTAGCGATCGAGAAAGGGTGGGTCTGCTATTGTAATTAGTACTCCCCACACCGACTTTGACTGGCAGTATGAAAGGGTTCCCTCTCCAACTCCTGTGTAACTGTCATTAGTAAGGAAGGCCTACAATTGTAATGAATAGTTCACTTCTCGATTTGACTTGCAGAAGGCAAGTGAGCATGCAGTTTTGTTTAAAACTCCCCTACACGATTGTGTTTGGCATTAGGCAAGGGTGCCCGCCTTTATAAAGAAATCTCCTCATCTAAAATGTGACTGGCATTAGGCATAGTGGCCTGCTATTTTGATGGAAACTCACCAACTTGGTGTGACTGGCAGTAAGCTGGCTTGAAGTAGGAAAATGGGCCTGGCATTATAATGATAACTGCACAACTCAATTTCGAGTGATAGTAGTGTAATTGCCTGCCATTATAATAAAAACTCCTCAACTGTAATCTGTCTGGAAGTAGGAAAGGGGGGCTGCCATTTTAACGAAAACTCCCCAAATCGATTCTGTCCGCGTAGTAGGCAATAGGGCCTGCAGTTATAATGTAAACTTCCCAACTCGATTGTGAATGGCAGTAGGCAAGTGAACCTGCCGTTATATCACAAATCCATAACAAACACTTTACATTGGAAACAACGTACGGGGACCTCCCCATGCTCTTTCTCGGATAACGCTAAGAGACATGCAAATTTTAAAACAATCTTATTTACTGCATGTATACTATTTACTTCGATATTCCAATACAATGTAGAATACCGTAGCGAAGCACGGGTACATTCGCTAGTTGGATATAAAGTTGATGTCCAGATAAAAGAGGCAAGTAATAATTGCGAATTATTTAATCATTTTATGATAATAAAGACATTTACTAAAATATACACAGGTTAAAAGCCAGAAAATCAGCTGGGATAGATAATATAATATTCTTATTTGATTACTGTTTGCATGAAGGTGTGATACCAAATGAATGGAGAGTCGCAATAATAGCACCACTTTATAAAGGAAAGGGTCATAACATAAAGCGAATAATTACAGGCCAGTCAGCTTCACATGTGTTGTTTGTAAGTTCTGGAACACCATTCTTTGTGATTATATTTGATACGTTTGTAAAAGTACTAACTGGTTTAGTAGGAGGCTGTTTGGGTTTAGGAAAGGTCATTCCAGTAAGGCTCATCTTGTAGGATTCCTGCAAGGTACAGCAGATATTTTATATTCAGGATCCCAAATGGGCTATACCACTATTTACCTATCAAAGGCATTTGATAGGGTATATCATGGGAGATTACTGACGAAAATAATTGCTATTGTACTAGAAGAAAGGTTGGTTTATCGTGTGTCTAAATTTCTAGGAATTAGAACTCATAAATTTAGAGTACGTACATGAAGTGTTATCTGATCCTTTAATGATTGAGAGGGGTGTCCCGCAGGGGAATATTATTCCTCTGTTATGTTTTCTTATCTATAATAGGACCTTTCCCATCGTCTCCCATGGCTCATGGGACCATGTGACAACACTCGTGTATCCCTACCGGATCATGAACACATGGGACCACGCTCCACAGAGAAACGACAATCAAGGGACCTTTTTTGCCTGGTGACAATGCCGCCTCATCGGGATTTTAATAACTAATCCACTCACATGAGGCGACAAATGCCCTTTACAACATAGCGAGGTCTTCCGCTACTCTCCCGTTTTAAAAATGTGAGCACAAGCCTTTCGAGGGCGCAGTGCGTTCGTGGCTACGAACTAGAATCATCTTACAACTAACTTATAGGCATAAAATGAACGGAAGAGGTCAGGATGCAAATATCGGCGAACATAGGCACGAATAAAATTTTCTAAACATTTAATTAACTCTCGTTGAACATATTTACAATCTAGAACCTTGTTTATCAAATTTAAATTACATACATTTATTTCAAATTACAACAACGGGCAATCAGGTCCGTGCTGTCACTGACGTGAACCTTAGATCCACATGTTCATACGAGTCTTTATGTGGTCTACTAACATTACGCTGCGTTACATTATTTACTTCCATACAACTCGGAGGAAATTGAGTTGCCTTCCTAAAGTCTTCATTGTTTAAATTGGTTTCGATGTTTATTAACCTGATTATTTTAACTGTCGAGTACGATAAACAATATTATAAATAAACCTTACTTATTTACAGTGAGAAGCCATGACCTTACGAATGTATATATTTCCGGGAATGGTTCCCAAATTACATATTAAAAACCAGCAACACTGGTTTGCTCTGAGATTCGTCTTCGAGTGGCCGCCTAAATTGAACATAATACGAGAAATAAAATATTTAAAGAATTTATAAAATTATAAAATGATATGCAAATTCTACGCAATTACCACCTGTTCCCAAAAAACAACACAATGAACACGATTATGGTTACTACAAATCACCTCATTTGATGAGTAACTATACACATCACAGGGTCGAAACCCTCCACTTAAACGAACTATCAGAGGATTTTTCACGAAGTCTAAATTGAATAACTCACTAATTATCAAAACATCATGTTTACGCTCTTATAACACCTGAAAAAGAAAGCACATATAATCACATATCTTACACATAATGGCTGCATTTTGTTTACCATCATCGGCCGTCTGTATAGTCTTTTCAGATGAAGTCTACTTCCTTAACTTGCCAAAATTCACTACTTTCTTCCCCCTTCTTCCTCTAACAGTACTCGTAAAACAAAGATTAAACCATGCACATGCAATGACATAACTGGGGCCAGAAATTCATACTATTCTCCTAATTTGTTTCCTCCACAAAATTAAAATTAAAGTGAAACTATTGACCACTCTAAGCGAACTAATTTAATTATTGAGTAATAGAAATCATCGTAACCCTATCCTCACATTCTTATTTACAAAGGGGAATATTAATATCGTAAAATCATAGCTTTGTACTCAACAGCTTTGGTCCATCGTCCACCGTCCGAGTCCGCGAAGGGACTCGCCTGAAGTTTTTGGTCCATGGCGCCGATGTAAGAGGTCACTGGTTCAAGACGTCCCGCGATGATCCTTGTGTAATCCATGGCGTTGGAGTTGTGAACACTGAAAAAATACTGTTTACACTGATTTCACAAATACTTCTTCTGCACACATCAAAGTCAAATTACCCTTTTCTTCTAACAAAAAGGTGACTATATAACATATATTTTCATTCCGTAGTATGCGATGATGTTAGTAAGGTTAATGAAGCTAGTTTGTGCAATGGAACGAGATTGAATCTACAGAAACTAGACTATAATATCGTTCATGCAGAAGTTCAGACGGGGTCAGCTTCAGGAAGAAGTGTTTTATTCCAAGAATAGATTTAGCACCTGTTAGTGTGGGAATACCATTCGTTCTTAAATTGAGGCAAATTCCTATAAACTTAGCCTTCTCTATCTCAATGTATAAGCCACCAGGACAAATTTTAAAGTTGGGATTAATCTCCCAACTCCAGTGTTTTGGACAGTTGTATGTAGCTTCCTCAAGAGTACGCAGATCCATAGACGACAAAGCACAACACCGAGCTACAACTGCACTCAATACGGTTTGTATGGAAATACTATAATACCTGTTCATTCCATTCAAATTCCGTATAAAACTGGAATGTGTAACAGTTTAACATAAGATATATTAATAGTCCATTTATGATTTCCAGGTACTTCATAGAATTTCGACTGTCGTAGACAGATTTACGTACTAGTAGTTTTAAATGATATGAGTAAAGAACTGGAATCAGAGATGAGGCTATTTATGGATGATGATATGTGAGTTGCAGAACTGTGAGCGATTGCAGGCGGACCTAGAAAATATGAGATGGACAGCGGATAATGGCCTGATGGTGAACGGGATGAAATGTTAGGTTGTAAGTTTGACCATGTGGGAAAGTCCTCTCAGTTTTTATTGCTGTGTTGATGGGGTGAAAGTACCTCATTTGGTCCATTATAAGTTTCTTGGATGTTAAACACTTTAACCACCATTTTTACCGATACTTTTTCTTATTTTTCTAATTCTTTCTTTGTTTTCCTTGTATTTTCTGTTTGAGTAGGAGAGACACTCCCAGCATCCGTGCCAGTGGAAATAACCAATTAAGGTTAAAATCCCCGACCTGGCCGGAATAGAACCCAGGGCCCCTTGAACCAAAAGCCAGCACGCTAACCATTCAGCCATGGAGCCGGACACATTCGCATGTCTTTGGTTTCAGAATTCTTAATCCCAAATCAAATCATAAACCTCAATCTTTAAGCCACCCCTTATTTCCAATCAGATGATACCTTGACTGTCGGGATGAGATTTTTAGTTCCGTAGCTGTAAGTGAGAATATATGCACGAAGTTAGGATGTATGCAGCCTGATTTGAACAATGCTGTCAATAAAAGATGGAGAAAACCAGAGATCCAATCAACTGCATCTACCACGAAAGGTAAATTAATGAAATAACAATTCAATCAGGAACCTAAACTAAAGATTTCCCATTTCTCTAGCCTATAGGTTTAATAAAGTGCCTGCTTGGACGAAGCGGTAAAGGCGTGCTCGCTTCACTCGGAAGGATGAGAGTTCGATTCCCCGTCATGTAGTCGAAAAATTAAAGTTCGAGATTTACACTTTCAAAGGTGAACATGGCCCTAAAGTTCACCCAGCCTACACCAAAAATGAGTACCAGGTTAACTCCTGGAGGCAAAGGTGGCTAGGCAGCTAATCACTCCTCCGCACCAAGTCCATTCCTCACCATCTCTCCACCGACAACTCCGAACATACCACTTATTCGAGTATCTCGTGTCCTTACCCTCAAGTCTTCCCAGCCCAAAGTTTGCAACATTTTCTAAACACTACTTCCTTGTAAGAAATCACCCAGAACAAATTGTGTTGCTTTCCTTTGGAACTTTTTTTTCAGTTCTCATATCAAGTACTATTGATGTGGGTCCTACACACTAGAACGATACTCTGCATGGAGTCTTACCACAGACGTATACGCCCTCTCCCTTACATCCTTACAACAACCCCTAAATACTCTCACAACCATGCGAAGAGATCTGTAAGCTTTCCTTACAACCTCTTTAAAATGATTAACTCAATGAAAATCATTTATAATATTACTTTTCTTTGCTATTGGTTTTACGTCGCACCGACACAGATAGGTCTTATGGCGACGATGGGACAGGAAAGGTCTAGGACTGTGAAGGATGCAGCCGTGGCTTTAATTAAGGTACAGCCCCAGCATATGCCTGGTGTGAAAATGGGAAACCACGGTAAACCATCTTCAGGGCTGCCGACAGCGAGGCTCGAACCCACTATCTCCCGAATACTGGATACTGGCCGCACTTAAGCGACTACAGCTATCGAGCTCGGTATTTCTAATATTTACATCTAGATACCTACATTGTTCCCTTTGAGATACGTTCATCCCATCAACACAGTAATTAAAACTGAGACGACTTTTACCCTTGGTGAACCATCAACCTGACTTTTCATACTGCTTAATCAAAATCAGTCACTACTAATCTACTCCGGCTCCATGGCTAAATGGTTAGGGTGCTGGCCTTTGATCACAGGGGTCCCGGGTTCGATTCCCGGCAGGGTCGGGAGTTTTAACCATAATTGGTTAATTTCGCTGACACGGGGGCTGGGTGTATGTGGCGTCTTCATCATCATTTCATCCTCATCACAACGCGCAGGTCACCTACGGGAGTCAAATCAAAATACCTGCATTTGGCGAGCCGAACTTGTCCTCGGACACTCCCGGCACTAACAGCCATACGCCATTTCATTTCATATCATTTACAACTAATCTACATTTAGGGCAGTTTCCCAGTTGGTAGATTCCCTATCTGTTGTTTACCTAGAATTTTATTAAACGATTGCAAAGACATTGGAAATTTATTGAACATCTCCCTTGATAAGTTATTCCAATCCCTGACTCCCCTTCCTATAAAAGATCATTCGCCCTAATGTGGTCCACTTGAATGCCAACTTTATCTTCACACTGTGATCTTTCCTACTTTTAAAGACATCACTCAATCTTATGCGTATAGTAATGTCATTTAACGCCATCTCTCTACTGACAGCAGGGAACTTACCAATTAGTCGAGCAGGTCTTCTCCTTCCTCCTAAGTCTTCACAGACAAAACTTTGTAACGTTTTTGTAACGCTACTATATCCGACGAAGAGAGGTTGTCATTTTCTTGCACATAACAACGTAACATCATCTATTGGTATAAAACTGAATCAAGTTCTATTCTCTGGTTAGAAGCATTGGAGTTTGGAGCTTTGGATTTTCAAACCAATGAAGGAACACAGGGTCGGTGGCACTCAACGAGCAAGAAAGAGGACTACACAGTGGCTGTCGTTGCTTCTACAGCGCTCTGGGTGGTGCCAAGGCGAAATAGCGACGCCGTAGTTTAAGCGCCATCCATATACTTCCTCCGCTTACAGTGCGTTACTTTTAATGGATTAGATCGAACAAATTAACTGCATAACTCTATGTGTGAGGCTCGCAATTGCATAAATTGTAGAGAAAACACACAGGATATATCTTATTTAAAATAAGATTCTCTTTAGTAAAATAGGCCTACACAGTTGGCGATTAGCAGAACTACGTTGCCTGTGCTTGTAACACAATCCAGCATGTGTACAGTAGGCCTACGTTTATTTTCTTGTAAGAAATGATCGAACATGAAAACACAATAAACGATTTCCTGCTTGGCTGATTGGCTCAGACGGTAAAGCAAAAGTTGGCAGAGTTGGTATTTGAAGGTGCTCAATACCTCACCCTTGTGTC
This sequence comes from Anabrus simplex, assembly GCF_040414725.1. NCBI lineage: Eukaryota > Metazoa > Arthropoda > Insecta > Orthoptera > Tettigoniidae > Anabrus > Anabrus simplex. Next base: position 35,633,284 of record NC_090267.1, read on the forward strand.
AGTAGATGTACCTACCCGCAAAAGAACATCGCCGGGACAATACTCCGGCAGCTCAGCTTCTCCGAAAACCGTAAAGAGTATTTGGTAGGGCGAAAAACCAGTTACACTATTTACTATCAACGGGTATCCTACAGGGCACAGTACACGGCATTTTGAAACAGATATAACGATGATACAAGACGTTTGCTGTCCAATGCCACACCTACAATGTTTTGAATCACCAAGTCACCTCATACGCTCTGCTTACGATACGGAGTAATATGAGGAGTTTGATTCCTATATCACCACTACTATTGAGCGAGTTGGCTACGTGGTTCGTGGTATATAGGTCTTACCTTGTAATCGGGATATAATGTGTTCAAATCCCACTGTCGAAAGCCCTGATATCTGTTTCTCCGTTGTTCCCATTTTCACATCAGGAAAATGCGGGACCTGCTGTACCTTAAGGCCACTGCCACTTCCTTATTATTATTATTATTATTATTATTATTATTATTATTATTATTATTATTATTATTATTATTATTATTATTATTATTATTATTATTATTATTATTATTATTATTATTATGGGATACTTCATTACACCATTGTTCACTTCTACTCTTTCGGAGACGGCGAGGTACCTGATGGTATTTGAAGGTGCTCAAATTCGTCAGCCTTATGTCGGTAGACTTACTGGCACGTAAGAGAAATCCTGCGGGACAACATTCAGGTGCACACTTGGAGCGCGAAGGCCAGGGCCTCAATCGTCTGAGCCACTCAGCCCAGCGATACTACTACTACTACTACTACTACTACTACTACTACTACTACTACTACTACTACTACTACTACTACTACTACTTGATATTCTGCTCCTTTGATGATCGATCTGCGTGCTGGCCTTCGGTTTAGAGGGCCACGGATTTGACCACGTCGAGAATTGTAACTGGCTAGTCTATAGTTAATTCTTCCGGATCGGGGACTGGATAACCAGCTTCAACTACGCACAATAGAACATACTACTACAAACCGCCACAGAAACATGCAATAGTGAATACAGCATTCCTCCTAAGGTTGGCGTAAAATGGACTGAATTCATACAGAATTCCGATTCATGGTAACTGAGAAGAGACCAGGAACTGTTATTATTATTATTATTATTATTATTATTATTATTATTATTATTATTATTATTATTATTATTATTATTATTATTATTATTATTATTATTCAAGTGAGAAGCTATGAATTATTTCTATATGTTATTTCTATATGTTAGGTTTTCTGTTATATATTTAAATTCTCTGTAAGTAGGGCTCAATTTGTTTAATGGCAATGCATTGTAATATCTTTTGTAATTACTGGAGATATGTTAATTTTCATTCTTTATACAATAAATGTATGTAGTCTGTGTCTTGTAGTTTTAATGACCTTTTAAAAATACATGATGCATCTTTGAGTGCTTTCCTAATTAAGAAAACTGTGAAACGGTATTTATTCCTGCAGCCTGTGTACTTGCTTCTTCACCACACGCACTTGTTTTGATCGCTTAGAATATGGCAGACGTGTAGAGGCATGATTTTTTCGCATTAATTTATGTTCGACTTCGCGAAAAGGAAACAATGTTTCGCGTTATTTCGCGAAATAGGGCTGATCCCATCGCTTTAATTTAGCTTTAATCCTTTTCTAAGGTTATTCTTAAAAAGTACAATTCGTGACATTTGTGAAATATTTATGTGAAAGGTAGATAAAGAAAAGCAATATTGATTATCATTCCTTATTCCGTATGTAATCCTTATTAGGACTATAATATAGCCATAATGAAGATTACATAAAAAATATCCTTTCGCCCTACATGGCCATAGCTTTCACCCAATATTGTTACACCATTAAGGGATTTTAGAGGATATTAATACGAAGGGGTATTTCTTTCCAAATGAGAAATCCTTATTCTGTCTTCTGTTTCCCTTCACACACGTGATATTGGAATACAATTTCAGGATCGTTATTTTCCATGATTTTCGCTGCATTTTCGCGCTTGTCGCAAAGTAAGTAAATTTCGCTTTAACCTGGCCTTGTCGCTTTCGCTGTAATTCACGAAAACGGAAGCACTAATTTCTTAGCCAGAATCATATAATTCGTGAAGATATTTCAAAATCGCTTCAAAATAAATTTTGTCGCGTTTATCGTTTATCGTTAATGCGAAAAAACCCGCCTCTACCATTCAAGTAGATTCAAATATGGTTGTCCAATAGCCAGTCTGTAGTCCTCTTTCAAGCTCGTTGTTAGCACCTAACGACGATCCTCATTGGCACTCTTGTGAACTACGAAATAAAAGACCATTGTCCCGTGCCGAGCCAACGCCGCTCGAGCCCCTATCTGTCCTCTCTGTGCTCCCCCCCCCCCCTAGATATGTACCCCCTCCAGATACTTTGTTCAACTAGTGCTGAATTGACGGTGTTAATTCTTAGAATAATATTCGAGAAAGCTGACTTATTGGTATCCTCGATATTTATTTAATTATTTATTGTACTTCCTACAATGATTGGCGACGTATATCTCTCAAAGTTCGCCGTAGCACTTAAGTTTTGAATGTACATTTAACTATGAAGAGTTTTCTGAAGTTATTCGTTCTCGTATGCAGGTCTATACAGCCGATTTCTAACAAATTGGACTGAGTCTTTAATGGCCAAGACGGCTAAATCACAGTACAGATTCTTGGGAATGTCCACAATTTTTAAAATCTCAACTAAGAATTTTGATATTGTTCCTCTTACTCCGATGTAAATTCCTAAAACCCTTATACAGTATATGTTGTATGATTCTTTCAAGTAGCTGATGGTTGGTTCATAGATGGCTCGGTTCTCTACGTATATCTATGCTGGCTGAATGGAGTAGACATCACATCGACCCAGAATATATGCAAAGTATTTCTCTCGGTCTACTGCGATTATATCTATTCTCCGGTTGCTTCCACCGTCAGCAACGCATGGCACCTGGTCATGTACCTCGTAACCTCTCTGAGAGAATGCTGCTGCAATTCTAGATCTTATTATGTTGTGCCTAACATGCGTAAGTCAGTCTCCCCGGTGGACATGAAGAAAGAGGGTTTCAGGCTGGCTGCAGTGTCTGCAGTGGACTCCATTCCGGCTACGTCCAGGGAGGGCCCGTACAGGAACCACAGCGCGTTTTATTTTATGCATCTGCTAAATAATAAATAAAGAGTCACATATTCTTTGTCTTCGGAAAATCACTTAACGGGGGGTGAGCAGGAGTGAAAATGGGTGAATATTTAAAATCAGCATATCTAAAAAATGTAACATTTTGCAGGCTTGAAAACTGGTATTTGGAATCTCCTGCAAAATTAAAGAAACAGGCATAACTTGTTTCTGGAAACTCCACTTAAGGGGAAGTGAAAAAGGGGGGGGGGAGTGAATTTTAAAAATGAGCATATGTACCCATTTTCACGTCTGTAACATGTTATTATTAATCTCTTTTAAAAACCGAGCAACAAGTATTTTTTGTTTCCGGAAAAACCACTTACGGGGGCTACAAAAGATTGATAAAGTGATTGAATTATTCTTTATTAGGATACTGTATTTGGAATTATTAAAAAGTAAAGAAACACGTATTTTTTGTTTTGGAAAATCGGCTTAAGTTGGGGCTTGGGAAGATGTGAAATAGTGGTTGAACAATTTTTTATTATGGTTCTTATTTATATTAATGTAATCGTAACGACGGTATGTCTGCACATTGACTATTTTTGCGAAATTTTCCTACAGTTATCCGTTTCAGGTGTAATAATGACCATCTGCATGTATTTTAGGTTTCGATTCGTAGAAGTCCTCATTTTTAACCCTCTGCCCAAAATCAAGATGGCGGCACAATCTATCAGACGAGCTACAAAATTGAAATTTGGCCAAATTATAGCTTTTGACCTATAACTGACGGAAAAATTCCAGGTGGTTTAAATTTTTCGCATTTTACCCCCGGACAATTTCGAAATACGAGGGCAATTTTAATGACGGTGCAGACATTCGTTTCGATTTATTTCGTGGCTAAACGGTAAGTCGTATCACAAAACGGATGGCACAATCTCGGTTCAATTTGGAGTGATCTACAACTTTGGTCCTATGACATTTTGTCGTATTTTTATCCCCTATGGGTTAGATTAGGCTTTTTAACTCGACTGAACGTGAATTTTTCAGTTTTTACACGTATAATTCATAGTTTGACACATTTATAGGGAATACAGAAATATAAAATTCGGCACGAATATTGGGCCTCCCACTAGACATATGAGAGCCAAATTCTGTGTTTATAGAAGTCACATAAGTATCCGAAAAGTAATGCAGTGTGCGAAAACCTTCCCGAAATTTCTCCCTATTCAAAGTTTCTAACTCAATCTAACCCATAAAGAGAAGAGATACGAAAAATAGGATCAACCATTTAAGCAATACTGAATGAGCCATAGTTCCGAACTGTTTCATGAACACTGTTTTGATAGACACATTACTTATGGCTATGGGTCATCTGAAAATCTGAGTCACGAAATTAGCGATAAAAAGTGTGTGACGCTATGTTACCTAGCAACCGTGCATGGTGTCATGTGAAGTACTGATGGGTGGCCGTGGCTCAGAGGCACATTATCAAAGAAAGACGTTAGAGTACAGATGGTCGGTGTTAACTTCCAGTCTGTGTTGTGAAGTATTATAATTACGAAAGAAGAATGATGTGAGGAAGTATATACGACGAGTAACGCATGGTTGATTGTTAGCAGTGGCGATTTGACGGAGCGAAGCCTAGCACAAATATCCCCCCGCTCTCCGCGCCTATCGGGCACACATCAGTAAACGTGCGATGTGTGTCGAGGGGAGGAGGGACGCGGAGCCAAGGCTACAAGATCTGCCTCCGATGACGCCTTGCTCTCAGAGATACGTGCGACGTTTTTTCCCATTGCTTTGAAGTTTTGTAAATGGAATAATGTGTTAGATGTTTACATTACAACGTACTTTAGATTTCCATCGTTCTCATTGTCCGACTCGTTGGCTGAACGGTCAGCGTACTGGCCTGCGGTTCAGAGGGTCCCGGGTTCGATTCCCGGCCGGGTCGGGGATTTTAACCTCAATTGGTTAATTCCTACGGCACGGGGGCTGGGTGTATGTGTTGTCTTCATCATCATTTCATCCTCATCACGACGCGCAGGTCGCCTTCGGGAGTCAAATAGAAAGACCTGCAACTGGCGAGCCGAACCCGTCCTGGGATATCCCGGCACTAACAGCCATACGACATGACATTTCATTTCATCGTTCTCATTTGAGGTTTGGGCTTCACCGACAGCCTTGGTAGCCCTCAGTGTACGCCACTGACAAAGAGACATATTATCAAAGAGGGGCGTTACAGTACAAATGGTCGATGTAACATTGGTGGCTGTGATGTGATTTTTTTTTTGCTAGGGGCTTTACGTCGCACCGACACAGATAGGTCTTATGGCAACGATGGGATAGGAAAGGCCTAGGAGTTGGAAGGAAGCGGCCGTGGCCTTAATTAAGGTACAGCCCCAGCAGATGTGAATTATCGACGGATGGCCATCACTGAGAGACATTATGAAATAGCGGCGTTAGAGTATAGATGGTCGATGTGATATTGCAGGCTGTGACGTGAAGAAATTATGGATGGCGATGGCTGACAGACATATTGTCAAAAAGTGGAGGTGTTACAGCACAGATGGTCCGTGTGATCTATCAAGGTGTGATGTGAAATATTGGTGAGTTGCATATAGAAGGCTTCTACATCAAGGAAGTCTCATCTTATCATATTGTAGAGAAGTGATTGTTTCATTGAATCTGAGTCCGTTTCCACCTTTCGATGCTCTGAATCGTACACTTGTCGACTCCAAATTCCATACCTATATTTCTCGAAAAACGATTCGCTAGGTGCAATTTTTAAAATCGCTCTAAGTCTGCAGAAATAAAAATTTCACGTCAAAACAAATGTAACGCACAGTGAAGCAGATGATGCGGATTGCTGGATTTACAATCATGTCGCTTGTTAACTTTAACATATTATCCACCACTATTTATGAATGTAGAATAACGATATCGCGGTGTAAGGAGAATGGAAGTGCACCCAGTATTCAAAGTTAATTTACCAGAAATAATTATCATTGTAGCACAGGTCATTTGAGAACGAGCACAAAATATATTGACTCATTCTCAGAGCAAATTAATCGAACAAGCTCGGCAGAAGCCAGAGGAGGAATAATAGAAATATATGTCATCATTTTTAACGCTGTATTTGCCAATGCCTAGTAACACCACCTGAATTTCAAATGAATGTTGATATACACATATTTTTATTTTACAATCTGAGCACACCCGGGGAAAACACCAGAAGGCACTCTGGAGAAGGTATAAAATTGTAAGTACTCTACCAGGAAAATTCATACGGAAAGGGGCATGAGACTTATCTAAGGCAATGTTAATTTCTTAGGAGCCGGTACAGAGAAAGGTATTCGCACTGCGAAAGAACACATGTTATTTTAATATATTAAGTTTATTCGACTTGTTGACAGCATAAATAACTCCTTCATTATTTCGCATTTGAAAATAGAAATTAAATTTAAATTTCTTCCTTTGGATTTAATGTTGCCCGATTCCAGCAATATTATGAATTTTAGTGAGTGTTGGCAATAAATGAAGTTCGAAACTAATCACTCTTCCCATTAAGTTCATAGAGTTTGCAAAATAAACAACACTTCACTTGGAAAAGGAATTCTACTAAAGCCTTTCTATAATAGTATCACTTAGAATACCTAAAGTCTTTCTAGAATATTATCATTTAGAATTCCCACAGTCTTTCTAAAGTTGACAGTTGATAATGAAAGGAAAACAACATAAACTTACTCTTCTCGCAGTCTAGTATTACTCGGTAATTTACGAGTACTGTTGAACACTCTGAAAAGTTACGGGAATTATATGACTTTTAATTGGTAATGATAATTCGTTGAAAATGAAGTAATCATTGTCTTTAAAGTTCAATCTTTGAGAAAAAGTTTGTTGGTCATTGTACACATATCACCTGAGTTGTCTTCAAACTGGAATTGGAGAATGCGGTTCAGAGAACAGCATTTGTAATTCCTCTGCAACTGAAGTCGTAATGCCCACCATCTCCCACGATGTAACACCTTAAATCTCACGCCGTGCCACGTTTAACCCCATGCTGTACCAGGTTAATTCCCACGTCGTCTCGGGCATCAGGTTGATATGATGAAGTGGACACTCTTTCAGGATTTCTGGTGTCAATAGTGAGTTTTGCGAACACGAGAAAGTTCAACTGATTGTATAAATAACTAGTGTCGATCAGCACGATTTGACTAAGTGAAAAATGTTGTCACTTGTAGAAAGTAATTATAATCACAGTTCGAAACACAGTTTATCGTGCACAGTTCCAAAATTAGAAACACAGTTCCAAAATAATTATGGCTTCATTAATTAGAAGCACAGTTCAAAAATAATTATCGCGTGATTAATTAGAAACACAGTTCCAGGCACAGTTTATCAAACACAGCTCACACTGTTTGCACACGTAATTCACATCACTCTCCTTAAAGCTCAATATATAACGAATGTCTGGTTGTTGATAAAGTACGCGTTTAAATAATTATTGGATTATGAAGTGAAAATTTAGATCACTCACAATACAAGTCTGACGTACTTCAAATGTCCCTAACTATTCTTTGCATACGAATTAAGGAGATAATATGGATTATTTCCATTAAATAGAGTTAGCATTCCACTATATTGTCATAAAATAACCTTAATATTCACTCGGTTATTCTCTATCACAGGGACTGCCTGGCCGAGGCGGTAAAGGCGTGCTCGGTTCGCCCGGAAGGACGTGGTTTCGAATCCCCAGTAAAATTTCAAAAACGAGAACCACTCTACCCCATCACGTGCCACGGTTAACAATGGTGGAAGCCTTTACCTTCCACTCCTCCAAGCGCCTTCATGGCCTGTACGCAGGTGACTTTGTCTTTGTCTTTGTATTTATTCTTTATCACAGTTTGAAATAAGTCACGTTTGAATTTGAAAACGGGAATAAGCTAAGTAGAGTTGTTCACTTTCTGGCACGAAAAATGCCAAGTTTGTGAATCTTAGAAATATTATAAGTCCTGAACTAGTACTGTGAAATGTCAAAGTTCGTATCGAAGCACTGGAATTTTCTATGTTCCGAAATACCGTACGACCTTTGCAAGAACGACGACGATTATGTCATAGACAACACGCGACGAAGTTACTAGGTTCGAGATCCGTATGCGGAGACCAGCATGACGATCTGTCATTTGTGAGTTGCAAGTTGTAAGTGCTTATATCTCGCCGGACCCTGTCCTTTTATACAGAATGTCGAGGTCAGCTGCTTGTCCTCGTGGAAAAATGCAGTTCCTTTGTAGCGGAATATCTCGCAAAGCTATGAACGGATTTACATGAAATTTCAGCATGTAGACATTTAAATAACGAGCTACACGATGATGTACTTAATTTCTCAATACCTCAATGGTTTGAAAGTTATAAAACCTTTCTGGTACTTTCAAGATCATCCGGTGAAGTTCACGTGTTCATGCGTCATCCGCATGCTTGCAGCCGGTGACGTAACTCGGTCGCTTCTTGCTTGCGGCTCCGTGCCGTCCCGTTGCAAATATTCTTCTTATTGAAAACTATGTTCTAGACCATAGGCATTCCTGGTACAGTACCGGGGAGAATATGTAACAAGAAGGAATAGGAGCAGCGATGGAATTAAATGGAGGGTGGAAAAAGATGAAGTTTACCCAATTTGTGACCAGAGAAGTGTAAAATAAAATAAACATATCAACAGACGCAAAGCTCAGGCAGTAGAAGGCAACAGTGATGAACACGGTACTGTACGCGGCGGTGATACTAGGAAGACATGGGGCAGAGAAACTGGAGAAGAAGAAAGATAAATTCGGAGAAAACTACAGGGACCAAAAAGAGGAGGTGAAAGATGGGAACGAAGATCAAGGGACCAACTGCACCGAAACATGAAGACGATCTCCGAAGATTTGCTGGACATGTGTTCAGGATTGACACGGAGAGAATGACTAGAATGTGAGACAACGGGTAGGACGAGAGGAAAGACGGGAACTAAGTGGGTTGTCTGTGCTGAGATGGGGATCAAAGTGGAGGGGACAGAGAACTGGAGGAATAAATATACACCAACCAACATGCCAGAGCTCAATGACAGAGAAAGGCACAGGAATACGATAGAGAAGCACCATTGGGGGCGGCAAGAGAAGAGGATACTGAAAATATCAGCTGAAGAACGGGAGAGAAGGAAAGGATGAAGTGGAAGAAGAAAACCCAAACCATGAGAAAGCTGCCCGTGGTCCTACAGAAGCCGTAACCAAAGAAGAAGGAGTTTCCTTTTAGACGCCATGTGTGGTTACAAGATGTGTCCTTTCTGGTGGATATAAGAAATCACTTGTTGGCTTTAGTTTTGAGATTTCAATGAAAATATCAAGCCACTTTTTGTAAGCCACTTATTTGGCAAAACAGGAAATGAATACTTGAACTTTATGAATTGTGTAGTGTATACAACTAGTACAAGTGATCTTACAGTATTACCCGCTGTCTGATTTAAAGACAAGGATAAATTCATTAATGGCAGGCATTCAAAATTTCACGCGATCATTTAGAGATACCATACATTAGTGTAAAGGAAGAAGACCAAATGTTTAAGGAGCTTGTACATGCCAGTTACTTGTCGGAAAATTAAATTCCTGCAGGACAAAATTCCGGCAACACGCATCCGAAAACATTAAACGTGTTTAGTGAGACCTAAAACTGATAACGTTGAAAATATTATTGAATCATTAGCTTTTGCCCACGACTTCGCACGCGACGGAATTTTTTCTTATGTATGAGACAGACGATCACTGGAAAGTGTATCAATTAGCACCCAATAGTTTTTAGTAATGTTGGAACATGCTGGGTCCGTAGATTTACTGGCACTTAAAAGAACTCCTGTGGGACAAGATTCTAGAACCTCAGCATCCTTGAAAGCCGTAAAAGGTAGCTTAGTTGTACGTAAAAACAATAAAATGAACTACTCTTTTCCATATTCCAATAATAACGGACATAGTCGCGATTTGTAAATATATTTCTTGAGTCCTTTTGTTGTTGTTGTAACGAAGAGAGTAGTTGCAGCAAAATTCCGATACGCCTCATACGGTTTTATCGTAGAACGAAGTTGACCGTTCCCGATCATTGAATGTGTTATCTGTCCCAAAATAGTTCGTGAGAGGACGTCTGCATGACGCGTGGAATTACTCCCGAGTGGAAGAGTCTCTTTATGAATATCACCGGTGAAGAATTGGGTCATACGATAATTTTCCTTTTCATCTTCTCATTTCTGTCGATCATACATATTCTGATAACTGGTCAATTAATGTGTTCATAGTTTACTCACTAAGGAACTTGTCCTTTTGCAGACAGACCGCCGTATTTATACTTTCACTCTAGCCACAAGTTAGATTACCTTCCTCCATTTACCACTAACCACCGACAAGGCAGACCTATCAGAAAGAAAGCTGTAGTGGCTAGTCATATTTATATGGTGTTATTCATTTAGAGTGCGTCTGAAATGAAAATAAATATTACTGACAGTGTAATTTTCCAGTGGAGGGTGAAGCCATCTGATTAGTTTAGAAGCTATTGCTATTACTATTGGCCTACGCATTTGGTGTTGTTAAAACTATTTGGACTTTACAGATGATTACGTCTTCACCATCAAATATTATCGTACTTTGACAGCATCCAGATTCATGATTACCGGGCGAGTTGGCCGTGCGCGTAGAGGCATGCGGCTGTGAGCTTGCATCCGGGAGATAGTAGGTTCGAATCCCACTATCGGCAGCCCTGAAGATGGTTTTCCGTGGTTTCCCATTTTCACACCAGGCAAATGCTGGGGCTGTACCTTAATTAAGGCCACGGCCGATTCCTTCCAACTCCTAGGCCTTTCCTATCCCATCGTCGCCATAAGACCTATCTGTGTCGGTGCGACGTAAAGCCCCTAGCAAAAAAAAGATTCATGATTTCTTTTTCAGATCACTTCCATTCGTTTTAAACGCACTCCACCCATTCTTAATTCGGGGATTAACTCCATCCAGACTTCTGCTAAGTACATTTTCACTTCTAGTTCTAGGTCTGCCGTGTGTTCTTTTCTCTTCTCATTTAATCCGCACTAATTTGGGCAATCGCTCTTCACTCAGTCTCAACATATGGCCAGCCCACATCAGCGTAGCCTTCATGACCATTTCACAGCTTTTAACCAACTTCTTATGTCCTTCAGAGTGAACCTGTCTGTTCTCTTCTGTTTGCATCTTGAGAGGTAAGAGATGATGTTTCCTCCCTTCTATATTTTCTTTTCTGCAACTTTTTGAGGCCTGTTGATTCGATTCCACAAATGAAGCGAGCTCTGACACATGTGGCTAAGAGGTTATCCGTTGTTTTTCGGTAGTCTTTTGATCATACAGTACACCAGCGATTTGGACCACTCCAAACAATACGATGTTTATTTGTCTTATTTCTGTTTTGTTCGTTGGGCTCAACATGTGATCGATTTCTAAAACAAGTGTAGGTTGTCACCAATGTAAAGTTATTCATTAGATATTGAGACAATGAGGGCCAAGGGTTCAAAATGCCGGTGTATCAGCGACAATGGTGGTGGAGGGCCAATGGAGAGCAAGCCAATAAGCCGCTGACTTGCAGAGACACGTGAAATGGATGTTGGCTGATTATATGGAAGCACGGTAACGATGTAGAGATGACCATCATAGTCTGGAAGCAGGGTAACAATGTAGAGATGGCCATCATGATCTGGAAGTAGGGTTAAAATGTAGAGGTGGCTAGGATGATCTGGAATAAGTGTAAAAATATAGAGCTGGCCATCATGATCTGGGAGCAGTGCAACAATGTAGAGGTGGTGAGTATGGTCTGGAAACAAAGGGACAATGTAGAGGTGGCCAGGATGATCTGGAAGCAAAGGAACAATGTAGAGGTGACCAGGATGATCTGGAAACAAGGTAACAATGTGGAGGTGGCCAGGATGATCTGGAAGAAAAGGAACAATGTAGAGGTGGCCAGGGTGATCTGGAAGCAGGGTAACAATGTAGAGGTGGTCAGGATGATTTGGAAGCAAAGGAACAATGTGGAGGTGGCCTGGGCGATCTGAAAGTAGAAATTGCGAGATCCATCGTCAGGAATCAAGAGTAAAACATGAGAGCGTGAATTAGTCCTGAGTAAGTCACCGGTGGCGTGAGGCAGGGATGAGACAGTCACGTGTCATTCGGGAGTGCGTAAATGACCAGTTGGTCAATAAGATAGCCTCGGCTGCTTTCAGAATGGCGCAATCTGTGAGTGAAGTTCTGGGCTTAGCTGCGTTATGTAGTAAAATGCTCGGGAGACGAAACTGCTCTCTGAGAGGCTTTGTTGGAGAGGAAGAGTTCGATGCGCTGCAGTGCTGTGTGGGCGACCAAGTTAGTGAGCACAAACTATGTTAAGTGGAAAATTCGAACTCGACTGAACTTGTAAATTAAATAGGAGTTTAATCAGTTTATTCGACAGTAAAGCACGCTACCTGATGAGCAGTTAGTTTAGTTTTAAGGATCCTGACAATCCGCCACAACGTAAATGGAGACTGCCATGGCAAAACTTTGTAAGCGACATCCTTGAAGATTATCAGGAGAAGCAAAGCATTGTTTAAAAAATCACAGTACAAAACATTACGAAAAATCACTCCTTTACCTTTATTTGTAATACAGCAATACAGTAATAGTAAGTTGAATTCCTACACTGAGTGAGTCAAACATTCAGTTATGCCATATTTAAATTTGACTTTCGTTCAAAACGTTGTAAGTCTATTGCCCAGTGCGATCCAAAACATTGTAAGGTCTCTCTTTACTTGCACAAGCCATTATAAAGAATAATGTTTAAAGATTAATAAAAACTTCGAATACAGTTGTTTACTCATTGCTTATACGAGCAATTCAAGTAAAATATGAATCCTGAAATAAATACATTTGTCTCAGCAATATTACAGGATACGGTAGTAATTGTCTTTTGCTATTACAAGATTGTTAGTCGTACTTCCCTGCTGGATTACTCGCGCAACTTCGCCCTGTCTTTCATTTAGGGTATATGATATGTATTCCGGTGCATAACCAGTTCAGTTTCCCACAGTGATCCGTATAATTATACATAACTTTTACCTGTTGTCCGGCTCCATGGCTAAATATTTAGCGTGCTGGCCCTTGGTCATAGGGATCACGGGTTCGATTTCCCGTAGGGTCGGGAATTCGAACCATCATTGGTTAATTTCGTTGGCACGTGAGCTGGATGTATGTGTCGTGTTCATCATTTCATCGAGATCACGATGCGTAGGTCGTCTACGGGTGTGAAGTCAAAAGACCTACACTTGGCGAACCAAACATATCCTTGGACACTCCCGGCACTAAAAGCCATACGACCGGGTGAGCTGGGCGTGTGGTTAGGGGCGCGCAGCTGTGAGCTTGTATCCGGGAGATAGTGGGTTCGAACCCCACTGTCGGCAGCCGTAATGATGGTTTTCCGTGTTATCCCATTTTCACACCAGGAAAATGCTGGGGCTGTGCCTTAATAAAGGCCACGGCTGATTCCTTAACACTCCTAGCCCGTTCCTATCCCGTCGTCGCCATAAGACTTATCTCTGTCGAAGTGAGGTAAAGTAAGTTGTAGAAAAAAGAAGAACCATACGCAATTTCTTCGTCTTCAGCACTACAGATATAAAATTTAAGTACAATATCCAGAAAGTGGAGCGAGAACAACACAATGACAAAATATCAGAAAGGTTAAAATTGCAGCATGGAAAATACAACGTTTATTGCTTGAACCACTACTGAGTTTCACTCTTCGCCCAATTGGAGAAGTATTATCTTACAACAGCTTTCTGTATGTTGTAATGCAAGTCACTTACAATTATTACGTGTTTGTTCTTGCAACGTTTTGGCATGGCAGTCTTCAAATATACTGTATATCAAGTGAATGGCATCGGTTGCATGAGTAATTAACAAAAAACTCAAGTAAAAGCTAGAAGAGAGTGTGTTCGCGAACATTCTGAGAACGAGGCGCCGCATGATTCATCAGACATTGGATTTTCCGATTAGTGTGTATTTTCTTTGCAAATTATAGGATGGTCCGCTTGTTTTGACTAACAGGTCCCTGAAACTATCCACAAAACTTGACTGAGATTTGGCACCGTGCCTGTTACGTGCTGAATGCGTGTGAGTAGTATTTGAAAGTGCTCAAATAAGTCAACTTGTGTCCGACTCGTTGGCTGAATGGTCAGCGTACTGCCCTTCGGTTCAGAGGGTCCCGGGTTCGATTCCCGGGCGGGTCGGGATTTTAACCTTCATTGGTTAATTCCAACGGTTCGGGGGGCTGGGTGTTTGTGCTGTCCCCAACATCCCTGCAACTCACACACCACACATAACACAATCCTCCACCACAATAACACGCAGCTGCCTACACATGGCAGATGCCTTACAAGGGCTGCACCCGGCTAGAAATAGCCATACGAAATTATTATTATTATTAGTCAACTTGTTGTAGATAGATGTGGTGGGACGTAAAACGAAATTCCGGCACATCTTCCTCCCCGAAAATCGTAAAAATACTTTGTATGACGTAAAATCATTATTATTATTATTATTATTATTATTATTATTATTATTATTATTATTATTATTATTATTATTATTATCTCACAGTGAAAGCAGGTTTGCGTACTCCGAGTTCGTCCTGTGTTGATGGCGCCACTTTATAGCAAGTTACATACTGCTGCCGCATGAATTTTTGTTCGCCAGTGTAAACTACTACAATTTAAGGACGTCAATTTTAAAATCAACATTTCACTCCTATCTTGCTTTTTGTGATCTGTTTTTATCATCCTGTCATCGTCGGGAGATAGTCTTGCGAATAGTTTGTCCCTTCTCTACCGCCTCTCATTAGGCTCAGTTTTGGTCATCATCTTTAGCCACTTCATAGTTTCGCACACCTGACATCTCTAGGAATGGCCGGTATTTTACCGTGAATCACTTCAGTCATCAAACAGCTATGCAGAAGCCTATGTCACATCTACGTGAGCAGTTCCTTATTCATGTGATTCAATATATGTGAATTGTATATTGCCGAACACCTCACATCCATACACAGCAAATCAAATATAGCCATGCATTATTCGTTTAAGTAGGCTCAGGGATGTTATAATTTGATGTAACATGGACTGATTGTCACAGAATGCTGTTTTGCAATAACTACTCGAGGCACCTTGGTTAATATGACCGAAATAGCCTGCTCTTTTGCGTTTTCCGACCGCTACAACTGGGCGCGATTTTCCAGCACGGCGATAATAATAATAATAATAATAATAATAATAATAATAATAGACAGAGGTAGATATTTTTACAAAGATAGATAGATAGATAGATAGATAGATAGATAGATAGTCATCGAGTCGCCACAAGACACAGTATACTAAAATCAAACAACATTGACAATCGGTTGTGTACACAGTTTGATTGATATTTGATCAAACATGCTTAATTACTTTCCCTACTTATTTCTTCACATAAATATGATGGTGGATGATGGCCGCGGGGTCGGCTATGACATTCTCCATATAAACTTAACATCGTCGCCATAAGACCTATCTGTGTCGGTGCGACGTAAAGCCCCTAGCAAAAAAAAAAAAAAGTAAACTTAACATCTTGACGTGAGATATTCATTGTTGCGAGAACTTGGGCCACGGATTGATACATAGTTCCTCGCGCTTCGAACAGGGTTCTATTTCATAAAACTTGACACGTGCGACAGTTTTGTCAATTATGTCAGATCTGATGAATTTGTCAATATATCATGACAACTTTCGGTTTCATAAACGCGACAATTTTATGTCAGATCTGAAGTTTACTGTATTTCGCTCTAGATGGCTCTAAATAGCGATATTGACCGCTGAATGCGATGCACACCTGATCAACCGGTGTTACGGAGCGGAAAAATCCAAGACTGAATGTTAACCTACAATTTTTCCTACTCACTCAGATGGAATGACAAGTAATTTGGATAAGATTACGATATAAAATAGCCAAGGCAGAGGAACCAAAATTTGCTGTTGATATGTGAATGCATAAGGGGTTGCCTGGCGGAGGCGGTAAAGGCGTGTGCTCGAATCCTCGTCAGGAAGTTGTAAAATTTAAGAAACAAGATTTCCGCTTCCGGAGATGCACATGGCCCTGAGGTTCACTTAGCCTACACGAAAAATGAGTACCAGGTTAATTCCTGGGAGCAAAGGCAGCCGGGCGTAGAGCTAAAAGTCTACCCCATCAAGTGCCGAGGTTACGAATAGTGGAAGCCTTTACTTTCCAACCCTCCAAGTGCCTTCATGGCTTGTACGGAGATGACTTTTGTGTATGTGACAGCAATTGCTGTCCTCTAGGATTTACTGCATAATGTATTCAACGGATGTCTTGCTAATACGAAATTTATCTTTGACTACAAAGTCTCTGAATTGAAGGTTAGTTTAATCAATTGTTTAACTTCCCGGCGTCGTCTTATTTCAATATCTTCATTACTGCTACTACCGCTGTTACTAGAACTCATTATCCGCAAGATATCATAAATGACAAAACATTCGCGAAAATAAACTCCATAGTTATATACACATTAAAGGATACTTACACCTCCACAATGACAATTCTAAAATTTTGGAAATATGCCGAGCTGAGTGGTTGAGGCGCTGGTCTTCCCACCCCAACTTGGCAGGTTCGATTCTGGCTCATTCCGGTGGTATCTGAAGGTGCTAACATACGTCAGCCTCATGTCGGTAGATTTACTGGCACGTAAAAGAACTCCTTCGGGACTATATTCCGGCGTCTCCGAAAACCGTAAAGGTAGTTAGTAGGACGTAAAGCAAATAACATTATTATTGTAAATATGTCAAAAACTAATGACATAAAACAACTTGAAAGTTCAAACGTTTCATGAAACACAAATTGTAAAATTGTCGTAAAAATCTACAGAACTGTTATGACAATTTGTGAAACACAAAATTGTCAAAATGAAAACCTGTATGACATTTCTTTTTCACCTGTCACCTATAAAACTGTAACATTTATATGAGGACACGAACAACTAATTGACGATATATCCTGTATATATTTTCTTATTCACTTTAACAAATTGCTCTAATAATAATAATGATAATAATAATAGCAGCAATAAATATTTTTTTACAATTTGATTTACGTCGCACCGAAACGGCCAACTCTCTTGGTGACAAAAAACAGAGACAGAATAAATCAAATGCTTAAAAAATAATCAAGTGCCTTGGCGAGAGCACACAACTCAATGGACTCTATAAGGATTCAAGCCATGAGAGAGCCAGGAAAATGAAGCTTACATTCCACCTTACGAAGAACACATACAAAAAGAATGCTGTCTCAGTCAAGACAAAAAAAAAATCCTCGGATCCAGATAATGAGCTGACACTGGCCAATAACGCAGCAACAGAAAATTTTACAATATACGCAGTAGGAAGTTAGACGCCATACGAAAACGAAGGACGAAAGTCCATGAGCACATTTCTATAAAACTCAACAACAGGTTCACTAAAGGAAAGCCGGGATGGCTGAGTGGCTCAGATGGTTGAGGCGCTGGCCTTCTGACCCCAGCTTGGCAGGTTCGATTCTGGCTCATTCCGGTAGTATTTGAAGGTGCTCAAATATGTCAGCCTTGCGTTGGTAGATTTACTCTCACGTAAAAGAACTCGTGCGGGACTAAATTCCGGCACCTCGGCGTCTCCGAAACCCGTAAACGTAGTTATTGAGAGGTAAAGTAAATAACATTAAATTTACTGAAAGAAAATTCAACCATTTTAACAAGTTCAATAGAAAAGGCGACTCATATGAATGAAAGGGCGCAGAAAGAAAGAAAATAGAAGCTTTTAAAATGCGGCATTGCAGATGAAGGGTGAAGGGAGTAAGTCGAATCGTGAATGAAAAGAGACAGAATCGAATTAATGAGAGGAGATCGATTTGGCCAAATTAGACCAAAAGAAGCCATAGAATGGTAGGATATATCTTAAGACACCCAGGACTTGTTCAGTTGGTTTTTGAGGGAACTAGGCTGTGAGAACGGTTGGGATAGACCAAGGTAGATTAAAGCAGATTGAGGTTATAGTAGTTACGTTGAAATGTAAAGGTGGCATTGAGGGCAGCATGAAACCGGTCTCTGAACTGATGACCCTCCCTCCCACATACACATACACACGCGCGAAATATGGTTTATTAACACCAAGAAGGACCTGCAAGAAATGAACATAATGGAAAAATACAACCACATTCAAAAGCGAGATACTGACCTTTGAGGGGTTCCAGGAACCAGAAACAGCGACCAAGAAGAAACAACGTTATACGGATGAAAATAAAGGAGCCGGAAGGTAGAGCATGAAGCAATTTTGGCGCCAAAAAGAAATGAAATCGTAAATAGTTATTTATATGGTCCATAATTTGAAAAATTTCGAAAGTATTCGAAGTTGTCCTGAACAAATACTATGGCTGAGTTATTCAATCTTTTTAAATGATAATATGTGCACCTGGGATGTTTAACATGCTAACATCAATGGCATAGAATGCGATGATTTTTACCTTCTTTCAAAAGTCGGCTACCTGAGCTGGAATCGAAACAGCCAACTAGATTAATGCATTCCACTAAAGTTCAACCGATGCACCTTCAGCACCGTAAAACAGCTCCGATAACATGTAACACTTCGCAACACCGAGTGAACTGACCTTGCGGTTAGGGGCGCGCACAGCTGTGAGCTTGCATCCTGGACATAGTGGGTTCGAAACCCACTGTCAACACCGCCCTGAAGATGGTTTTCCGTTGTAACCCATTTTCACTCCAGGCAAATGCTGGGACTGCACCATAATTAAGGCCACAGCTGCTTCCTTCGTTGGAAGGTCTTTCCTGTCCCATCGTCACCATAAGACCTATCTGTATCGGTGGGGCATGAAACAAATTGTAACAGAAAGGAAGAAACTTTACGACACCATTAAATAAATTTAATTCTCTGGAATTGTTGCAGTCTCGGTGGAAATAAAGATAGGAGGCGGGGGTGTTTTGTCTGGAATTTATGGTGTCTACATCATGAATGAATGAATCTATCTATCTCTCTATCTATCTATCTATCTATCTATCTATCTATCTATCTATCTATCTATCTATCTATCTATCTATCTATCTATCTACCATTATTAATATGCATTTCGAACTGTCGGCCAGGTTGACAGATTCCCTATCAGTTTTTACCTACTGAGCAAGTGGCTGTGCAGTTTGGGTAGCGTACCTATCAATTTGCATTCGGGAGGTAATGTGTTTTCGAACCCCTCTGTTGGTAACCGTGAAGATGGTTTTTCGATGTTCCCCTTTTCACACGAGGCAAATGCTGAGGCTGTACCTTAATTAAAGCAGAAATTCATCGCACATTTCCCTTGACAACTTATTCCAGTCCCCTACTTCTCGTCCAAAAACTGAATATTTGCCCCAATTTGCCCTTTATCTTCATATTATTTTAAAAAGCTCCACTTAGGCTTATTCCTCTACTGATGTAATTCCGCGCCGTCTCACCACTGACAGCTCGAAACATACCACGTAGCCGAGCAGCTCGTCTCCTTACTCCCAAGTCTTTCCAGCCCAAGGTTTGTAACGTTTTCGCAACATTAGTATTAATCGTAAATTACCCAGAGCAAATCATGCTGCTTGTCCCGAGCGTATATTCCTGTGCTCCCTTCCTCTCTCACTCGTTAAACCACACGCTATCTGGACCAATATAAACGTTCAATGGTTGAATATATTCCATTGACTTTGATGAGCGTGTTAACATCATGTACGATCAATTAAACTGTCGTAAAGGCTTTTAGATGTGTGTTCACGCGATTTATTCTCCAACGAACAAACGACATCTGTAACATTGCCTTATAGTATCGTTAATAGAGTTGTAGAAAGTGATACAACTGAACTGACAGTTATTGCATGTGGTGAAGGTGAAGTTGCAAAAATAATAATCATATTAATAATAATAATATTAATCACATCCCCATAGACATGAGATCCCCACCAAAGTATTGGTGGTTTAAATTCGTGCCATTAGATCTGGTATTAACGAAAGGCAAAGTCAGCATGGTTCAGATTTCACGTAGAACAGTAGGATCCGTGATTTATGATCGCAATATTGACTCTGATCAGTCGAATAAGTATGACTTGTTACATTACTCATATTATTTTCGTGTAAAAGTGTTTGTGTATTGCTACGAAGTATCTATTATTGAAACTCAAGAGCATGTACAATAATCTCATAATTAAACATAATACCTTGCACGGTCACATGTGCGTATGTCGAGGCATCCACCTGAAGGCGAATTGGATGCCTAGCCACTCTACCTACGTAGGTGTCACTGAAGAGACGAGGATTGGAGTAGTTTCCCGTTGTTTTCCTCGCTGTAACAGAAAGTGGTTTAACATAACATCCAACCAAGCTCACTGAAAAGCATGTACATCATTATAGACTGCTACGCCTTTCAGCGTTCAGTCTGCAAGTCTCTGTGAATTTAGTAACCGCCGCCATAATCTTCTGTTTGTAACTAGTTCTGTGGCCTCGTTTCGTTCTATACCTCCCATCTTTAAATCATTACAAACTGAGTCCAACCATTGACGTCTTAGTCTCCCTCTGCATGTCTTGCTCTCCATAACAGTGTACATTATCCTCCTAGGTAACCTATCCTATTCCATTTGGCTCACATGACCCTACCACCGAAGCCGGTTTACGCGTACATCTTCATCCATCGAATTCATTCCTAAATAAGCCTTTATCTCCTCATTCCGAGTACTCTCCTGCCATTGTTCCCACCTGTTTGTACGAGCAATCATTCGCGCTACTTTCATGCCTGTTACTTCTAACTTATGAATGAAATATCCTGCGCTCACCCAGCTTTCACTGCCGTAGTTCGTTTGCTCAAAGAAGAATATTTCTTCTCCACTGTAATTTGGAAACTAATGAAAGTTTCATTGTAATAACTGCCTTTTTAAGCTCTTGTTACAGTATGTTCATGACCTCTTCCTAAAAGAACAATGGAAATTTACATCCTTTCAAATAAATTATGAGAGTGACTCGAAGTATCTCATGAGGAGGTCGGGCTGAGTGGCTCAGACTGTTGAGGCGCTGGCATTCTGACCCCACCTTAGCAGGCTCGATCCTGGCTCAGTCCGGTGGTGTTTGAAAGTGCTCAAATATATCAGCCTGGTGTCATTAGGTTTACTGTCACATAAAAGAACTCCTGCGGGACTAAATTCCGGCGTCTACAAAAACGGTAAAAGTAGTTTTTTTATTATTATTATTATCATCATCATAAGGAGGTGGAAAGCACCGTTTTATAAGAGTTTTAGGAGTTGTTAATTTAGCAATGAGTTTCTGAAAACCGTGTAACGACATGAAATGCAGTGTCTCTTGTGTCTCAGAAATTAATCAACAGTTGTGTTGCCAGCCTTACGTCTTTTTAACTAGACCTACAGCCTTCTGAGATGTCACGGGGTTCCTGTGAAATATTGCTCCACGATGAAACGCCTGTTCTTGGATGTGGTGTAAGGAAATTACCTGAAAATATTATTCCTTATTTCTCTGTAACGACAGAGAGGATGTATTAGAATTCACTATCAACGGAGAGGAAACGAGTTTCGACCGCTTGGGAAATGACTCAATAATTTGAACGCTATCTTGAACTTTCTCACCGATCACCACCCTCTAGGACCCCGGTACCACCTAGGGGTGATGAGGTGAATAACCTTACCCACCAGGGTGAGAGAAGAAGAGAGGAGAAGAGAGAGAGAGAGAGAGAGAGAGAGAGAGAGAGAGAGAGAGAGAAGAGAGAGAGACCCTGGTGAGAAGGTTGTTAGCGTGTCCGCCCCAAAAAGGGAGAAATAGCGAACACGAGGGAGAAGATGGGCACAAGAAGAGCAACAACAAAGTACCGTCACAATATTAAAAAAACAAGAAACCATGGAAAAACTTACCGGAAACAGCGGAGGAAGACGACTTAAAGGCCGTGGAAATAAATGCACAAGAAAAACGGTGGCAGTGCTCCACCGAACGTGGCGAATGAAAACCGACACTTCAATTAAGTTGAAACAAATTTAATGGAAGGGCAAAAGGTAGGTAACAAACCAAGACATTAAGATGATAAAGCCTAAGTTTATTTTTAAAACGTAATGCCAAAATGTAAATAAAATCAACGTACGGTTGAAAAATGGAAAAGGAAATTAACAATAAGTAAAATAAATTAGAATATACCCAGGTGGGGTTTAAAAGAAAATTAATTCATTACTAAATAACAATTAATGAAAAATAAATACTCTTTAACAGATAATAAATAGAGAACTTTATGAAAACAACAAGAAAGAAAGGGTGACCTCCGTACCTAATTAAATGTGATCAGAAAACAACGGAAAACCAATAGACTTTCTTACATAAATGTTACCTTTAAATTAAATGTGATCGATCACGGATAGTTAAATAAATTTTTTTAAAAAAATATTAAGTTAACAATTATTCAATAAAATGGATCTTCAACGCGGTCGCTTCTCATAATTACCAAATTTGAAATCGTTCAGTTTCCACCAAGGACAGTTTCCAAGACAAACAGAATTTTACGTTAAAATACCTCCTCACGCGGGCAAGGAAATGGAAACACAAGGTAAAAGGAGGAGAAAATAAATAAATTAATTTAAACAGTAAACGATACACTCAACCCCGAAATATATATAATTCAAGATCCACACAGGCTCAACACGCCAGACAACTCTTAACCCGACAACAATACCCACACGAACCGTTGCCAAGGTAACCACTAAACAAAGCAACGCCTCCTAAAACACGGAGGAAACCAGGCTAGAGAAAAATAATTCACCCCAAAAACCCCAGAAGGGGGGGGGAGAAAACATACCAAACAAATTAGAAAACAAAACACAGGAAAGCAAACAGAAATCCGAAGAAAGGTAAAGCTCGGTACCTTGGGGACTGTACCTTGGTTTACAAAAAGGTTACAATTTAAGTGCCAAAAGTAGATCAGTAAAATTTTAAATTAATAATTCCAATTTAGTTCATGGTGAACCTTCCACATTACTGTGATTAGTTGCCGAAACTGTTTTTCAGATTTCCGATACCACACACACGAATTGATATTAATTTAACGACGAAGTCCAAATATTTATTATTATAATTATTTTTACTTTTCCAGAAATCTCCGAAAGTATCAAAATTCTCTTCAGGTCGACGTTTAGAATGATTTCAAACACTGGTACATACCTTTGGTGATGAAGAAAATGAGAGGAATTTTAACCTGACATTGTTGACGAAGAAATGCAGTCACGCCGCCGGCATCTAGACCTAGTTGTGAAGTATCCAGATGAAAAAATAAATCCAAAAAATGCTCAGAAGAAAAGGCAGGAGGTCTTCAACTAGTTCGTACGGGGAAAATCCCCGTTAATGGAGGTATCACGGGGGTTTTCTAGAAGTCCACCTCTCCATGGTGTAGCACTCAAATACACAAGCACGCGTCATGGCTGACTGAAGCGAACTGACTCGCGTCGGCAAGCGAGCAAGGAGCCAGACTGCCTGGAAGTAGGCCGGCGCATGCGCAGTTATGCGCAACCAACACCAGGCCAAACGATGGCCGCTGCGTACAGTAACTTAAAAAATGGTATGCTGGCGTAAGCCGTTTGACACAAATTATTCTAGGCCGCAGGGCCAGTTCAAAATGGTTATAATGGGGAGGCTCACATTATTTAATATTGTCTCAGCCCTCCCGCCCCGAATCGACGACAAAATCTCATGCACATGCCATCAATGATGTGGTGGTCACACATATACTAAATTTGGGCGAAGTTGTCCAACAGAAAACGACCACCAAGATTAACTAATTTTAGTTAGGAGTTCACATGACCAGGTTAATAGTCCAAGACACAGTTCCATATCACATAGTTTTTAGAAATAATTGGCGGGTGCGATCAACATCAGTGTCCAGAAACGTTAACCGAGCACTCGGAAAATCACCAGAGTAATGTTTGTCATCAAATAGAGAGCACAATGACCAGAGTTCACCAAAGTTTCAGGTTCACCTAATACACATGTTTTCTATGCATCACACAATGATACAGTTTATGACACATGACGCAGTTCACCTAGAGGTTTGGCAACTCTCACACTAATCACAGATATACTGACCAAAATTAAACAAAACCACATGATTATAAGTCCACGCATCCAGGTTATTTTCTCAAGCACGGTGGTAAATTAATTTTAATGCACGAATACCTTTACAAGTCTCCTTTGATATTAAGGAAACGCATGATCTTGTGTTGCAAAGGGAGACTACAGGGGAAATGAAACGCACCGGAAAACCCGAATGGGGGCAAAACCACAAGAAGAGGGAGGAACAAAAAACAAATCAGGAAATTAAAGTAGGTGAGTATTCAGTTACAGGATCCACAGATCCGCCAATTAACTTTACATTTAGCTAGTTACCAACAAACTAGCTGAAGCCCAGAGCTCTCCACTTGGTCCAATATAGTACCAAAGGAAACGAAGGGTCCATACAACGACAATTAAGAAATCAAAGGGAAACTACATAAAATACACCATGTTACACTGCAACGAAGGACACTTAGCCATGACACGTAGAGAAACAATGAACAAGAACACATAGAAATATAGGGTACAATCCAGCACATAATACCAACTAGGACAAAGACAGATATCCCTAAGGATCAAGAACATAACGGAAGGGAAATCAGTAATATTACTCAAGCACAAATCACCCACAAGAAAAATATATAAGTAAAGGTACAGGACCACTCCAAAGAATAGACGTCCTTGGAACATATGGTTTAGAATACCAGACGTTAAACTAAGAGAACACATGAATGACCTATCAAATTACACTTTTAGATATTGGAGTGACACACACACAACCACAGAGTGGCGAACTCGTCAATCAGTCCAAGGGTCAAGAACGAGGGGTTGAGCAAAATACAAACCACACTGGGATCGGCAACTTATCCAGGATCACCAACAAAACACAGGTAAGGACTCAAGCATAGAAAACTAATTTTTGAACAGACCAACGGAAAACCATCAGAGAGAAGGGACGCAGAAACCACTCGAGTTACCGAGAGGTAAGACAGGCAAGAGTAGCATCGATGGGCAATCGGGAGACTCCTATAGGTTACCAGATGGAAAAATCGCGATCAGTCAGTCATCCACAACGGCCACATCAAGGTACAACTACCCAAAATAAATGCACCGGGCAACGTGGTACAGAATAGTAACCACGAACCTAATTCTGCGTGAGGAAGAACAAGTCGAAAATCCCAGAGCCAAGAGATAACTAAGAATGGCCCACCCTAAGGTGTGCTTCTTCGGAGTAGTGGATACCAAACCAACAACCAAATGTACCGTGACACAGAGGTAAATTAAAGGACAAATCACATCCCAACCAAGGTGTCTTGACAGCCAAACAACGTAATCCAAAACACGATTACCTAAATAATGGCAAGCTAGCAGCACGGGTTATCAATAGAGAGGTAAAGGATAACTATCCTCAACGCGTGCTCACAGACCACAACCTAACAGCACAATACAAAGCAGAAATTACAACAGCAAACCAGGTACAGATTAAGGACTAGGTCCATCCCACAGAAGCACAAAAGGAGAAATATCCTCAGGAAGGAAGTCCGACAGTACCACCGAAAACTCCACACGCCAACCGGTAGATAAGGAAAATTACACAACGTTACTAACGGTCCACATTTCAAAAGGATCCAAACAACTCACAACAACATTACCAAGTTACAACACAGGAGATACAACCATAATGCTGGCAGGAGTGCACCAACCGAACGCCCACAGGAAAAATCGGAGACAGATTTTCTACATAACCCCAAAACCAAAAGGTTAGGAAGATAAATTCAGCCCAAAAACCCATTACAGGAAAAATAATATAGAGGGTTCACGCATAGAAAACCACCTTTAGAACAGCCGCGAAGAGTGCCCAAAAGTAGGAGTGTCAGATCTCTCAATCATGGATGAATACAAACATCAGTATCCGGAACAGAAACACCTTTAAGACACGGAGTCCATGCAGAAGGCAAGCAGGGAACTTTTCCGACACCAATAGATCGAAACACACCACAATCAGAAATCGTACAATACTAAAATGGCACAAATAGCAACCCAATCATGACTAAGCACCACACATCTTCAGACACACGCACACTATGAAAGGATGACAAAATGGTAAACACTCAGGCACCAGACACACTCCCTTACATTCCATCCCAGGCACACCATAGCTCAGCAATGATTAAGTCACAAGATGATCGAAGGGTTCAGCGGAAGGAATCTGATGCGGAGCCACAGAAGAATCAGATCTTTGAAATTACATAAGCCTAGAGAAAACAGAGGGACAACAAAGCACAATTTAAGTTAGATGTCATCAGATTTCCCCAAAGGAACTTCGTTAGCGCACCACATAAGCATAAGGTTAGATAACGAGTATATCAATTCCAATGGTATTAATTAATACCACCATCACAAGACAATTAAGGAAAGACAATTTCTAACTACAAGAATCCACACCTAGAAACAGTAATATACGAGAAGTACTAAATTAGAGTCACCAACACGAGGCACAGAAAGGACCAGATTGACTCGCTCGCCATCCCACAGTATGCGTGCTAAATTCACTAACGATACAGGTCAGTTACCAAAGGTGCGTCCATCCAGCGGAAGATGCGGTACGATTTGCCAGATCAACCTGGTTTAATTTGAGAAACATGAACGCGCCTAATACGTTTTGCTACAGGGTCACTTACCAAAATTG
This sequence comes from Anabrus simplex, assembly GCF_040414725.1. Classification (NCBI taxonomy): domain Eukaryota; kingdom Metazoa; phylum Arthropoda; class Insecta; order Orthoptera; family Tettigoniidae; genus Anabrus; species Anabrus simplex. The sequence goes on from NC_090267.1 coordinate 35,660,312, forward strand.
AAACGGGAGACAAGAACTCCAACACAGTGCATGGGCCTTGGTACCTAGGGGCAAGTTTTGCCGAAAACTTATTCACAGCCTTACTCATTGGGTAGCACTTAACATACACGAGATCACCAACATTGAATTTTGACGGTTTCCTACCTTTATTGTACTGCCTTTTGACCTTTTCGTATGACACAGCTAGATTCCTTTTTGCTTCGTTCCAGATCTTTTGAACATCATTAGGCCTAGATAGGTCAGGGAGAAGATCCTCAATACATAGCAGGTTAGACATAGGGGAGTACGGAGTATAGCCAAACATTAAAGACATAGGCGTCTTACCATGGGACTCATGAGTAGCGGAATTGAAAGCATGTGCCAACCAATGCAGACAGGAGTCCCATTTGGACTGGTTGTCATGATGATACGCTATCAACGCAGATTTTAAGTTCCGATTCAACCTCTCAGCATAAGAAGGATTTGGATAGTATGGAATAGTGGTGACATGTGAAATGCCCAACTCAAACAGATACCTTTTGAAGGAGTTACTGGTGAAAGAACTAGCGTTGTCAGATACTAAGAACTTAGGTGGGCCAAATGATGCAAAGATGGAATTTAGACAGGAGATAGAGGTACGTGAATTAGTGGACCTGGTGGGAAAGATCCAACAGAACCGGGAGAAGGCATCTATACAGACAAAAATGTGGGTGTTTCCCAAGGAAGATCGGGGGAGGGGTCCTACGAAATCAATGAACAGTCGTTCCATGGGGCGCGAAGCTTGTGATGAAGACAATAATCCTACCCGGTTATTCAAATTAGGTTTGCTGATGGCGCAAGATTTACAAGATTTGACCATGTTCCTGATATCACTATCCATTTTCTTCCAAACAAAGAATTGCCTGATTTTCAACCGAGTTTTGAAATTTCCTAGATGACCGCCAAGGGGTGAACAGTGGTAATACTTGAAAATGACAGGTACCAGAACTTTAGGAACGACAATTTTGGAATTATGGTCCTTGCGACCCTTACAACAGAGAACACCCTTAGATAAGGAGTAAGGTTTTACTTCGATCCCGCTACTGATTGTATCAATGATCCTTTTCAGATCCGGATCAGTTTTTTGATGATCTCCAATTTCTTGATATAGCAATGGGGAGTCGGTGAGGATGGCACTAACTCCAACGGTATTGACAGCAAGCTCATCGACACATGGGTTGGCTTCCGCACAAGGATGACCTTCAAACATCCTGCTCAAGCCATCGGCGATGACGTTCTCAGACCCACGAATGTGGCGAACATTGAAATTAAAGGATGAGATCCGTAATGCCCATCTAGTTATCCTACCGGTCCTTTTGGGTCGGTTCAACACCCAAGAAAGAGCCTGATTGTCGGTTTCCAGATCAAAGTTGACGTGTTCAATGAATGATCGAAATTTTTCCAGAGCAAACAGCACAGCTAGACACTCTAGTTCATAAATGGAGTACTTAGACTCCAGATCATTGAGGACCCTAGATACGTAGGCCACGGGCCTACGCCCATCTTTATGTTCTTGTAACAGAACGCCAGCAATAGCACGCCGAGAGGCATCAGTTTGGACAATGAAACGTTTCTCGAAATCGGGAATAGCTAACAAAGGTGCATTAATCAGTGCGACCTTCAATGAATTAAAAGCTTCCTCCTGGGCTTTACCCCAAGTAAATTTTACATTCTTTTTCCTAAGGTCGTTCAACGGGGCAGCCACTTCAGCAAAGTTAGGGATGAATTTTCTAAAGAAATTGACCATACCAATGAATCGAGCAACGCCCTTGACATCTTTGGGAGGTGGAAAATCCCTAATGGCTTGAGTTCTGGAATGATCTATGGAAACGCCTTCAGAAGAAACTACATGTCCCAAGAAAGACATGCTGGGTCTGGCGAAAGCTACCTTTGATAACTTCACTGTAAGGCCGGCTTTCCTTAACCGTAGCAATACTTCCCTAACGTGCACCATATGTTCCTCGAAGGTATTCGAATAAATTAATAAATCGTCCAGGTAATTAAAGACATAGCTGAACTTAATGTCAGAGAGAATGGAATTTAACAACCTTGACAACACAGCTGCTCCACAGCTTAGCCCGAACGGAAGTCTGAGGAACTCATACAAGTTCCAGTCGGTGATGAAGGCAGTGAGGGGAATTGATCTCTTCGATAAAGGCACTTGGTAATAAGCCTGGTTCAAATCCAGGACAGTGAAAAATTTCGCACCTGAGAACCATCCAAAACAAGTATGAAGGTCGGGTAGGGGAATAGATTGGAGTACAATCTTACTATTTAGAGACCTATAGTCAATCACAGCACGATAACCACCAGAAGGTTTGGGTACCAAGAACACAGGGGACGCATACGGGGAAGTCGAAGGTCTGATCACTCCGTCTCTTTCCATTTGCTCAATGATTTTCTTTAATTCCAACATACGAGGTGGGGAAAGGCGATAAGGAGGGGATCGAACAGGCTGCAGGTCCGACAACTCAATGTCATACTCGAGTACGTTGGTCAAGCCTAACTTGCTAGTGAACACATCGGGAAATTCCCTGCAAAGATCACGAACTTGCTGTGCTTCGGCATCTCCTAAATGATTCAGGTCAAGCTGATCGATGTCACTAGACTCATCTGACTCAGGGTAACCCACACACAAAACTTTAGGCATTTTCAAGGGAACGTTAATCAATTCAAATTTCAGGTCAGGAGAAAATTTAAAAAAGAAATTTCGACACTGAGGATCCAAAACGACACCAGCCCAAGATAGAAAATTGGTACCCAGAATAATGTTACATGATAAATTGGATGTCACCAAACACTTGATCTTCCAAGTGAAATTCCCAATCCTCAACTTGACCTTCACAGTCCCCAAAATATTTAAGAACTGACAATTAGCCGAAACGCATCTTAAGTTAGTGGGTTTTATTTCCGGAAGTTTACACGAGGATTTCTTTTGACAATACCAGGCATAATTCATCAAGCATACTGCGCTTCCAGTATCAAGAAGGGCATCTACGGGTTCATTGTTGACTTCGACAAATGTGCACGTGCCAGAGGAGGGGGCATGAGCAGAAATACTATTGCACCTAGGGGGACACATCGGTTTCTTACGAGATTCAGGGTTTACAAACTTAGAATTGGCAGACTTTGCCCTTTCCCTTTCTAGTCATTGAGTACCATTTCTGTCTACCAAGGGGCAATTTCTTTTAACTTGCTGTCTAGAGCCACAGGAATAGCAAGCGCCTGGACCACGTCTAACGTCAGGGCAGGAATTTCTTAGATGATTTCGGGACCCACAGTTGTAACATTTACGGGCATTCACTACCTTAGGTGTTGACGGAAGGACGGGACAATTGGTAGTAGTAGGGGGAGGGAAATTCACAGGTCTGGAGGCATCCCCATGTTTGACATCTTCAGCAAAGGAACAGGCCTCTTCCAATTCTTGAAAGGTAGTAGGGCAACGGGTTAAGGAAAGATAGGAGCGGTACGCAGGAGATATTCCTTTTAAAATTCTAGAGACCATTTCACATTCTGGCACAGAAATTCTAAAAACCTTGCAAAAGAATCGCAGATCCAGCACATAAGTTAGCAAGTTCTCATGCAGGAACTGAGTCCGGAAACAGTGTTGGGGCACAAGACTTTGGAGAGCAAGAGAGGGAATAAATTTGGAAAGGACAAGTTCATGAAAGGTACTAATCGATAAATTCTTAGAGATAGCTTCAGAAATTTCTCTCTTTAGAATCCCTTCACAATGAGGGAAGAGGGCGCGGAAAATCCCCAAATCATCGACTGAGTACACATTACCAGTCTCGGTTAACTCCACCAGAAACCGAAGGAATCGAATACACTCATCGATAGAATTTACAGAAAAGGACTTCACTCCCCGAAAGACTTCCTTTAAACAGTTAGGCGATGACGCCGAATTTAGCTTAGAGACTAAGGTTTCCAGTAAAGGAGCAGTCACACAGCACTGACCTTGGGCATGGGTCGAGGACGCAATTTGGTGGGAAGGGACACTCGGGGTGGGTACAGTAGGGTTAAGTCCAGTAGAAATAGAACAATTCTCCATATCTCTGTTAATCAACAGCAAATCTAGATCAAAGGTGATGCCAGAAACCACCGTTAACAATCTAGCACATTCTGACACAAAAACAGAATCAGGCTTAATAGATAACAAATCCAGAATTCGACCCGAGTAGTGGTCAGCTCTGGCCCTCAGCCGGTTTACTTGGGCTTTGGACGGAGGCAATTCAATAAACTCTTCGCGAATAATATTAATTTCGTTAAGATTGTCACAGATCAGGTTAAGGTACTCACCCACTCGACTCCTGTCAATAGAAAATACATTAATGGGGACCTGGGAGTTGGCTGATAGCAAGGCATCGCACTCAGCAACAGTACGGGCAGGTTCAAGGCCACGAATGGATAACTCGTACTCCAATTCGGCACGACGCAGGAAGGAGGGGTTCGTAACGGCACGCGCCATGGTAGCAAACATGGAACAAAATAATCAAAAAATTACACAAGATCCTTGCACTCCCTTTTACAATAGTTATTGACAATAACACTTTTAGTTTTTCAATTTTTGGTTTCCATCCACCAACATTCGCCACAGCACTGCACCAAGCAAGGGTAGGAGGGGAGGAAAGTTAGGTTGCGCAAGGCAGAAACAACAGAGATTAGGCAGCAGAGCAACAACAGTGGAACAACAAACAACCACCGCTCTGCTACCACTCTCACCGATCACCACCCTCTAGGACCCCGGTACCACCTAGGGGTGATGAGGTGAATAACCTTACCCACCAGGGTGAGAGAAGAAGAGAGGAGAAGAGAGAGAGACCCTGGTGAGAAGGTTGTTAGCGTGTCCGCCCCAAAAAGGGAGAAATAGCGAACACGAGGGAGAAGATGGGCACAAGAAGAGCAACAACAAAGTACCGTCACAATATTAAAAAAACAAGAAACCATGGAAAAACTTACCGGAAACAGCGGAGGAAGACGACTTAAAGGCCGTGGAAATAAATGCACAAGAAAAACGGTGGCAGTGCTCCACCGAACGTGGCGAATGAAAACCGACACTTCAATTAAGTTGAAACAAATTTAATGGAAGGGCAAAAGGTAGGTAACAAACCAAGACATTAAGATGATAAAGCCTAAGTTTATTTTTAAAACGTAATGCCAAAATGTAAATAAAATCAACGTACGGTTGAAAAAAGGAAAAGGAAATTAACAATAAGTAAAATAAATTAGAATATACCCAGGTGGGGTTTAAAAGAAAATTAATTCATTACTAAATAACAATTAATGAAAAATAAATACTCTTTAACAGATAATAAATAGAGAACTTTATGAAGACAACAAGAAAGAAAGGGTGACCTCCGTACCTAATTAAATGTGATCAGAAAACAACGGAAAACCAATAGACTTTCTTACATAAATGTTACCTTTAAATTAAATGTGATCGATCACGGATAGTTAAATAAATTTTTTTTAAAAAAATATTAAGTTAACAATTATTCAATAAAATGGATCTTCAACGCGGTCGCTTCTCATAATTACCAAATTTGAAATCGTTCAGTTTCCACCAAGGACAGTTTCCAAGACAAACAGAATTTTACGTTAAAATACCTCCTCACGCGGGCAAGGAAATGGAAACACAAGGTAAAAGGAGGAGAAAATAAATAAATTAATTTAAACAGTAAACGATACACTCAACCCCGAAATATATATAATTCAAGATCCACACAGGCTCAACACGCCAGACAACTCTTAACCCGACAACAATACCCACACGAACCGTTGCCAAGGTAACCACTAAACAAAGCAACGCCTCCTAAAACACGGAGGAAACCAGGCTAGAGAAAAATAATTCACCCCAAAAACCCCAGAAGGGGGGGGGGAGAAAACATACCAAACAAATTAGAAAACAAAACACAGGAAAGCAAACAGAAATCCGAAGAAAGGTAAAGCTCGGTACCTTGGGGACTGTACCTTGGTTTACAAAAAGGTTACAATTTAAGTGCCAAAAGTAGATCAGTAAAATTTTAAATTAATAATTCCAATTTAGTTCATGGTGAACCTTCCACATTACTGTGATTAGTTGCCGAAACTGTTTTTCAGATTTCCGATACCACACACACGAATTGATATTAATTTAACGACGAAGTCCAAATATTTATTATTATAATTATTTTTACTTTTCCAGAAATCTCCGAAAGTATCAAAATTCTCTTCAGGTCGACGTTTAGAATGATTTCAAACACTGGTACATACCTTTGGTGATGAAGAAAATGAGAGGAATTTTAACCTGACATTGTTGACGAAGAAATGCAGTCACGCCGCCGGCATCTAGACCTAGTTGTGAAGTATCCAGATGAAAAAATAAATCCAAAAATGCTCAGAAGAAAAGGCAGGAGGTCTTCAACTAGTTCGTACGGGGAAAATCCCCGTTAATGGAGGTATCACGGGGGTTTTCTAGAAGTCCACCTCTCCATGGTGTAGCACTCAAATACACAAGCACGCGTCATGGCTGACTGAAGCGAACTGACTCGCGTCGGCAAGCGAGCAAGGAGCCAGACTGCCTGGAAGTAGGCCGGCGCATGCGCAGTTATGCGCAACCAACACCAGGCCAAACGATGGCCGCTGCGTACAGTAACTTAAAAAATGGTATGCTGGCGTAAGCCGTTTGACACAAATTATTCTAGGCCGCAGGGCCAGTTCAAAATGGTTATAATGGGGAGGCTCACATTATTTAATATTGTCTCAACTTGTTTGCGCTCGACCAAACCGATTGCAGCGAAACTTGGTAGGATAATGAATGAAGATATTAAGATTTCTCTGCATCATATTGTTATGTGCCAGCCCTGTGGTAGCTCTTTCTGGTACTTCTGGAAGGGATTAGTGAGTCAGCCGACTCAAAGCTCCCAGTCAGCCTGCAGGGAATGGCTGGCTTTTCTGTTCTGTTCTTCTGACTTCCCCGTGCATTTCTGAGAGGTGCAACGAGTATGTTCTGTCTCTAGCCTGGTCGCGAATATTCTGGTACCCATCACCCAAGCTATACAGAATGAACCGTAATTCGCAATTCGCAGCGCGACTCCTCACATGCCAGCAATAAAAAAAGTCTCTCACAAAAGTTCGTCCTGCGAGTATATCCGGCAGAAAAAGGACGTTGAAGAGTGGCAATCTGGCAACACTGTAACCATATGTAGGGTAACTACCTCTGTCAGCACATATTAATCGTTCTGTACAGTTGGTGCAGTGGAGAGAGTTCTGGGTTAGCATGTAGGAGGTCGAGGGGTCGATCCTGGGTTGGGGCGTATGTTTTTTATTTCATATAGTCCAGGTGGTATGGTATCTGGCATCTTATTCGTCAACAGCGAATCAATTCACACCCACGACGTGGAAAGAGCGTCTTTCAAAGCTGACCAATGAAAACAATCGTTCGTCCATTTCTAGGATCGTAGTATGTAAGTGCAAATGGTTTCTAGAGGACCCGCTCTAATCGCTGTTGACGATTAAGATGCAAGATAATATACCACATGGACTACATTTACGAAATAAAAGCATCCGTCTCAACCCAGGATCGGACCCTCGACCTCATGCACGCTAACCCAAAACTCTATCCACTGCACCAACTGTACGGCACGACTAATATGTGCTGACAGAGTTAGTTACCCTACATGTGCTTAGAGTGTTGCCAGATTGCCACTCTTCCACGTCCTTTTCCTGCCGGATATACTCGCAGACGAATTTTTCTGAGATACTTTTTTTTATTGCTGGCATGTGAGGAGACGCGCTGCGACGCCCGAGTGCGCGAATTTCGGTTTATCCTGTATAGCTTAAAGGTGGTTAGTCGCTAACAGTCAGACAGTGTTGGAGTCAGATCGATTGGGGTGAGTGATGGAGTTCGGTGGCTGGACTGGGGCGACAGTGGTGTTTTGCTAGTGGCTTTGCGTCGCACCGACACAGATAGGTCTTATGGCGACGATGGGACAGGAAAGACCTAGGAGTTGGAAGGAAGCGGCCGTGGCCTTCATTAAGGTAGAGCACCAGCATTTGCCTGGTGTGAAAATGGGAAACCACGGAAAACCATCTTCAGGGCTGCCGACAGTGGGATTCGAACCCACTATCTTCCGGATGCAGGCTCACAGCCCCGCGCCTCTAACCGCACTACCAACTCGCCCGGTGACAGTGGTGTTGTCTGATGCCAATGTCCCTCCGGAGTCTGAACGAGGAGTTGTTGAGTCCGAGTGTCGAGTGAGTAGCTGAAATGAGGACAGCTGCCGTCAGTGTCCCACCAAAGTCGGAGTATCGTCACGAAGGGAACGGAATACTGTGAGTACTGCCTTGGAGTACAGTGTGTGTGCTACTGTGGACTTTAGACTGTCTTTGAGTCAGTGTGCAGAACAGTGATGTGAGTAGAATCGCAGCAGTGTTAACTCTCGTTGCGCTGCCTAGCACACTTGAACTGTTGCTGTTTGGTTGTCAGTATTAAGTAGTTCACTGTATTTGACCGCGTGAATTGCTGGACTGTCTCTGGAGTCGGACCAAAGACTCTGTATTCTCGTTAAGGTGGTTGCGGCTCGAATTCCAGACGTGGCATACAGGATTACTGTACTGGAATATCACGTCTCTGAGGTTAGGAGTCAGCGTAAAACTCAAGGTCCAGTGGCTATGATCAATCAATCAATCAATCAATCAATCAATCAATCAATCAATCAATCAATCAATCAATCAATCAATCAATCAATCAATCAATCAATCAATCAATCAATCAATCAATCAATCAATCAATCAATCAATCAATCAATCAATCAATCAATCAATCAATCAATCAATCAATCAATCAATCAATCAATCAATCAATCAATCAATCAATCAATCAATCAATCAATCAATCAATCAATCAATCAATCAATCAATCAATCAATCACAAGTGATCTTCATTTAGGGCAGTCGCCCAGGTGGCAGATTCCCTACCTGTTGTTTTTTTAGCCTTTTCTTAAATGATTGCAAATACATCTCCCTTGATAAGTTTTTCCAATCCCTAACTACCCTTCCTATTGTAACGGTTCAAATCCCGTTACAAAGTGATATCTGTATTATTATTATTATTATTATTATTATGTATATAGTATTATTATTTTATATGTGAGATTACTATTATTGTGTTATAATTATTATTCAATTCCATTCTGCAATGCTTGTCGCTTGCGTGATTGTAGTTAAATGTATGCATATATACATGTGTAGATTAACACTTAATACATGTACAATAAGAATTGTTATATGTCAGATGTTGGATGTGACATTGTTACATTGTGCAATACTGCTTGCATTTCTGTCAAGTCATCGCCACGTCATGGCTACGTCATCGTGAGCATTTAGCAATGAGCTCAGATACTCAGGCCGCTCCGCGGGATTTCACCATTGTATGTAATATTTGTCGCGAGGTGGGAGTAAATAATAGTTATTTCTGGAGGTTACGTAGGTGCGTCAACCAACGTCTGTAAAAGGTGGCTGTATCATGTAGCGTCAGTCATTATTCAATTGGAAGCAGAGGCCTAAGTCGGTCAGTCAACGACAGTCACGAGTGTGAACGAGATGGAGAAGGCTCAGTGAACCATTAGTCTTTGGTCACTGAGAGAGTGAGGCCAAAGTTGGTCGGTCACTTAGTTGAAGATACGTACGGGAAGGCTTACAACGAAGTCATAGAAGGATAGACCTGCAATGAGGTAATACAGTGCAGACTTACCAATAAGTCATATAATATAGAGAAGAAGCAGTCACAAGGATGCATCACTAAGTTAGGCGTGACACATCTACAGTAAAGACCAGATCTTAGGAATACGCCGTAATTACACTCAAAGTGTTGAAGGTACAGTCAAGTGGAACAGTCAGGGATATATTTCGTACTAGCGAATGTACCCGTGCTTCGCTACGGTATTCTACATTGTATTCGAATATCGAAGTAAATAGTGTACATGCAGTAAATAAGATTGTTTTAAAATTGCATGTCTCTTAGCGTTATCCGAGAAAGAGAAAGAGCTCCCCGTACGTTGTTTCCAATGTAAAGTGTTTGTTACGGATTTGTGATATAACGGCAGGCTCACTTGCCTACTGCCATTCACAATCGAGTTGGGAAGTTTACATTATAATTGCAGGCCCCATTGCCTACTGCGCGGACAGAATCGATTTGGGGAGTTTTCGTTAAAATGGCAGCCCCCTTTCCTACTTCCAGACAGATTACAGTTGAGGAGTTTATATTATAATGGCAGGCAATTACCCTACTATCATTCGAAATTGAGTTGTGCAGTTATCATTATAACGCCAGGCCCATTTTCCTACTGCCAGCCAGCTTACTGCCAGTCACACCAATTTGGTGAGTTTCCATCAAAATAGCAGGCCACTATGCCTAACGCCAGGCACATTTTAGATGAGGAGATTTCTTTATAATGGCGGGCACCCTTGCCAAACAAAATCGGGTAGGGGAGTTTTAAAAAAAACTGCATGCTCACTTGCCTTCTACAAGTTAAATCGAGAAGTGAACTATTCATTACAATTGTAGGCCTTCCTTACTAATGACAGTTACGCAGGAGTTGGAGAAGGAACCCTTTCCTACTGCCAGTCAAAGTCGGTGTGGGGAGTACTGATTACAATAGCAGACCCACCCGTTCTCGATCGCTACAAATCGACATCAGTGAATACATATAGATCGACATACGAAAGTATATGCGTGTTTACAATATTGAAGACCTTCATTTACAGATTAACCGCTACTAAACGTACGTCATATCGACAAAGGATTATACCATAAGACACGCCGGATTTAGTGGCCTAAATGGCTGGTCCTATGATATGTCATCTATTCTTGGGTCAGATTGAGTTAGAAACCTGGAACAGGGTAAAGATTTTGTAAAATTATCTCACATTACATTACTTTTTGGATAATTATGTGACAGCTACATACATAGCATTTGGCTGACATATGGCTACTGGGTGGGCCAATTTTTGTGAAGAGTTTGATGATTCTGTATTTGATATAAGTAATTGAAAGTATGAATTATGCATGTGAAAATTCCAAATTGACGTACATCGATTAATAGAGAAAAATCAAACGTAAAAGGGATACAGATACGGCAAAAAGTCATTAGACCAAGGTTGTAGATCATTCCAAATTGAACGGAGATTGTGCAATCCGTTATGTGATAGGAATTTCCGAAGGTCTCCACCATCATTAAAATTGCCTACATATTTCGATATTCTTCGCGGATAAAAAGTGAAAAATTTAATGATCTTGGATGTTTTCCGTTCGTTACAGGCTAAGACGTATAGTTTTGTCAAATTTCAATTATCTTCTCTTCCTTCTGGCAGATTATGCCGCAATCTGGATTTTGGGCGAGGCGGGTAAAAATTAAGACTTTCAGGAAACTAAACCAAAAATTATGGAGATGGTCATTATTACCCCTTAAACGGAAATCTGTACGAAAATTTCACAAAAATAGTCAGTGTAGAGGCACACAGTCGTTACGATTTGATTTATATAGATAAGGAATCTGCTCCATGTAAAACACCTTTTGGGCTATGCCCGCTGGACTTAACCTGCAAAAGTGACCATTCATGATATCTCCCTTATTAATCCTCCTGACGAAAAAATGCACATGAAAAAAGGTTTAGAGGTGGAATTCCATCACGTTTGGTCGATTTCCAGTCAGGTTGGTCTTGTTCTGTATATATTGTGGAAGAGTAAAATCACCATTTCGGTTCCCTATAAACCGCCAGTCCATTCCGGAACATGAAATGTTATTTACGTTTATAACCTACCTTTGGACAGGTGGATGCTAAATATAAATTTTGGTTCGAATGTCTTCAGTAGTCTTCAAATTGTAAGGAATACGCTTTACACGCACCCCCTCGTGAGTTAAGTCTCCCTTATTAATCCTCGAATCGAAATGATTCACATGAGAAAAAAGATTTAGAAATTAATTTCTACCAAGGTAGGTAGATTTCCATTAAGCTTGGTTGTGTATATTTTGTGGAAGTGAAAAATCACTGTTTCGGTTTCGTATAAACCCCCAGTCAGTTCAGGGATTTAGAAACAATATTCGCCCTAAAACCTATCAAACCGGGCGAGTTGGCCGAGCGCGTAGAGGCGCGCGGCTGTGAGCTTGCATCCGGGAGATAGTAGGTTCGAATCCCACTATCGGCAGCCCTGAAGATGGTTTTCCGTGGTTTCCCATTTTCACACCAGGCAAATGCTGGGGCTGTACCTTAATTAAGGCCACGGCCATTTCCTTCCAACTCCTAGGCCTTTCCTATCCCATCGTCGCCATAAGACCTATCTGTGTCGGTGCGACGTAAAGCCCCTAGCAAAAAAAAAAACCTATCAAGGACAGGTGTATGCTAAATATGAATCCAGTAGTTTCTAGCACTCGCGTACATACGGCGTAATTAAGGAAGAAAATAATACAGTTAAGAAAGTCGAAAGTAATAGAAAATGGATTGTAACTGAGGACAGCCGGATAACGACAAATATGTAAATGCCAAGTGAATGTATTGGAAAATCAAATGCCCCTCAATAAATTATGCTAGTGTGAGTTATGGATATAATAAAACGGTAACAGGGGAGAAATTTAGGTCCAGTGATTCTTAGGTAAACAAATAATAAGAAGATGACTAATAGTGTTATTACTTAATCTATTCGAGGGCGGTTATAACCTCCAACGATATTCCGCCAATATCCCGCAAATAGACCGATTGACGCCTCTATTGCCTTCTACCCAAGGAACAACCACGAATTTAAAAGCATGATGAGGAGAATGGCAATACGTTACTTCCCTGCTGGCATGCAGTCAGAGACGTAGGTTCGTTGTCGGTCTGTCGGTCACTCAATGCAGAGCATAGTACCAGCAGAAAATTGTAAATTTCTCCGTCATGTAAAGAGTAAGGTAAATTATGAACATAACGAAAGTTGTTTATAATGAAGAGACGTTTCACGTACGGTAAACAAAGTTTACAGAAAATCAATAGTATAAGAGAAAATGGAGGAAAACCAGAATGGTTTTCCTATAAACCCCCCGTCTATTCAAAAATTTTAAAATGATATGTATATCGAAACCTTCCTCGGGATAAGTATACTCTAAATATGAAGCTTGGTTGAGATCTATCCAGCCGTTTCGACGTGATGGTGGAAAAACCATTCTGGTTTTCCTATAAAACCCCGTCTGTTCAAAGATTTTTAAAATGATATGCATATCGAAACCTTTCCCGGGATGAGTATACTCTAAATATGAAGTTTGGTTGAGATCTATTAAGCCGTTTCGACGTGATGGTGGTGAAAGCATTATGGTTTTCCTATAAACCCCCCGTCTATTCAAAGATTTTAAAATGATATGCATATCGAAACCTTCCCCGGGATTGGTATACTCTAAATATGAAGTTTGGTTGAGATCTATCCAGCCGTTTCGACGTGATGGTGGAACAGACAAAGACAGACAAACAGACACGAAAAGTAAAAACCACCGATTCGGTCTTGCGTTGACCTAAAACGGATAAATATCTGAAAAATTGGCAAAACAAAAGAAATTACAGACAGCGGACCCCCTACAATTTTATTTATATAGATAAAATATTAAATGTCCGGTCAAGAAGAATTCAAATTCATGCCTAGTTTCTTTCAGTGCAATGTCATAATTTCATATTCTCATCTGTTTTAATCGCAGCAGTTCTCACTATTTTATATATTGTTTCAAGAATGTATTTTTTCTATCAAATTAATTTAGCGTTTCATTTCTACGGTAAAATATCTTAACCTCAAATTTAATGGGGAAACCGAACGCCAATCTCCTTTTCCCAGAACTTATATGGTATGTTGTCAAAAGTAAGCTTATTACCCCACACTCTAGAGATAGTTAAGATTCTCATCCTATTATTGCTGCACTGAGTGGTATTTGGCGCCCTTCAAATAACGTATAAGTAAGCCGGTAAGAAGTAAGTGTGAGTACAGGGTTCGACGATTGTGTATTTTATTTAATGAATATTCATTTTCATATTTTTCAATTCAAATGCAGTTTTATACGTTTCAAAAGATAGTGAGAGAGTCACGAACATCTTACACTATAAACGAATATTTGCCCTAATTTGTCCTCTTGAATTCCAACTTTATCTTCATACTGTGATCTTTCGTACTTTTAAAGACACCATCCAAACTTATTCGTCTACTGATGTCCTCCCACCCCATCCCTCCACCGACAGTCGTGAAAAACTATAAGAATTTTTGCTTATTTCTCTTAACCGTGTCCGCTACCTCTTATGTTGAACTATTGCTGAGTTCATCTCACGAGCCTCAAAGACCTGTCAAGTTTTCAGTACGGAATTAAAGTCTATGGACTGGCCAGTAATTGAACCCGTAGCCTGCCCACAAGAGAGAGGCACGTTATCCCTACACCACACAGCTGGATTATAGACAGACAAGTGACCTTCTTATTCCTCCTCTTCAAGTGCCAACACCTTTCTTTTGCTAACTTGAAGAGTTGCTCGGTGTTTTTGATGCCAGTTTAGTCTTTGATGTTATGCGGCCGTGACATCGTGCCTTGTAATATCAGGTGTAGAACGTCGCCTGGCTTTGATGTTGTTCTAGCTTTCCTAACACTCCATTACCGTGCGAGTTGACCATGCGGTCAGGGGTGCGCGGCTGTGAGCTTGGATCCGGGAGTTAGTGGGTTCGAATCACACTGTCGGCAGCCCTGAAGATGGTTTTCCTTGGTTTCCTATTTTCACACCAGGAAAATGCTGGGGCTGTACCTTAATTAAGGCCACGGCGGCTTCCTTCCAACTCCTAGGTCGGGATCGGAAGAGAACCAGAGTTGACCAAACGAGGTCGAATAGGATAGATGAAAGTGAGGAGCCTGGCACAAGTACTCAGCGCCTACAATTCTTAAACTGAGCTAGGATTTATCTGACCTTGAGTGTTCGAACACGGAGGCATCCTTCTTTCGATTAATAGAAGGCAGAAAAGGCTCTGTCACTACGAAGTCTTGGAAATGAGGAGGAAGGTGAGGATAGTAGGGGAGATGTTGACACCGCTGTGAAGGAGCGAAATTCATGATCATATCTGAGTTAGGAATGCCGGCCCCGTGGTCTAGGGGTAGCGTGCCTGCCTATTACCCGGCGGCCCCGGGTTCGATTCCCGGCCAGGTCAGGGATTTTTACCTGGACCTGAGGGCTGGTTCGAGGTCCACTCAGCCTGCGTGATTAGAATTGAGGAGCTATCTGACGGTGAGATGGCGGCTCCGGTCTAGAAAGCCAAGAATAACGGCCGAGCGGACCACACGACACGTCGTAATCTGCAGGCCTTCGGGCTGAGCAGCGGTCGCTTGGTAAGGCAAGGCCCTTCAAGGGCTGTAGTGCCATGGGGTTTATCTGAGTTAGGAAACGTTCCTCTCTTGATTAGCATCTCGCGGAGATGACAAAACAGTCAGGTAGAACGTCAGTGACGTGCGTGGTGTAGGAAGGCGTTGGTCACGGTGACCACATTAGACACAGTACAGTGCGTGATGTGTCACTTGTGGCGTCACCACCTCGTTTGTGGACCAGTGTGTCCTCATTAGAGCTCACGATGCGAGAATCCCCATGACACGACACGTAGCCTGAGGTAGACAGGTTGTAACCGTTCAATAGGACAGAGAAATTCTCCCATTGTGTACATAAACAGAATCACCAGTCTGAGTGACTCAGATAGTAGAAGCTAGATTACCGAGCTAAGTGACGTATTCGATCCCTCCTGAAATTGCAAAACCGTTGTAAAGTGCACCCATTTTTTTTCTGCTAGTTGTTTTACGTCGCACCGACACAGATAGGTCTTATGGCGACGACGGGACGGGAAAGGCCTAGGAATGGGAAGGTAGTGGCCGTGGCCTTAATTACGGTACAGCCTCAGTATTTGCCTGGTGTGAAAATGAGAAACCACGGAAAACCATCTTCAGGGCAGCTGACAGTGGGAATTTGAACCCACTATCTCCCGGATGCAAACTCATAGCCGCGCGCCCCTAGCCGCACAGCCAACTCGCCCGGTTTGGAAGGAATCGGCCGTGGCCTTAATTAAAGTACAGCCGCAGTATTTGCCTGGTGTGAAAATGGGAAACCACGGAACACCATCTTCAGGGCTGCTGACAGTGGGATTCGAACCCACTATCTCCCGCATGCAAACTCACAGCCGCCCGCCCCTAACCGCACGGCCAACTCGCCCGGTAAGTGCACCCATTAAAGGTCGATTCACACATCTTCGTGACACGACGACATGTTCCGAAAAAATAAAATATTGTCACCTTGTGATCGAAGTAATGAGTTCCAATTCTTCCGATGACGGCATTCGCCGTTACGGTTCGGTGCTTCTCCGTGATCCGTGCCGGCAAAACGTATTCGCTCGCGAATGATATTTTCTCGTCTTCACGGACGTGATTTCTCTGTCCCTTCTTTCCCGCTTCTCACTTTTCTTCAAGTACTGTGGTTATCTGTGTGCGTATTGGAGTATAATTCACTTCACTAAGATGACAACTACTTCTATATCCAGTAACATTTATGATTTCTATTTCAATTTTCATTGTTTCAAATACATTTTTTGAATTTTTCTCATAAATTTCACGTTTGCAGTTTTTACAAAACTTTGACTTGTGTATATTCATGTTAATAAAACACTCGCGAAATTCAGTCGAAGTGAGGTAATGGAAATTAATCCTGTCTTTGTACGTTATCTTGTTGGATTCTTCATCACTGTCCTCACTTGATGATAACAAAAGTTCTCGTTGTAACATGTTTATATCACTAAACCAAATTCTACGCCGAGAAACTAGTGTACATAATTGTTAATATATATGTTGAAATATTTCTGAAAACTTTTCACTTCATTTCTTTGCACATTGCATTCCTGTACAAAAGGAGGAACACAACAGGCTTGACAAGTGAAAAGATTCCTAACTTTTTACTTTTCACATTACAAGCTAAATTTGAAAAGTGATGGTGGAAAAAAAAAAATATGAACTGAAAAGTGCAAAGTGCAAAGTGACAGTTGTATTGCTGAGAGGAGAACGATTTGACGAATTTGACCAGAAAGGGAGACAAAATGAGAGGGCACGTCTTAAGATACCCAGTATAGGTGGTAACACTGGCTGGGGTAAAGCAAGATACGAATATAACAAACAGATCAATGTAGATGTAGGATGCAATAGTTACGTAGAA
Source organism: Anabrus simplex (assembly GCF_040414725.1). Classification (NCBI taxonomy): domain Eukaryota; kingdom Metazoa; phylum Arthropoda; class Insecta; order Orthoptera; family Tettigoniidae; genus Anabrus; species Anabrus simplex. Next base: position 35,677,544 of record NC_090267.1, read on the forward strand.
ATGGAAAAAGTTAGCACAGGATGCGATGGTATTGAGTGTGGCATCAAACCAGTGTATAGACGGCTGACCCAAACAACAACAACAACAACAACAACAACAACAACAACAACAACAACAACAACAACAACAACAACAACAACAACAGCAACAACAGCAACAACAACAACAACAACAACAACAACAACGAACCAAGGACATTTCCTTCTTCAGGAAAGCCTTCCTTGCTAAGACTAGCTACCATATTGTGTTCGCCTTACTTTTGTCATTATCCGGTATTTTACTAATATTCTTACCTTTCCATTCATATTTTTTTCAAGTTGTTTTGCATCGCACCGACACAAATAGGTCTTATGGCGACGATGGGATGGGAAAGGGCTAGGAGTGGGAAGGAAGCGTTCGTGGCCTTAATTAAGGTACAGCCCCAGCATTTGCCTGGTGTCAAAAAGGGAAAAACGGAAAATCATCTTCAGGGCTGTCGACAGTGGGGTTCGGACCCACTATCTCTCTAATACTCTATTCACATTTCATTTCCTAATTGACATATTTCATGTAATTCGATTAAGATTAATTAATACTGTTTTACACTTTGTTCTATCGTGCACTCAATGGAGATTCCAACGATGCCATTCAGCAATTTGACGTCATTTTCTGAAAAGTAAAATAAAATCGTAATATTATTGGTATATCTAACAATTTTAATTTCCGCTCCCTCCAGTTCGCGTTCCAGATGTGTCTTTAATTTCCTTTAATCTGAGCTCCATCTATATATATATATATATATATATATATATAAAATAAGTGTTTTGTCTGTTCATTACTTAGAATTCGAAAAGAATGGTATTTATGTATCGGTCATGTCCATAGTAACAAGGAAATGCATTTTTTACGTTTCCGTAATTTCTGTCTTTCTGGCTGTCTGTATGTATGTACACGCATCACGAAAAAACGGCTAAAGAAAATTTAATGAAAATCGGTATGTGAAGTCGGGAGATGAACGACTACAATCTATGCCATAAATCATTTTACTCAGGCTGAGTGAAATGGTAGTTTAGGGGGAGGCTTAAAATTTAATTCTCAAATATTTATATTATTAGTGGTCCTATCGATAAATACTGCATAACTAAAGTTATATAGAATTAAATTTCAGATCATGTATGTCATACATTGTTACCGTACCGGCTTTGATAATACAGATATTCATGAATTTGTATTTTTGGTGCCAAGTCCATATCATCGCCGAGCCACGAGATAATGGATTAACACAATTTAATGAAAGTCGGTATATAGAGTCGGCTAATAAGAAACTACAGGCTAAGTTACAAACAGTTGTATTCGCCCCGTATGAAATTGTAGTTTAGTGGTAGGCCCCTCAAATATAATTTTTAAATACCTATGTTATTGGTCCTATCGAAAAGTACTACATAACAAAAGTTATAGAGAATACGATTTCTGACCATTTGTGTTTTATTCAATTTTACCGTAGGCCTACCTACTGTGATAAGAGTGGTATTTCATAGTCGGAAGAAAACTAAATGTGAAGGCCTAAATATTGAAAGCGCATAACATTGATCAACAATAAGATTATATTGACCATTGTTTGGTGATGTTCTTTCTCTATTATGCTGCCGCTCAACTCCTATCGATGGGATTACTGAAGCGTACCGAGTATAACAGCCTGACTGAATATTGGCGAGAAATATCTGAGGAGTTAGATAACGTTCTTCTTTAGCATGTCATTCCTCTGGTTCATACATTTTCTGATACCGTACTGCTGGCACTTAACTCACTGGTTCATCATAGTATTCTAGCTATTCGATCCCTACTGTGACGCGCAGATTGGAATAAGCAGGTGTGCACACTTAAGGCAGAGGCACACTTCGTAGTAGTAGTATGACCTGATCTAGAAATACAATTTCGGCATATTCCAAAATACAGCACCACAATTCACTAACTAACTCAAAATTCAACCCTGATAAATCCGTATATTAAGAAAACCTTCTTCACTTTTATTAAATTCTACATTCATTTTATTCCAAATTAAGAGCGAAGCGGGGCGGGAGGTTCTCGTCTGGTTTGGAGGAATTATTTGGCTTCACATCAGATAGCTTTTTCCCCCGCCAGTGTAGTGAATTGAGATGTTCCGACTCATTGGGTACTCCTAGGAAACAGTTTAGTAAAATGGCATAGTTTTTGCCCTGGGACTCTCCAATATTCGATTCCCACCCCTCCCCTTCCGGAAAAGACTAAAAGTGTTCACGGATCATGGTTGTCTGCGGCCTGGTCATTCCAGCACTGGAACTTTGGACTGTTAGATCGGCAGCACAGTACTGTTCCTTAAAAGTCAGAAAATGTGTAGTTTTTCATTAGATCGAGTATTTCGTGTGAAATCATTGCTTTTACTCGCGCCATTCCTAATGACGTCATTGCAATGACATATGTTCATTTCAGTTGGGATAACCACTAAAACAGTCTTTCTGAGGATGTAAGAAGGCAGGTGGAGAGTGAATGTCTGCCATTATAATCCAATTCCTCAACCTGATTGTGACTGATGGTAAGCAAGCGGGCCTACCATTCAAATGAAAATTCCCTAACGCAGTCTTTATATGAGAAAATACTTTTGGTGATTTCTCCGTCGCGTTTCTAGGGTAACGTTAAGAGCTATACAGTATTACTCACAACGTGTACTCTACCTAACCTACAATTCTGTATACAATGTAGAATTCCCTATCGAAGCATGGGTACATCAGCTAGTCTATATTAAAAAGGGAGAGAAAATTTGAACACTGCGTCACTCTTTCTGGAACCTTTTTTCCATGTGCGTCTATTCTTATCACTACAGTTTGACTGTTCTTTCTCACTGTAGATAAACCGTCGCTTTTCTGCATTTGATTCCAAAGAAAAGTTCTGAATCTCAAAGGTGCTGGAATTAGTCATTCATATCTCCTGCCGTTCCTAGATGTACGGATTTAATCTGAATTTTGTTCCACTAGAGCTCATTCACATGCCTGTTATTCGTCTCTTTGTATAGAAAATCCACAGCCTCTTTCCAATTTCAACGGGCTCATGAATTGAATGATTGAAATCCCCATCTAACGGCGAGGATAAGAACTGTGCCTGCTGCCTGCCGAAGCCTGTCGCACTCTTTTGGGGCAATGACTAATACCTGACAGGTGAAATGAAATGATATTGGAGAGTCTTTCTGGAATGAGAGATGAGAGGGAAAGCCGCAGTATCCTGAGGAAAATCTGTCCCGCATCCATTCTATATAGCACAAATCTCACATGGAGTGACCGGGATTTGAACCACGCAACACAACGGTGAGAGACCGGTGCGCTGGAGACATTAATTTTTGAGAATTCAATTTCCTCTGTTTAACAATAACTATCTTACGAATGTAGTTATTTATTAACTTGTACTGAAAGCATTATACCCTCAAACCTCAGCCACGGAGACATAATTCCCTTTGCAGAGAGTCGGATGGTAAGGAGGTACCTATGCACGAACTGAGCTCCTCTACAAGTATAGTCATATGTTATTGTTAAATAATAATTTATACTGAATAGGAATACATTGAAATTGACATTCATAATGTACGATAGAGAATGGTACCTGTAAAAACAATTATAGTTAATGAAAATTAAGAATAATATTATTCTATGGTTTTAAGTAGATTGAAGTATCTTCATGATCAGCAGATTTAGGCTAGCGTATTAACTCACTCACTCACTCACTCACTCACTCACTCCAGAAGTTTCCGTTCTCTACTATGAAGAGTCACGGTGGGCTTCTTGGAGGGTAACTTCCTCTCTCAGGCCAGGAGGGTTACCGGAACGAATCGTATCCACGAAATTTCACAGCAATTTTTGTGCCAAACGGAAGACAATAATTGCTTTGACTCAAATAAAGTGTAAAATCTGCGGTAAATTGAGAAATATCGTCGTAACTAGAATATCTAGAGAAATATCTACGTACAGGTAAACCCCGTTATACGCGAATTCGTTATCCGCGATTTCGCATATACGCGATTTAGGTTTTAAGGCTGGTTCTGCCGTTTGTTAACAGCACCTGGAAGGTGTAATGCCTTCAGACGGGTACAGACATGCGTGTCGAACTCTCTAGAACGTACACTACGTCGCGCGCCAAGATTAAATGGGGCAAGCTCATCTCTACGCGCATCTTCTGCCATGTTTGTCGTGACGTAGAGCTATGAAGTTGCACTTGACAGGTTTCGTATTTAAAATGCCGGGTAAAAGGAAAGAGAGTGTCGAACTCGTATTCGTTAGAAACAAAGTTAGTTTTGGATGGCTATGAAATAGGTGAGCGTGTTTTTGATATTCAGCGTGCTTTTCAACTTAGTGAATCCACCGTGAGAACTATTCGTGACAACTTAAAAAAACTGCTCATCTTCTACTAACTTAATTGTGACTAGAGTGACCAAATCACGCTCCGAAGCAATGGAAAGAAGGGATTGGATTGAGCATCACCACCAATCAACACATGCCTCTCTCTGGAGGTACTATTCAAGCTAAAGCCACGAGCTTGCATGCAGAGTTTAGTTTATTGTTGTGTGTTTCAGTGTTAAATATTTAAGTATATATAGTGTGCATTAAAATGCATTTCAGAAATATCAAGTTATTTTCTGTAAAAATGCTAGGAATCTCTGCTGTTTTAAACTTGATATATGAGTAAATGGAAACCTAACGCTGTATTTTACATATAAAATGACTCTCGATGTACGCGAATTCGGTATGCATGGCAATGTCACTACCGCGTATAACGAGGTCTACCTGTACTTTTAAACAGGACTCCCTTGCATTCCACTCCTCGTGCCGTCTTTTGTTTGTTCTCGAGGTCCAGGATTAGCACCAGGGAATGGGAGTGCTATCTCTGCGAATTTTCATTATCATTGTCCATATCTAGCGCGGGAAGTTCAAACAGCAAAATAGCATGATTCCTGGACCAATAAATATATCACTTAATGAATGAGTTAGGGCATAAAACGAATGAACAACGTGAAGAAAACGACACCTAATTAATTCAAACAACTTCGGTGAGCAAAGACATCACACACGAAAGTGTTAGACAAACAAAACACATAGGGAAGCGCTGCGACTTGGCAGAAAAAATATTTGTAAGGTAGTAAAGTATGTAACCATAGTATTCCCTTCAAGCCAAATATTTCATACTATTTCTTCATTTACCGCAAATTTTGCAAGTTATTTGAGGAGAGCAATTATTAGCTTCCATTTGGCACAAAAATAACAATGGAATTTCGTAGATACAATTCGTTCTCGTGACCGGCCAGGAGATTTGTGGCAGTGGTGTGATTTTCTGGGAAGGTAAGGTGGGTGCAGCCGTGGCCTAAAATAGGAACTTACCCAGCATTCACCTTAGTGCAGGAGAATGGAAAACAACGGAAAACCATTCTCAGGACAGCCGACGGTGGGGACCAGCCCTCAGTCTCCCAAATGTAGAGCTGCACGTATAGAAACAACCAGCCGCTGTTGAATCGAAGTCTGTTCTACTCGATCTAGCGGATTTTATGACAGTCATAGGTTTGTGCAAGAGATAGAGTATTAGAAGGGCTATACCGACACGAAGTACTACTGGACTGAGCCAGGTTCGAACCCACTAACTTGAGCTACTTAGCCCAGCGATTTCCACTTTTCATTTTCAGAAATTAAACTACCATGAATATTTCTTACATTGACGGTGAAATATTTCCGTACTTGAACATTAAATAAAGAACGGTTTCTATCGTGTTTCCACCCTATCATTCCTACTTACAGAGCGCTCTGTAATCCAAGCCGGGTACTAGTTTCCCTTCCATGTAGGTGCTGCTTCAGGGTGGCATAAAGTGTAACTTGCAGTAAAATGTCAATACTTAGCAGCGGGCGGGAAATATGAGGCCTCGCCATCCTCTGAACGGTTGTCAATTAAGAAAAATTGAAGTATATGTGAGTTAAATACGGAGGAATAAAACGACTCTATAAAAATATAGTTCTTTCCTTGACTGACGGACAGCATTCCAGTTTAGCAATTTTGATGTTTTCAACGCACCTTACCGAATTATCGGCCCAAGAAAACACTTGTCATGGGGACTTCTTCTTCTACCGATGTGAGGTTACGGGGACAAACTGTGCAGCATATGTGGATTTGTCGCTGTTTCACGACTCGGTGCCCTTCCTGACGCCAACCCTATTTGGAGGGATTTATTCACTACTGCGTGTTTCTGTGGTGGTTGGTAGTGCAGTGTGTTGTCAGAATATGAAGAGAAAATGTTGGAAAACACAAATAATCAGTCCCCGAGCTAGAATAATTAATCACACTCCATGAAAATCCCTCACACGGCCGAGAATCGAACCCGAGACCCCCTGAACCGAAGGCCTAAACGTTGGCATTATTTCAAGGAGTCGGACACTTATCATGGAGTCTGTTATTTAATGTTGCGGCCATGACCAGGTATGTACAGTGTTATCGTCGTTATCGATAACAAGAAATTCAACTAATTTTCAACACTTTCACCCCCCCCCCCGTGAAGTGGATTTTCCGAAAACAAAAAAATAACGTATTTCTTTAGATTTAGAGGAGACACCAAATACCAATTTCCACGTTTGTAACATGTTAAGTTTTTGAAATGTACTGTAGTTACCCTCATTTTAAAAATTCACCCCCATTTTTAGTTCCCTTTAATGGATTTTCTGAAAACAAGTTATATGTTTCTTTACTTTTGCAGGAGATTCCAAATACCAATTCGACAGTGGCTCCTTGAATTCCCCGATTACTCGACAGTGTTTTAATGTTTTCTGGATATCTGCTCAGTTATATAAATCTGTCTATTATTCATTTTGGTGCCTAAATATAGCAGTTACGGAGCCTATTTTAAGTGCCTGAAACATTACCTTTTAGAGCCTAATCTTCCAATGTCTAGTTATAAGATGGCGCTGAATTGACTCGCGCACTCAGTTGGAAGATAGCTGTCGTTGTGAATACATCGTGATCACTTGTATAGAATAATATCCTCTTAATATTACACCCGTAGTCTTAAATCATATCCCTTATTTCTCATATAACAGACCCATATAGACCGAGTTATTATCCTACCACATTCCAATTGTACCACGTTCTACTGAATAAAATTTATTTTCTACATAATATTAAATGAATTAATTAGTTAATTAATTAGTATTCAATTTTGTGTCTTCTACTTCTGATAAGAAAGTCAATGAAATCTTGAAAACTCTGTAGCCCTTGCAATAGTGGAATACTAACGCCAATTGTTTTTCTCATAAAAACACGAGTGTTCTTAATAGCAGGCCTGCACGTTATGTCGGCAGCAGACTTGCACCGACTGATCCCTTGTAGCCAGATCACAGCGGCTCTAGAGCTTCCTATTTCCGCCAACAGATGGCACTCGGTGGCACTGCTCTTAAGAAGACACCACGCTGGTCAATATAATAGCGCATTGTAAATTTTATAGTAAAAATACCTTCATAATTTACAAAGGTGTATCGGCACTGTTTCTTCATATCTTAAGCTTACAACCTGCACCACTATTAGATAATAAATAATAATTAACGTTCTGCATAATTCAGAGTTGTACAGTAAGTATAGCATAGTTTCTCCAGCTACGAACATTTCAAATTTGTGACCAAAAACAGTAGCGTGGATTACGGTGGCGAGGAGGGGGGCAGTCGTTCCCCTCCACATGGTGGAGAAAACATCACGTTTTAATTCCATTTTAGCTGCTGAAACTAGAAATTATAGGAATTATTTCGAAAAAAAGTAATTTGTACAAGCCCTGCTGTCTTATCGGATTCTTCTTTCCTTTATTTTCTTTCATTATTAACAAAATGATTTCATTTCGTCGAGGCTAACCGATTCGCATAGCGCCACAGCAAGTAGTGGAGACTTTGAATGTGCTGTGAGGAAGGGTAGCGGGGGTATATTTTCATGCCAAGGTCATGGACACTGAGATACGATTCACCCGCTTGCCGCGCTTATTCGTCAGTCTGGCACTCCCCTTAGTTTCTTGGTGTGTGGTCAAATACTAAATGAATTTTAATTGTGGAATCTATTTAATTGTAATGTATTCGTAATTACTGTTCCTTTGGTGAAAGTATTATTGTAAAGGCTTAATATTGAATCAAAATGTCAAAAAACTATTTTTAACTCTCTGTCGAAATTCACTCAGAGAGCATCAAAAGGTTACCATTTTGTAGCTTTTTCTACACGTTTTATGTATATACCCTCCCCCTCGCGGCCGCTATATCCCACACACTCTGGTACTTTTTTTGTCTGTACATTTTGCCCCCCTCCCCCCACTTGTAATTCCCAATCACCGCTACTGACCACAATATGGCTTCCGATTGAGATAGCTAAATAAAATTCACGAAACTCAATCGTCAAAAATTACCAGTGTTTCGCCCCAGTGAGGCATGGGCTCATCAGTTGGATACCGCACCTTCCCAAGACACTGACCTGCTAGCACGCCAGTAGTGACACCACTGCGAGCTATACACGTGATAAGCACAATGCAGTGTCGACGTGCTAGGAGAGAATTGCACCTCCACTTGCTATATACGCGTATGCCCTCTAGGCATGCTAGCCGTCCAGTGTCTTGGGAACGTGCGGTATCCAACTGATGAGCCCATGCCGCCCTGGGGCGAAACACTGGTAAATTTTGACGATTGAGTTTCCGGAATTTTATTTCTGATTTGTATTTATATATTAGTCCACGAAATAAGCGGGAGGGGGTCACTGACGACCAACCACTAAATTTCACTAACATCAGAGGAAAGGAAATCTGCATTTAAACCTCCAACCCACATTGAGCTTCCATTTTTCCTCAGTCGCCTCCGTTTAATCAGCGATTCCCAAAGGGTGTACCCCAAAATCGCCTGGCTGTGCTGAGAAAAAGAATGATCCTAGTAGTGCTACTTATTGGCAACATGGAAAGATGTAATAGCAACTAAAGAATTAAGAACAAGTTGCTTTACGTCGCACCGACACAGATAGGTCTTATGGTGACGAACTGAGAGGAAAGGGGTAGGAGTGGGGAAGAAGCGGCCATGACTTAATTAATTTACCGCCCCAGAAATTACTTGGTGTCAAATTGGGAAAGCACGAAAAGTCATCTTTAGGGCTGCTGACAGCGGGGTTCGAACTCGCTATATCCCATTGCAAGCTCACAGCTGCGCGCCCCAAACCCTTTTTTTTCCCTCTAGTAATTACCTTCCTCCCAAGGTCAGGCAATTTTTCCTACAGGTGTAGCACGATGGCCTCCGGTCCAGCGAGTTCTGGGTTCGATTCCCGGCCGTGTTAGGGATGTAAATTATTGGTAAAGTTTTATCATAGGATTTTGTGCCGTCCTCAATATTATATTTCATCCTAGGTAAGGCACCATCCCTGTACAGTAGACTCTTAATAATAATAATAATAATAATAATAATAATAATAATAATAATAATAATAGTAATAATGTTATTGATATTACGCCCAACTGAAACGCCGAAGTGCCCGGATTGTGTCCCGCAGGAGTTCTTTATCGTGACAGTAAATCTACCGTCACGAGGCTGACGTATCTGAGCACCTTGAAATTCCACCGGGCTGAGGCAAGATCGAACCTGCCAAGCTGGGCTCAGAAGGCCAGCGCTCTACCCTCTAAACCACTCAGCTCGGGCACAGACGCTTATGACACCCTTATACGTCAACACGAAAGACTTGTAACAGGCTCTTGTGGAGGCCGTACACCTTTAATATTACCTCAAAATTAAATGAGTACTAAACCTTGAATAAAAGATAGCAATATTTGGCGGATGAAAGGGTAGTAAATAATGTTCTTCAAAATAATCTGAAGTTATGGATTACAATTTTAAACAATAATTCCCTTTACTTGAAATCTATTGTGAATTGTGCTGAATTTTATTTGCCTACACTTGGGTTGCGGTTACGGAACATCTTGCTTCTACTGGCGCTTTAACATGGTAGTAGCTAGTAGGCGCTTTCATGATGGTTGACTGGATCCCAGTCTGACCGAGTTCTTTACAAGCGATAGAGTTCTCCTTCGGTGAAAAAGTTATTTTTACATGAAAACTGCTTTCTGAAATCTAGATTAACATAGACGAAGGTATTTACTGCACCCAATTTATGAAAATCGATGTGAAATCGGTGACTTCCATAATTTGCATAGAATGGTTACAGACGACGAACAGAAATGTCTTGAATATTATCGAATGAGCCAGTTACATTTTATTATATTTTAGATAAAATAAAGGACCTTATTACAAGGCACTTAAAACATTTCAATTCAGCAGAAGAGAAACTTGCAGTAACACTGAGGTAAGGGAATTGATGAAATTAAAATGTAAGGGACAGTTAAATGAAAACCGAACCCGTGGTATAATGTGACCAGAGAATGGTTTTATTCAAAAGTAATTATCGAAACCGTGAATACATTTATCCCACTGGGGGACGACATGATCAATTCCAGTTTTGTAGAAAGAGTTTGGTAGCTAACGGTCCACAACCACACCCACTCTTGCACTTCCTCGTCCGAATGAAACCGACGTTCACGAAGTCACAAGAAAACGAACCACTCTTCTGTGCTCTTCTTTGCTTGCCTCCATTTTTACAGCTGGACGAACGCACTAGACCAGTCCGAGCACCAACAAAGACATATCCCAACACCTGCGTGCACTACCACAGCGATGGCAGTATCAATACGTAACAACAGTGTTGCCACCTTTCGCGCGTAATGTGTGTTATGTTGGGTGTTCGGTTTTCACTTGACTGCCCCGTATATCCTGGAATATAATAATATTTTCTTTTCTTTCATATTATGCATACTTCCTTAAAAATGTTAAAATCTGCGTGGAATGGAATGAAATGAAATTGTATTTGTTCATTCATTTTTCGCAATCCATGATAACCACTCTTCTGACCAGCTCCAACTGGCACGAGGAAACCGACAAAGAACAGTTTCAGTTGCTTTACTGGCACTAGATAACGGCAGCTTCCACATGATAAAAAGAGAGTTTCAAACGTTTCAGCACCGAGCAATGTTTATAAATTATAGCGCTAGCTGGCGCTGGCTCGCGCGGGTAGCCGCTATCTATTCCGTAACAGAAGCCATGGAAATATTGCCACCGACTTGGTAACAAATTTTGGCCAGTTTTCACCATTTGAACAAGTTATAATCTTTATTGATGATCCATGTTCTTCTGTTGACGTTAGCAAACTCGGTAGTTAGATATGTGAAATTATCTGTAAAATGTTTAAAAATCAAAAATAGTATTTATAATTTTTTTCGAGAAGTAATCCTATACAATCTGCAAGAACTTCTGGAATCTACATTATTGTAGGTGAATAAAAATCCCATGGTGCATAGTGCTACCGTAAAAATGTATTCCTAATTTGGTTCAGCATATATTTGTAAAGTTGCATTTTTATCTACGAACACTATTGAAAATTAAAATCGTTCGTATGCGTCAGACTCGCCCCTAGACGGCCTATTAAGAGCAGGTTATCCCAACTATACACCACATTCTTCTCAACTTGCAGCGAACATGCAAAGTAAAATGTAGACTTATCGATAATTATTTTTTCTCATAATAATAATTTACTACGGGTACTAGGATTCAAATCTCAGATCTCTAAACAGCACGGATTCACAGGCGTATTTTGGAGTGTATAAAACCACTCAGCTGTAAAAAATAGGTAGAATAATTCTTAAAATATGGAACTGAGCGTTCTTAAAAAATGGTCGTCTGGAGAGCATTGTGAGGTAATTTTGTTGAACAGCGAGAACTGTGTCTGTTAGTTGACCTTCTAGTTGTTTTGCGGAAATAAACGACTTGGCTTTCCCAACTGATTGGATCGTTCGCTTCGGTAGTCATGAGTCATCAGCGCTTTATCCTCAACAGGCAGAAGCAATCGTTGAGGGATTACAGGCCCCCCGTTAGCCATCGAGAACAATCCAAGAAATTCAATTTAGAGTCTTCTTCTCCAGTTGAAGAAGTAAAAATAATCTGAGATCGAAGTGGAAGTCTTTGCGTTGCAATTACGTGACAAACAAACAGTTTTACGAACCGAGGGCTGATAAATGGTGGAAAGGAGGCCGATAGAACAAAAGCACAATAGAACAGAGGACACAGTTGGTTAGATTCTTACTTCTTTCGCTCAAGGTTATAAGATCGAATCCCGGCTTAGTTAATTGGCGTCCAAATGAGTTTTTTAAATTATTTAATTGAGCTGTGTTGGATCAACATTTGGTCATCCTCCATGTCCACAGAACACTCACAGTTCACATACAAAAATATACAAAGTCAGTTCAAAGTACATATAAGAAGGAAAACCAAATCGTCCACAGTCTTCAAGTAGAGAACACTACACTAAATCTCTCTTCTTGGTATTGGCTTTACGTCGCACCGACACAGATAGGTCTTGTGGCGACGATGGGACAGGAATGGGCTGGGAGTGGAAAGGAAGCGGCCGTGGCCTTAATTAAGGTACAGCCCCAGCATTTGCCTGGCGTGAAAATGGGAAACCACGGAAAAACATCTTCAGGGCTGCCGACAGTGGGGTTCGACCCTACTATCTCCCGAATACTGGATACTGGCCGCACATAAGCGACTGCACTAAATCTCTCTGCCGGGAGAAAAGCCAAGTGAGTTCAATTGCAGATTTACTGGGCGTCAGATCAAGGACAACATTTCGGCGATCTAGAGTCCCCTAAAATGTATTATAACTGAAGGGTCATCAATGTGGAATAATAATATTAATAATAATTCATAGAAACAAAATATGGAAAAATTAAACGAGTATCACAATTTAAGTACCTTGGTGAAACAAATCAGAAAAATGGACTCGAAACAAAAGCCAATGAAATTAGATGCCATAAGATGAAAACTTCACATCAACTAACCCAAAATATCTATAACAAAATTTTACCTCCAAGCATACAAAACTGAGGCACTACAATACAGTCATTAACCAGAATATCTTTATGGATCCGAGACGCTAATTTTGAACAGGAAAGCAGACATTGAAAACATTGAGGAAAAAGGAACGCAAAATCATAAGAAAAATTTTAGGCCCGAAAGTCACCAATGGACAATACCAACTTAGAGGCAGTCAGGAAATCAAACAATGCACAAATATTCACAGTGATCTTAGAAAACGAAGGCTTTCTATGGTCATATTAAAAGAATGCATCCAGACAGACTTACCAAAACAAATAGTCGAATTCTCTGAAAAGAGGAGTAAGGCTAAAACAAACACAATGAAATGGATTGGTGAAATAAAACCGAGTTGAAACCGGAAGGAATTACACTAACAGATGTCCAAAACAGGGTAATGCTCAGATCCAAAATTCATAACTGGCAAGTTGACCAAGAGGAGAGGCCAAAGAAGAAGACCGGAACAACCTGGTCTGAAGACAGGAAGGAATTCCACAATAAAAAAATGAAAGAAATATGGGCATAGAAGAAGGCTAATGCCCTCCTCTAAGTACTTTGCGTAGTCTTAGTGGGCTTATTTGCATATAATAATAATAATAATAATAATAATAATAATAATAATAATAATAATAATAATAATAATAATAATAATAATAATGGGAGCCTCCGTGGCTCAGACGGCAGCGCGTCGGCCTCTCACCGCTGGATAGCATGGTTCAAATCCCGGTCACTCCAAGTGAGATTTGTGCTGGACAAAGCGGAGGCGGGACAGGTTTTTCTCCGGGTACTCCGGTTTTCCCTGTCATCTTTCATTCCAGTAACACTCTCCATTATCATTTCATAGCATTTATCACTCATTAATAAATAACCTTCGGAGTGGCGACCCCATTGTAATAACAGCCTATATATGCTTCATTCATTACATCCCTGACACGGTCAATGACTGGAAAACAGGTTGTAGGTTTTCATTTCCATTTTTCAATAATAATAATAATAATAATAATAATAATAATAATAATAATAATTAGGGGGCGGTTGTTGATGACCTTAAAACTCACTTAAAGTGGTAAATAAAGTGCATTTTTATTTATGGAAAAGTGCTATAAAATAAACAAAAATATTTGATAAAATGCCGATGACTGTGTAACGATAGTTTTACAACAAATATTACCCTGTTTTATTCACTGCACCGCTCCTGTGCTTACAGAAATAATTACTGGTACTTGTTTAACGTCACATTAATACATCGAAGATTTCGGTGACGAGAGGGCGGCCAAGAGCTAAAACTGGAAAGGTAGCGGCATTGGCACAGCCCCAGCATTTGCCTGGTGTAAAAATGGGAAACCATCTTCGGGGCTACCGACGGTGTGATTTGAACCCACTGTCTACCGAATTCGAGCTCACAGATTAGCGACCAACTCGCACAGTCTGCAGTCGCTTACGTGCGGCCAGTTTCCGGAATTCAGGAGTCGTGGGTTCGAACCCCACTGTCGGCAGCCCTGAAGATGGTTTTCCGTGGTTTTCTGTTTTCACACCAGGCAAATGCTGGGGATGTACCTTAATTAAGGCCACGGCCACTTTCTTCCTAAGTAGTAGAATTGGATGGTTCTGCGGCACCTCCGCCGCCGCACGCCTCCGCCCGCCTCCTCCTCCGCCGCCGCCTCCGCCTCCGCCGCCGCCGCCCGCGGGAAATTTGAATTTTGGCGGGAAATTTGAATTTTGGCGGGAGATTTGAATTTGTAAACAAAGCCACGTGCTTTTTGACAGCTGTCATCGACAACAACGCAACGCTAACCTCACTGCTGCCATCTTGACGGGCCTAAACCTCACTAGTGCCAACTTAACCTAACTAGCATGAGGTAAACAAAGCCACGTGTTTTTTGACAGCCACGTGCTTTTTGACAGACAACAACGCACCGCTAACCTCAGTACTGCCATCTTGACGGGCCTAACCTTAGTGGTACCAACTTAACCTAACTAGCGCGAGATAAACAAAGCCACGTACTTTTTGACAGCCACGTGCTTTTCTGACAGCTGTCATCCGCCATCTTTAAACTACAGAGCACCGTGCTGCCCTCTTTCGTCACCTGTCATCGGCAGTGCTGCCATCTTGACGGGCCTAAACCTTAGTGCTACCAACTTAACCTCACTAGCTCGAGATAAACAAATCCACGTGCTTTTTGACAGCCACGTGCTTTTTTGATAGCTGTCATCCGCCATCTTTAATCTATAGAGCACAGTGCTGCCCTCTTTAGCTACTTACCTTTGAAATGTGGTGGCGGATAATTTGAAAAATGCTTTTCGACAAGCAGCCATCTTTAATCCAGAGAGAACAGTGCTGCCCTCTATGTGGTGGCGGCAAATTGAAAAATTCCACGTGCTCTTGTTTGAAAACAAACTCACGTGCTTTTTTGACAGCTGTCATCTGCCATCTTTAATCTATAGAGCACGGTGCTGCCCTCTTTAGTTTGAAATGTGGTGGTGGTAAATTCCACGTGCTCTTGTTTGGAAACAAAGCCATGTGCTTTTTTGACAGCTGTCATCCGCCATCTTTAATCAACAGAGCACTGTGCTACTATCATGCGGGCAATTTCATCACCTGTCATCCGCCATCTTTAATCCACAGAACACCATGCTGCCCTCTTTGTGGCTACTACCTTAAGCACGTAGTAGCGGGCAATTTGAAAAGTTCTGTTAGCTATCATCCGCCATCTTTAATCAAGAGAGCACTGTGCTGCCATCTTTAGCTAGATACCTTTGAAATGTGGTGGCGGCAAATTGAAAAATTCCACGTGCTCTTGTTTGGAAACAAACTCACGTGCTTTTTCGACAGCTACCATCCGCCATCCTTAAACAACAGAGCATAGTGCTACCCTCTTTAGTTTGAAATGTGATGGCGGCAAATTCCACGTGCTCTTGTTTGGTAAACATAGCCATGTGCTTTTTTGACAGCTGTCATCCGCCATCTTTAATACAGAGAGCACCGTGCTGCCCTCTTTATCGTAGTAGATGTAAATTCGTCACCTGTCATCCGCAGTGCTGCCATCTTTAGCTAGATACCTTTGAAAAGTGGTGGCGGATAATTTAAAAAGAAAAATTCTACAGCAGCCCTCTCTCGACGCTAATTGCATAAGATGGCGGCTATACATGACTCCTTAAGGGTGCTTACGCAAGATGGCTGCTATACACAGGTTCTTATGAGACGCCCTTGGGATGCTTGCGCAAGATGGCAGTTATACATGGCTCCTTATGAGATGCCCTAGGGATGCTTGCGCAAGATAGCGGCTGCTCTTATGGGACGGCTTAAGGGTCCTTGCACAAGATAGCTTGAGACGCCCTAAGGATGCTTGCGCAAGATGGCGGACACAAGATGGCGGCTATACACAACTCCTTATGAGACGCTTTAAGGGTGCTTGCGCAAGATGGTTGCTACTCTTAGCTTAGAGGCTAACGTGTCGTGATAGTTCGATTCATTAAATTTAGGGCTTAAATGCAAAATGTTAAATATATCGAAAACGGTGCACCGTAGAGCAAAACGGACAAAATTTTTCTGCCTAATACCTAGGTTCGCAGTATGAGGAACAAGAAAATCATAGTCTAATGATGGGATCAACGGTTCGGTTCCTACTTAGGCCCTTTGGCATTTGCTCTGTTTTAGCTTGTATTGAAGCGAGTCTTCGTAACATGATCAGGTCTAGCTATGGTAGAGAGTATAACGTACCGTGCAGGTTCGATTCATTAAATTTGGAGGCTTAAATGCAAAATGTTAAATATCTCGAAAACGATGCATCGTAGAGCAAAACGGACAAAATTTTTCCGCCTAATACGTAGGTTCGTAGTATCAGGAACAAGAAAAAACATAGTCTAATGATCAGATCAACGGTTCGATTCCTACTTAAGCCCTTTGCCATTCGCAGCTATCTATTTCTACAAGATGGTGGCTGCTCTTATGAGAAACAAGATGCCTTGAGACGTCCTAGGGATGCTTACGCAAGATGGCAGACACAAAATGGTGACTATACATAGCTCCTTATGAGACGGCCTAGGGGTGCTCGCACAAGATGGCGGCTACTCTTATGAAGAAAGCTAGCTTAGAGGCTACTGCGCAAGATAACAGCTGCTGTTATGCATGTGGTGGAGGGAAATTTGAAATTCTATGTGCTTAATCAACAGAGCACCCTGCTGCCCTCTTTAGCTGAAATGTGGTGGTGGATAATTTGAAAAATTCTTTTGACAGCTATCATCTTTAAACAAAGGCGACTATACATAGGCTGTTAAGGCCTTATCATTCTCCTCCTCCTCCTCCTCCTCCTCCTCCTCCTTCTCTACCTCCTCCTCCGCCTCTTATGTCAAGGCATAGCTTTATATCGAACAAGTTTAAACCTGCATCGCGAAGGCAAGCGTGTGCAGCGATAACATTATTATGCATGTTTAGACTTTCGAAACATAAGAAGAGTAGAATCAAACGCTGTACTCGATACGACATGTGATCAGAACATTGATTGATGCGTTCAGAAAACAAAATAAGTGATCAAGACTAGAATCGAACAATGTACTCAATACATCATGTGTTTAGAATATGTCAGGGGATACGCTTGTTCTAAGAAGATCAGATTGAAACATAACAAGACTAGAATAGAACACTGTAATCGATGTTGTTAACTTCAACATGTGATCAGAACATTGATTGATGTGTTCAGAACACAAAATAAGTGATCATGACTAGAATCGAACACTGTACTCGATACAACATGTGATCAGAACATTGATCGATGTGTTCAGAACACGAAATAAGTGATCAAGACTAGAATCGAACACTGTACTCAATACAACATGTGTTTAGAACATGTTAGGGGGTACCCTTGTTCTAAGAAGATCAGAATGAAACATAACAAGACTAGAATCGAACACTGTAATCGATGTTGTTAACCTCAACATATGATCAGAACATTGTTTGATGTGTTCAGAGCAAAAGTACAATTTTGATGATTTGCGCAGCTAACTCGCTCGGTAAACGATATAGCCAAAGTATATCTTCAAATTATTTACCTTCCATCATTCGTCTTGTGTGTAAAAATCAGTCGAACAAGTTATCGCATAAACATGGCTGAAAAAAAATCGTGATAGGGTATGGAACCCAGGGGTTACATCTTATCAGAAGGGCAAAAAGGATGAAAGGACTCTTCTTCCTCCTTACCGCACATTCCTTGGCTAAAGGGCTAATGGGCTAAAGAGCTAATGGGCTAAAGGGCTAAAGGGCTAATGGGCTAAAGGGCTAAAGGGCTAAAGGTGCAACAACCTCATCGATCGCTATCAGCTAGAACGCTTGTACTTTGTTAAGTGTAGAAAATTAATCTTTATTGGTAAATGGTTTTATGTTCAGAACAAGGAATGGAACCTAGGGGTTACGTCTTACCTAATAAAATCCCCGAGGTGCGATGAGTTACGTTTTTCGAACTAGTGTTTGGAACACTGAACTTTTCAAGATGGCAAGAGTGAGGTTAGCAATGTTCTGTTGTTGGATTTTAAATTCCACGCTACAACATGCATAAGGTGGCAGCCCTTGAGGTTTACTCCCGTAAAGATGGCAAGAGTGAGGTTAGCAATGTTCCGTTGTTGGATTTTTAAAATTCCCCGCTATAACATGCAAAAGGTGGCAGCCTTGAGGTTTACCGCCGTAAAGATGGCAGCAGTGAGGTTAGCGACGCTCCATTGTCCTTCAAAGTGAGGTTAGGGTTCGTCAAGAAGACAGCTGTCAAAAAAGCACGTGGCTATGTTTACCAAACAAGAGCACGTGGTCGTGACGTCACGGTCACGTAGTATGCTGCCTCAGCATGCAAAGTTCAATGTCTACACCTACGTAGTTAACACTCTGCTATGTTCACAAGATTTTTATACATCACTATTCTTTATGCTTTAAGTTCATTCACATAGGCTATGCTAAGATAGCAGCACAAACACATGCGAACTTTGTACATTCTAATGGAATAAGTTTAGTACTATGTGCGTCATGGATACATGATGTGTGCACGCATTTAATCTTGACTATACGTAATGCTGCTGCTTTGTTTACAAGATTTTTATACATTGCTATTCTTTATGCTTTAATTTCGTGCACACACAAGCGATAGTCGTACGCTCTGGCAGGAGAAGTTTAGTACGATATTCGATACATACATTATCGATAGGTGATGAGTACACGCTTTAGAACATTGCTATTCTTTGTGCTTTAAGTTCGTGCACATGGGTTAGGGATACACAAAAGCGATTGCTACATGCTCTAGCGGAAGAAGTCTAGTACAATAGTAGATGCATGTAAAATCGATAGGTTATGCTAAGATAGCAGCACACTTACATGATTTTAGCACAATCTAGTGGGAAAAGTTTAGTATGATAGTCGTTTCGTGCAAAATCATTAGGTAATGTGTAAACGCTTCGAAACAAGGCTATTCTTTGTACTTTAAGTTCATGCGTACAGGTTATGCTAAGATAGCGGCACAATCTAGCGCAAGAAGTTTAGTACGAGAGTCGATGTATGTAAAATCGATAAGTAATGAGTACACGCTTTAAAACATGGTTATTCTTCGTACTTTCAGTTCATGCATCTTAGTTATGCTAAGATAGCAGCACAATCTAGCGGAAGAAGTTTAGTACGATATTTGTTGCATGCAAATCGATAGGTGATGTGTACACACTTTGAAACATGGCTATTCTTTTTACTTTAAGGTCATGCGTATAGGTTATGCTAGGATAGCAGCACAATCTAGCGGGAGGAGATTAGTACGAGAGTCAATGCATGCAAAATCGATAGGTAATGTGTACACGCTTTGAAACATGGCTATTCTTTGTACCTTAAGGCCATGCGTATAGGTTATGCTAAGATACCAGCACAATCTAGTGGAAGAAGTTTAGTACGAGAGTCGATGCTTGTAAAATCGATAGGTAATGTGTACACACTTTGAAACATGGCTATTCTTTTTACTTTAAGGTCATGCGTATTGGTTATGCTAAGATAGCAGCACGATCTAGCGGAAGGAGTTTAGTACGAGAGTCAATACATGCAAATTCGATAGTTGATGTGTACACGCTTTGAAACATGACTAATCATTGTACTTTAAGTTCATTGGTATAGGTTATGCTAAGATAGCAGCACAATCTAGCGGAATAAATTTAGTACGAGATTTGATGCATGCAAAATCAATAAGTAATGTGTACACGCTTTGAAACATGGCTATTCTTTGTACTTTAAGTTCATGCGTACAGGTTATGCTAAGATAGCAGCACAACCTAGCGGAAGAAGTTTAGTACAATATTTGTTGCATGCAAAGTCGATAGGTAATGTGTACACACTTTGAAACATGGCTATTCTTTTTACTTTAAGGTCATGCGTATTGGTTATGCTAAGATAGCAGCACGATCTAGCGGAAGGAGTTTAGTATGAGAGTCAATACATGCAAATTCGATAGTTGATGTGTACACGCTTTGAAACATGGCTATTCTTTGTACTTTTAAGTTCATGTGTATAAGTTATGCTAAGATACCAGCACAATCTAGCGGACGAAGTTCAGTACGAGATTCGATGCATGCAAAATCGATAGGTGATGTGTACACACCTTTTTACTTTAAGGTCATGCGTATAGCTTGTGTTAAGATAGCAGCACAATCTAGCGGAAGGAGTTTAGTACGATATTTGATGCATGCAAAATCAATAAGTAATGTGTACACGCTTTGAAACATGGCTATTCTTTCTACTTTTAAGTTCATGTGTATAAGTTATGCTAAGATAGCAGTACAATCTAGAGGAAGAAGTTTAGTACGATATTTGTTGCATGCAAAATCAATAAGTAATGTGTACACGCTTTGAGACATAGCTATTCTCTGTACTTTAAGTTCATGCGTATACGTTATGCTAAGATAGCAGCACAATCTACCTGCAGAAGTTTAGTACGAGAGTCGATACATGCAAAGTCGATAGGTAATGTGTACACGCTTTAAAACATGGTTATTCTTCGTACTTTCAGTTCATGCATCTTAGTCATGCTAAGATAGCAGCACAATCTAGCGGAAGAAGTTTAGTACGAGAGTCGATGCGTGCAAAATCGATAGGTAATGTGTACACGCTTTGAAACATGGCTATTCATTGTACTTTAAAGTCATGCTAAGATAGCAGCACGATCTAGCGGATGAAGTTTAGTTCGATGGTCGATGTATGTAAAATCGATAGGTGATGTGTACACGCTTTGAAACATAGCAATTCATACTGCTGCTCTGTTCCCAAGACTTTTAAGAATAGCTAATCCTAATGCTGCTCTTAGCGACGTCGAGCTAAGGATTGATTACGTGACCGTGACGTCACGATCACGTGCTCTTGTTTGGTAAACATAGCCACGTGCTTTTTTGACAGCTGTCTTCTTGACGAACCCTAACCTCACTTTGAAGGACAATGGAGCGTCGCTAACCTCACTGCTGCCATCTTTACGGCGGTAAACCTCAAGGCTGCCACCTTTTGCATGTTATAGCGGGGAATTTTAAAAATCCAACAACGGAACATTGCTAACCTCACTCTTGCCATCTTTACGGGAGTAAACCTCAAGGGCTGCCACCTTATGCATGTTGTAGCGTGGAATTTAAAATCCAACAACAGAACATTGCTAACCTCACTCTTGCCATCTTGAAAAGTTCAGTGTTCCAAACACTAGTTCGAAAAACGTAACTCATCGCACCTCGGGGATTTTATTAGGTAAGACGTAACCCCTAGGTTCCATTCCTTGTTCTGAACATAAAACCATTTACCAATAAAGATTAATTTTCTACACTTAACAAAGTACAAGCGTTCTTGCTGATAGCGATCGATGAGGTTGTTGCACCTTTAGCCCTTTAGCCCTTTAGCCCATTAGCCCTTTAGCCCTTTAGCCCATTAGCTCTTTAGCCCATTAGCCCTTTAGCCAAGGAATGTGCGGTAAGGAGGAAGAAGAGTCCTTTCATCCTTTTTGCCCTTCTGATAAGATGTAACCCCTGGGTTCCATACCCTATCACGATTTTTTTTCAGCCATGTTTATGCGATAACTTGTTCGACTGATTTTTACACACAAGACGAATGATGGAAGGTAAATAATTTGAAGATATACTTTGGCTATATCGTTTACCGAGCGAGTTAGCTGCGCAAATCATCAAAATTGTACTTTTGCTCTGAACACATCAAACAATGTTCTGATCATATGTTGAGGTTAACAACATCGATTACAGTGTTCGATTCTAGTCTTGTTATGTTTCATTCTGATCTTCTTAGAACAAGGGTACCCCCTAACATGTTCTAAACACATGTTGTATTGAGTACAGTGTTCGATTCTAGTCTTGATCACTTATTTCGTGTTCTGAACACATCGATCAATGTTCTGATCACATGTTGTATCGAGTACAGTGTTCGATTCTAGTCATGATCACTTATTTTGTGTTCTGAACACATCAATCAATGTTCTGATCACATGTTGAAGTTAACAACATCGATTACAGTGTTCTATTCTAGTCTTGTTATGTTTCAATCTGATCTTCTTAGAACAAGCGTATCCCCTGACATATTCTAAACACATGATGTATTGAGTACATTGTTCGATTCTAGTCTTGATCACTTATTTTGTTTTCTGAACGCATCAATCAATGTTCTGATCACATGTCGTATCGAGTACAGCGTTTGATTCTACTCTTCTTATGTTTCGAAAGTCTAAACATGCATAATAATGTTATCGCTGCACACGCTTGCCTTCGCGATGCAGGTTTAAACTTGTTCGATATAAAGCTATGCCTTGACATAAGAGGCGGAGGAGGAGGTAGAGAAGGAGGAGGAGGAGGAGGAGGAGGAGGAGAATGATAAGGCCTTAACAGCCTATGTATAGTCGCCTTTGTTTAAAGATGATAGCTGTCAAAAGAATTTTTCAAATTATCCACCACCACATTTCAGCTAAAGAGGGCAGCAGGGTGCTCTGTTGATTAAGCACATAGAATTTCAAATTTCCCTCCACCACATGCATAACAGCAGCTGTTATCTTGCGCAGTAGCCTCTAAGCTAGCTTTCTTCATAAGAGTAGCCGCCATCTTGTGCGAGCACCCCTAGGCCGTCTCATAAGGAGCTATGTATAGTCACCATTTTGTGTCTGCCATCTTGCGTAAGCATCCCTAGGACGTCTCAAGGCATCTTGTTTCTCATAAGAGCAGCCACCATCTTGTAGAAATAGATAGCTGCGAATGGCAAAGGGCTTAAGTAGGAATCGAACCGTTGATCTGATCATTAGACTATGTTTTTTCTTGTTCCTGATACTACGAACCTACGTATTAGGCGGAAAAATTTTGTCCGTTTTGCTCTACGATGCATCGTTTTCGAGATATTTAACATTTTGCATTTAAGCCTCCAAATTTAATGAATCGAACCTGCACGGTACGTTATACTCTCTACCATAGCTAGACCTGATCATGTTACGAAGACTCGCTTCAATACAAGCTAAAACAGAGCAAATGCCAAAGGGCCTAAGTAGGAACCGAACCGTTGATCCCATCATTAGACTATGATTTTCTTGTTCCTCATACTGCGAACCTAGGTATTAGGCAGAAAAATTTTGTCCGTTTTGCTCTACGGTGCACCGTTTTCGATATATTTAACATTTTGCATTTAAGCCCTAAATTTAATGAATCGAACTATCACGACACGTTAGCCTCTAAGCTAAGAGTAGCAACCATCTTGCGCAAGCACCCTTAAAGCGTCTCATAAGGAGTTGTGTATAGCCGCCATCTTGTGTCCGCCATCTTGCGCAAGCATCCTTAGGGCGTCTCAAGCTATCTTGTGCAAGGACCCTTAAGCCGTCCCATAAGAGCAGCCGCTATCTTGCGCAAGCATCCCTAGGGCATCTCATAAGGAGCCATGTATAACTGCCATCTTGCGCAAGCATCCCAAGGGCGTCTCATAAGAACCTGTGTATAGCAGCCATCTTGCGTAAGCACCCTTAAGGAGTCATGTATAGCCGCCATCTTATGCAATTAGCGTCGAGAGAGGGCTGCTGTAGAATTTTTCTTTTTAAATTATCCGCCACCACTTTTCAAAGGTATCTAGCTAAAGATGGCAGCACTGCGGATGACAGGTGACGAATTTACATCTACTACGATAAAGAGGGCAGCACGGTGCTCTCTGTATTAAAGATGGCGGATGACAGCTGTCAAAAAAGCACATGGCTATGTTTACCAAACAAGAGCACGTGGAATTTGCCGCCATCACATTTCAAACTAAAGAGGGTAGCACTATGCTCTGTTGTTTAAGGATGGCGGATGGTAGCTGTCGAAAAAGCACGTGAGTTTGTTTCCAAACAAGAGCACGTGGAATTTTTCAATTTGCCGCCACCACATTTCAAAGGTATCTAGCTAAAGATGGCAGCACAGTGCTCTCTTGATTAAAGATGGCGGATGATAGCTAACAGAACTTTTCAAATTGCCCGCTACTACGTGCTTAAGGTAGTAGCCACAAAGAGGGCAGCATGGTGTTCTGTGGATTAAAGATGGCGGATGACAGGTGATGAAATTGCCCGCATGATAGTAGCACAGTGCTCTGTTGATTAAAGATGGCGGATGACAGCTGTCAAAAAAGCACATGGCTTTGTTTCCAAACAAGAGCACGTGGAATTTACCACCACCACATTTCAAACTAAAGAGGGCAGCACCGTGCTCTATAGATTAAAGATGGCAGATGACAGCTGTCAAAAAAGCACGTGAGTTTGTTTTCAAACAAGAGCACGTGGAATTTTTCAATTTGCCGCCACCACATAGAGGGCAGCACTGTTCTCTCTGGATTAAAGATGGCTGCTTGTCGAAAAGCATTTTTCAAATTATCCGCCACCACATTTCAAAGGTAAGTAGCTAAAGAGGGCAGCACTGTGCTCTATAGATTAAAGATGGCGGATGACAGCTATCAAAAAAGCACGTGGCTGTCAAAAAGCACGTGGATTTGTTTATCTCGAGCTAGTGAGGTTAAGTTGGTAGCACTAAGGTTTAGGCCCGTCAAGATGGCAGCACTGCCGATGACAGGTGACGAAAGAGGGCAGCACGGTGCTCTGTAGTTTAAAGATGGCGGATGACAGCTGTCAGAAAAGCACGTGGCTGTCAAAAAGTACGTGGCTTTGTTTATCTCGCGCTAGTTAGGTTAAGTTGGTACCACTAAGGTTAGGCCCGTCAAGATGGCAGTACTGAGGTTAGCGGTGCGTTGTTGTCTGTCAAAAAGCACGTGGCTGTCAAAAAACACGTGGCTTTGTTTACCTCATGCTAGTTAGGTTAAGTTGGCACTAGTGAGGTTTAGGCCCGTCAAGATGGCAGCAGTGAGGTTAGCGTTGCGTTGTTGTCGATGACAGCTGTCAAAAAGCACGTGGCTTTGTTTACAAATTCAAATCTCCCGCCAAAATTCAAATTTCCCGCCAAAATTCAAATTTCCCGCGGGCGGCGGCGGCGGAGGCGGAGGCGGCGGCGGAGGAGGAGGCGGGCGGAGGCGTGCGGCGGCGGAGGTGCCGCAGAACCATCCAATTATACTACTTTCCTACCCCTAGCCCCTTGCTCTCCCATCGTCGCCATCTGTGTCGGTGCGAAGCAAAGCAAGTTGTACAAAAAAAAAAAGGAAAAAGAACCTCTCACAGTGATCTAGCTTTCGTAACTGAACCAGCTGCCACTCGCATTACACAACTCCAACTCCTCAGTTTGTCTCACGAGGCTAAGTGAACCCCATTCTAGCCTAAATTTATATTGTTGCAGTGGCCGAGAAACGAATCTTGGAACTCCGTATCAAAAGCAGACGCTACCCCCTACACCAAGAACAGTGATGATCTAAAGACCAATATACAATCAATGATGTCCTACAGAAAAATATAAAGTAGTAAATACATTTTTTTGCTGAGGAACTGCGCCATTGCTTGCCTAATTGCGCTGTCTCTATATTTGTTGACGGTTGCAGTTTCACCTGCTGTGGGGAGAGACTGACTGAGTGGGTAGCTAGATGTTATGTTGTGGTAAGCATAACAGGGGTAGCCTCCGTGGCTCAGGCGGCAGCGCGTCGGCCTCTCACCGCTGGGTTCCGTGCTTCAAATCCCGGTCACTCCATGTGAAATTTGTGCTGGACAAAGCGGAGACGGCACAGGATTTCCTCCGGATACACCGGTTTTCCCTCATATCTTTCATTCCAGCAACACTCTCCACTATCATTTCATCTGTCAGTCAGTAATCATTGCCCCAGAGGAGTGCGACAGGCTTCGGCAGCCGGCACAATTCCTGTTCTCGCCGCAAGATGGGACTTCATTCATCCCATTCCTGACCCGCTCATTAACTGGAAAACTGTTTGTAGGTTTTCATTTTTCAAGCATAGTGGAGCTGAACGCTGCAACGGAACGCATATTTGAGGGCAGCCATTGCTTACAAGAAAGAATAAGGCCTGTTGCATACTACAATGGAAAAGTTTGCGCTCAGAAATTTCTAATCTATTACCCCCAGATTTAATATATATTTATCACTTTTCCGAATGACTGTAATATTTAATCAGCATCGAATGGCATTCTTATCAGACTGTATGTCAACACTGTTCCTTCGAAAATAACCTGCTTCCGATTAAATGCGGTGATATTTAGACCGCTTTCGGCTGTTAATTCGCTTTAGAATGGCTGGTTATCGGAGTGTTAGCTCTGAATTAAGAATATCGTTAAAAGAACAAACTTAATAGTTTTATTTTTCTCAACTTTCGAACACGCCCGATGATACACTTTTAGTGATTTTGAAAGAAGAGGGGTCTAGGGCTGGGAACATGGGAACCATCAAGTTAATACGGGGTGGCTGTAATAGTGAAAGAGGCTGTGTAATGAGGTGGCAAATATTTTGCCGGTCCAAGCGGACGGACGTGGATTCCATCCCTCTTCTGGCAGTTGAAACGTCCAGAAACCTTACTTCTACTTTAAGAGATGCACATTAGAGATTCGCAATGGGTCGGGAGTCCGAACATGAAGCACGAGCTCATTTTACGTATACGAGAACTTCACGCTTCACTGTGGTAAACGCCGGATTGGTTATGCACCATTTATATGCCGGTATTTTCGAGCTATGTTACCTAGAATTCGGGAGAGGCTTTTCCGACCAGTCACAGTTTTTCTTGTCATTAGTTGATACGGAGCATAAACATCCCCGTTCCAAGAGCGGGCTGTGTGGTGGTGGTGGTGGTGGTGATTATTGTTTAAATAGGAACTACAACTGGGAAACCATCCTCTATTAACACTAACTAGGCGGAAAGTGAGCAAGGTTCCGACACTTCAAAAAATGAAGGTATCGGCTAGAGAAATACAAGAGCCACGAAGGGTGTGAAAATTAAAGACTCTCTACGCCTCGAATGCTTTAATACCGTCGGGGTCGGGAAGGAACAAGAGTTGACCTAGAGAGATCGGACAGGATAGATGAAAGTAAGGAGCCTGGCACACGTATGTGGAAGAAATTCCACGACTTATTTAAGGGCCCCATGATGGAAATTCGCGCTCCCAAATTTTGAGCACCTGGGGCCCCATTTAGACACATCTTATGAGATTCAGGGGATAACATGGATCTCATTTTACCGCCTCCACCGATAGGAGGAGAGTTGGCTGTGTAATGAGAACTCTTACAAGGCTATCAAATGGCAATGGATAATAATAAACAGATGAAAATAAAGCTAAATGATAACATTTACATTTTACGAAATATTTTAAATAATTAAAGTTCAGTTTAGGTACAATTTTCCCATATATTGGATGCTCTGACAATTAAGGGCGTTGGTTAGGTTCAATGCCTGCTATATTTTGCCACATTCTTTCTCATGGACTCAGGAAAGATCACACCTCTACCGAATCAAGGACAGTGTCCTGAAGCTTGAGAATTTGGATCGGAATACAACTGGAGAGTAGGACCATTACCTCTTCCAGGTGGTTTCACGTGGTATGCTGAAGAGAAGTCTTGTGGAGGGGCAGTCGCAGCATTTGCCTGGTGTGAAAATGGGAAACAACGGAAAACCATCTTCAGGGCTGCCGACAGTGGGGTTCGAATCCACTTTTTCTTGGATGCAAGCTCACAGCTGCGCGACCCTAACCGTATGGAAAACACCTCCGGTGTAAAATTAGTTTGCAAGTTGCTTTACGTCGCACCGACACAGATAGGTCTTATGGCGAAGATAGGACAGGAAAGGTACAGTCCCAGCATTTGCCTTGTGTGAAAATGGGAAACCACGGAAAACCATCTTCAGAGCTGCCGACAGTGCGGTTCGAACCCACTATCTCCCGAATACTGTATACTGACCGCACTTAAGTGACTGCAGCTATCGATCTCGGTGTAAAATTAGTTAGTGGGACCTAAAGTTAATAGCATTATTTACAAATACAGACGGTATGATTATCTGACAGATGTCCAATCACATAGATATCAGCTTGGCCTTTCAAAAATGTGTCTTTCACGGTTACATTTCTGGAAGACAGAAATAAATATAGGTTAAATATTAGAGAAGAATTAGAAACCAACATGGAATGGCTTAATATTCACAGGAATGACTCTGAAATCAACATCCAGAGACCAGCTTTCCAGGCTAACCGTGTTAAAATGCTGGAGTACCTTAATGATCAATACGACTTATTTAAACGTGACCGGGCGAGTTGGCCGCGCGGTTAGGGGCGCGCAGCTGTGAGCTTTCATCCGGGAGATAGTGGGTTCGAACCCCACTGTCGTCAGCCCTGAAGATGGTATTCCGTGGTTTCCCATTTTCACACCAGGCACATGCTGGGGCTGTACCTTAGCGAAGGCCACGGCCGCTTCCTTCCCATTCCTAGGCCTTTCGTATCCCATCGTCGCCATAAGACCCATCTGTGTCAGTGCGACATAAAGCAAATAGCAAAAAAAATACAATTTAAACGTGACTAGGGTGCGGAAACGAAAGGATCCATAAAGGAAGACTTCAACCATGACCTTGGCCAAAAGTTTATTTCTTTTCCGAGATATTTAAAGTACAGAGAGACTGGTTGGAGTAAGTACGTGTTTCCACTCTTCATGTGATTCTCCATTCCCAACAGAAGTTGTTGAAACATTCGGAGGAATCAGATGACGATCTTCGGATAGGTCTCTGATAGAACAGCAAGCTTTGATATATCTATAAAATGTAGTTAAGGACTACAGCTATTAACTCTGCTAGTTATATTATTTCAGGCTGTAAGGACAGTGAAAACATGTTTTATTGTCATAAAATATATTTCAGAAGTTAAAATGTGAAATCATGTGCCTAAATAGGGTGTAAAATAACTGTATAATTGCATTAGTTTAACTCACACGTCAACGCTAATTTTTAGAAAATGAAACAGAAGTACCATCAGGGAAGAAAAGTCTAATTGACCCCGACTTCCGGCTTCTGTAGAGAGTGACGGGGTTAGATTTATTTCTACAGCCGCTCTCTTTATTATTGCATGAAACGAAGTTATTTCCTAATGGGGGAAATATTAAAACGGGAACCCAAAATGAGCGATTCTGGCCAAAAGAGTTCTTTGTATTCCGGTCGCCAATACTTCCAGCGAAAGAAAATTCGTAGGGCAGGCATTGTTAAAAGTAGTATAATTGGACAGTTCTGCCGCCGCCACCGCCACCGGGCTCCCAGAGACCACCTCCACCACCACCACAGCCAGAGGCCTCCCAGATGCCTCCTCCACCACCACCACAGCCAGAGGCCTCCCAGAGGCCACCTCCACCACCCGCGGGAAATTTGAATTTGTAAACAAAGCCACGTGCTTTTTGACAGCTGCCATCGACAACAACGCACCGCTAAACTCAGTACTGCCATCTTGACGGGCCTAAACCTCAGTAGCACCAACTTAACCTAACTAGCGCGAGGTAAACAAAGCCACGTGTTTTTGACAGCCACGTGCTTTTTGACAGACAACAACGCATCGCTAACCTCAGTACTGCCATCTTGACGGGCCTAAACCTTAGTGCTACCAACTTAACCTAACTAGCGCGTGGTAAACAAAGCCACGTGCTTTTTGACAGCCACGTGCTTTTTTGACAGCTGTCATCCGCCATCTTTAAACCACAGAGCACTGCGCTGCCTTCTTTATCGCAGTAGCTGCAAAATCGTCACCTGTCATCCGCAGTGCTGCCATCTTGGCGGGCCTAAACCTTAGTGCTACCAACTTAACCTCACTAGCGCGAGATAAACAAATCCACGTGCTTTTTTGACAGCGGTCATCCGCCATCTTTAATCTATAGAGCACAGTGCTGCCCTCTTTAGCTAATTACCTTTGAAATGTGGTGGCGGATAATTTGAAAAATGCTTTTTGACAGCAGCCATGTTTGAGCACAGTGCTGCCCTCTTTGTGGTGGCGGGAAATTCCACGTGCTCTTGTTTGGAAACAAACTCACGTGCTTTTTTCTGACAGCTGTCATCCGCCATCTTGCATCACAAACCTCAGTGCTGCACTCTTTAGCTAGATGCCTTTGAAATGTGGTGGCGGCAATTTGAAAAATTCTATGTGCTCATGTTTGGAAACAAAGCCACGTGCTTTTTGACAGCTGTCATCCACCATCTTTAATCAATAGAGCACTGTGCTGCTATCATGCGGGCAATTTCGTCAGCTGTCATCCGATATCTTTAATCCACAGAGCACCGTGCTGCCCTCTATGTAGTAGCGGGCAATTTGAAAAGTTATGTTAGCTGACATCCGCCATCTTTAATCAAGAGAGCACCGTGCTGCCATCTTTAGCTAGATACCTTTGAAATGTGGAGGCGGCAAATTGAAAAATTCCACGTGCTCCTGTTTAGTAAACAAACTCACGCGCTTTTTTTGTCAGCTGTCATCCGCCATCTTAAATCGCAAACCTCAGTGCTACACTCTTTAGTTGAAATATGGTGGCGGATAATTTAAAAAAGAAAAATTCTTCAGCAGCCATCTCTCGACGCTAATTGCACAAGATGGTGGCTATACATGACTCCTTAAAGGTGCTTATGCAAGATGGCCGCTATACATAGGTTCTTATGAGACACCCTTGGGATGCTTGCGCAAGATGGCGGTTATACATGGCTCCTTATGAGATGCCCTAGGGATGCTTGCGCAAGATGGCGGTTGCTCTTATGAGGCGGCTTAAGGGTCCTTGCACAAGATGGCTAGAGACGCCCTAGGAATGCTTGCGCAAGATGGCGGACACAAGATGGCGGCTGTACACGTCTCCTTATGAGACGCCTTAAGGTTGCTTGCGGAAGATGGCTGCTGCTCTTATGAAGAAAGCTAGCTTAGAGGCTAACGCGTCGTGCTAGTTCGATTCATTAAATTTGGGGCTTAAATGCAAAATGTTAAATATCTCGAAAGCGGTGCATCGTAGAGCAAAACGGACAAAAAATTTTCTGCCCAGTACCTCGGTTCGCAGTACGAGGAACAAGAGAAACATAGTCTAATGATGAGATCAACGGTTCGGTTCTTACTTAGGCCCTTTGACATTCGCTCTGTTTTAGCTTGTATTGAAGCAAGTCTTCATAACATAATCAGGTTTAGCTATGGTAGAGAGTATAACGTGCCGTGCAGGTTCGATTCATTAAATTTGGGGCTTAAATGCAAAATGTTAAATATCTCGAAAACGGTGCATCGTAGAGCAAAACGGACAAAATTTTTCCGCCTAATACGTAGGTTCGTAGTATCAGGAACAAGAAAAAACATAGTCCAATGATGAGATCAACGGTTCGATTCCTACTTAAGCCCTTTGGCATTGGCAGCTATCTATTTCTACAAGATGGTGGCTGCTCTTATGAGACACAAGATGGCTTGAGACGTCCTAGGGATGCTTACGCAAGATGGCGGACACAAAATGGTGACTATACATAGCTCCTTATGAGACAGCCTAGGGGTGCTCGCACAAGATGGCGGCTACTCTTATGAAGAAAGCTAGCTTAGAGGCTACTGCGCAAGATAACAGCTGCTGTTATGCATGCGGGGGAGGGCAATTTGAAATTCTATGTGCTTAATCAACAGAGCACCCTGCTGCCCTCTTTAGCTGAAATGTGGTGGTGGATAATTTGAAAAATTCTTTTGACAGCTATCATCTTTAAACAATGGCGACTATCCATAGGCTGTTAAGGCCTTATCCTCTTCCTCCTCCTGCTCCTCCTCCTCCTCCTCCTTCTCCTCCTCCTCCTCCGCTTCCGCCTCTTATGTCAAGGCATAGCTTTATATCGAACAAGTTTAAACTTGCATCGCGAAGGCAAGCGTGTGCAGCGATAACATTATTGTGCATGTTTAGACTTTCGAAACATAAGAAGAGTAGAATCACACGCTGTATTCGATACGACATGTGATCAGAATATTGATTGATGCGTTCAGAAAACAAAATAAGTGATCAAGACTAGAATCGAACACTGTACTCAATACATCATGTGTTTAGAATATGTCAGGGGATACCCTTGTTCTAAGAAAATCAGAATGAAACATAACAAGACTAGAATAGAACACTGTAATCGATGTTGTTAACCTCAACATATGATCAGAACATTGTTTGATGTGATCAGAGCAAAAGTACAATTTTGATGATTTGCTTAGCGTAAAATCAAAAACTATGGAAACACACTGTGCATATATCGCGTAGCTAACTCGCTCAGTAAGCAATATTGCAAAACTACAACTTCAATGATGTGCCTAGTGTAAAAAATAAAAAACACACTGTACCCATACTGTGTAGCTAACTCGCTCGGTAAACGATATAGCCAAAGTATAACTTCAAATTATTTACCTTCCATCATTCGTCTTGTGTGAAAATCAGTCGAACAAGTTATCGCATAAACATGTAACATGAAATATCAGTCAATCTGTTGGCAGGGGTTACAAGCATGTAGCTTATGCGGGAAGTACAATTAAACAGAACGCTAGTGCTATAAGAAGTACTCTGCTTACATTTAAGTCCCTAGCTGTTGAACAAGTTATTACATAAATATGTAACATGAAATATCGGTTCGGAAACATATTGTTTCAATCTGTTGGCATAGATTACAAGCATGTAGCTTATGCAGGCGAGGGCTACAATGCAAAATGCTAAGCCGAAAAAAAATCGTGATAGGGTATGGAACCCAGGGGTTACATCTTATCAGAAGGGCAAAAAGGATGAAAGGACTCTTCCTCCTCCTTACCGCACATTCCTTGTAGGGCTAATTGGCTGAAGGGCTAATGGGCAAAAGGGCTAATGGGCTAAAGGGCTAATGGGCAGAAGGGCTAATGGGCTAAAGGGCTAAAGGAGCAACAACCTCATCGATCGCTATCAGCAAGAACGCTCGTACTTTGTTAAGTGTAGAAAATTAATCTTTATTGGTAAATGGTTTTATGTTCAGAACAAGGAATGGAACCTAGGGGTTACGTCTTACCTAATAAAATCCCTGAGGTGCGATGAGTTACGTTTTTCGAACTAGTGTTTGGAACACTGAACTTTTCAAGATGGCAAGAGTGAGGTTAGCAATGTTCTGTTGTTGGATTTTAAATTCTACGCTATAATATGCATATGGTGGCAGCCTTGAGGTTTACCGCTGTAAAGATGGCAAGAGTGAGGTTTAGGGTTGGGCAGACCGGGACATTCACTTGTTCCGCAACATTAGGAATTTGAGGCGGAGTGTTTCGGTACAGAGTGCCGAGACACGGGACACAGGATACAGGACTGTAACTGCGTCCTAGAGAGAACTGCGAGAGGCAACAGGACATGCTCCGCTTCAGCTGGAATGTGCCTGAACCGAACGTGCTGTGCCAAGGCCGCACTAGATAGATTAGTTGGCCTTGGCTGTCTGCCTGTCGATACCGGCTGTGTGCCGCCCTGTGTTGGAGTGTCAACATTTTTGCAACCAGTTATATCTTTAATTCCAAAGCGATAAGCCGTATTTTTCTTGGGCTTAAAAGTTTCCTTAAAGTCCAAATTAATTTTTAACATCATTCCCCGAGAAAGTGTTGAGGGAAATTTTCGAGATATTGAAGAAAGTAAATGGAAGTTGAGAGGGAAGGAATTCGAAGTGCAGCGAGCATAAGGCGCACATTGGGACGCAGAGGAAGCAGCTAATGCAGTGCAGCGCAGAGCAGATTTTTGTAATCCACACAAATCATTGCACAATCGCAACTTGACAGACAGGGCAGGACAGAGCAGAGCAGGCCGGTTCTGCACCTACTTCCGCCTACCACCCGCAGTCTTCGAACTACAGTCTCCTGCGCACGTGTCACGCAGTTAGTTAAGAAATGGAGGAGAAAATTACCACAGCCATTCAGTCTCACCATGTTTTGTAGGTACTATGTGAATCATGTGGTCTGCAATGCAATATGTACGTATATATGTATGTATGTTCGTGAGAAAATGGCTGAACAGAATTTAATGAAAATCGGTGTGTAAATTCGGGGAATAAGGCACTACAGTGTAGGCTATAAATCATTTTATTATCGCTGCGTAACAAGGTAGTTTAGAGAAAGGCCTAAAATGTAATCCACCGAGCAAGTGGCCGTGCGGTTAGGGTCGCGCCTCTGTGAGCTTGCATTCGGGAGATAGTGGGTTCGAACCCCACTGTCGGCAGCCCTGAAGATGGTTTTCCGTGGTTTCCTATTTTCACACTAGGCAAATGCTGGGGCTGTACCTTAATTAAGGCCACGCCCGCTACCTTCCCAATCTTCCACCCTTCTTCCGTCGCCGAAAACCTTCGATATGTTAGTGCGACGTTAAACAAACAGCAAACAAAAGAATGTAATCCTCATATATCTATGAAACAATCCGTGACCCAAGTTCTCGCAACATATAGAATTTAAGACAAAGATCTAATGCTGATTATGGAGAGCATCATCGCCGACTCCGTCGCCGTCATCCATCATCACATTTATGTGAAGAGATAAATACGAAAAATCATTTATCATGTCTTGTCAAATATAAATGCAAACGCGTTCACAACAGATTGTCAATGTTGATTGATTTTAGTATCTTTTGTCTTGTGACAACTAGATGAAAATCTAGCA
This sequence comes from Anabrus simplex, assembly GCF_040414725.1. Classification (NCBI taxonomy): domain Eukaryota; kingdom Metazoa; phylum Arthropoda; class Insecta; order Orthoptera; family Tettigoniidae; genus Anabrus; species Anabrus simplex. Next base: position 35,712,528 of record NC_090267.1, read on the forward strand.
GTACATTTGTAAATACATATTTTTCTCTCTCCCCCACTGTGATCCTATTAATGAATTTACCATGCAAGTTGGTCGTGCGGTTAGGATCGCCTTGCTATGAGCTTGCATTCGGGAGATAGGGGGTTCGAACCCCACTGTCGGCAACCGTGAAGATAGTTTTCCGTGGTTTCTCATTTTCACACCAGGCTAATGCTGGGGGGGCTGTACCTTAATTAAGGCCTCGGTCGCTTCCTTCCCATTCCTAGCCCTTTCCTATTCCATCGTTGCCATAAGACATATCTGTGACGGTGCGACGTAAAAAATATAAAAAATAATCATGAATTAAATTCTTTGCTTAGTCCCTATGAACGCCGAACATCGGTAACATAGAAATATTGTTCAGTCTTGTAAACTGGCGAAGGTGGTTGTTTTTATTGCGATTGCCTTAAGCTGAATAACCGCGTTGCCATTAGCACAAGGGAAATTGTGAAGATGACTAACAAAATGAGAAAAATCGCGAATGCTTGAAGAAAAAGAAAAAAGGAGCCTCTTTATACATGATGCCCCAGTATCACATATTCTAAAGAACACATGTTATTTCTGAAAACCGACGAGACCCTGCGTGGCAATGTGCGCTCACGTCCACTTCGCAATTTCGTAAGCTTCGCGCTGTTCTGCTCTGCTCTTCCCTGCTCTGCGGCCAACTGCTTGTCGTGACACAGGGTTTGCCACGATGAGAAATGATGAATAATCAGATTGACTTTCCTCCGAGCGGTAAAGAGGGGTTGTTCAATGGGCCTGGGTGATTTGCTACGTGTGAAGAGACGAAGTCCTCTGCTTCCCAAAACCTTCTTTAATTGTAGATTATATATAATTATATACAGTATTTACAAACTTCTTCTCAACCTCGAATATCAACAACATAGAAGGCTTGGCGTGGTCGAAGTGTTGAAGTTAATACTCTAAGTCCAAACTCAGACCTTATTATTATTATTATTATCATCGGAGACCTGACTGACAGGGCTTCCGCCCGCACTCCTAGTAGACTTGTTCCAAAAAAGCCTCGACCAGGGTGTGTACCCCTGTTTTATACCTTCACTAACCTTCGCCTCCTTTCGAGAAGGCCATCGTTCTCATCCTATGGAGACTGTCCACAGACACACAAAAACGGAATTGACTCCTTCCGTTCACTCTCTACCCACCTTTTCTAAAGACATACTACGCACCTTTAGCAGGGTCCAGCATGTGATTCACCCTACTTTGACCAAGCCTTACTTCTAATTGCACAACCTGTTGCTTACAGCTTTTGTGTGCCTTCAAACTCTTAAATCTTATATGATTCTTTATTTACTTATATCCTTCTCCCAGCATTATAATTATGATTCCTTGGCCTTACTGCCATTACACACTCATTACTATTAGCTTATAATTTCCCCGATAATATCAATGTATGTCTCAGCGACACCATTCCTCCTACGTTCCCGGTCAAGGGTTCGATCCTCGGAAGAATGAGTCCTGAGCTCCAACTGGGGTCGACACGACATGCTTCTCAATGTGCGCCCGGCCTAACAGCACGAAAGTACAACGATGTATTCATCCAGTTATATTTTTAATTCCAAAGCGACGACCCATATTTTTTTTTGGCTTAAAAGTTTCCTTAAAGTCCAAATTAATGTTTAACGTCAATCCCCGAGAAAGCCTTGAGGGAAATTTTCGAGATATTAATTATTCATTAATTACTCACAATACAGGCCAATACATTCAACTGGTGAAAATATTCTTGAATTGGTTACTTTTAAACACCTGCACTGCCACTGTAACCGTGTTATGTGTATTTTATATTGACCGGAAAAATCTTAACCTAAAGCAGCCTTTAACGTGATTATTGGGCGCGAAATTCAGTGTTCCGACTGTTCGTTCACGTTCCCTGCAGCTTTATGCTGGACCATGGCCATAACTACACACAGGCACACACCACACAGCACGTTCCGTACAGGCACACTCCCAGTTCCCACTGGCGCGGAGCATGTAATGTTGCCTCCCGAAGTTCTCTCTACACTGCGCAGTTACAGTCCCGCGTCCCGTGCGCCCGCTGCACAGTTCAGCTAGTAGGCGAAGGGCAGTGCATAGTGGTGCTTCTGATGGGACAGCTAGTCAGTGTCTCCGGCTCGCTTGAGAATGTTTCGGAACAATTGACACTCGGTGTTCTGGAACAGCGGAACATAACTGTGCACCGGCACCTTGTGCAGAAACAGGGACATAGTGCCCAACCCTAGTGAGGTTAGCAATGTTCTGTTGTTGGTTTTTAAATTCCCCGCTATAATATGCATAAGGTGGCAGCCTTGAGGTTTACCGCCGTAAAGATGGCAGCAGTGAGGTTAGCGACGCTCTATTGTCCTCCAAAGTGAGGTTAGGGTTCGTCAAGAAGACAGCTGTCAAAAAAGCACGTGGCTATGTTTACCAAACCTCAAGGCTGCCACCTTATGCATGTTATAGCGGGGAATTTAAAATCCAACAACAGAACATTGCTAACCTCTCTCTTGCCATCTTTACGGCGGTAAACCTCAAGGCTGCCACCTTATGCATATTATAGCGTAGAATTTAAAATCCAACAACACAACATTGCTAACCTCACTCTTGCCATCTTGAAAAGTTCAGTGTTCCAAACACTAGTTCGAAAAACGTAACTCATCGCACCTCAGGGATTTTATTAGGTAAGACGTAACCCCTAGGTTCCATTCCTTGTTCTGAACATAAAACCATTTACCAATAAAGATTAATTTTCTACACTTAACAAAGTACGAGCGTTCTTGCTGATAGCGATCGATGAGGTTGTTGCTCCTTTAGCCCTTTAGCCCATTAGCCCTTCTGCCCATTAGCCCTTTTGCCCATTAGCCCTTCAGCCAATTAGCCCTACAAGGAATGTGCGGTAAGGAGGAGGAAGAGTCCTTTCATCCTTTTTGCCCTTCTGATAAGATGTAACCCCTGGGTTCCATACCCTATCACGATTTTTTTTCGGCTTAGCATTTTGCATTGTAGCCCTCGCCTGCATAAGCTACATGCTTGTAATCTATGCCAACAGATTGAAACAATATGTTTCCCAACCGATATTTCATGTTACATATTTATGTAATAACTTGTTCAACAGCTAGGGACTTAAATGTAAGCAGAGTACTTCTTATAGCACTAGCGTTCTGTTTAATTGTACTTCCCGCATAAGCTACATGCTTGTAACCCCTGCCAACAGATTGACTGATATTTCATGTTACATGTTTATGCGATAACTTGTTCGACTGATTTTCACACAAGACGAATGATGGAAGGTAAATAATTTGAAGTTATACTATGGCTATATCGTTTACCGAGCGAGTTAGCTGCGCAGTATGGGTACAGTGTGTTTTGATTTTTTACACTAGGCACATCATTGAAGTTGTAGTTTTGCAATATTGCTTACTGAGCGAGTTAGCTACGCGATATATGCACAGTGTGTTTCCATAGTTTTTGATTTTACGCTAAGCAAATCATCAAAATTGTACTTTTGCTCTGATCACATCAAACAATGTTCTGATCATATGTTGAGGTTAACAACATCGATTACAGTGTTCGATTCTAGTCTTGTTATGTTTCATTCTGATCTTCTTAGAACAAGGGTACCCCCTAACATGTTCTAAACACATGTTGTATTGAGTACAGTGTTCGATTCTAGTCTTGATCACTCATTTTGTGTTCTGAACACATCGATCAATGTTCTGATCACATGTTGTATCGAGTACAGTGTTCGATTCTAGTCATGATCACTTATTTTGTGTTTTGAACACATCAATCAATGTTCTGATCACATGTTGAAGTTAACAACATCGATTACAGTGTTCTATTCTAGTCTTGTTATGTTTCAATCTGATCTTCTTAGAACAAGGGTATCCCCTGACATATTCTAATCACATGATGTATTGAGTACAGTGTTCGATTCTAGTCTTGATCACTTATTTTGTTTTCTGAACGCATCAATCAATGCTCTGATCACATGTCGTATCGAGTACAGCGTTTGATTCTACTCTTCTTATGTTTCGAAAGTCTAAACATGCACAATAATGTTATCGCTGCACACGCTTGCCTTCGCGATGCAGGTTTAAACTTGTTCGATATAAAGCTATGCCTTGACATAAGAGGCGGAGGAGGAGGAGGAGGAGGAGCAGGAGGAGGAAGAGGATAAGGCCTTAACAGCCTATGTATAGTCGCCATTGTTTAAAGATGATAGCTGTCAAAAGAATTTTTCAAATTATCCACCACCACATTTCAGCTAAAGAGGGCAGCAGGGTGCTCTGTTGATTAAGCACATAGAATTTCAAATTGCCCTCCCCCGCATGCATAACAGCAGCTGTTATCTTGCGCAGTAGCCTCTAAGCTAGCTTTCTTCATAAGAGTAGCCGCCATCTTGTGCGAGCACCCCTAGGCTGTCTCATAAGGAGCTATGTATAGTCACCATTTTGTGTCCGCCATCTTGCGTAAGCATCCCTAGGACGTCTCAAGCCATCTTGTGTCTCATAAGAGCAGCCACCATCTTGTAGAAATAGATAGCTGCCAATGCCAAAGGGCTTAAGTAGGAATCGAACCGTTGATCTCATCATTAGACTATGTTTTTTCTTGTTCCTGATACTACGAACCTACGTATTAGGCGGAAAAATTTTGTCCGTTTTGCTCTACGATGCACCGTTTTCGAGATATTTAACATTTTGCATTTAAGCCCCAAATTTAATGAATCGAACCTGCACGGGACGTTATACTCTCTACCATAGCTAAACCTGATTATGTTACGAAGACTTGCTTCAATACAAGCTAAAACAGAGCGAATGCCAAAGGGCCTAAGTAGGAACCGAACCGTTGATCTCATCATTAGACTATGTTTTTCTTGTTCCTCGTACTGCGAACCGAGGTACTGGGCAGAAATTTTTTGTCCGTTTTGCTCTGCGATGCACCGCTTTCGAGATATTTAACATTTTGCATTTAAGCCCCAAATTTAATGATTCGAACTAGCACGAAGCGTTAGCCTCTAAGCTAGCTTTCTTCATAAGAGCAGCAGCCATCTTGCGCATGCACCCTTAAGGCGTCTCATAAGGAGACGTGTATAGCCACTATCTTGTGTCCACCATCTTGCGCAAGCATCCTTAGGGCGTCTCTAGCCATCTTGTGCAAGGACCCTTAAGCCGCCTCATAAGAGCAACCACCATCTTGCGCAAGCATCCCTAGGGCATCTCATAAGGAGCCATGTATAACCGCCATCTTGCGCAAGCATCCCAAGGGTGTCTCATAAGAACCTATGTATAGCGGCCATCTTGCATAAGCACCTTTAAGGAGTCATGTATAGCCACCATCTTGTGCAATTAGCGTCGAGAGATGGCTGCTGTGGAATTTTTTTTTAAATTATCCGCCACCATATTTCAACTAAAGAGTGTAGCACTGAGGTTTGCGATGTAAGATGGCGGATGACAGCTGACAAAAAAAGCGCGTGAGTTTGTTTACTAAACAGGAGCACGTGGAATTTTTCAATTTGCCGCCACCACATTTCGAAGGTATCTAGGTAAAGATGGCAGCACGGTGCACTCTTGATTAAGGATTGCGGATGACAGCTAACAGAACTTTTCAAATTGCCCGCTACTACATGTCATAAAGAGGGCAGCACAGTGTTCTGTGGATTAAAGATGGCGGATGACAGCTGATGAAATTGTCCGCATGATAGCAGCACAGTGCTCTATTGATTAAGGATGGCGGATGACAGCTGTCAAAAAGCACGTGGCTTTGTTTCCAAACAAGAGCACATAGAATTTTTCAAATTGCCGCCACCACATTTCAAAGGCATCTAGCTAAAGAGTGCAGCACTGAGGTTTGTGATGCAAGATGGCGGATGACGGCTGTCAAAAAAGCGCGTGAGTTTGTTTCCAAACAAGAGCATGTAGAATTTGCCGCCACCACATAGAGGGTAGCACGGTGCTCAAAGATGACTGCTGTCACGTGGAATTGTCTACCACCACAGGTATCTAGCTAAAGAGGGCAGCACGGTGCTCAAAGATGGCTGCTGTCTAAAAGCATTTTTCAAATTATCCGCCACCACATTTCAATGGTAAGTAGCTAAAGAGGGCAGCACTGTGCTCTATAGATTAAAGATGGCGGATGACAGCTGTCAAAAAAGCACGTGGATTTGTTTATCTCACGCTAGTGAGGTTAAGTTGGTAGCACTATGGTTTAGGCCCACCAAGATGGCAGCACTGCCGATGACAGGTGACGAATTTTACATCTACTACGATAAAGAGGGCAGCTCTGTGGTTTAAAGATGGCGGATGACAGCTGTCAAAAAAGCACGTGGCTGTCAAAAAGCACGTGGCTTTGTTTACCACGCGCTAGTTAGGTTAAGTTGGTAGCACTAAGGTTTAGGCCCACCAAGATGGCAGCACTGCCGATGACAGGTGACGAATTTTACATCTACTACGATAAAGAGGGCAGCACAGTGCTCTGTAGTTTAAAGATGGCTGATGACAGCTGTCAAAAAAGCACGTGGCTGTCAAAACGCACGTGGCTTTGTTTACCACGCGCTAGTTAGGTTAAGTTGGTAGCACTAAGGTTTAGGCCCGTCAAGATGGCAGTACTGAGGTTAGCGATGCGTTGTTGTCTGTCAAAAAGCACGTGGCTGTAAAAAAAACACGTGGCTTTGTTTACCTCGCGCTAGTTAGGTTAAGTTGGTGCTACTGAGGTTTAGGCCCGTCAAGATGGCAGTACTGAGGTTAGCGATGCGTTGTTGTCGATGACAGCTGTCAAAAAGCACGTGGCTTTGTTTACAAATTCAAATTTCCCGCGGGTGGTGGAGGAGGCCTCTGGGAGGCCTCTGGCTGTGGTGGTGGTGGAGGAGGCATCGGCTTCTGGCTGTGGTGGTGGTGGAGGTGGCCCTTGGGAGCCCGGTGGCGGTGGCGGCGGCAGAACTGTCCAATTATACTACTACTGTTAAACGAAAGAGAAGAACGAAATTATCTCCAGAAAATAAGGATAGCATTCTCATTGCGCACCATAAAACAAATATCTGTATCTAGAGTCAGTTTGTTTCTTTACCATTTCTCTTGTATTTTGGTACCTATGAGCGTCATATCATCGCTTACGATAGCTTCAACTTGTTAATATAGAGGCATATTTTAGATTATTTAAGAAAAATGCTTCTAAACGATGTTTTATGTTTCTTTCCTCGGGTATATTATATTAATTTCTTCGTTGATATGTTTATGCGTGAAACTGCGAATATGAATATCCATTTTTGTTGTGTTTAAAGGTCAAATTTCATTTACTTTGAAGAAAGGTGTGTTAGAATAAAAACGTCCCTTTGTTATTTCATTTTGTTCGGGGTGAGTGGCTCAGACGGTCTTCTGACCCCAACTTTGCAGGTTCCATCCGGGCTTAATCGGGTGGTATTTGAAGGGCTCAAATACATCAACCTCGTGTCGGTAGATTTACTGTCACGTAAAAGAACTCCTGCGGGGCTAAATTCCGGCATCTCGGTGTCTCCCAAAAACGTGAAAGTAGTTAGTGAGACGTAAGCCAATAACATTATTATTTCATTTAGTATTTTTGTAGTTCTGTGAATTATATTATTGCTTACGATATTTGCAACGTATTGAGCGTAATGCATATTTCTCAGAATGCAAAAAAAAAGAAAAAATGTCTCCCCTATTTGTCAGCAATATTCGGAACTAAAACAGGAAGGTACATTCGTGATACAGGTAAGTTCGTGATAAATCTTAGGGTAAGTATCAAATGTCCGCTAGAGCCATGAAGACCAATGCAAGTTGCTAGAGTAATCTGATGAGAACTCAAGGAACTAGTAGTGAAGTTGAAATGCATAGTCTGCAGTAGGGAAGTTCATGATAGTTTATTAAAACATTTATCACCAAGTTACCTGTATCAGAATATATCTCCATTTATGCTAAACTGTTTGGTTTTTCAGTTTACATTCACATGTCATCTTAGATGTTTGTGTATACACTTGCGAGGAATAATACTCTATTTGTTATGTATGATCTTATAGGTAATTCTCTTTGAAGAAGAGGGAGTGGAATTGTGCTTTTAGAGTTCACGAGAATATCATCCATAACGAAATCATGTATATTACTTGTGCTCCAGTTCTAGCTGCATGAAGCGAACTCCTGTCTCAACACGCTCACTTCACATTGACCTGCGGCTGGGTGGTGAACTCACGTCTAGCACATTCAGGAGTGCGAATCCCGCCCGTTGCAAATGTTTCTCCGAGCACTGCCGAGCGTGATTATCAGCTGATTTTGAAATTATCTGCTGCACATGGCCCTGAGGTATACTCAACATACGCCAGAAATGAGGATCATGGTAATTCCTAAGCTCCAGATGCCCTTCGTGTTACTACTTGGAGTTACCACTCCAACCCTCCTTAGTTCCGAGGTTAGAGATAGTGGAAATATTCAACTAGAAATCATGGAGAATAACGGAGAAAATGTGTAAATATACAAGTTTTTATACACTGACTGACAGAGCAAATGCAACACCAAGAAGGAGTGGTCAGAACTTTATGCCAATTGCAGGGTAGACTGACGTCACTGAGGTATGCTCATGATGTGAAATGCGCCGCTGTGCTGCGCACGTAGCGAACGATAAATGGGACACGGCGTTGGCGAATGGCCCACTTCGTACCGTGATTTCTCAGCCGACAGTCATTGTAGAACGTGTTGTCGTGTGCCACAGGACACGTATATAGCTATGAATGCCAGGCCGCCGTCAACGGAGGCATTTCCAGCAGACAGACGACTTTACGAGGGGTATGGTGATCGGGCTGAGAAGGGCAGGTTGGTCGCTTCGTCAAATCGCAGCCGATACCCATAGGAATGTGTCCACGGTGCAGCGCCTGTGGCGAAGATGGTTGGCGCAGGGACATGTGGCACGTGCGAGGGGTCCAGGCGCAGCCCGAGTGACGTCAGCACGCGAGGATCGGCGCATCCGCCGCCAAGCGGTGGCAGCCCCGCACGCTACGTCAACCGCCATTCTTCAGCATGTGCAAGACACCCTGGCTGTTCCAATATCGACCAGAACAATTTCCCGTCGATTGGTTGAAGAAGGCCTGCACTCCCGGCGTCCGCTCACAAGACTACCATTGACTCCACAGCATAGACGTGCACGCCTGGCATGGTGCCGGGCTAGAGCGACTTGGATGAGGGAATGGCGGAACGTCGTGTTCTCCGATGAGTCACGCTTCTGTTCTGTCAGTGATAGTCACCGCAGACGCGTGTGGCGTCGGCGTGGAGAAAGGTCAAATCCGGCAGTCACTGTGGAGCGCCCTACCGCTAGACAACGCGGCATCATGGTTTGGGCGCTATTGCGTATGATTCCACGTCACCTCTAGTGCGTATTCAAGGCACGTTAAATGCCCACCGCTACGTGCAGCATGTGCTGCGGCCGGTGGCACTCCCGTACCTTCAGGGGCTGCCCAATGCTCTGTTTCAGCAGGATAATGCCCGCCCACACACTGCTCGCATCTCCCAACAGGCTCTACGAGGTGTACAGATGCTTCCGTGGCCAGCGTACTCTCCGGATCTCTCACCAATCGAACACGTGTGGGATCTCATTGGACGCCGTTTGCAAACTCTGCCCCAGCCTCGTACGGACGACCAACTGTGGCAAATGGTTGACAGAGAATGGAGAACCATCCCTCAGGACACCATCCGCACTCTTATTGACTCTGTATCTCGACGTGTTTCTGCGTGCATCGCCGCTCGCGGTGGTCCTACATCCTACTGAGTCGATGCCGTGCGCATTGTGTAACCTGCATATCGGTTTGAAATAAACATCAATTATTCTTCCGTGCCGACTCTGTTTTTTCCCCAACTTTCATCCCTTTCGAACCACTCCTCCTTGGTGTTGCATTGTCACTGTCAGTCAGTGTACATCCCGATCCAAATTGTGAAGCACTTCCGGATTAAAAAAGTATTAAATCCCGTCAAGTTAAAATGGAACATGGGTTATTGAATGTATATCATTATTTATGAACTAAGGTAATTTGGTACGATTTTCACAATTTTTCTTCGTATTTCCTGGCTCTTTCCTAGTTATCTGGGGTAGGAGCTAATTTATTATAAGCGCAGTTTTACGGTTGTGTAGCCTCACCGTACAGACGCCACCCCTATATGAAGATATACATTCATTTTTACGTGTTTCTATGATGGTTAGTAGCGTGAAATGTCATGTTCAAGTGAATATGTGTATTTTTTTAATGCTATTTGTTCGAGGCATCGACCTATAGAGATCTCTTGCCCCAACTTGCACCATGTAATGTGAACCTGCGTGTAATTGGAATTGCGGAAGTGTAGAGTGTTGAATGTGAGGAAAGTAACGTTCAGGATGACACAAACACCCAGTCCCCAGGCCAGGGATATTTATAATTTACAATTAAAAACCGCTGACCCGGCCGGGAATTGAACCCGGGGCCGCCGGGTGACAGACGGACGCGTTACCCCCTACACCGCGGGGCCGTACAATATATGTATTAATACTATCTCAAATACCTAGCCCATTAATTTAGAAAAATAACGCAAACTTTATTAAAATCCTCGTCCCGAACGAGAACAAAGCCATTCACTCTCTGAATCGGTCATCACGCTGACCATTCAGCCAGGGAGGCCAATGGCGCAAATTTGTTGGCCTAAACATAAAATTAAATAAAAAAATAAACTTCAGAGATATTAAGTGTGTAACATTTTATAATTTGCCTTGAGTAATTTTATTATTAAAAAGGAAAAACAGTAGGTTTTCCAGAGCAGTTACTTTGGCTTTCTGGTTTTCAGTTGTTAATCCTGCACATTAATATGCATATTTGGTTTGTCATTGGGTCTTTGTTAGTTGAAAAGCGACCTAACCAGTTAGGCGTAGCAGAAGATTCGAAGAGAGAAACAACAGATTGGTACGGATGGAGCCAATTTGTTAATTCGGCGCGTGTCCCTAGGTCGGTGAACAGCTGCTGCTGCTGCTGCTCCTGCTGATGGTGGTGGTGTCTCTCGGATCCGAAAAATTTAATTACATTTAAATGTATTTACAAGGATTTCCAACCCAGAACTGATCTGATGTTTTTTAATTTCATTGACAAGTTTTTAAGGAAAGAACCATCCGTTTAATTTTTTTTTTTAAGTAATCGCATTTTAAAGGTTTATAGCTGAATCCAGTCTGTCCTAGAATTGACGAGGGGTCCTCGAATCGAAAAGCACAACGTTGGATATTCAACCAATGAGTCAGACTTTTGAAAATTGATCACATAGAAGGATAATGAAGGTGAGGAGGATATATCGGGTCACAGAATTTGAGATAATGAATCAGATTGTTGATAGGAGAATGATTTGTCAATAATAATATTATTTCAAATAGTATTGCTGCTCAAAGCCAGAGGGGTCTCTTCCCGCATCGCGCTCACTTGTTTCTCTCCCTGGCCGCCTTCTGCGTGACGTCATGTGATATGAGACAGCGCTCGCCCGTCCTGCTGACACGTATTAACACTACAGACTAAAATGGTCATAACTTCTGAAACATTCATGCAAATAATGTCCTGACAAGGTTATTGTAATCCTTATAAAATACTGGAGGAAGTCAAACAATTTATTTTGATGGGGAACTCGAGAATAATACCGAAATATATATTTAATTTTAAGGAGTTATATTTTTTACCGCGGACTATAGCATATAATCGCTTCTAGAGGGCAGCTGATTGGAAATAGGTATTGCCATCCCGGACTTTTTGTAGAGGATTCTATGCGCTACAATTCGTACGCTTACACTTGGGGTTTTTCGTTGATGGTTCACGCAGCGTAAGTCAAGAAAGCAAGTAACCAGCCGACCGACCGACATTTTTTTCTCTTTCTACGTATTTCCTGTATATCGGATCACGGATACATAATAATTTTATAGTGGTTCACTACGTGAACAGTGTTCGTGTTGTCAGTGTCTGAAGTAAAACGACTGTACTGATTAAAATGCAGTCAACATATTACGGAAACGTGTTTGGCGCTATGAATTGTCGGCACGTAAAAGAACTCTCGTGGTACAAAATTACGGCACCGTAAATGTTGTTAGTGAGACGTAACACAAATAACATTATTATTATTATTATTATTATTATTATTATTATTATTATTATTATTATTATTATTATTATTATTATTATTATTATTATTATTACTAATGGTTCATGTTTGTGGCTTACTGTAGTCACGTCCTAGTTCGTGAACTATGGGCAACGGCTGAGTGGCCTAGTAAGTGGTCCTGAGAGTCGGGATAACAGTTGCTATGGAATGGGAGTGGGCATCTCGGACATATTCTGAGTCGTGGCCCACCTTGTGCTCAGGCGGCTAGGACTATACAATCCACCGGTGGTCCATAACCCGTTAGAGGAGAGGTCCTCACTTGGACTATGTGTAAGTAGGGTAGCATCCTGCTTCGTGAATTTACCGAGCTCAGAACATTTTAAGCAAGCCTCGGACCTATGGGAGTAATGGAGTCCCTCTCCCATTTGACAGGCGAGGGACTCCTTGGAAACAACTTGGCGAACGAAATGTAATTCAATGGGGAGCTATCAATATTAATGGGGCTTATGGAAGAAAGAAAGTAGAACTGGCTGAGTCAGCAAAGAGGATGCATCTGGATGTGCTAGGAATAAGTGATATTCGGGTAAGGGGAGATAACGAGGAAGAGATATGAGATTATAAAGTGTACTTGACGGGTGTTAGAAAGGGAAGGGCAGAGTCTGGGGTAGGGCTCTTTATCAGGAATACCATTGCACGCAACATAGTTTCTGTTAGGCACGTAAATGAGTGAATGATGTGGGTAGATTTGTCAGTGGGAGGAATTAAGACAAGAATTGTGTCCGTGTATTCACCATGTGAGGGTGCAGATGAGGATGAAGTTGAAGGTTTTATGAAGCATTGAGTGACATCGTGGTCAGGGTCAACAGCAAGGATAGAATAGTGCTAATGGGCGATTTCAATGCGAGAGTTGGGAATAGAACTCAAGGATACGAAAGGGTGATTGGTAAATGTGGGGAAGATATGGAAGCTAATGGGAATGGGAAGCGTTTGCTGGACTTCTGTGCTAGTATGGGTTTAGTTGTTACGAATACATTCTTCAAGCATAAGGCTATTCACCGCTACACATGGGAGGCTAGGGGTACCAGATCCATAATAGACTATATCTTAACAGACTTTGAATTCAGGAAATCTGTTAGGAATGTAAGAGCTTTTCGGGGATTGTTCGATGATACAGACCACTATCTGATCTGTAGTGAACTAAGTACCTCTAGGCCTAGGGTAGAGAAAGTGAAATCTGTCTGCAAACGAATAAGGGTAGAAAATCTCCAGGACGAGGAAATTAGACAGAAGTACATGGATATGATTAGTGAGAAGTTTCGAACAGTAGACAGTAAGCAGGTTCAGGATATAGAAAGTGAATGGGTGGCATACAGGGATGCTGTAGTAGAAACAGCCAGGGAATGCCTAGGAACAACTGTGTGTAAGGATGGGAAAAGGCGAACATCTTGGTGGAATGATGAAGTGAGAGCAGCCTCTAAACGTAAAATGAAGGCTTATCAGAAATGGCTCCAAACAAGGGCCGAGGCAGACAGGCATTGGTACGTAGATGAAAGAAACAGAGCGAAACAAATAGTTGTTGAATCCAAAAAGAAATCATGGGAAGATTTCGGTAATAACCTGGAAAGGCTAGGTCAAACAGCAGGGAAACCTTTCTGGACAGTAATAAAAAATCTTAGGAAGGGAGGGAAAAAAGAAATGAACAGTGTTTTGAGTAATTCAGGTGAACTCATAATAGACCCCAGGGAATCACTGGAGAGGTGGAGGGAATATTGTGAACATCTTCTCAATGTAAAAGGAAATCATCATGGTGGTGTTGCAAACAGCCAAGCTCATGGGGAGGAGGAAAATGATGTTGGTGAAATTATGCTTGAGGAAGTGGAAAGGATAGTAAATAAACTCTATTGTCATAAGGCAGCAGGAATAGATGAAATTAGACCTGAAATGGTGAAGTATAGTGGGAAGGCAGGGATGAAACGGCTTCATAGAGTAGTAAAATTAGCGTTTAGTGTTGGTAAGGTACCTTCAGATTGGACAAAAGCAGTAATTGCACCTATCTACAAGCAACGAAACAGGAAGGATTGCAACAACTATCGAGGTATCTCATTGATTAGTATACCAGGCAAAGTATTCACTGGCATCTTGGAAGGGAGGGTGCGATCAGTCGTTGAGAGGAAGTTGGATGAAAACCAGTGTGGTTTCAGACCACAGAGAGGCTGTCAGGATCAGATTTTCAGTATGCGCCAGGTAATTGAAAAATCCTACGAGAGGAATAGGCAGTTGTGTTTATGTTTCGTAGATATAGAGAAAGCATATGATATGGTACCGAGGGAAAAGATGTTCGCCATACTGGGGGACTATGGAATAAAAGGTAGATTATTAAAATCAATCAAAGGCATTTTTGTTGACAATTGGGCTTCATTGAGAATTGATGGTAGAATGAGTTCTTGGTTCAGGGTACTTACAGGAGTTAGACAAGGCTGTAATATTTCACATTTGCTGTTCATAGTTTACATGGATCATCTGCTGAAAGGTATAAAATGGCAGGGAGGGATTCAGTTAAGTGGAAATGTAGTAAGCAGTCTGGCCTATGCTGACGACTTGGTCTTAATGGCAGACCGTGCCGAAAGCCTGCAGTCTAATATCTTGGAACTTGATAATAGGTGCAATGAGTATGGTATGAAAATTAGCCTCTCGAAGACTAAATTGATGTCAGTAGGTAAGAAATTCAACAGAATTGAATGTCAGATTGGTGATACAAAGCTAGAACAGGTCGATAATTTCAAGTATTTAGGTTGTGTTCTCCCAGGATGGTAATATAGTAAGTGAGATTGAATCAAGGTGTAGTAAAGCTAATACAGTGAGCTCGCAGTTGCGATCAGCAGTATTCTGTAAGAAGGAAGTCAGCTCCCAGACGAAACTATCTTTACATTGGTCTGTTTTCAGACCAACTTTGCTTTACGGGAGCGAAAGCTGGGTGGACTCAGGAAATCTTATTCATAAGTTACAAGTAACAGAAATGAAAGTAGCAAGAATGATTGCTGGTACAAACAGGTGGGATCAATGGCAGGAGGGTACTCGGAATGAGGAGATAAAGGCTAATTTAGGAATGAACTCGATGGATGAAGCCGTAGGCATAAACCGGCTTCGGTGGTGGGGTCATGTGAGACGAATGGAGGAGGATAGGTTACCAAGGAGAATAATGGACTCTTATGGATGGTAAGAGAAGTAGAGGGAGACCAAGACGACGATGGTTAGACTCGGTTTCTAACGATTTAAAGATAAGAGGTATAGAACTAAATGAGGCTACAACACTAGTTGCAAATCGGGGATTGTGGCGACGTTTAGTAAATTCTCAGAGGCTTGCAGACTGAACGCTGAAAGGCATAACAGTCTATTATGATAATGTATGTATGTTATTATTATTATTATTATTATTATTATTATTATTATTATTATTATTATTATTATTATTATTATTATTATTTTGCATATTATAAAGACAATGACTACAACAACCATCATAGCCAGTCAGTTTCCTACTTCCTCGTCAGCAATGCTTGGTTGTTGAAACACTTTGTAATAAACTCTTGAATATCTCCATTATTACAGCTCATACGGTAAAAGGTGTCAGATATAAATGACTAAATGAAAATCATATTTTCTATAATTATTGTTACGTGCTAATAGCCGGGCTGAGTAGCAACTCAAATGGTAGAGCGCTGGCCTTCTTAGCCCAGCTTGGCAGGTTCGATCCTGTCTCAGTCCAGTGGTGAAGGTACTCAAATACATAGTTAGTGGGACGTAAAATCCAATAACATTAACATTATTATGAGCTAATAACTTATATTTATGAATATATTTCGAAGCTCATGAAATAATACAGTATCCGTGATCCGATATACAGTTAATACGAAGAAAGAGACAAAAATGTCGTGAGGGAAGAGACTTGTTATTGGATCTCGGTTATTTCGAAAGGGGGCCTCACACATACCAGTCATGAGTGGTTAAAAAACATAGCCCAGTTCGAAATTTCATTTGGTGTGCTTCACTGTAAGACTGTATCCAGATGCAAAAACGTAATGAAAACTCTTATTTCTATTATTAAGTCAAAATATCCAGTATTCCATGACAAAATAATTTGTCTCTACTTAAGGACCAGGACATTTATTAGGATATGGCATTTTAATGCAAAGAGTAAGGAACTAGCACGGAGTAAATTTGCCAATAAGAAGGTTAAACTTTGGGCTGGTTCATAAAGTAGTTAAGTCTCCTGACACGTAAGTTGTAATAATTTAATATAATTTCATTAAAATGTCGATATGATGTATATTTTCCCATGCCATTTAATATAAATATTTACTTCGTCAGGAAATAAATTAATTAATTATTTTGAGTTGCATCGCAATATTTTATTTCTTATCGTATTACATGTCATGTATTTGATAGCTGGTGTTCTACCTATTCAGCATGTGACAAATTTAACGCATTTTTCTCGTTTTTAAATCTATTGGAAGTGCCGTTATTTATCAAGTCGGATTAAACCAGACTGTTATTTGATGAAGGATTGAGAAGATGTTTCACAGGCACGAGAACTCACAGGCTTGCTGTACTGCGACTGTGTACCTTACTCGCTATCGTTCATGTCGTGTGACGTCATAGCGCTCCAGCCAATGGAAGCTTCAACCGCCGGAGTAGCCTACCTTTTATTCTAGTTACCTTGGCTCAAAGCTATTCAGCACATTCGTCACCCAATATGGCTGTTGTGTCTAGTTATTGTGTTAACACTAACTGAGATTGTGAAGGTTATCCAGGTAAGGAAATGAAAATCCCCAGCCTGTTTCCGATCATTTGACTGGGTCAGGAGTTGAATGAATGGTGCCCCCCATCTAGCCGCGAGGATAGGAACTGTGCCGGCTGCCGAAGACTGTCGCACTCCTTTAGGGCAATGATTAATGACGGACAGATGAAATGGTATTTGAGAGTGTTGCTGGAGTGAAATATGACAGGAAAAACCGGAGTACCAGGAGAAGAAACTGTCTCACCTCCGTTTTGTACACTACAAATCTCACATGGAGTATCGGGATTTGAAACACGGAACCCATTGGTGAGAGCCCAGCGTGCTGCCTCCTGAGCCACGGTGGGTTGCTATCAACGTAAGCTGACGATTTAATACGAATTACTTGAAACACTATGGGGTAGGCGTAAAAACTTCCAAATGGTGTGAATTAGGAATGTAGTTAGGGTACAGCAGACCCCAGTGAGGCTCTCGTAATGCAGGCGAATGCTGAATTTGTCTGGATCACGGAAAATGATGGACCATGTTAGGGTGAAATAATCTCGTAGTACTGCGTATCTAGTGTACCGCAGTACAGAACTTCTGAGAGGGTAGATGATGACTATGTGACGAGAGTGCATTACGGCACGATATTCATTAACTCCAGCCTCTATCCGTGCACACTGCTCCCTTCTCCCAACTGGCACTACCAGCATTTATTGTTTCCTCTTGGACTCCACAGGCAGTCCAGCTTACATTATGTAGGAGAAGTTAATTGAATGTATTCATAATTTCTTGCTCTCTTTTACTTTAAATCCCCTAAATGTAGCTCCGAAATTAGAGCGCGTACAAGGCTGCCTAACCGAGGTGGTAAAGGTGTATTCACTCCACGTGAAAGGACGTGGTCTCCATTGCCCGTTAGGAAGTCGAAACATTCAAGAAATAAGATTTAAGTTTCTGGCCCTCAGGTTCACCCAACCCACACAAAACATGAGCACCAGGTTAATTCCTGGGGCAAACGTGCCTGGAAAAGATCTAACTACTTTATCACACTTAACGCTGAGGTGATCAGTAGGGGCAGCCTTCATCTTCCACTCCTCCAAGAGCCTTCATAGCCCGTACTGAAATTGATTTGCTTTTTTAATGATGTAAATTATGTCATGGAAAACATGAAATCGTCGTTGGGAGTCGAAATGTGGCGCTGAACAGGGGAGAAATACTGACCCGCAGCACATGTATCACTTGGAACTAAAATTTTGTGATAGATATGTTACACGCAATACAGAACCTTTCTGGTCAGGGTTCGAAGCTGAAATATTATCACATACAGGTTTTTTACAGGCGCAACGGCGAAATGTAACACTGTAACATACCTGTAAAAAGCTTTTTTTAAAAAATATATATAGATTGATGCTTTCACGACTCATAAATATTATAGATGTGATAATACCGCTTTCGAACTGGCGCGCCAGGAATACGAGGTGAAATATTTCCAGTTTCGCAGAGAACTTAACCCCGCGTTTTCAGAAGAATAATAAATGTTTTTATTGTTTTAATGTTGAAAAAATTTCTTAGCAGACAAAGTATGGGTCCGCATACTACGGCAAAACTTAATGTTAAGCGATTTCCCCAATTTTTCCGAAAGTTGAAGGGATAAAGGGCCCGGAATGGTTTCAAATTATTAGTATTGGATACCTCTACCACTACTAAAACAGATTTCGAAAATATCTTGCGGCCTAATTGCAGTTCTGAAAAAACAGCCTAAAACCGCTTCTTTGTTTACTCGTTTCCTTTTCGATTCAAGTCCTAGTCAAATTAACTTATTTACGTAATTCTCTCTGTAACGGAGGGACTCTAAAACTCCCAAAATCTCACGCGTGTAAACGGAGGTGCAAGGGCTCCCTGACACTGTGCATCGGTCCGACTCGGCTCAACTCGTCTTGACTCGGATGGTGTAGTGTGCTGAGAACGACGAAGCGTTCGATAGTACACGGCTTGTTTATCAGTGAAATAGATAAGCGCAAGAGAACAACCTAATAATGGATCAAACTGTTTCCAAGGAAGCAAACACTTCTGAAAGTCTATTTCAATCGAACTGGGAAATTTCGTACTTTTTTCTCAGTCGTGATGAAGCAAAATGCTTAACCTGTGGGACAATAATTACGTAATCATCAAAAAGGTCTATTTTAAAATACACAGGCTTTGCTAGAATTCTACGAAAATTTGTCGAAGGAAGATTTTCCTAAGTTGCATCGAGAATCAGCTAAGTTTATTTCCATCTTTGGTTCCACAAGCATGTGTCACAGTTTTCTTTCTTCTTCTGTTTTCACTTGTACGAAAACTAGACTGCGTGAAATTATTTCTGATCGTAGTTTAAAGAACGCTCTCAGAATCGCTGTCAGCCGATCCCTTGTTCCAGATATTACTGGTATAATTGCAAAGAAAAAGGAAAAGAAGAGCTAGAGAAGATGAACTGTCTGCTCAAACCGTATTGAAAGACGAGTTTTTAACACCGGTAACATTGTCCCATACCAGTGTCTCCGCTCACCACACATAAACATTTTCCAGTGAGGGGAAAATCAGTGGGGAAGGTGAAGAATGCGGAGACAGACCGAACGGGTGAGAGAGATGTAGGGAAAGTGGAATGCGAGTTTGAACTCTGGTCAACCTAGTGAAGTCGTCTAATGTATCATGCGCCGTGCAGTGCGCGGGCGCATTCACCGTGAGAGGCCTTGCTGTAACGTGTTCCTTGGTTCAATAACCTCAGGTGTATTTACCGAATATAGGTATAAGTGCTTAAGTGAAACAATGCATTGACTCGCATTAGCGCTCGTAGTGGTAGAAAAAGGCAAAGTGCTGATCTAATCGACCGGAAAACCATGATTAAGGAAAGGACTTCAATTTGTAGGAATAAATAAAGAATATATTCTCATACATTATTATATTTTATTTATCTCAAATTCGTAGCTCGTATCCCTAGGATGTTTTCAACATTGAGTTCCTTGCCCGAAGGGCTACAGCTGTTGATTTTTACTTGGCAATTTTACTAGCAAGTGCGTATACAATTTATTGCCAGTTAATATGAAGAATATCTGCGAAAACATCCGTAAAAGTTTCCTGGGGAATGAGATGAGATAGGAGGTTTAAAGAAATGTGAATTATGCTGGGGATGATGGTGATGTGAGAATAACATAATTGTAAAGAGAAGAATCAAAAACTGTATATTTCCCTGAACAATTTCCCAACCGACATTCACATATTATCAGATCTTAACAAGCATTCCTTATGGTTTGTAGGTACCTTTGGGCATAGAGACTGACAGAAGTTTGTAGTTCTGACGAATATCGTGCCACCAGGTATGGAGATCGACGCTCCACATCTCTTTCGACACTGAGCAAACCTCATTGTAGAATGGCTTTCCCGACCGAGTTAGCGGTGCGGTTAGGGGCGCACAGGTGTGAGCTTGCATTCGCGAGATAATGGGTTCGAACCCCACTGTCGGAAGGCCTGAAAATATTTTCCCGTGGTTTCCCATTTTTACACCAGGCAAATGCTGGAGCTGTACCTTCATTAAGGCCACGACCGCTTCTTTACCACTCCTAGCCCTTTTCTATCCCATCCTTGCCCTTTACTATCCCATCCTCGCCATAACACCTATCTATGTCGGTGAGACGTGAAGTAAATCGTAAAAAAAGTACAACGGCTTTGTGGTTAGTCATTTTCATATTTTCTCCTAATTTCTAACAATATCTTTTATTCGATTCTCTCTTTCATCGCTGCTGTTGAAATCATTATGGACAGTGGGTCACCGCAGCAGCCTATTAGATTCTGCACCCTCCCCCCCCCCCCCACCAGACGCCCGTATCAATTTGGAACTAGTTCATGTTAGATTTCAGGAAGTAATTTGCTTTTGGAAATCATTAACGTTTTGTTAGGCTATCGAGCGACGTAGCCGGCTATTCAAAGGTGATTATTTGTTATTATTGCGTGAACGCTCGTTCGCCTCTTATTTACCTTTATTCGTCCGTTCTTCCACTTTACTCTATGTATCCATCTAATGAAGCGCTGACGGCATTTTACCAGACATTTTAAATCCTCTGATACAACAACGACACTAAATGAACTTTTTCAACATATGACATTATTTTGGGATTATGATGTGGGAAAGAATAAACTGCAGAAAAACTTCATTTTACGAATACTCTCCTCGACTTCCTCTTGCAATGTGAAGCTTTATAGGTTGTATTCTATAAGAGTAAGAGTCCAATTGTTTTCGAACACTTTATCTTGTCATTTCTTTTACTAAACCTGGGATATGAATTGTACTGTATCTTGCGTATTATTTTTTCTATTATCTTTGTGTCATAGGCCCTAATGTTAAAATTTCGGTGCGACGTATGGCCGCTAGAAAAAAAAAATGTTAACATTTTGACCAATCAAATTACACATGAACATGAAACATTTTCAGCTTAACAAGTATACCTAAATGTATAGATATACAATTTACAGTCAGTTAATATCTAATACAATCTATCGAACCTAAATGTATTTTTAAATGTATTGTAGAATACTATAACAATACAGTTAGTGTGTATTTATATCAGTATCTTATTATAATAAGATGCCATATAAAGAGTCTTTTCAGCCTTAGCGGCGTGTATATTATCAATAAATTCATTTAAATTATTTTGGTTCTTGAAAGCAATCGGGATGCCTTATTTGAACAACCCCAAATACCATCGGACTGAGCCGGGATCGAACCTGCCAAATTAAGATCAGAAGGCTAGCACGCTACCGTCTCAGGCGCTCCGTCCAGCAATCCTTTTGTACATTACACAATTATTAAGAGAAAAATGTATATGTGTGTGTCATTCAAACAACGTTCCTCCGGACGCTCCACTTGGCTTCTACTTGAGTCTAGCATTGCTTCCAATCAGTTTGGCTGCTCCCTCACTGAATTATTTCACTCTCCTTCTCCTGCGACCGCGATTTTATTACGATTGCGTGACGTAGGGAGCATTTCATCTCCACGTCATTCATGGTCCTCAGTATACTTTTGACGATACTCTCAGTTTTTGAACTGTCGGATATTTCCAATTTTCTCCTCCGATTATTGTGAAAACGGGATAATTATTTTCTTCTAAGTTCTCTTGAAACAAGTACTCTGTTATGTGTACCGTTCTTTGTGATATCTCTAGTGCGCCTAGGCTGGAGCGGTAACATTTTGGCCCGGCCATGAATAAATGTGGTGGTTAATCGTCTCTGCACCACAGTTATCCGCCCTGGAGGAGCGACTGACCCGCGGGACACATTTCTGCATGCGTGTAGTATCATAGTATAGGAAAACACTATCCGTCACCCATCACGATATAGTGACTAAGCGGGTATACAGTCACTTTAACATAATGACGAAATGGAAATAGAAAATCCTTTAAAATGTTAAATATCACAAATTATCTATTTCATTCACAAATTGTTACCCGGACAGGTAACATTGTATCTAAAGAGATGGATCGTTACGGTCATTCAGGTCTCAACAAACCTATCAGAGATGCTTTCATATTGTACACCGTACTGTGTAATATTATGACCGGCCCTCGGTTCGATTCTCGGCTAGGTTGGGAATTTTAGCCTAATCTGGTTACTTCTATCTTGAATTTCAATACAGACCTCTTCATATATTAAGATTACATCATTCTACTAACCACCACAGAAACAGCCAATGATGAAGACATCCCTCCCCGTACGGCTGACGTCAGGAAGGGCATCCAGCCATAAAACAGGGCCGGATCCATATGTGTGACACAGTTCACACCCGTGAACCCATCAAGGTGTGGTAAACCCGGTGGAGGAAGCAGTATTATATTGTTGTGGGGGCATCGTGTTAATTATTCCTGAAATTCAAAGAAAAAAAAGAAACGTGATTGACTAGGACCTAAAGCGATAGGTTGTGCGAGTTTCTTACATACTTTGAGTGAGAATATGTGTGATAATATTAGAATGACGTTTTATTTATAGTATACTATATAGTAATACTGCGAGAGAGAGAGAGAGAGAGAGAGAATTGAATTGAATTTTTGAACATGATTTACATGCCACTGAGGCTGAAAAGCCCCTTTATGTAGCGTCTTCTTATAATACAATACATATTTATGATCACAGTAACTACATTTTTATAACATTATAGAATTAAACTAAACATGAAACATAAAAAAATGAAAATACAGATACCAAATCCAGTAAGGTTAAGACATACAATATATAATAAGTAAGAAATTAAGTCCTTAAGCCCTTCTGTTATTTTGGACTACATGGATTTAAAGAATATAAAGCTAAGGCAGAGAAACAATTTTCTTCGAAATATACTGTACCAGGAAAAGTTTTTGGGCATAGGGCATGAGTAGGACCTCAGGGAGTGGAACTTGGTTTTCGAGCCGATACAGAGTAGGATAGACTCGCAGAGCGAATAATAGATGGTTAAAAAATTTTTTTTGTCAAAACAATTTATTAATTCTTCACCCTGCAATATGATTATTGGACTCAAATCTGGCATTGAAATTAAAAGTTTGAACGTAATCTTCCTGAATAAATATCATTGATTCCAAAGTCTTTCATATGTGAGAATATGAGGTATTGAATTTCCACCTAAAGTCTTTCCAAACCTAAGCACACACTTGTAATTGTAAGTTGATATGAGAAATTAAATTTCTGTTAAAAGTTTTCAGTTTTCAGTTTGTAAACCTTGATATATATAGCACACTTGAAAAGCCTAAAGTCCTTCTGTGAGATATAAAAATGAAATTTGAAATTAAATTAATCACTTCTGAGAAATTATGAGAACTCTGAAATATTTGTTCACACGCGGCACTGAAGTTTCCACTGTTCAAAATTAATGAAAAAAATTTTAGTCAGTTTGTTACTACTCACTTACGGAACGAAATGTTGCTACAAAATGTCGAAGGATGGACATCTGGAATGTTCCGTGGAGAATCAGGATCGACGATGTTCCCTTAACACACCATGTTGACGTTCCCGATGAGGTGATGACGGCTGGAATTGGATCATGTAGAATTGCGGCTTGTTAGGGTGATTTTTCGCACACGAAAAATTCACTTAGTGCGAGTAGTTATCACTGACACTGTCATTTACTGTTGAACACTATTTATGGCGTAATTGTATTTCAAGACGTTAAATAAAGAATCACAGTCCTTCCTGTATGAAATACTATTTAAAATCGTTACTGAAACGTTCATAATTACACAGTTCACACTTGAAAAGGCAAATCATAGTCGATAATCACAGTCTTTGAACACAGTCATTAAGTCACTAAGGATTATTTTCTGCTTATCTTGTTATTATAACGTCATATTACCTCAGAAAAAGTTCTTAGTTTTCACTCAAATTACTACTGTAAGTCGTATACTGATGTGGCGTGAATAAAGAAATACAGTTCAATACTCGAAAAGAAATGAGTTCTGGTGATTCTACACATTAGTTTCTGGGTTCAATGTCATTCGAAGTAACCTAAGTCTACACGTAATGACATATTCTGTGAACGTTAAATATTTGATATTTGCACTTCAATAAGTTCACTCGTATTATATTCTTAAATGTTTTTAGGATTAGACTGTAGTCGCGACGCGATGTACTAAACACAGTGCGACGTCTTTTATAATTCTGTCGGCGATATAACTTCGCGTTCCGGAAATGCGACGGCAAGTACTTTCACCGTGACTGCGCGAACATACTGTACGCGGGTCGGTCTCTCCTCTGTCTCACTCACACACAGCTGTATACTCGTCCTTGTACTGGCCTGCTTGCTAGCTGGCCTTGACATATATAGATACCAGCGCTGGGAGGGGTAGCATCTCTTGGCCATGTGACCGTGAGTGCGTAATATCTTTTAGACTTTAAATTATTATAACTCAACAACCATGGGATGAATTAATTCGAAATTCACAGGGATTAACTTTTATGACGTCCGCTATGATTCAGCGTTTGTCCCGTTGAAATTGGTTAAGGCGTTGGAAAGCTGGTAAAAGAAAATTCTTTTCGAGAAATATCTCTGGGGGAGGTGAGCTTCGAGCGACAGGTGACGTCACTTGACTCCGCCTAGTGCACTCGTGGGGTCTGGCACATACTGGAACATTCTTTACATAGATGTTCGTACGTCGGTCGGATCTTTTATGCTGGAATAAAGTTTCTTTCGATTAATATGGACCAGGACCTAGGCTTTCCTGGTACAATACATATTTCTGATTGTTCGACACAAGAATGCCTGATCTCAGCCTCTTGCGTACTCCTCCAGAAAGATAGATGTTAAGAACTTCTTTAGTTGTGTACAGTTAGTGTTATTTGCGAAACGGTGAAGATTAAAGACGTTAAAAGTACGTGATGCAGTGCAAACAAAGGATTTGTTAAATCTAGTGGTACGATGAAGGGGAATTTGAAGGGTGGTTTTTGTAAACCTATTATCTCTGTTATGTACCGACTCCATAGGTTTAAATGCATTATAAAGGTAGGATGGTGTCCTCAGTGTGAGAATTTTCTGCGTGGCAACAGCTACTGAGATTTCTCGACGTTCATGGAGTTTCAACCATTGTAGCTGTATGTAATAGGGTGTTATGTGTTCATCACGCCTGGCATTTGTAACGTAACGAACACATGCGTTTTGTACCCTCTGTAGTTTTATGTTCAAAGTTTCAGATAAGTCGTTGTATACGACTGCACCATAGCCAATTATTGGAAATATAAGACTTTGAACAAGTAGTTTTCGCATGAACGGTGGTGTACATGACACGTTACGTTTCCAAATATGCATGGATGACACAAATTTTCGGATTACATTTGACATATGATCAGACCAGGATAAGGTTCTGTCGAAAATTAGACCTAGATTGTTAACGGTGTCACTATAATGAATATCTGTCTCTAGAATTTTTATTGCTGGGAGGGATTTGATGTCAACAGTTTTCAGGAGTTTTGTGTAACCTATGCAGATAAGCTGGGTCTTAGCCACATTTAATTGGAGGTTATGATTTGCACTCCATTCAGTCAACAGAGAGATGTCATGGTTAAAATGCGTTATACAAGAAGATGCGTTAGTGGGACAAAAGTGGAAGTAAGGTTGTAAGTCATCCGCATACATGTGAAAGGTACTGCTTTTAAAGACTTCAGATATGTCATTAATATAAATAGAAAAACATAAAGGACCGAGGACTGATCCTTGTGGTACGCCACAGTTTGCTGATTCCCAGCTAGAGAATCGACCGTCAACGAACGTGACTCTTTGTGATCTATTTGACAGATATGATTCAAACCACGACAGAGCGCTCTGGGAGAAGCCAATTGACTTCAGCTTAGCAAGAAACAACTCATGATTAACAGAGTCAAATGCCTTAGAGAAATCAAAGAGACATAAGATAGTAAGCTGCCTCTTATCGGTGGCCGCGCGAATATCACCTGTAACCTTCAGAAGAGCAGTAGTAGTACAATGGCCCTTCTTGAAGCCAGATTGGTAGGGATTTAGAATGTTGTATTTAGACAAATATTCATGTATCTGCTCATGAACAATTTTTTCTAGTGCCTTACTAAGTGCACAGAGGATGTTGATACTCCTAAATCACTACAGACTGTTGGTGTTTTCTTTTTGGGCACATGACGTACATTGGCACGCTTCCACTCTGAGGGATAAACTCCATTCTGTAGAGAGAAGTTAAATAAGTGCACAAGGGCAGGAAGAAATATGTCAATGCAGGTAGAAATCATGGATACTGGAATATTATCTGGACCTTTAGCTTTAGTTCGTATTGATCTGACTTTTTCTACCTGTGAAGGGTGTACGTAAATGAAATAGAATTTATCTCTGTTACTTGGAGTGACATGTATATAATGTTTGGCAGTCTCTGATACTTTCGGAGAGTTGGAGTTAGAGACTGATGTCATGTAATATTTACTTAATTCAGATGGAGTAACAGGCATCTAGCTATCTAGAGAGTGACTGACTCCAATACCAAGAGATTTTGCAGCACGCCAAGAAGCTGAGGTGCTCTTACAATTACGGAAGATGTACGTATGCTTCACTTTAGTGTTCCTAATTACTTGTTTTGTCTCGTTACGTAAGATCCTGAATTGCTCGTAATCATCTGGAAGTTTAGTTTTAATAAATTTCTTCCTACCTCTGTCCCGTTTACTTATCAGTTCCTTAATACGCTTATTGAACCATGGTGATGACCGGTGTTTTACGAGAATTCTATTTTGGGGCGCATGCTTATCATAGAGTGAAAGTACAAAGCTGTTGAAGAGAGATACTTTATGATCTACGTCATTAGACTGAAAAAACATATTCCAGAGTAGTAATTCAGCGTCAGCACGAAAATTGTTCACGTCAAATTTACTGAAGTCTCGAACAAGAATAGTTTTAGGAATTTGTTTTGGCGTGGATAAAGTGAATACAGCATACAGCAAGTCATGACCAGAAAAACCGGCAGCTGGTTCCTGTCCGTATTCTACTACCAACTCATTGCAGTTCGATGAGATTATGTCGAGAGTGCTATCGGAAGTGGCAGTATGAAAGGTTGGATTGAATGGAAGGCAGTCAAGGTCAAGCGTTGAGCACATTACGTATATTTTCGCTTTCAAACGTCCCAGTTCCGAAACGAGCATTAACATCGCCCACAACGAATATATATTTATAATTCATAACATGAGAATACATATCATTCAGGAATGTATCCGTGAACCCTACTTTTGGTGGACGATATATACAAGCGAAGAGAATTTTAGTATCTGAAAGGGCTGTATCAAGGATTATGTACTCAGGTTTCTTACTGTACTCTCCAGGAGATTTACTAAGTACACTACATTTTATGCTATTCTTCAAATAAACTGCAACACCACCAGCGGCTCTGTTTAATCCGTCGTTACGGAAAATATTATACCCATCGAGACAGATGGCAGAATCTGGTACTGAAGGTTTGAGAAATGTTTCACTGACTGCGATAATATCAAACGAACTCTTGCCAAAAATGTGCCGGAACTCAGATATATGGGAGGAGTCGACAAGAGACTGAGAATTGATATGAATGACCTTAAGATTTCTTGTGTTTCTCACACTAACATCGTATAGTATATCAGATAAGACACACTCATTACTTGTCATGTGTACAATATGGTACAAAGGGTTCAATAGTTCAATAGCAGATCGTTCAAAGACGTACGATGATTTTAGTAACCTATACAAATATAAAATAATTTAAGGATTTAGAAATTATGTGATAAAGTGAAAAAAATAAATGAGTAGAAAATTGGTATAAAATGAATCGCGTTAGCAGATATTTCTAGGCATTAAAAAATTATAACTAATATACTACGCTAAATAGAATGGTTGCGAAAGGGAGACTTTTGTATTGTTAGCCTCGCCAGAATTATCTCTACTTCTCGTCCTAAGTATTTCCAGTAATAGAGTGATACACAGGAATACGAATTATCTCACCGCATCATTTCACTGAAGCTGGGTAGCGTTTCTTCAGTTCCTCAAGGTCACGTTCCGTCTTCACTCGATGTTTCACATCACCAGCGCGCACCATTATAACACCATCCATAGTCCACACTGAATTTAGTCCGAAATGGCTCACAGCACGTTTGAGAATATCAGTACGGGTCTTAGTTAGGTCCTCCCGCTGTTCTTTAACAGCCTCTTTGATTTGAAGACTGCATTTCGGTAGGCGTATGAAACAAATTTCACAATGACGGGCCTGGTTTTGTTGTAACTTCTGGTACCAACTCTGTGTGAACGGTCGATCATCGCTGGATCAAGTGGAAGATTGATCCGAGTGGCAATCTCCTGAATGCGCTTGTCCGTGTCTTCCCCTGCAGTTTCAGTTACTCCAAATATACGTAAACTGTTCCGACGTTGATACCTTTCCAACTCATCTGTCCTATCGTCTAACTGCCGTTGAAGTTCAGTTATTGCCTCGTCTCGTCTGCTGAGTTCACATTTTAATTCTCTTATTACATCAGTATTAAAATCAATACTTTCCTTAAGTTTTTGTATGACCTTATCGGCTACTCTGTCTACAAGTTCGTCGAGGAGTGAACTGTTCTTAATGAGGTTATCCAACGTTAGCGACACCGTAGTGTCTATAACCTCCTTGCTTACACTGGTTCGCAAAGTGTCCGATGGAGTGCACTGATCATCACAGGCCAAGATGTTGGCAGCGCTGTTCTGTGAATTTACAGAACGGTTGGTGTTCTTCACTTGTTCCCGCGTAGTTTCAGCAGTTGCCACATGAGAGCGTGGGCTGTCACTGTTTATTTCCTTGCCGTTAGAGAGTGGGGTGGCACTCCTGCTCGCGGGCTGAGCGATGCGGGCTTTAGCCTTCACTTGTTTACGTCAGTTACCCATAGTAATTCGATAAACTTTTGCAAATTACTTACGAATCACGATACCTACTTCCAATTAAAGTACCACTGCACATGCACAGGTTAAAACACCACTGAATGCACACTTGAAATACACTTAACACCGTCTTATGACACCTTCGCAATGATAAATACTGGAGAGGCTCTCACTCGCGTCTATACCACCATGCGCTTGTTGAGAGAGAGGGAGAGAGAGAGAGAGGGAGAGAGAGAGAGAGAGAGAGAGAGAGAGAGAGAGAGAGAGAGAGAGAGAGAGTTGTACTCTGTTCTAAAACTCATTTCTTTTCTTTACAGGTAAGTTGGAGTTTCCTGATATATTGGTGAAAGCCAGCACATACGAAGGGTGAGTTTGTGATTAACATTATTCAGGTATGTTTCTCTGGACCCATCGTGCTGTTTAGACCTCAGTAGGTCTGGTCCTAATGGAGAAAGATGATCAAAACTTCAATCAGGTTGAGAATGAGATTAATCTTTTGAACACTAGCTGCCGCATCCATCATTGATGGGTTAGGTTTTCTTCGTCCAGCGACCTCGTGTCACGTGTGTTACTTTATTCTGGTTCATACGTTAAGTATATCCTGAGGCGACCTGTTGTATCACTGATATATTCAGTGCTTTATGTTTTTTGCAGTTTATTTCAAAGAAAGGATAGGTGGCACCGTCGTGTAAATGTCAAAACTTGGTATAGTTCTGACGAACCATATATCGTCGTTGCTCGGGCAAAAGGTCATATCTCCTAATGGTCTTCCTATCCATTATTTTTCTTAAGACTGGTCACGCTTCCCGGCCACATATTGATATTTTAGTCCATCAGAACAATTTTCGTTGTGTTCATTTTCCTATAGTGACGTGTAAATGAAAATGAACCTTACTGTATCGCACTCTAGTAAGGTATGTTTGCAAGACTTATCTACGCACTCTTACAGTATAATGTACTTAAGTTTCATAAGTGATGTTAGCTTCATGTAGCCTCCACTGAATCATGGAGATAAATGTAAGTTTGGAGAAGTCTCAGATTTTGGCAAGTAATACCTGCAGAAATTTCAGAACCGTACCCCTGAAAAATTCATATGTTTCATGGTTGTTACTGCCTGAATCAGAATCAGTTTATAATTGTAAAAGTGAATATCCTAACACACTTCATCCCTAACACTAAAGATCATGTACAAGGTTCTTCCCTTTTTCGGAGGAAGAGTAACAGTCGAATTATTACCGTCAATGTTCAGGGTAATGACACACGAATTGACAACCGTAACGTGTTTCCTGATAGTACCTTTTTACTGACTCTCCAAAAGACTTTGCAAAAGATATGGAGAAATTGTTGAATGGTATTGATAGAGTCTTGCGGAAGCCATACAAGATGAATGTAATGGAGTGCAGTCGAAGTAAGGTGATGCTGGAAATACTACATTAGGAAATGAAGTCTTAAATGAAGTGGATGAGTGTTGTTACTTGGGTAGTAAAATAACTAGAGAGAGAGAGAGAGAGAGAGAGAGAGAGAGAGAGAGAAATGCATTTATCTCTGCTTCTCCCATTTCGAGGGTGCCAAAAAGACAAAGATTACATGAAAAATGATTAACAACTACGTGGACAATATGTCTACCTATTACTTAATAATAATACCGAGTTCGATATCTGCAGTCGCTTAAGTGCGGCGAGTATCCAGTATTCGGGAGATAGTAGGTTCGAACCCCACTATCGGCAGCCCTGAAAGTGGTTTTCCGTGGTTTCCCATTTTCAAACCAGGCAAATCCTGGGGCTGTACCTTAATTAAGGCCACGGCCGCTTCCTTCCCACTCCTAGCCCTTCCCTGTCCCATCGTCGCCAATGACCTATCTATGTCGGTGCGACGTAAAGCAACTAACAAAAAAAAATCGTACCAATCAATCAATCAATCAATCAATCATTTTGAAACCCCTGAGGAACTTCTTATGGACAAAGATGTAGCTAAGAGTATAAATTATGCCTTACTATTTTTAAAGTCCGCCTCTGTGGTGTAGTGGTTAGTGTGATTAGCTGCCACCCCCGGAGGTCCGGGTTCGATTCCCGGCTCTGCCACAAAATTTGAAAAGTGGTACGAGGGCTGGAACTGTGTCCACTCAGCCTCGAGAGGTCAACTGAGTAGAGATGGGTTCAATTCTCACCTCAGCCTTCCTGGAAGTGGTTTTCCGTGGTTTTCCACTTCTGCAGGAAAATGCCGGGATGGTACCTAACTTAAGACCACGGCCGCTTCCTTCCCACTTCCTTGTCTATCCCTTCCAATCTTCCCATCCTTCTACAAGGCCCCTGTTCAGCATAGCAGGTGAGGCCGCCTGGGTGAGGTACTGGTCAACTTCCCCAGTTGTATCCCCCGATCCAGAGTCTGAAGCTCCAGGACACTGCCCTTGAGGCAGTAGAGGTGGGATGCCTCGCTGAGTTCGAGGGAAAACCGACCCTGGAGTGTAAACAGATTACGACGACGACTATTTTTAAGAATCCTTTCAGGGATGCTAACCCAATGTCTTTAATAAATTGTTTATCCAAATTAAATATTACAAATATTATGAAATGTGTGAGTAATAGTGGCTCTTGCTCCTATCATCGCCAATGGCCGTAGCCGTGTTGAAACACCGGATCCCGTGAGATCTCCGAAGTTAAGCAACATTGGGCGTGGTCAGGAGTTGGATGGGTTGCCACGCGCTGTTGGTTGGGGGGTAAGGGATTGGAGGAGTGTAAAGGAACTGGCCACCCTACCGCACGTAAACTTCGGCTCAGGAACACATTTGCGGAGGTTAGGACCTGCCTTCGGGCAGAATAACCCTTACCTGCCTCCTATCATCAATCATAATACTTCTATGGAGTCCAGATGATATTTCTCAGTGTAATATGGAATTGTAGGTAGAAGTAAGGACGACATAAAATCCAGACTAGCACAAGCAATTAGGTGCTTTCTTAAGAAAACAAATTTTTTACCTCGAGCATTGATATAGGAATTAGAAAGATGGTTTTGAATACTTTTGTCTGGAGCGTGGCCTAGTATGGAAGTGAAACATGGACGATAACTAAGAAAGGAGTACAGAAGCTTTTAAAATGTGATGTTACAGAAGAATGCTGAGGGAGAGATTGGTATATAGGATATAGACTGACTAGATATGAATATAGTGCAGTATGTGTATAGGTGGAAGTACGTGTATGAATGTGACAGCCAGCGACTTGCCACGTATCTGTTGTAACCAAGTTGATAATGTATAAGACCATATTGTAGTATTGTGGATTGTATGAATGAATACCTGTGTGAATGAGGGGTGGTGACAGTGGGATTATGGGGCTGTGGGATACCTAAGTGTGATATTTCAATGATTTTAATGCCTATAATATCTAAATACCTTTTATTTACAAAAGGCCCTTTCGAGAATTTCTTGCCCGCCCCGTATCTTCTTCGCTATTCTAGAGCTTTGGTAAGACACATTGCTAATCTCACGATTCCATCGAGAGACATAAATCACCGGAGAACCCAATTACAGCTACAGAGTTGTCTGGGGCAGTTGCTGGCCGTCCATCAGTTGCGTCACGACCCCGACAGCCAGCCCGTGTGAGAGCTACGTACAGCTGCACTACGTGAACGGTAGCCAGATCTTAACATGTTCAATGTTAAACCATTCTATTGATCTCCTGGAGGATGGGAGACTGCATAATGTACCAGCTCACGGAAGGGATATTTCATTGTGCTCAGAATGCTTGTGTGAGATTTATCTGTGGGCTCCGTTACGCTGATCATGTCGCACCGTCGTACACATGGCTCGGGTGGCTTCGCTTGCAGGAGCGCCGCATACACTCTTTGCTTTTTGCGTAATATTCTTAGAACTTTTCAACCAGCCTATCTCCGTGATCGCATCGAAATCCTCACTACAGACTGACTTGACTGTAAAGTCTTAATGTCTTCCTGTACACTAATGATTCTGTTGCTTGTTTTTTAAAGGGACATCTACGTCATCGGCCCCAAACGATAAAAAATAACCGATCCTGCAACACTTTAAGTTCATCCCTTCACATACACAGCAATATAATCCGCACCAATTTTACCTTATCTCCGCTGTCTGAGCCAGTCTACCCTGGAAAGTCCGATGTTATTATATTCACTTAATCTTCATCTCCAACCGCTTCTGCTTGGATTCGATATCAAAGCATCGAGCACAGGAGGGAATCAACTAACCTCGGTTATCAGAAGATCTCTGAGAAGACAGAAGAGACCTAATTGTTATATTAATTATGTTTTAGGTATTTCAACTTCGCAGGAAATGACCTCACAAATATCACTATGCTTCTGAAATTTTATAATATAGGACATGTAAATATAATTGACTTGAAGTCTTTTTTCTTGCTAGTGGCTTTACGTCGCACCGACAGAGATAGGTCTTACGGCGACGATGGGATAGGAAAGGCCTATGAGTTAGAAGGAAGCGGCCGTGGCCTTACGTAAGGTACAGCCCCAGCATTTGCCGGATGTGAAAATGGGAAACCACGGAAAACCATCTTCAGGGCTGCCGACAGTGGGATACGAACCCACTATCTACCGGAAGCAAGATCAAAACCGCGCACCCCTAACCGCACGGCCAACTCGCCCGGTATATGAAGTCTTGAGAGAAAAATGTTAGCGTTCTACTGTGTATAAATTATGATATTGCTTGTTGTTTGAAAGGGACTAACATTTAGGTCATCGGCTGCAAAATGTCCACTAAGCCATTTACGTCGAGTTCAGAGACTTACACGCCATCTCTCCTGTAAACGCTTATTTCTCCTTTGGAATATAAGAGGACAAATTGGGGCAAATATTCCTTTATAGGAAGGGGAGTTAGGGATTGGAATAACTTACCAAGGGAGATGTTCAATGAATTTCCAATGTCATTGAAATCATTTAAGAAAAGGCTAGGAAAACAATAGATGGGGAATCCGCCACCTGGGCGACTGCCCTAAATGCAGATCAGTAGTGATTGATTGATTCTTCTTTTTCTACTACCACTTTTGCCACCCCTGTAGGGTCGTGGGTGCAAACTGTGTTGCAGATGTGATTTGGCCTTGTTTTATGTCAAGATGACCTTCCTGACGAAAACTATGGGGAGGGATGTAATCACTATTGCGTGTTTCTGTGGTGGTTGGTAGTTCACTGTGGC
The DNA here is from genome assembly GCF_040414725.1 of Anabrus simplex. Classification (NCBI taxonomy): domain Eukaryota; kingdom Metazoa; phylum Arthropoda; class Insecta; order Orthoptera; family Tettigoniidae; genus Anabrus; species Anabrus simplex. The sequence continues at coordinate 35,746,985 of NC_090267.1, forward strand.
GTGTTATCCGAATATGAAGAGGAACGTGTTGGTACAAACACAAGAAACCAGTCCCCAAGCCAGAAGAATTAACCAGATAGGCTAAAATCACCGAACCGCCCTGGAATCGAACTCGAGACCCTCTGAATTGAAGGAACCCCCTCCCCGTGCTGACCATTCAGCCAAGGAGGCGGGTTTTACATGCTTACTATAATACCCAATTAACTTTCCATTATATGATCTGAACATAAATAGATTCTTTATTCCTTAAAATTGTGTATGATATGTTTTTTGTCAAATTCTGTATATGGACGTTATGACCACGTGTTCCTTATTAACCTATACGATGCAGTGGATATGTGTATAAAGAAATAAATACATTTTCAGTATGTCACATCCAGAGAGAAGCCTATTTGAATAAGACGGCAGCGTGCTGGCATCCTATCACTGGGTTCCGTGGTTCAAATCCCGGTCACTCCATGCGAGGTTTGTGCTGAACAAAGCGGAGGCGGGACAGGTTTTTCTCCGGGTACCCCGGTTTACACTGTCATCTTTCATTCCACAAATACTCTCCAATAACATTTCACCCCCACTATCGGCAGCCCTGAAAATGTTTTCCGTGGTTTTCCATTTTCACACCAAGCAAATGCTGGGGCTGTACCTTAATTAAGGCCACGGCCGATTCCTTCCCACTCCTAGCCCTATCCTGTCCCATCGTCGCCATAAGACCTATCTGAGCCGGTGCGACGTAAAGCAACTAGCAAAAAAATAACATTTCACCTGTCAGTCATGCCATTAATCATTACCAGGCTGAGTGGCTCAAACGGTTGAGGTGCTGGCCTTCTGAACCCAACTTCTTAAGTTCGATCCTTGCTCACTCCGGTGGTAAATAAAGGTGCTCAAATACGTCAGCTTCGTGTCAGTAGTTTTACTGGCACGTAAAAGAACTCCTGCGGGACGAAGTTCCGGCAACTTGGCGTCTCTGAAGACCGTAAAAGTAGTTAGTGGGACGTAAAGCAAATAACATCATCATCATCATCATCATCATCATTATTATTATTATTATTATTATTATTATTATTATTATTATTATTATTATTATTATTATTATTATTATTATTATTATTATTATATAATTCGCTGGGGCCATCAAGGACCACGTTAAGTCTTGTTGCATTTGACACTAAACTTGGCCTTCTTTAGAGCCCAAATTTCCCTCATTCTTTGTGAGTGGGCCTGCTTACGCTCCTCTGTCCAAGGGGCACCGTGCCTTCTCTTCGGTTGCTCGTCTCGGTTTAGCCCGTTTGTCAATATTTTCTTGCGGAAGAGATCTCTGTTATTATTATTATTATTATTATTATTATTATTATTATTATTATTATTATTATTATTATTATTTGCGATTTGACAACTTGGGAGCACGCTGCAATTTCAGTTTTTCTTTGAAGTTTCCTGTTTCTCCAGTTCGCCTTCTTATGGCCGCTATGCTGTTTCTTCTGTTCATCCGTCCAGGCTCTTTCCGTCTTTGCAGTTCTTTCGACTTGAAACTCTTCCGAATTTTGAATCATGGTCCGAAATGTTTACCTGTCTGATTTCTGAACTTCCTGAATGTTGTACTTCTCTAGATCTTTACAAACTTCCTTAATCCATGCCGTCGTTTTCTTCTTGTTCCACACGCAGTAGGATAACGTTTTGGTTAGTCTGAATTTGTCCATTATGTACAAAATACCCGAGAAATGATAACCTCCTCCTTTTTCATGGTCTCTTAAATTTTGATCGCATTTCTGTAGACTCATTGTTGTTCCGAAGTTTCCAACTGGTTTCAGTTTGGATTGGGCCCAAGATTTTCCGTAGTGTTCTTATTTCTACGATCTCCGGCTTCTCAAACTTGTAATTCATCGAGAGGGATTCGCTGGCATGCAGGCATTCCGTTTTTACCATTTATTATTATTATTATTATTATTATTATTATTATTATTATTATTATTATTATTATTAAACCATTGGCCTATAAGCCTATAGGTTTCGGCAGCCGGCACAATTCCTATTGTGGCTACTCTGACCACTACTCTTATACTTTCATCTCTTCCACACAATATAAATAACATTTGTTTGAGCGCCATTTGCTTTTTTAAGAAAAACAACAAAATTCGGTAGAGCATACCTCTTATATCAATTATCTCAAGGCGTGAGGTGATAAACTCACATATCTGGCAATATACAGGGATATGGATCAGGACAATATTAAATTACTGTTGCATTTCCACAATTGAGGATTGTACATGGAACTGGAATCACTTATTATAATTAAAAATAAAACTGAGTTTATGACTAAATTTACGTCACAATGAACAATCATTTACGTCTTTTAATTTAACAAAAGAAATATGACGTGAGATTTGCGGTACAAAGAAAAGGAAAATTTAATCTAAACAAAAAAAACTATTGGCATGAACTTGAAGTGAGATGTGATATCGCCGCTGATTACTCTCTTCTTCATGTTATGAATGCATAACATGTCTGATGCTTTAATTACCTGTTGTCTGCATACACCGCTGTTGAACTTTAAAATTCTTGGGAAAACCTGTGAGCTGAAGTCGGGAGCCGTCTGTTGTAATCTTCTTATATAACAAGGAGTTGGCCTACATACCATGTACGCGTGTAGGGAGCTCCAATGTAATTACGTCCATTCAATATATTATCAGAAATTGGAACATATTATTGAAACATCGTGTGAAGTCCATCCTCACTAGAAGATGATGTTTCTTTATCAGCATAGTACCCGTCTCTGCTCGGATACAAGCACCACTTGTAGACTTCCTCGATGATTACCTCTTCAAACACAACTCTTAGCTCTGACCATCACACTAAGACCACTTCTTCCATTTGATACATCTGACTGTTACATATGATCTGCACGATATCAACTGCTTATGAACTGAGTAGATATGATCTGAATACCTCTCACTACCGTTGCCTCGACTTATATCACCTCGCGATGACGACTCATCTCCCCACTCACTGTTCATCCCTTCCACTTCCACATACAGTAGCTGGCGAATACTGACACTTGGTCGCAATCACGTGTCCACGCACTGATGTCATCAGTCATGTGTCGTCTAAGCGTACCCAAGCGGTCCGAGAATGACTATACCGAATGCGTCACCGGGAAATCTCCTTGTACACAACATTCCCAGTTAAACATAGCCTCGATTGCAAAATACTATGCCAGCTCATCTAGCCAAAGTTACAAGCCACAGCATGACAATATGAAACCAACAAATCTCACTTACTACAATACAGAATAATTACAAACATATTCACTTAACCTATGATGAAATACTATAATATCCGTGATACCTAATTATTACAGTCTAAATTATGAGAAACAGAATATATAAAATCTAATGAATCGGGTTAATAATAATAATAATAATAATAATAATAATAATAATAATAATAAATACAGAATGGAGTCTGTAACCCTATTGTACGGTTACAGAACGCCTCCCTCATGAAATAATCGATTAAATGAATCGATTGATTCATGAATTATATACATAATCACCTGAAATCGAGTACACCATAGATATACATGTATAAAAATGCCCTTTACAAAATTGGGTACATAGTATCATCCATCTGGATGTTCGTTGTTACACATATAAAACATTGATCAATTATCATTTTCACTTTGATTATACAGTATTATTTACATACAGAGATTACATTTCTTTCTCACTTCTGTCGTTTCAAACGTTCATTTAGTGTTCAAAAGTAGTTCTCGAAGACATTTCATTATATACACTTTCTCCAAGCACTGGAGGTTCTTGCACTGCCGTGCTTCACTTATTATCACAACACACGATAATTTCACTGAAGTCCTGTTCGCAATGCCAGCTTCATAAAACATGGTGAATTAACATAATAATGAGAATTAATCAACAAACTCACATGATATATTTCTTACGATTTCTTATATTGTATGTGCCTACGATATTTCCTTCCTTGTCTTCTAATGAATAAGCACATTTCCCAATCCGTTTCACTACGGTGAAGTATCCCTGATATAACAAGAAAAACTTAGAAAATTGACCAGCTTCTGCTGATGACGGGAGTGGCACTCTGAGTAAAACCTTGTCACCAAGTTCAAATTCATCCAATATAGTCTTACAAAAATTATCATGTACAATATTACCGTGTTACCCTTCTTAGGTATAATAACAAGTGGATTTAAATTAGGACTACATGATGGTTCAATTATATTATAATCTAGCATAATGTCAATCTGCTCTTCAACAGCGCTAGCGTATTTTAACGGAATGGGATATTTCGGTCCTACAAAAGTTGAGTTATCAATAACATTAAATTTGTGTTCGTAAAGATGTGTTCTACCAGGCCGATCGCTAAAAACATCACTATGTGATATCAATAATTCACACAATTCGTCCTTCTGACTTTCCGCTAAATTACATTTTTCCACTGTCTCATACAATTCATCACTAGAATCTCTCTGTATAGACACATGGCAGACATCAATATTTTTCCTCATATTAGGAATTTCACAACATCCTTCCGTACTAGAACACACTTTATTCGCACTAATTTCTGACAAAACATCATATGGTAAACTGACTTCCCTGCTACTCTTTCCCCAAATAAGATTGACATTACACAGATCAAAATTTAATTTAGCCTTGTGACACGTTAACCAGTCGGTACCTAAAATGACGGCATAAACTAAATTAGGCACAACTAAGCATGGTTGGAAAATACATTCTCCACTTATGTTAATGGGGACAGCTATTTGTTTATTCACTCTTTGAGACTTGTTTCCAACCGCTGTTACGATGAACGTATTCCTCACTGGAATTTCCGCTACCTCATACTTCTCTCTCAAAACTTCCTCATACGGCTTGGAATTTACACATGACTTCTCACTACCAGAGTCCAACAAAATCTTAACTTTTCTGCCCCATATCAGCAGTTCAATCGTCGGTGTAACAGTAACACTACTTAAATTATCCTCATTACATAATATAAGATCACTTAACAAATCTTGCCTTATATCTAAATTTAAATTACACTTATAAAATTTATTGTCTACGATTAAGTCGTCACTTAAAATATTTGAATTATTGCTACTTAGGTCACAATCATGTTCACTTACAACTATACGCTGGTCGACATTGTCATACTTATCTACCTTATACGTGAACTCACCATTTACGGACTGTCTCAGTGACCTGTTTATACAGTCCGTTGCGCGTTTAAAGTACTTGGTTCGGTTACGACTTGTTGGTTACACACCTCAGTCGGCCTCCCCTGTTGCCTATTTCCTCTAGCGTCATTATTATTATTATTATGGCCTGTATTCTCCCGCCTCCCAGCTTCTGGTTGATTACCATAATCACGCCTCCCAGTCCTAAAATTTTCCGAACTATATTGATAATTTCTCTCCCTGTGGAAATTATTATTAGGTCTCTCCTGATATTCTCTTCTGTAGTTACGATTATTCATAGGCCTGTCCTGATTATTAGATTGGTTACCCCTTCCTTCTACATTCCTATTTAGTGTCCTACTATTATTCAAGCTACTACCTAAAGCATCAAAACTTTCCAACAAAATTTCCATTTCCTTAATAGTCTCCACTCTTTGCATACAAACAGCTTCTCTTATTCTATCGGGATAGTGCTTAGCCATAAGTCTAACGATATCAGCCTCAGGTCCAATACATTCTAAATTTCTCCACACCAAAACATGAGCCAAAAAGTATTCAGTCATTCTAACACCCTCGTTAGAATTATACCTGCCAAACATTACTCTCTCTCTCTCTCTACTCTGAACACCTTCACTCCAAAATTTAGCCATGAATTTCTCCTTAAATTCAGTTAGACTAGACATCGAGCTTTTATATACTTGAAACCAAGACTTAGTCTCGCCTACGAAAACATTAGATAAGATCTCCAATACAGTTTCCCAGCTAATAATATTGTCTCTTAATTGAACAGCAAATTTCTTCTCTACTACTCTCATAAATTCCATCGGGTTGAATTCTTTCCCAGAAAACTTAGGTAAATCATGATCTCTAGTGATTAAACCATTCTCACGTACATTCTTACTATCACGCACTTCTTGCTGGAGTACTCTCTGGCAACTCAGAAATTTTTCTTCCACTGTTTCCTCAGTCTTTTCTTGAATTTTTCTTAATTCCTCCAACTTTTTTTCCGATTCTCTCACCTTCTGTGATAATGATTTCTGCTCACTCCCTAGATCACCTACTTCTCCAAGTTTTCTTTCCACAAGTTCTACCCTACTAATACATTTCCTAGTTTCTTGCCCCACTGTATTGGTTATCTTTTCAAACCTTTCTTCTACTAACTCATTGATTTCTCCTTTATTAGACTCGATCTTGGCGCCTAATTCATCAATCTGTTTGATGCATGTCTCACTAATTTGTTCTATTTCCGCATGGAGATTGCTCCGACCCAATTCCATCTCAGCTCTGATGTCACTACACTCCCTATTTACCTTACTTTCTAAATTATTAATTTGCTTACTTATTTCTAACACCTTATGATCTATCTTATTGCTAACATCATCAATCTTCTTATTAATACTATTTATGGCATTACTCTGAGCTTCAATTTTTTCACTAATAATATTATTCTGAGATTCAATTTTCTCACTCATAATATTATTCTGAGATTCAATTTTCTCACTCATAATATTATTCTGAGATTCAATTTTCTCACTAATGACCGTTTCAATTTTCTCACTCATAGCATTATTCTGCTCAGTCATTTTGGACATCAGCAAATTAAATAAACCCAGGTCAATCACCCCTTTACTTTGATCTTGCGTGACAGCATTTTCCTCAGTTTCTACTATTTTCTGACTTTCAGCAGGTCCCACCTTAGTCACCAACTTCCTATTTATGTTACCACCTTGGATTTCCTTGGACACAATAACCTCAGCCTCATCACCTGACTGCATATTGCTATCCTTGTCCATCTTCGGTTTCCTACTAATTTTTCGCGATCTCAAAGCTATTTCCCCTTGCAATTCCTCTGACATTACCCCTTAAATACAAACTTCAACAAAATGACCTTTCTAACATTACTCGGTGAATTTAACATGTGCGTACTCATTAAAAGAACTGATCCATGTATATTGCCATTCAGAAACACTTTTTCTGAACCTTTCGAGTCCCACGTTGCTGGCGACACGTTGTGGCTACTCTGACCACTACTCTTATACTTTCATCTCTTCCACACAATATAAATAACATTTGTTTGAGCGCCATTTGCTTTTTTAAGAAAAACAACAAAATTCGGTAGAGCATACCTCTTATATCAATTATCTCAAGGCGTGAGGTGATAAACTCACATATCTGGCAATATACAGGGATATGGATCAGGACAATATTAAATTACTGTTGCATTTCCACAATTGAGGATTGTACATGGAACTGGAATCACTTATTATAATTAAAAATAAAACTGAGTTTATGACTAAATTTACGTCACAATGAACAATCATTTACGTCTTTTAATTTAACAAAAGAAATATGACGTGAGATTTGCGGTACAAAGAAAAGGAAAATTTAATCTAAACAAAAAAAACTATTGGCATGAACTTGAAGTGAGATGTGATATCGCCGCTGATTACTCTCTTCTTCATGTTATGAATGCATAACATGTCTGATGCTTTAATTACCTGTTGTCTGCATACACCGCTGTTGAACTTTAAAATTCTTGGGAAAACCTGTGAGCTGAAGTCGGGAGCCGTCTGTTGTAATCTTCTTATATAACAAGGAGTTGGCCTACATACCATGTACGCGTGTAGGGAGCTCCAATGTAATTACGTCCATTCAATATATTATCAGAAATTGGAACATATTATTGAAACATCGTGTGAAGTCCATCCTCACTAGAAGATGATGTTTCTTTATCAGCATAGTACCCGTCTCTGCTCGGATACAAGCACCACTTGTAGACTTCCTCGATGATTACCTCTTCAAACACAACTCTTAGCTCTGACCATCACACTAAGACCACTTCTTCCATTTGATACATCTGACTGTTACATATGATCTGCACGATATCAACTGCTTATGAACTGAGTAGATATGATCTGAATACCTCTCACTACCGTTGCCTCGACTTATATCACCTCGCGATGACGACTCATCTCCCCACTCACTGTTCATCCCTTCCACTTCCACATACAGTAGCTGGCGAATACTGACACTTGGTCGCAATCACGTGTCCACGCACTGATGTCATCAGTCATGTGTCGTCTAAGCGTACCCAAGCGGTCCGAGAATGACTATACCGAATGCGTCACCGGGAAATCTCCTTGTACACAACATTCCCAGTTAAACATAGCCTCGATTGCAAAATACTATGCCAGCTCATCTAGCCAAAGTTACAAGCCACAGCATGACAATATGAAACCAACAAATCTCACTTACTACAATACAGAATAATTACAAACATATTCACTTAACCTATGATGAAATACTATAATATCCGTGATACCTAATTATTACAGTCTAAATTATGAGAAACAGAATATATAAAATCTAATGAATCGGGTTAATAATAATAATAATAATAATAATAATAATAATAATAATAAATACAGAATGGAGTCTGTAACCCTATTGTACGGTTACACTATCCTCGCCCCTAGATGGGAGCTTAATTAATTCCACTCCTAACCCTGACGAATGACTGGAAACCTGCTGAGGATTTTCGTTTCAAATCGGTAGACAGAAGGATTTCTATTAGTAAAACACATGAACCTTACTTTTATCAGTAACTGACCATGTTTGGTCTTTAAGTTTCTTGAAATACAATATCACTGTGTAAGTGCTGTAACATGGTCAACAAATCTGATGGAACAGACTTCTGCGATAGCTCTTGTAAAGAGTCTCGCTATTCAGTAAATACCGAGATCCTAAATATAACCTTAGATTTAGGTTAGAGTTTATTTTCGGCTAAAAATCGTGTGTTTTGATGTCTTTCTCCAACCACATGTGAAAATATAATGAAACCAGAGTTGTTCTTCAGTATTCCCCTCGGGCTTCAACTCAAGCACAAAGGACTGTGTGTAGCTGTTCAACCTGGTAAACAAAGCATTCAAACACAATGTTTTAAATAAACAGTGTGGAACAATAATCAAATTTTGGTAGAATGTGTCCATACAAAGTAACGGTTAGAAACGCTTCAATAGTTTCTGATCGTTGTCTGTTACTTGAATCATCAAATAGCGAGCTGTTTTCTAAAGAGCCTTCCCTCTGGCCATACCGCCAGAACGTCAACAGTCTGCAAAGTGGCCGAGTAAAGCGTTCTTGGAACCAATCCTTCAACAGTCTGGAGTCTGATATGATGCTTTAGGTCGCCTCTCATGATGTGATTTGTGCTTTATGTAAGGTGACACACATCACCAATCCGTATTTTTGGCTCATATCCGTGTCTGCTTCTTACATTCTATAGCCAACATTTATAAACATATCCCCCAAATAATTTTGGCTAAAGAGTGATTTTTTATAAGAAATATTATGAAAGCGGATAACGTCTGTGGTATAGGGATAGGGTGCTTGCTTCTTCGGGATTTTAATTCTACACAGAGTGTTGGCACTGGATTTAGCCTCGTGAGACCGCCTGACAGCTTTGTTGACAGTTTGCTTAACATCGCACCGACATCGATAGGTCTTATGGCGACGACGTGAGAGGAAAAGGCTGGAAGTGGGAAGAAAGGTGTTATGGCCTTAATTAAGGCACAGCCCCAGCATTTGCCTGGTGTGAAAGTAACAAACTACGGAAAACCATCTTCAGGGCTGCCGCCAATGGGGTTCGAATCCAATTTATCCCAAATGCAAGCTCACAGCTTTTCATCCCTAACCGCACGGCCAATTCGCTCGGAAGACCGACTGAGCTATCTGCTATGAGAGGTGGCGGATCCGGTCAGAAAGCTAATCAGTATGGTTGAGGATGTTGTCACACTGACGGAAGGATTCAGGCCATGTGATTGGGCAGTAGGCCTAGTTGTTGTGCTGGGAAATGAAGATCCTTAAGCGCTGCTGTCCCTCAGGTTTATTTTGTTTATCGTTTGTATAGTAGGCTTGTAGATACTGGCAGTATTGCTGTAGAGTATATATGCACGAATTTTTGAGAATTTCGGAATGTCTCCTAAGTCCCCACCTTTTACCCTTCGGTCGTTAAAAATAAACCTAACTATCGTCATCTTAGACTGCTTCTCGTATTACATTCCTTCATCGAGTCCATGATTTTCCTATGTAACCTTGGTTTGAACCTCCCTCGTACGTATCGAGAAATGATTGCGAGCATAAAATTAGGGGCAGAAACCAGCATACGGATGTGGGCACGTTTTCCTTCGTGAAAAGAACTATAAAGGATTGAAATAAATTGCCTGCAGCAGTCTTTGATAGATTCACTTCCGGTACAAAACGCTTAAGAAGATCCTTAGTGCTACTGCTAGTGTAAAGTGAAAAGTAAGAATTTTATATGACGGACACTGAATTAGTGATTTTCTGTTCGATTTAGAATGTTAAACTAGTCTTCGTAATATTTTCTTTCCATGGAACCCTTTTTGTTATAGGTGGTGGTGTTGTTGTTGAGTAATTATGTTTGAACTTTACTGTTTTATCACACTACTGTAAGTAACCATTGCCACCGGGATATTTTCCAAATGCAAATGTTACTAATAATAATAATAATAATAATAATAATAATAATAATAATAATAATAATAATAATAATAATAATAATAATAATAATAATAATATTCTCCTCCATTCGTCTCATATAACCCCAACACCGATGCAAATACACACTCACTGATTCGTCCATCGAGTGTTTCCATCTGTTGGTCCAAAGATGGCATCGGGGCGGTCGCTTCTATCTTATTTACTGCGGCTGATCGCGATTGCATTAGTTTTGCTACACTGTGATTAGATTTAACTTATTGTATTACGAACCCGGGAGAAATTCCTCTCTTAACTACCGGTACTTAAAAATCTGTAACTCGCTAGTTCCTGTTTCGTATTCTCTACCTGACATTCAATCAATCAATCAATCAATCAATCAATCAATCAATCAATCAATCAATCAATCAATCAATCAATCAATCAATCAATCAATCAATCAATCAATCAATCAATCAATCAATCAATCAATCAATCAATCAATCAATCAATCAATCAATCAATCACCTCTGATCTCCATTTAGGACAGTCACCCAAGTGGAAGATTTCGTACCTGTTTTTTTTTTTTACCTATTCGTCTCTTAAGTAATTGCAAAGAATTTGGAAATTTTTTGAACATCTCCCTTGGTAAGATATTCCAAATCCTAACTTTCCTTCCCATAAACCAATATTTGCCCCAATTTCTCCTCTTGAATTCCAACATTATCTTCATATTGTGATCTTTAAAGACACCAGTCAAACTTATTCGTCCACTAATGTCATACCACACCATCTCTCCACTGACAGCTCGGAACATACCTCTTAGTCGAGCAGCTCGTCTCCTTTCTCCGAAGACTTCCCAGCCCGAACTATGCAACATTTTTGTAACGCTACTCTTTTGTCGGAAATCGCCCAGAACAAATCGAGCTGATTTTCTCTGGATTTTGGTAATGTTCTCGAGTGAAGTATTTCTTGCCAGGGTCACATACACCGGAACCATACTCTAGTTGGGATCTTATATTCCCTTTCCTTTACATCCTTGCTATGAGCAGACATCTGTACCCGTTATTTACCCCTTATATTAACACCTAGGCATTTACAGTGAAATACCACCGCACTGAGCCTGGATAGAAACCTGCTAACTTGGTCCCAGAAAGCCAACGCCTGAGCCAGTCAATTCCGGCTTCTCTGAAACTGCAGAAAAAAAATTCATTATAATTTTTTCTCGAGTCTAAACGGCTTATTTCACTCACATTACTACAATTAAATTTGCATACATTCACTAGTAATGTTCTTCAGTGAATGAGATTACGAGCAGGAAAGAACAATATAATGAATATTACTTTTTCAGAGAGCTGCCTACTGATATATGGCTCTAATGGAACAGAGAGAAGATTAAGAAGGGCATATTTTATATGTTCGCTCTCCCTCCCCACATTTCCTGTCTAGAGCCACCACCATTTCCAGAAATAAAAATTTATTCGATCTATGATCTGCATACTTCCATTCCCGTCGCGCATTCTAAAGAGGTAGAGCAATAAAATATGCTAAAGTCTGTCTGCCTACATGAGATTGCTGAATGCAAAGCAGAAAGGACTGTCATGCAGGTTTAATGAGTCACGACTCGAGCGACTGGCACTCTTAAATCCAGGCTGGCATGCATGTCCAAGCCACGTCTGTACTATTTCACTACCCAGGACACTAATCCGCACCAAACTATACTGTCAGTTACAGTGCCATATTGGTGCGAGTCTTAGACTACTTGCAGAAGACAGAGGGCATTTGGAATTCAGGTCTATGGAAAAATATGAATATCACTGTCTTACAAGCATACTTGGAATAAAATTACAGGACTGACAAACTAACACCGGTGTATTAACACCTTGAGTGCCAGGCCTACATTTATGGGATGCCGTCTAGTGCCGTGAACTAATAGCATCGAGAGTCTCCCAAAATAATCACAGGCTAAACCAAGCAAGTGATAGCTGAAATGAGGATATATTTATGATATATTAGGTTAACTTATTATGTATATTAGGTCAAATATTGCGACCCATTATTTGTCATGACGAATTGTACGCGTACATGCGCCCCCATTTGGGGTTGCATTTATACAGTCGATAATGTCCCGACGCTCGGCCATACTTGCCTTTTCCTTTACAGGGCCGCGTTCTAGACGTTGATTACGAGGGACGTGTTGGCTTGTTCATATTGTAGGTACAAAAGTATCATTCTCGATTTTGGGTTAGAAAATGTTTATAAATGATTATCTTCCGATTTTAGGTAAGGACATTTTTGTATACAATTTTGTTATACAAAGTAGTAAAAATCGTTTGGTAAATTAGGATGTAAGAGCATAATATTACAAGAAGAATTTGTAGTTGGTGAATACTGAATATGTATATCATCATATTCGTATAACTTATAATTTGGGTAATGGTCTGTATACATGGTGTCGTGTTTCGTGATGTTAAGATTCGTGTAATTATAATAATATGTCTCACAAAACATCCATATTTTATTAGTCCCGTTAACTATCAACAATATGTTCGAAAGAGGAAAGAAAACATAGAAAAGAATTATGGAGGATCATCTTCGCAGTTCTTCACATTCTCCAGAGGGAAGACCAGCTTTACAGGCCGACAAATCTTCCCGCTGGCCATTTGAAGGATGAGGGTTCGTACCTTTTTGTCTCTACCTGCTCTCCTTTCTGTGATTAACGCATTTTGTCGCAGATATCTAGGTCACAGATCATCCTGAAGAAGCACGATGTCTCCTACTCGGCATTCACTCTTTTGTCCATTTGGTGGTCGAATTTCGTCGTGGTTCCTGAGGTCAAGAAGATACTCATTTCTCTATATCTTCATTTCCATTTCTTAATGCGTGGTTACCGTTCCTCAGTATTTTTAAGGGTACAGTGCATACCTGTTTTCACACTCCTTAACATTGCTTTAAACCCATCTCATAGGTAGTTAACATTTTCCATTGATCATAATCGCTTTTTAAGATTTCTCCCCATGCATCTCTAATTAACCGTATGTTATTGCCAAATACTCCTACTGTCCAGCTCCATGGCTAAATTTTTAACGTGTTGGTCATTGGTCACGTGGGTCCCGGGTTCGATTCCCGGCAGGGTTGGGAATTTTAACTATAATTGGTTAATTGCGCTGGCACGGGGGCCAGGTGAATGTGTCATCGACATCATCATTTCATCCTCATCACGATGTGCAAGTCGCCTAAAGGAGTCATATCGAAAGACCTGCATCTGGCGAATTGAACCTACCCTCAGGCACTCTCGGTACTATAAGCCATACGCCATTCCTTTTTTCATAGTACTACTTTGAAGACATTCCATTCTATCGCATTTATTTTTAACTGCGACAAAGACAGCTTCATGATCACTTATACCATCTATCACTTCAGTTTCTTTATAGAGGTCATCTGGTTTTATCAGCACCATAATAATAATACTTTTCCATCTGGCTTGTTCCATCACTTTCTGATTCAGCTGTCCTAGTTGTGCTAGCAGTGATGATCGTGCGGCATGGGAAATAGTGATTATAACGTTGAAGACGGTTGAAATCGGTTAATAGTGTTGGAACAGGTGGCTTGGAAACCCGGAGTACAGTCGTAGTTCATCTGTGTGGATGAAAGTGCGAGATCACTGTTTGCTGTGTACTGGGTTTAAAATCACTGTAACTATACATTTAATCTACCAGAGTAAATATTTTACTGCTCGATTCATTCATAATGACTTAAAGATAGTGATGAATGAACTAACAAAGTAACTCATACAAAAGGAAACTCAGAGCACTGCACACTTACATAAACAATCCGTGTGCGAGATAGACAATTACTCTGTCACCCTACAAAGCACTCCTGACGTACCAATATGGGGTCGCGCCAGGACAAGAATTGACGAATGGAAGGTGGACTATTAAACAGACGGCCAACAGATGGCAGGAAGTGGATTTAGCACACACTTACTGCACACCCAAATGAGTTCGCACAGTTCTCGGTTTCTAACGAACGTACGTCCAACACTTTTATCGGTTGGTTACGTCACACACATGCCAAAGCAGGTGATCTGTTCTGAATGTTTCTTTAGGAATTTTCTCCAGTCGGCACTTTCAATGGATTTAACCTAATTTTACGGGAGGATGTAGAAAATGAGTTTTAACATAGAAATAAAACATCTCCGGACCTATGTCCGTGTGAAATATTTTCTTCTTCTATGTGTGAGGAATATGTACTGAAAGTTTCATCTACCTTATAATTACACCTTGTGTAAGGCAGGAGGGGGCCAATTTCCGTCCCCGCACTTAATATCCTCCCCTAGTGATTTCTAGTTTCCACGGTTGGTACATAATGTTTAGCCGCGCGCACACGCTTAGCCTCATCCCCTTGTCTTGTGAGAGATGGTTGTGTGCACCACGTTTAGCTTCCATGTACAAGGAGGATTCATCTTTATGTTGAGCTGAGTTATTGCAGCATTCAAATTAATAGCCTGTTATTCCTAGAGTGAGCACTGGTATGTGTATGAAATAGCAGACTGCATTTCAGTCGTGTGGTGCAGTTCCTGGAGTGTAATCGCTCCAGTGCGGTGGTTGGCGTGAGTTACTGTAGCGGCCATGGTAATAAATCAGGGAATATTCATAATTTCGTCCCCCTTCATTTAATTTTTAATTTATGAAGTTTATTGTTATTTTCATATGGAAAAACGCAAGCAGTTGGATAAGGAAGCTATAATAAAGGCTATTAAGACATACATACATACATACATACATACATACATACATACATACATACATACATACATACATACATACATTATCATTATAGACTGTTTTGCCTTTCAGCGTTCAGTCTGCAAACCTCTGAGAATTTACTAAACGTGGCCACAATCCTCGATTTGCAACTAGTGTTGTGGCCTCATTTAGTTCTATACCTCTTATCTTTAAATCGTTAGAAACCTAGTCTAACCATTGTCGTCTTGGTCTCCCTCTCGTATCCATATGTTCTCATTCTTTCTCTTCATTGCTATTCTTTCACTAAAATCCACGAATCAAACTCAAGAAATTATTACGTATATTTTTCACTACTGGTTCATCTTCCCCAAATTATGTTCCCAACATCACAACACCGTCCTCAATGTATTTAATTGACGGATCGTTTCATAACTGTATTCCATAGTTACTTGCTACCAAAAATATGAGGTGTATACAGTTACGTGATCTGGACAAGAAGATATTATTCGGAGGAACTTTACTGAATTAAGGCACAGGCCCAGCATTTTACTGGTAAGAAAATTGGAAACCAAGGAAAACCATCGTCAAGGATGCCGACGGTGTGGTTCGAAACCACGATATTCCGAATGTAAGCTCACAGACAGTGCAGCGAACCTGGTTTGCTTATGAGTACTGGACTATAAACTGCCATCTGGTTCATTACTCAACAAAGTGGTTGTCCATTGTTTATAGCACTTCTTCGTTGTACGTCGGAGTACCTTTAAGAGTCGTATCTGCAGGAAAGTGTGCATGAAATAAATGCTTTCACACCCCTTATTTCCTAGAACTAATTGTCTCTTAAAATTCTTATTCTCTTGATTTGAAATCAGTTAAAACAGAGTAGCCTAACTATCCGTCGTTAGGTCACTCTCTGCTTATCTTATCCCCCTTAGATCAGGCCAATTATGCTCATGCTCTTCCATTCACATGACATGAAGTTATCACTTCAACCGCATATCCTTATCCATTGAGTCGGCTCCTTCTGTAGATTAGTGATAGAAAGTTAGCCTCTGGACCCCATTTCCGTGGGTTCAAACCTAGCAGATGTAGTCGGATATGTAAATGTCGGAGAAAGTCCTTTCGACACTCCATGCCGTGCAATGTCGCCAGGTATAAGATCACAGGTGACACATCTCATGATTACCGAATGAAATTAATTAAAACTCAGCCATAAACAGCCCAGAAGAGATGCTGTTCACTCTGCCATCTAGATGAGTATAACAGAACGTCGAAAATTAGACAACATACTTCCTGGATGGCGGAAAAAAAAATACATGCGCACAGTAGCTGGTGCCATACTTCCTTCCTTTTCTTCTTCCTTCGCCTTTCCTACACCCCGCTGCGGTGAGGATATCTGTGGCACATGTGGACTTGCCTCTGTCACGGCTGGATGGCCTTCCAGATGACAAACTTATGTGGAGGAAGTATTTACTATTTCATGCTTCGGTCATAGTTATAGTCTGCTATGTTGTCTGTGTATGAAGAGGAGCGTGTTATGACTACACAAACACCTAGTCCCCGAGTCAGAAGTATTAATCCGACGCGATTAAAATATCCAGTTTGTCCAGGAATCGAACCCGAGATTCTCTGAACCCAACGTCTCAACGCTGAAGCTCTAGCGGAAGAGCTGGCCTAGCAAATGCTATATAATTATTATTATTATTATTATTATTATTATTATTATTATGATTATTATTATTATTATTATTATTATTATTCATCGATTTCATTGCAGACTTAGCTTTGATCTTTTCATTGCGTGCGATTTCTTGCCATTGATTTGCCCCCAGATATTTGTACCACTTATCATTCTCGCAACTTACATGCCCGTTACGACCAGTTTATCAACAGTATATCTTGCAACTACTCAGTTTGTCTGTAATTTTACTTCCTTCTTAGTAAATATTACTCACAGCAACTGCGAATTCATTGTGTTAGATTTACTACACATTGTGCGGCTCGTTGGCTAAATGGTTGGAATCCTCGCCTTTGGTTCAAATGGTTCTGGGTCCGATAACTTTCGGTGGTTAATTCCTCCAGCTCGGAGGTTGCGTGTTTGTGCCATCTTCAGCATCAGAATTCATCATACATAGCACCCCATCCTCAAAGTTGTGCAGGCCGACCAAAGGGGTCAACTCGAAAAGCCTGCACGAGGCCTCCCAGGAGGTCAAATAGCCTTATTATTAAGCATTCGTTTAATCACTGGCATTCCCTGTCATTAAGCGCCGGCGATGCGGTAGTTCCTTTGATGGGCGGGTTGTCACAGTTGACAGCTGTCAGTACGCTCATATGGCTATTCTTCGTTGTGTGATAAACTGTGCGTGATTATTTTAGCATGTTGATGGTTTATGAATGATGCCTGGTAGTATGTATTATATCACGCGCGTCATGGCTCCCCACAGTGTGTCAGTGTTCCGATAGAGCACGGACTTTAAGCTAGTTGCTCGCACAACGGTTCTGTAGTGAGATTTGCATATATATTTGGGATAGGGCGTATTAGAGCTCTTTAAATTTAAGCAATTCAGCTGCACGAGTGTAGAGCGGACTAAGCGACTCTTCATACTTGCCAAATAAGTGTGTGTAATAATAATAATAATAATAATAATAATAATAATAATAATAATAATAATAATAATTGTACCGGGCGGTACACCTCCACTCCGCTAATTTAAAATGTGCGCCTGTGGAAACTCCTCTGCTGGAGGAAGTCTGAACTTTATTTACCCTATTAATTTTCTAGTTTCTCAGAAGATGTCACCACCTGGAAATTTTTGAGTTTGTGAACTGTGTCATTTTCGACGTACTTTTGTTTTGCTTGAAGTGAGAAGTGTGAACTTTCTCTTCTAGAGGACACCACTGAAAAACTACAATAGTGCACCCTAGTGGGAAGAAAAATAACTGTTCTTTGGAGAAAATTTTATTTCAAAAGTTTGTTCTTTGTTAAATGTCTTTCTGTTATTGTTTAAGTTGGCTGTATACCCCTCTCTTTCCCCTTGTTTTGCATTTGACCAATCCCGAATTTCTGTTATTAATTTCTGACCAATCATTGGTATCTTCCCCCAACTTGAATATGTTTCTACACCCTAGCCAATAAAAAGTTTGTGGGAGGGTGTTTTCTTTCCCCTAACACCTAGAACCTTCCGCGAGAGGATATAAACTGCTGATTTTTGGGTCCCCGGGCCACTTCTGTTCCATCTTTCAGTGTATTAAGTACATAGCAGGAGGCGGGAAGCGCCTCTTTCTCCAGCAGCGGTCAACTATAAGGTAATGGCCGATTAATATATTCTTTCTTTGCTAGCTCAGCAGTTTAACTCTCGGGGCGGGTGCGAAGCGTTCCACCATGTAACCTTTTCCTAAAATGTAAATGTAACTACTCTTTTCATCTATTCTCTTGGAAAGCTACATTCTGGGATAGAGAGTGCTAACCCTCTCGAGCTCCCACTCATATTGTTTTGAGGTGAACTTATTTTTCTCAACCTATTCTTCGTTAATGTAAAACAAATTGTTCTCTTCTTAAGTCACCTCTTTAGTATGGGATTAGCCCTTGTATTAACGGCCTAGCGCCAAGTAGGTCTTAATCTAGTGTATTAGGAGTGCAAGTTCGCCTCCTCTCAAATTGTTATTTTAGAGGTCATTTAATTAACATTCTTTTCGTTTAATAGACCTCAGTAGATTGGGTATTTTACCCCTGTGTTTATGTCCGTTGAGGACAGCTTGAAGGTGGAGTTTGGTGTGGCCTGGGAGAGACTTAAATTTGAGAGCGAGTGGCTCTTTTGAAAATTGTATGTTGTATGCCTCGAGGAGGCTTTTCAGTGTAATTTGGAGCAAGGGCTCCTAGGTATGAATGGGGTTTTCTGCCCCTCTGTTAAAACTTGTGTTTGGGGTAAAACTGAGCTGATTGCCCAAGCATTGTGAACTCGGGGCGCGAAGCCCAAATTCTGTAAATATTGTAACTACCTTATTTTGACTTGCTATTCTGTACCTGCCATGCTTGTTACTTACTTATTTTGAAAAGAAAATATAACCGTATTAAATTTTAAATTTACTTTACAGGCACTATAATTTCGTAGCTTGAGATCCATTCACACCCGCACCTTCTTTCACCTCTACCTACCGCTAAAACACGGTAACAAGTAGTAGCAGAGCGTGGTTGAATGGGTCTCAATTTAGCCCCTTTTGACGGCTAAACATTGTTTGTTCCGAACTCTAACTATTTTCCCAGTTGCTGGAATTTTTTGAGTTTTTCAAAATTGTTCTGTCACCATGCCCGGCCCTCGCGATGTTCTCCATCTTAACTATTTGCGCAAGGAGGAGTTGATCTATGAATTAACTATCAGAAATGTGCAATCTGGAGGCACGGTTGCAGTAGACACTAACAAGCTTAGAGAGTCCCTTGATTTGCCCATTTCCATCCCCAATTTGGAAGAGAAAGAAATTGATGACTCTCTTTCCACGATCGTCGAGAATATTTCTGGGCTAGCTTCTGTAGTTAGTTTTTTTGATGAAAATGATCCGTCTCCTAATCAAATTAAGCGTGTGCAAGGCAGGCTATATCATTTTTCGAATAGGGTTAACGATCTGTTGTCTCTAAAACTGAATGACGTTCAGAGGAAGGAAGCTAGTACGCTCCTGGAAAATATTTCCGAATTATCTAGTAAGGTCACTCAATTGTTAACTGGGGAAGTTCCTCCCAAATCTGATCAACCCACCATAGTGAATGCAGGTAGTGAGGAAGCGCCTCCCAAGGGAGAAGTTAATAGGATAACCGTTGCTGCTCAAACTATCCCTGCCCCATTGGACAACGAATCTGAACGTCGTGCATCTTTGAGTAACATCCGTTCTGAATTAACTTCCTTGCCATTGAAACCTTTACCTACTATGTCACCCGGGTTTATCAGCTTGCCTCATCCATTGGCAATGTTGCTCAGAGGTATCTCTAAGTTTTCCGTTAATACCACCAGTGATGTAATTTCTTTTTTAAGATTTCTAGTTGAATTTCAGGATCATGCCCTTGTGTTTTCTCTTTCTCCATGTCAAATTTTGCAAATTATCTATCCGTATGCTATTGGTATTCTCTCAGATAAAATCGTAAGAGCCATTGCCGAGCAATCATCTATTGAGGATTTCCATGCCCATTTGCTAGCTAACTTCATCCCGGCTAGGGCCAGGTCCTCCCTTATTCAGAAGTACTATTACCGTGTACAACGCTTGGATGAAAACTTGGCTGATTTCATACAGGACATTAAGTTTTATACTAGGGTGTTTGCTCTTCATTTCCCTGAGGATCAGATTGTACAAGCTATTGTGGAAGGGATTTCACCACCCTACAGGTCATATTTGTGTTTCGCGGCGTGCCCGCAAACTTTCTCTGAACTTGAAGCGTTGGCCGTCTCAGCGGAAGGAGTTAGATACGCCGATTCTTTGCGTGTCGCGAAAGAACCCCCGCCTTCCTTTAGTAATACTCGGCCTCCACCTCGCCGACCAGTCAATCCCCGTAAATGTTATGCTTGCGGGTCGCCTGACCATCTGCGCAACAAGTGTCCACTGATCAAGTCAAGTGGGACAAGGAATGGAGCCGGGTCATCACAAGGCTGTTTTAAGTCTGGGGCCTTCTCACATATCGCCAAGAATTGCCCAAACTCAAATAGCACCCCCTCCTGCTCAACTTCTGGTGCAAATTCCACCTATGCCAATACTAAAAAGTGACTAGTGGCTTCGGCTGAGTCGACTAATCCATCTTCCCGAGACTCAGCCCCTAGTAAACAGGTTGTAAATGCAGAGAACGATCAGCCTTCAAATTCATCTTTTGAATGCCCTAAAGAATGTCTTAGGATTGCGGCGGATACCCCCGCACCTGTTCCTTTTCTTAAGATTGAGTTAAATAACGAGCCTATAACAGCTCTCTTAGATTCAGGCAGTGTTTGTTCGATTATTTCGGCTGAATGGTATTCTAAATTGAAAACGGTTTGTAAACTTCCTGACTATGTCTCTTCTCCTGTTCAATACGTATCGGCTAATTCATCTCCATTAGAAATTCTAGGTTCCTTACTGGTCAAAATTCGTATTTTTAAGTTTACATGGAAAGTTAATTGTTTGTGGCCAAGCAATTGTCTTGCCCCATTATATTGGGAGCTGACTTTATTTCTCACACTGGTCTTGTGCTCGATCTCCAGTCTAGGTCGTGCACATTCAAATTTGCTTCTAATTGTAAAATCCCACTATTAAAGTGTAATTCTGTGTCATGTTCTTCTATTTCGCCTACCCAGGATGAGATGTTGTTAGACCTTAGACATCTACCTGAGGAGCAGGCTGATAGTATTCGCAAACTGTGTCTGTCGTTTCCCGAGGTGTTCTCTGATACTCTTGGTGTTACTGACCTTATTGAATACAAAATTGAGGTCACGGATTCGATTCCTGTCCGTTTTCCACCTTATAGGCTATCTCCACCTAAAATGAAGGCTCTGAAAGAAATTATCGATCAGATGTTGAAGGATGGTATTATTAGGCCCTCTAAGTCGGCGTATTCATCGCCTATTTTTCTAGTCCCGAAACCCCAAGGAGGCTTCAGGCCTGTCATTGATTACAGGGCTCTCAATCGGAAGGTGGTGTTGCAATCTGTGCCCCTTCCTGACCTACATTCTTGTTTTTCATGGTTTCGTAAGGCCAAGTTCTTCACCATCTTGGACTTGAATCAGGCCTATAATCAAATTCCCCTTGCCGAAGAGTCTAAACACCTTACAGCGTTTGCCACGGACTGGAATTTATATGAATACAACCGCGTACCTTTCGGGCTCCCCACGGGGGCAGCTGTGCTCACTAGGCTACTAGATAGGGTCTTCTCCGACATCAAATTCGAGTACTTATATCACTACTTAGATGATGTCGTCGTATTTTCAGATACTTTTGAAGAACATCTAGATCATCTGCGAGAAGTTCTCGATCGCCTTCGTAAGGCTGGGTTAACTGTTAAGTTGTCCAAGGTTGCCTTTGCTAAGCCCTCTATGTCTTTCCTAGGGCATATTGTGTCACCCGATGGTGTAGCAGTCGATCATTCTAGAACACAGGCCATCCGTGATTTTAAACCTCCCAAAGACATTAAAGGTATCGCCAGGTTCATTGGTATGGTGAATTTCTTCAGGAAGTTTATTCCTAACTTCGCTAATAGAGCGGCGCCCTTAAACCTTCTTCGTAGGAAAGGCATCAAATTCGAGTGGGGACCTTCTCAACAAGCCGCTTTTGAAGACCTTAAATTAGCACTTTGTAATGCCCCTGTACTTGCTATGCCTGATTTCTCGAAGAAATTCATTGTCCAAACCGACGCATCGTCGTCGGCGGTAGCTGCAGTCCTTCTCCAAGAGACTGAACTAGGGAGGCGCCCCATCGCCTATGCATCTAGGACTCTCTCGGCTCAAGAAGCAAAGTACTCCATATATGAGCTTGAAGGTTTGGCAGTCTTATTCGCCTTAGAAAAGTTCCGTCTCTATCTGGAACACGTCAAATTTGACCTGGAGACAGATAATCAAGCCTTAAGCTGGGTCTTAGGTAGACCGCGTCGTACTGGTCGTATAGCCCGTTGGGCCATCCGTATTTCCGCCTTCCAATTTGATGTTAGACATATCAGAGGTATCGAAAATGTTGTTGCTGATGGACTCAGCCGTATGTTTTCTAACGACGTCGAGACCCACGAACCGGTCGACAGTTCATCACCTTCCGAGTCCATACTATCTGAGGTTAATGCCATCCTAACAGATGCTCCCATGCTTTTTAGGGATATCGAGAAATACCAACGTGAAGATCCGACGCTGGCTCCGATAATGGAAACCCTTTCTTCTGGGGAACATGTTGTCCCTTATGTTCTGAGGAATGGGGTTCTATGTTGCCCTTCGAGGCATGATAAGATGATGAAAGTTGTTGTTCCAGCTGTTCTTGTACCTATGATCTTCAAGTATTATCATGAGACCCCATTAGGAGGGCATCTTGGTATCTTTAAAACTCGTGAAAAAATTCGTGATATGTTCATCTGGAAAGGTATGGACGGTGAAATCCGTGAACTAGTAAAGGCTTGTAAATCCTGTTTGCTTAGTAAACCGACCATGTCCACCAAGGTAGGCCTCTTGTCTTCTAAGCAAGCGTCGCGCCCCAAGGAACGCCTGTATATTGATTATGTAGGACCCTTCCCCCAGTCAAAGGGTAATGCCAACAAGTTCATCTTTGTGTGTGTAGATGGTTTTACCAGATTTTCTTGGTTATTTCCGACTAAGCTGGCTACCGCTCAGTCCACCATTACTTGCTTAAATTCTATTCTTGCTTCTTTTGGTCCGTGCCAATATATGGTATCTGATAATGCTAAGGCTTTTACATCTAATTTATTTCGTAAATTCTGTTTTGACTTGTCCATCTCTCATGTAACTACTTCGGCTTATTACCCTCAACCATCTCTGGCTGAACGGGTTAACCGTAATCTCAGGTCCGCACTTATTGCCTATCATCATGAAGATCCTTCCAGGTGGGACACGTCCCTGCATTGGATAGCTTTTGCTTTGAATTCGGCGGTTCATGAATCTCACAAGTTTACTCCAGCTTCTTTGATGTTCAAGTTTGTTCCCAACACGCCGCTCTCTAACCTCTGGTCTCTGAGTGACATTCTACCCGAGACAATAGATCCGGACAACATTAAAGATCTTTGGAAGAAGGCTAAAGCCAATCTTAAAGTGTCTCATGAAAAGGTTAGGGAAAGGTATGATCGTGGACGGAAACCCACCCCTTTGAAGGTAGGTGACCAGGTTATGGTCAAGAATTTTGTTCCCGCGGGCAAGCTTGCCCCCAGATTTCATGGGCCATGCATCATTCTCGATTTTCTTACTCCGGTTACATTGTTAGTAAGCAATCCAGCCACCGAGAGGATATCTAGGGTTCACCTGTCCCAGGTGAAACCGGTGTAAATTTGTTTCAACTTGCTTCATATAATTTGATAGGAATATGATGGTTATATATATATATATATATATTTTTTTTTTGAGTTCCACTCTTAAGGCATTCTGCTCCTTCTATTTTATTTTATATGTAAGCATTTCTTGTAAACCTCCCCCGATTGTTAAACTGCCATCCTGTCCTTGTCACGGCCATTACCACGCTCCCGTCTCCTGCTCCACTACACACAGTGGCTGGCTTAGATGAAATGCCATGGATATCTGCACGCCGCTGGCCCCTCAATCTCTCTACATGCCTGTGCCCTCAAAAGAAAAATGATGGTCCAACACAATTCTGCCGCCTAGCTTTAATGTTTCAGTGCTCCCGCAGCCGCGCGGCGCTGTGCCGCGGCTGGGTTCGAGGACGGGCCCCCTCGGCCCCAGCGAGGACGACATGTGCACGGCGAGCCGGAGCTCTCCGCCCGGCCAAGGCTGATGTGCGGCGCACGACCTGCTACTTGCCCGCAACCTGTATATGTTCACCGCGGGTGCGGCGTGCTTCAACACCTCTGCTCCCCCCCTCATAGTGCGAGCGAGCGGTATCTCAGGATACTTGAGGGGTCCGAGCGGCTTCCTTTGGACGCAAGCTGTAACGGCCGGTCTGGCCATCCAACTTAGCCTACATCAACTACATAGAAATTCCTGTTCAACCTTAATACCGTTTCACGGGAATTCATCAGCAATATTTGGTGGACATTGCAAAATTTTTCTTCACTTTTAAGTATTAAAAGTTTATCCTCAGAATTCAACTACTACAAACAGAAAGACTTTACTTCACTTGCAACAACAAAATTTTGAAACTGAAACAAACCAAATTAAGAAAATCTCATAAATGCTTCTGCAATCTATCTTCATATTCACATCATAACTTGGAACTTGTTTCAAACTGACTTCATGTGTCATCCCTCGAGGAACTTTTGGGGGGGAGGTCTGTACCGGGCGGTACACCTCCACTCCGCTAATTTAAAATGAGCGCCTGTGGAAACTCCTCTGCTGGAGGAAGTCTGAACTTTATTTACCCTATTAATTTTCTAGTTTCTCAGAAGATGTCACCACCTGGAAATTTTTGAGTTTGTGAACTGTGTCATTTTCGACGTACTTTTGTTTTGCTTGAAGTAAGAAGTGTGAACTTTCTCTTCTAGAGGACACCACTGAAAAACTACAATAGTGCACCCTAGTGGGAAGAAAAATAACTGTTCTTTGGAGAAAATTTTATTTCAAAAGCTTGTTCTTTGTTAAATTTCTTTCTGTTATTGTTTAAGTTGGCTGTATACCCCTCTCTTTCCCCTTGTTTTGCATTTGACCAATCCCGAATTTCTGTTATTAATTTCTGACCAATCATTGGTATCTTCCCCCAACTTGAATATGTTTCTATACCCTAGCCAATAAAAAGTTTGTGGGAGGGTGTTTTCTTTTCCCTAACACCTAGAACCTTCCGCGAGAGGATATAAACTGCTGATTTTTGGGTCTCCGGGCCACTTCTGTTCCATCTTTCAGTGTATTAAGTACATAGCAGGAGGCGGGAAGCGCCTCTTTCTCCAGCAGCGGTCAACTATAAGGTAATGGCCGATTAATATATTCTTTCTTTGCTAGCTCAGCAGTTTAACTCTCGGGGCGGGTGCGAAGCGTTCCACCATGTAACCTTTTCCTAAAATGTAAATGTAACTACTCTTTTCATCTATTCTCTTGGAAAGCTACATTCTGGGATAGAGAGTGCTAACCCTCTCGAGCTCCCACTCATATTGTTTTGAGGTGAACTTATTTTTCTCAACCTATTCTTCGTTAATGTAAAACAAATTGTTCTCTTCTTAAGTCACCTCTTTAGTATGGGATTAGCCCTTGTATTAACGGCCTAGCGCCAAGTAGGTCTTAATCTAGTGTATTAGGAGTGCAAGTTCGCCTCCTCTCAAATTGTTATTTTAGAGGTCATTTAATTAACATTCTTTTCGTTTAATAGACCTCAGTAGATTGGGTATTTTACCCCTGTGTTTATGTCCGTTGAGGACAGCTTGAAGGTGGAGTTTGGTGTGGCCTGGGAGAGACTTAAATTTGAGAGCGAGTGGCTCTTTTGAAAATTGTATGTTGTATGCCTCGAGGAGGCTTTTCAGTGTAATTTGGAGCAAGGGCTCCTAGGTATGAATGGGGTTTTCTGCCCCTCTGTTAAAACTTGTGTTTGGGGTAAAACTGAGCTGATTGCCCAAGCATTGTGAACTCGGGGCGCGAAGCCCAAATTCTGTAAATATTGTAACTACCTTATTTTGACTTGCTATTCTGTACCTGCCATGCTTGTTACTTATTTATTTTGAAAAGAAAATATAACCGTATTAAATTTTAAATTTACTTTACAGGCACTATAATTTCGTAGCTTGAGATCCATTCACACCCGCACCTTCTTTCACCTCTACCTACCGCTAAAACACGGTAACAATAATAATAATAATAATAATAATAATAATAATAATAATAATAATAATAATAATAGCCTTCAACCGCTTTTCCCACACATTGTGGGGGCGTGGGTGCGAACTGTGTCACACATGTGGATTAGCCCCTGTTTTATGGCCGGATGCCCTTACTTATGCCAGCCCTGTGTGCAGGGATGTAATCATTGTTGCGTGTTTCTCTTGTGGTTGGTAGCGAGGTGCGTTGCCTGTATATAACGAGAAGAGTGTTAGCACAAACACAAAGAAATAGTCCCCGAGCCAGAAAGATTAATTAGACATGATTAAAATCCCTGACCTACCAGGCGAGTTAGCCATGCGGTTAGGAGTGCGTTGCTGTGAGCTTCCAACCGGGAGACAGTGAGTTCGAATCCCACTGTAGGCAGCCCTGGAGATAGCTTTCGTTAGTTTCTCATTCTCACACCAGGAAAATGCTGGGACTGCATCATAATTAAGGCCACGGCCGCTTCCTTGAAACTCACAAGCCTTTCCTATACCATCGTCGCCATAAGACCTGTCTGTGTCGGTGCGACGTAAAGCCACTAGCAAAAAATCACTGACCCTGCCGGGAATCGAATCCGGGACCCTGTGAACCGAAGGCCCAACGGTGGCCATTCAGTCAGGAGCCGGAATAATAATAATAATAATAATAATAATAATAATAATAATAATAATAATAATAATAATAATAATAATGTTCTGGTCCGTCGTCAAAATGTGCGAACCGCGCTGGAAACTGGTCCTGGCCGGGAAATGACCACGAATACAGTCCGGCCGCGGGTTCGGTACCGCCAAGGCATCCAAGACGACACCCCGCCGGATCTCCTCAAGGATGCTTATAGGAAAATATGGCAAAGATTTAGGGACCCAACTGACCGGGCGGAACACGTGGAGCTTGCCCGGGAAGTACGAAATCGGTTGCTGGAATGAAAGATTGAAAAATGGGAGGAGTTTTGTCGTCAGATCGCGAACTTTGGCAGATTATATATAAAATGTTAAGTATTCAGTTATAAATTTCAGTATAATTGCGCAGCGAAGTATGCGTATCTTGATAATTGTTTAATATAATGTACTGTCGCAGGTTTACTCAAACAAGGGCATATCGTATGGATTTGTATTTGTTTATTGTATATGACGTATAAACCAAAATGAAATATTAATCTGCGGTGTGAAATTTTAGGACTCGAAAGGATGACTGCTACGAATAGCAGTATACCCCTTCGTAATGGCTAAATCGAGTCGGTCATCCTGGGCGGAGCAGTTCCGGAGGGGTGGGAACATTAATGTGCAAGGATGAGGCCAGCTCATCGCACAGCATATCAGCGTGCTGCACAGGTGCGGCATTCCTGGCCACCACTGGTTTAATGTAAGCTTCATAGTATACTTCTCCATCACATTTTAGTACTTAGTCTTACATAGTAGGTGAAAGCCTCCATGGCTTAGCAGCAGCAGCACGCCGGCCTCTCAGTGCTGAGCTTCGTGGTTCAAATCCCGGCCACTCCATGTGAAAATTGTGCTGAACAAAGCGAAGGCAGCACAGGTCTCTCTCCGGGTACTTAGGTTTTCCATTTCAAAATTCATTCCTGCAGCTCTCACCAATATCATTTAATTGCATCTGTCAGTAATTAATCATTGCCCTAGAGGAGTGCGATAGGCTTCGGTGGCCGGCACAGTTCCTAACCTTTCCGCTAGGTGGAGACTTCATTAAATGCCATTCCTGACCCAGTCGAATGACTGGAAACAGGCTGAGGATTTTCACTTTTGATTTTTCTTACGTAACAGGTACGCGGCCCGTCGACCCTCTCTGCCAGTTGGTTTGTGGAGTAAGATTTTAACTAGAGATTTGTGTAATACGAAAATATCGTTTGTGCAAATATTATTTTCATGTATTGAATTAAAAATAAATTGTTTTCTTTGTTACTAGTGCAGTATATTGGAATTATATTTTATTTCCAATGTTAAATTTTTATATGCTAATAGTAACTGAAAATATTCATCATATCTCAAAACAGGCAAAAAGTAGCATTAAACTTTTAAATGGCCTACGGGAGCTCAACTAGGCAGGTAAGGACATAATAATAGCTGGCCCCACAATTTCAAAATTTTAACTTCCAGGCTCTTGTTATCATTGTCAAGTACTCAGTGACGAATGGAGCATTGCATTGGATCCACTTGCATTTCCAAAAATTTACTGTCCTTTTTTCCCTTGTGCAACTTGTATTCATTCCGACTCCAAAGGGTTTAAGTTTGCGAAGTTTTGGGAATTTTCCTTTCCATCACCATTCAAGGCCCCTCCTTGTCTTTAGCTAATAACTTAATTCGTCAAAGAATCAGACCACGTTCTCTTCCTCCTATGGTTAATATAATTATCTTCTCGTTTTCGGCGTTACATTAGAATTCCCTACAACGGGGATAATCCAATGTCATTATCACTATGCTCCAGGAAAGGGATGAACAAATATCGTAAAAAGAGAAATGTTGATAATTCAAGTAAGAGTTCTGTATACCATTATGTTCGTTACAGAAGTAAGTAGGTAAGTAAGTAAGTAGGTAAAGTAAATAAAGTAAGTATGTAAATCTAAAGAAAGAGACGTTTGAATGCACTTGTTGGTAACCACATTGATCTAGAAGGCACATCATTATTTCTTTCGAAAAGAAAACCGAACTCGTCATCAATTATAAATTCGGAATCCTAAATTATTAAAACAAAAATATTTGATGTTCAAATGGCAGAATGAAGTGTTAAACTAACAGAAATACAAATGCACTGATAAAGTGGATAAATAAATCTTCAATGTGTTTAATTTCAAGACTAACGCAAGGGGTGTTAAAGTCAGCAGATTCATTGCATTTGTTTTGTAGACGAGGTAGCGCTAGTGGCCGACTCAGAAAATGAACGGTCTAAAATGCTAGAAGTGCTATTTTCTGCACTAGCAGGCCTACATATGAAAATCAATGCTAAGGAAACAAATGTGCTAGTTGTCAGCAAACAACCTGAGCTAGTTCGTATTAATATCAAGCTTGCGAACAAGAAGAGAGAATAGGAAGTATTAATAGTAAGTAGAGGACCTGCTCCACAGCATTCGTTATAAGTAGGTCAGATTACTCGTCTTCATATACCTGTCGTAGTCAGGCCCGCCTTTTTCAATGGTTTTAGAAACATTTAACGAGAAACGTGTTATGCTATGCCGCAGTTCATAATCATGATTCATCCACTCTGACGTCATCATGCCGCCTGTTTATTAAATTACTAACAGAAGTACCCATTCTTCGTACGGGTTATCAGAAACTGGCTTTAGTTACTCATTCTATCGGTATGACACTTCATTAGATTTTTGTATCACTGGTGTATTTACTTAAGTACGTAGAAATTATTTGTCATGTTTGGAATTATAGTGTATCTTCTTCTTTTCTTCATGGGGCCTCTAAATATTAGTTCCTAATTGCTGTAGACATCTAAGATCTTTTGCTACCATGTTTTTGCTTCATTCCCACCTAGATATACCTGCTCCCTTCACAAAGCTGCAGGCTTAGTGTAAGTATACTTCCCCTTGATATTACCACAAATATAAATATTATTGAATGTATTTGCTTGTTCCGACATTTCGTAACTATTACAAATGATTAAGGAAATACGCGATGCATAAAAGAAACGACAATAATTATCGAGGATTATAATTCTTAGGGCTTGTCACTCATGTCGCACATCATATAATGAATCTGATTATAAAAGTTGAGAATTTTTTTCAAGTCAATTGACAATTGTGTACAGTATATAGGTTACATTGATCGCAAAAGTATATATCGGCTCTAATAACATCAATGATTCTACTACTCCATGATTTGATAGAAAATAGTTTAAACTATAGGGAACTGACTCCGCAAAATACTGAACCCTAAGCCAGTACGTAAAAACGGAGGTCCGTCGGCAACCGCTGGTCGCTGTACTACGGAGATCTCCGAGGCTATTATTTTTATACTTCACTCCCTTTCCATCCCCACCCAAAGGAGTGCTATGAGCGTCTTACACAACAGTTTATTTTTTCCAGATAGTAAGTTATATGTGTATCAATTTTAGTTGGCAGCTATGCCCAAACGTACATGCATAATCTGGCTACTGTAGAATCCTGGAGCTGACGTTGCCATGGTTACGGCCGTTCGTTTCTTTATCCGATTCCTAGAGCAGGGGTAGTGTGGTTCCAATATCTCCATAACGATTGGTTTTATGGCCTTAAAACATGGTTTTTGGGCCCGAATGTTTTACCGAGTTTTGTTCTTTGCGTCAAGGGGCTTAAAATGAGCTTTGTCTCGTCCTTGTACGACAAATTCGATTTCGCCTACATAAGCCTATTATTTTAATATTTTTATATCTCCCCCCGTCGCCCACCACTAATTGTTTTGAAAATAAAATACAGCCCGTGTTACTCACTGACAATGTAGTTTTCTATAGGCCCTAGGTGAACTAATTTTTAAAATCGGTTCAGTAGTTTTTGAGTCTATCCGTTAGGAAAAAATACAAATTATTCCTCTTTATAATGTTAGTATAGAAGTATAGATTACATCCATACACATACGGTTGCCGTCAGGAAGTGCATCCAGCCGTAAAACAGGGTCAAATCCACATGTTCGGCACAGTTCGCACCCGCAACCCCACAGGTGTGGGTAAAGCGATAGAAGAAGAAGATACTCATTTTAAAAATTCACCCTTCTTTTTCTTTTCACCCCCTTAAGTGGATTTTCCAAAAAGCATGTGTTCATTTTTAAAGCAGATTCGAAGTACCAATTTTAAAGTCTGTAACATCTTCATTTGTTGAGATATATGTATCCTCATATAAATAATTCAACTCTTTCCTCACTTCCTTTCACCCCCTCCCCCCTTAAGTGGATTTTCTGAAAACGAATATTTGTGTTCTTCTATTTTTAAAGGGGATTACAAATATAAATTTTCTTGTCTGTAACATGTTAGGTTTCTGTGACTTTTTCTAGATAATTTCGCTGCTGTAGAACCCTGGAGCTGACGTTGCCATGGTTACAGCAGTTCACTACCTTATCCAATTCCTAGAACAGGGGTAGTGTGGTGCCAATATCACCGTAACGGTTGGTTTTAGGACCTTAAAATATGGTTTTCTGGCCCGTAGGACTTACCGAGTTTTGTTCTTTGCGTCAAGAGGATTAAATTGAGATTTGTCTCCTCCTTATACTACAAATTCGATATTTTGCCTATATTAGCCTATTATTTTTATATCTACCCCCCCCCGTGCCCCCACCTCGAATTGTTTTGAAAATAAAATGCAGCCCATTTTAGTCACTGTCAACGTAACTTTCTATAGGTGAAGTAACTTTTTTAAATCGGTTCAGTAGTTTTTGAGTCTATTCGCTACAAACAAATTTTTCCTTTTTATAATATTAGTATAGTGCGTAGATATATAGATATCCATATATTATCTTTTTTAATCCTTGAGTACTTAATGTAAATCTTAGGTTTTGTCATAGAAGGCAATGGTATTTTTAATCTCAGTTCTTCTGTACGTCTTGCGAACTCATAGGTTAGTCTCGAAGGAGCGTTTTTTTTTGCCACGCAGAGAACTCTTTCTAGTGTAGGTGTTGCAAGATATTGCCTAAGGCGTATGCCATGATGGGGTCTGTTTGAACGTAGAATTTTTTGTCTTATCAGCACGTAGGTTAATTGGAACGCTCTGCCATCTGTTGAATTCGGAAGCTGGGCAAGGTTAGAGAATCAAAGAGTAATTAGCAGGGAATAGTATTCTTCCGTTATCAGCGGAAGTGTACACTCTGTGGCTTCACAGGTCGTAATCAAACATGGCTTCATACAATGGCATTACTAGGGATGAAAATTATATATTCAGAATATTAATGATATTGTTAGTCGCTTAGCGACCTGCTAAGTACAGAATGTATTGCGAGTTAAGATAAGCCATCGCCTGCAATTATTGGAGTGATCATTCATGATTTGATTTTATGATTACACTAATTTGGCTGAACGCAGAGACCTGTCAATGTATCAAGGTTCATCAGCAGGTAATTCCGGAAAGAATAAAATAAAAGTGAAGCAAATAGGTCCAGTAGAATGGCCGGATGTGTGGGCCATAGCTGTTTTAGTAAACTTTTTTAATATATAATGTAATTGTTTTCTACGTCCCACTATCTGCTTTTGACGGTTTCGGAGACACCGAGGTGCCAGAAGTTTGTCCCGCAGGAGTTCTTTGACGTGCCAACACGAGGCTGACGTATACGAGCACCTTCAAATACCAGCGGACTGAGCCAAGATCGAAAATACCCAGTTGGGCTCAGAAGGCCAGCGCCTCAACCATCTGAGCCACTCAGCCCGGTGGAAGTATTATTGCACAAGACAAAATATGTAGCATTGAGATCAAGAAGAGAATAGCACTGGCCAAACAAGCGTTCATCAACAAAGGAAAATTACTGGCAAGTAACACCTAGACATGCAAGCAGAAAATGCTTTGGAAAATCTCTTGCCTGGAGCGTGCTCTTATACGGTTGTGAATCCTGGACGTTACCTAAGCAAACATGAAACGGTTAGAAGCGATTAAAATGTGGATCTGGAGACGAATGCCGAGTATTAGCTGATCAAATGAATGTGTCCTGAATGATATGAAAGGTAAAAGGGAACTACTCACCATGATGGAAGAAAAGAGCGGCCAAATTTCTTGGGCACACTCTGAGATATAACATTTCGTGATCAACACTTTTGAGGGAAAGATTCTGGGAAAGAAAAATGTGAGGAAGACCAGGAACCAATTATCTTCAGGGTCTGATCCTAAATGTTATATACACCAGACGTCATCACGTAGTTGCTCCAGGGAGCCAGTGTTACTTGCTCCGCTCGGGATTGGTGTTTGTCACGTGACAAGAGAGCAGAAGTCAGGTTGTATACCGTGGTCGTACTGTACTTGCGCCTCCGACCTTCAGTACAATCATACTACGTCATGCACTTCCCCTGCTTCTTCCCCTACTTGCTCGCTAAGCTGCTCTCGTTCCTCGAGAGCGGGGAGCAAACTTGCTCCGAAGGCATTTCGCTCTCTATTGACGATGCCTGATATACACCACCTACCATGAGGTGAAACATGAAGCTGAAGACAAGGGATTACGGTTGCATCAACAAAACAAGGGCTTTAGTAACTCCATATCTAGTCGGATAAATTGACATGATGATGTATTTACACCTGTGAATAGCAGTCATGAAGTATGCAACGAATTAATTAAAATCTGAAACGTTCCCATTTTGCTCATTTGAATTACTAACCATCCAATAGCATGAATTGATTGCTTCCTATGTAATGAATACACACAACTCATTGTGATACCATGTCAATATTCAGCTTGTTCTCCGGCCTGTTTCTCATGAATGTGTGATACTGATCGTTGGGATTGCATGTCACGTATTCAGCAGTACGCTTTTGGTGTCGTAGTATTGTATGAGGTTCTTGTCGCTCAAAATTAGTGTGTATATTGTATTGGGTGCTATATTACTGTGCCTTCCAAACGCTACTTGTAGCGACAATTAATCTTTTCGTGTTTTTGCTTCATTAAAATATCGCACTCCTATATTTTCGCCGCTATATGGAAAAGCATAAATTATGTGTATGCTTTTGGGATTAGAAGACAAGAGATCGAGTAAAGATTTTTTGGTTATTCCCATCTTAGTAGCCTTGTACGAAATGCAGGAGTACAGGTAATGATCCTCTGAGTCCACCCACAAGAGAGATAAAGAGCTCGCATAAGTCGAAAGAAAAACAAGTGCATCCACGACAGAATGGTAAGGCTCATGAATTGTGAGAAAATGAAAGTCATTCTAGACCTCGTTATTATTATTAATATTATTATTATTATTGTTATTATTATTATTTACGATGAGGCCTGCTAACGACCACGTGTCCATTTCACTTCCGTTCCTCATACTTTGTTGTTTTCTCTTCCGTTCCTTCCAATATATTTTCACCCTTTCACTACACTGTTTCTTTCTGTCCTTGGACCACTTCGCACCAGGTTTCTTGTCCAATCTTCCTTGGAATTCTGTCTTGTTGGCTATTTCTTCCAAGAGAATGATTTGTGATCTTGCACTTGTTAGGTTTTATGGCGACGATGGGATAAGAAAGGCCTAGGAATGGGAAGGGAGCGATCGTGGTCTTAATTAAAGTACAGCCCCAGCATTTGCCTGGCGTGAAAATGGGAAACCACGGAGAACCATCTTCAGGGCTGCAGACATTGGGGTTCTAGCCCACTATCTCCCGGATTCAAGTTCACAGCTACGCTCCCTAACCGAATATATTTTAATTAACACCGTTCTACTTATATCTTTGTCCTATACTCACCCGTGTACGTTGTTCCTATAATTTGAAACAACCTGTGTTTTGACTTAGGAGTTCCAATACTAATCCGCTAGAGCATGTTTTTGAGACTCTCGTAGTTGTTTAGTTCTGTCTGACACAAGGTACGCAACATGTTCAGAGCGAGAGAAATTCTGGCGCTTGAAAGAACACAAAATGTTTTTGGGAATACCAGCAGAGTACGGTGGCACAGAGATTATCCACAACTGTTAGAGACAAAAGAACACTCGCGAGCTGCTTTTCTTTTTTTCAATCGCACTTTGCCTTACTTGACGTCGTCCATACTGACGTAAAGAGGCGATCGATGATCCATCGGGCATTTTCAACCACATATTCACAATCCCGAGTGAGAAGTAAACAATTCCAAAACCCATTCAGGTTCTGTGTTCCCAAAAATCAAATTTTGTACCGTAATTGTTGGCAATTGGCATATACGTATCTCTACAATATTAGCATTTACATTGGCATGCTGATATAAAAACTAATGTAGCTGGCCTGGTAACGTCAGGTCTATATGGTCCGACACTGTGGTTAGCTGGTTCGAATCCTGTTGATCGAAATAAATATCACCATGACAATATTGGACGGCAGGGTAGGAGATTTCGTGGTATACGATTTTTAATCACTAAATATCGTGCCAAAGCCCGGTTTCAGTTCCAAACATCCCCCAAGTACTCGTATGGAGTGAGAGAATACGACATTGTTGATGATGTTCCGTCCGTCGGATGGAGACTTCAAGCATCGAGCAGACCCCTTCACCCTCCCCTCCCTACTCCCCTGATTATGTGGACGGCAGGAAGGACATCCGGTCGTAAGAACTCGCTACTTATTACTTTAACCCGTTGAGAAATGAGAGAAGTGTTGGACATACATACAGACATACATGCAGTTGCATGCATAAATGGATGAAAAGCTTTTTTTCTGGAACAAACGTTATCTATGAGAATACATTCAAACGGATTTCGTTTCCTGTCTATCCATGTTTCGTTTAATGATGTTTTTGGGCCAGAAATTACTTCACCGAACTCCCTTTACATTTGAAGCTGCTCGGACATAAGATTACTTTCTGCCTAGGCAAGGTGGTTCACTTCTAAGAAAGCCTCAAGTAGCTGAAAAACGTAGAAATTATATATTACTTTCCGAGAGAGTTATATGGTTTTAAGGTTTACTCATACTGGGCGAGTTGGCCGTGCGGTTAGCTTAGTGCAGCTGTGAGCTTGCATCCCGGAGATAGTGGGTTGAAACCCGACTGTCGGCAGCTCTGATGATGGATTTCCGTGGTTTCTCATTTTCACACCAGGCAAATGCTGGGGCTGTACGTTAAATAAAGCTGCGGCCGCTTCCTTCCCACTCCTAGGAGTTTCCTATCCCATTGTCGCTATAAGACCTATCTCTGTCATTGCGACGTAAAACCAAGGGAGTTAGCCGTGCGGTTAATGATCGCGCAATGTGAGCTAGCATTCGGGAGATAGTAGGTCCGAACCCCACTGCCGGCAGCCCTATTGTTTTCCGTGGTTTCCCATTTCCACACCAGGCAAATGATTGGGCTGTACCTTAATTAAAGCCACACCCACTCCTAGGAGTTTCCTATCCCAATGTCGCCATAATACCTATCTGTATAATGTGACGTAACGCCAATT
The DNA here is from genome assembly GCF_040414725.1 of Anabrus simplex. NCBI lineage: Eukaryota > Metazoa > Arthropoda > Insecta > Orthoptera > Tettigoniidae > Anabrus > Anabrus simplex. The sequence continues at coordinate 35,783,884 of NC_090267.1, forward strand.
GTAAAAGTTCCTGCCTGAATGAAAAGGCGGCCGATCGTAGAGTTTTCACTCCATCCCAGTTAGTGGCGAGATGATGGATGGATAAAATATTCGGCTTCCACTCCTCAGAGGGTGTTCATGGCCTCTATGGAGATGACTTTGGTATTAGACGCTTCTGTAATAATTTAGTTCTGGCAGGCCCAATCTGTATAACGCATGTATAGCTGAAATTATTCTACAGATTTGAAACTAAAGCACAATGTAGATACTGGATTAAATTAAAGGAATGATATCTTTTAGGAAATTTATCGCGGTTGTGGTCAATTTCCTAATGTTATTCGTTTTACGCACGACTAACTACTTTAACGGTTTTCAGAGACGGCGATGTGCCAGAATTTAGTCCTTCAGGAATACTTTAACGTGTCAGTAAATCTACCGACACAAGGCTGGCGTATTGAGCACTTCCTAAACCATCGAACTGAGTCAGCAACAAACCTACCAAGTTGGGCTCAGGTCAGCGTTCTACCGTCCGAGCTACGCAGCCCGATTTTGTTTGACTTCATAGAGGTTTAACACTATCACCAGCACACCGATGAGTAATTTCATTTCATTTACATTACTAGTTTTCCCTTATACCCTTTTCACCCTCAAAACAATGGCAAAGCCACGTGCAGGTAGTAAACAAGATACCGGAAGTGTGGGAAGTCATACTGTTCCATGACTGTCTTATCCGCAATTCCTTCGTTCAACAGTCGGTCACCCCGCTGGGACACAGCACCTGTTATAGTATGATGGTTACCGGGCGAGTTGGCCGTGCGGTTATGAGCGCGCAGCCGTGAGCTTGCATCCGGGAGATAGTGGGTTCGAATCCCACTGTTGGCAGCCCTGAAGATGGTTTTCCGTGGTTTCCCATTTTCACACCAGGCAAATCCCGGGGCTGTACCTTAATCAAGGCCACGGCCGCTTCCTTCCAACTCCTAGGCATTTTCCTATCCCATCGTCGCCATAAGACCTATCTGTGTCTGTGCGACGTAAAGCCACTAGCAAAAAAAGGTATGATAGTTATGTTGCGAAACAGACTTTTCTACTGTCTAGGAGTCCTGGAACGTCAAGATCTGTCAAGAACTGGAGGTCATTGGTTCTGTAGACAAATGGACTCAGAATAAGCCGTAAGAAGATGGAGCATATGTTCTGCAACTTTGCCAAGCCAGACGTGCAAGGTCCACTAAATACAATTTTCTTAGAGGATGAACCACTGATAATGACGAATAAATTCAAGTACCTGGGCTCAGCTATTACCACCGATGTGACGATTTATGATGACGTGAAGCATCGCTTCAACGTTGGATGGACCAAATGGTGGTGGCTGATAGCCGTCTTATGTGACAGAAGGATGCCTATAAAACTCAAAGGCAAGATATACAACACTCTTGTTAGACCTGCCCTCCTTTACAGCTCCGAGTGATGGACAAGGCAAGAGAAGCATGATCAGCAAATAGACGTAACGGAAATGCTGGTGCTGTCATGTTTAGCTAGTGTCACCTTCTTGGACCGAGTGAGCAATGAGCATGTACGAGGATCATTTAATACGGTCCCTATCAGTGAGACATTGGAGGAGCAGCAGTTGCACAACGTCGAAATGAAGACCATACGATTGAGAGAGCTCTTGAAACCGAGGAACGAAGGAGAGGACAAAATGGTGGCTTACAGCCGGAAAGGCCTTGAATAGAAACAGCATTCCTGTGGCGGAGGCATCCAACCGCAGGGAGGACTCTGTAAGAATCGGAAGAGTCGAACCTGAGTGATAATTGGGTATGTCCATTGTGGGCACACATACGGCCAGGAAAGAAGAAGAAGAAGAAGCAGAAGAAGAAGAAGAAGAAGAAGAAGAAGAAGAAGAATACACCCCCTCCATCCTTACTGTCATTCTGGAGATAAGCAAAAACACAACGACCGTGAAGTCTCCAATCTGGAAAATTTTGGTTGCAGAACTAGATTAGGGCTATATGAACTCCTCCGTGTGAATTATCAGGAAAAATTGCGAGTTTGAGTGTTGGTTCAGACTCTCATTCGAATTACCCTGATTCCCTTCATCACACCCTGTGTTAATTGGACGACATGTTCCAGATATCCTGCACAATATTCCCTACGATACTGGTTTCAGCTTCTGCGGGTGGAAAATAAGTATCTATTATTTCTTATACATTCTTAACTTGCTCCCCAGTGTAACGAACTGTGAGGTTGATGTTTCAACAACATGTGCTGTGTCTATTGCCGGCGGTGCGCTCTGAGAATATGCTTTAGTGAATCAATATCGATTGTTGTAGTCGATGCCACAGCTTGTCCGGTTCCTCCCACTTTCGGCTGTTTATTTGGCAATATTCTGATGAGAACAGATTTACTGGTGTATGTTTTTTCCTAATGTGTGATTAAAGTGATTGTAGTAGTTCTTATTTGTGTCAAATACATTATATGCCAGGATTCATCAATTGAGGTGCCTAGCATCAAACATGGACAAAAGCCATTTCGTTTATATCTCCGTACAGCCACATTTTCGTTCCTTTATAGCAACCTTCCGTTACGAGTGTGTAAATAGTTCTGCGTCATATTGCCAGCTATGTGAATAAGGAAACCGTAGTCTACACTTACGAATTTTATTCTAAAGCAATGTAAAACCCGTTCAAATATGACTATGTCCATTTTTGAAACTAAGATCGGCTTGTGTCCATGTTTGATACAATTTAATTGCCCATTTTTGAAACAAATGATCCCAAAATTTGGAAAATTAAAGGTTGCAGGATGATATGTAAGTTAAACATCAGCTTCAAAAGGAATGTAATGAAAATATGAAACAGAGAATATTATTATATTATCCTATTTAACTATGTCAATATTCATTTTAGTTATTGCTTCACCGTATTTCTGTACAAGTAACCTGTCGTTCAGCACGTGCCTCTTTAAAGCAATCACATTCATAATCATTAACAGCTTGTTCTTTTTCACTATAACTGCCGCTATTAATGACTTCAACACACCGCTTGGGAAAGGCATTTAATTTCAACCTCCTGTCCGAAGTGCTTATCAAGTAATTTGTCAGCATGTTTGATTTTCTGTGCGTTTATAATTACGCCGATGTAAATAGGTGAATGATTCATTAACATTAGACTTGCCTGTCCTGCCTTTGTGTACTTGCAGTCAATACTTGTGTCCAAATAGTAGCTTACTTCACTTTTATCTACAACATTGCCTCGTTTCGCGCGCCTGAGTACAATTCTTATACACCGTGAAATCCTGAAATGAAGTTGACCAGCACATTTCAGATAAATCTGTGCTTGTTCTTTCCAGTCCAGTGGTTCCAAGCTTATCCAATCACTTTCACTGTGCCGTACATTTGGAATATCTCTTGATATTCATAGGGATTTATTATGGTTTTAATTTTCTTGAGATCTTTTACAATGAGTACAAACATTCTAAAATAAACATGAATGGCCAGTAACTGGAAATACCAATTCTAATTTGCTAACAGAGGATGGTGCATACGTTGTAAGACACTTTGCGCACATGGCCAAGATATTTATCCTTTTATTTTGTCCGGCGTAGCCATCAGCAACCAACTGGACATAAGTGAAACATTCTAAATCGTTGGATATTAACTCATTGTAAATGAAATATATGATTTATTTGCCTCCGTTTCCAGCCAGGTATAAACAGGCACATCGCCTGGACTCAATTTGCTCCGTGATGTGCTTGTTAAAACAGCCAGATTTAACAGTAGAGTTGTCGGGAATAATAAGCCAAGTGATCACTTAACTTTGGCAATCATAGGAGATTTGAAAACTGGGATGTCGTAAAAAATCCCTTCCACGCGTTTACTCGCAAGAGAATGTAAACAAATGATCGCTGTGACAGTTTGAAGTAACTTGCAACAATCTGATTGGCTGAAACAGTAATGTCCGTTTTTTATAGTAACTACATATTTCAATGTTAAAATTTACGTGTAAATGTCCGTTTCTGGAAGAAATGGACCACTAATTAGGACAGAGTGTTAAAAATACTATAAGGATTATCCCTTAACTCAATTTCGATATAGGTGGCGCATGTCCGTGTTTGATATGAGGCACTTCAGTTAATTTTGATGGAAGTTTATTTTAAAATCTTGTCAGATGTTTGCGATTCGGAGAGCTTTACATTTATACAGGATTACCATCGGAAATATATTTTGAACAATGAGGGATTTTGAAAAAAAACTTTCACAGAGATAACGTTAGGCGAGGAACTCATTGATTTAATGGATACAATGAATTTAAAATATGATCGGAATTATAATTTTCAACACAAACCTGCGTATCTTATCGTTGATATAATTGAAAACAGGAAATAATTAAATGTTTATGTTTTCAGATTTTTCACTATATCTTACTTTCTTACTTTGCTGAGAATGAGACGATGATGATGTAGCGTGTTCTCTACTATTGCGACTATAGCATGATATACAGGTTCAACCCAAACTCCACCGACAAGCTTTCGGAAAATGTTCAGGGATATCTTCTGAAGGTTTCAATTATACCAATAAAAATCATAATAATTATAATAGCCTCCGTGGCTCAGGTGGCAGCGCGCCCGTCTCCCACGGCTGGGTTCCGAGGTTCAAATCCCGTTCACTGCATGCGAGGTTTGTGCTGGAGAAAGCGGAGGCGGGACAGGTTTTTCTCCGGGTCATCCGGTTTTCCCTGTCATATTTCATTCCAGAAACACACTCCAATATCATTTCATTTCACATGTCGGTCATTAATCATTGCCCCAGAGGTGTGCGACAGGCTTCGGCAGCCGGCACCATTCCTATACTCGCCCTAGATGGGGGCTTCATTCATTCCATTCTTGACCCGTTAAAATGTCTGTAAACAGGCTGTGGATTTTCAATAATAATAATAATAACAATAATAATAATAATAATAATAATAATAATCGCGTGTGGCTTCCGGAGAGGCTTGGTGCAGGTGTTTTGATTTGACACCCCTACGCGACCTGCGCGTCGTGATGGGGATGAAATGATATTGAAGACGGCACGTACACTCAGTCCCCGTGCCAGGAGAATTATCCAATTATTGTTAAAATTTCCGACCCTGCTGGGAATCGAACCCGTGACCCCTATGGAAAAAGGACAGCGCGCTAACCATTTAGCCATGGAGCCGGACAACTGTACTAATGATAATAGAGTTTTTTTTTCATTTAACAATGCGCAGGTTTGTGGTAACAAATATACTTCTGTACATTTGTTAACTTCATGAGCCATCTCTTAAGAATCCACCCGTGAAAGTTATTTTTCAAAAATTCTTTGCTGTTTAAGAAATAATGACGATGGTAATGTTAGGTGACTCATCCTGTACACTTTCATTTGCCTGCTATACACATTGAGAGAATACAATGACAAATCACCTCACTTCTTAACTTGACTATTACACTTGATTATAAAGCCACCACTTTGCTTCTAATCTTCGGATTCAACTCTGAACGTACCGCTTCGTCGAGCAGCTCCTCTCCTTATTCTTAAGTTTTCCCAGTCGAAAATTGGTTACATTTTCCTAACACTACTCTTTTGTTGTAAATTGACATGAACGAATCATGCGACCTTCTTTTGAATCTTTTTCAGTTCCTGGCGTGGATCCCATGCACTGGAACCTCAGTGTAATTGGGGTCTTACCCGAAACCTATACGCTCTTTCCTTTACATCCTGACTAAACCAAACCAAACCCCTGCTCAGCCCTAAGGCCTGCAGATTACGAGGTGCCGTGTGCTCAGCATGAATCCTTTCGCCGTTATTCTTGCCTTCCAAGACCGGGACCGCTATCTCACCGTCAGACAGCTCCTCAGTTGTAATCACGTAGGTTCAGTGGACCTCGAACCAGCCCTCAAATCCAGAGGAATATCTTTCACGTGGCTGCTAATTGAACTCGGGGCCTCCGCGTAAGAGGCAATCACTCTACACCTACACCGCGGGCCGGCTATTTACATCGTTACTACAACCCCTAAATATCCTCATAACCATATGAAGAGATCTGTAACTTTTACTTACAATCTCCTTCATGTTATTTCCTCAATGAATATCTCTCCAAGCTTATATGTTTACAGTGATCAATTTGAGATATATTCAACAATGAACACATTAATTAAAATTGAGAGGTTTTCTCCTTTCGGCGAAAATTAAATTCACTATGCCTACAAATTATTAAATTCACCGGGTGAGTTGGCCGTGCGGATAGGAGCAGGTAGTTGTCAGCTCGCATCCGGGAGATAGTTGGTTCGAACACGACTCTCAGCAGCCCTGAAGATGGTTTTCCGTGGTTTCCCATTGTCACACCAGACAAATGCTGGGGCTGTACCTTAATTAAGGCCAGGGCCGCTTCCTTCCCATGGCTAGCCATTTCCTGTCCCATCGTCGCCATAAGACCTATCTGTGTCGGTGCGACGTAAAGCAACTATAAAAAAAATTAAATTCTTTAAAGATAAAGACTAAAAGTACCAAACTAATTGTAGTTGATCGGTAATGTAAAATCCAACTTAAAGGATGTTTGAAGGACCTGTTGAGAGTAAATGAATTCGTATAGCTGGGGTCAGTCGCCAATGACACGGGAAGCTACGTAAAAGAGATCAAAAGACGTATCGTCCTAGGTCGTGCTGCAATGGTTAAACTCACTAAGATCTCGAAGAACGGGCAATATTAAAAGCTACGAAGATGCGCTTGGTGAAATCACTAGTTTTATCAGTCTTTTTTGCACGGCCCTGAGACCTGGACCGTGAATTTTTGAAACAAACATCGAATTGATGCCTTTGGGATATGGTGTTAGCTGAGAATGTTACATGTACCCTGGATGGAAAAAATAACTAACGTTTCCATTATGGCCGAAATGAGAATCAAGAAACGTCTATCTTCCCCTGTGGCCGGGTGTTACCTCAAGTTCCTTGGCCACATTTTCAGAAGAGAAGGAGAGAACTTAGCAAAGACCATTTTCTAAGGCAAGGTTGAAGGTAGTAAACCACGGGGAAGAACAGCAAGTAGACGGTTAGATCAAGTGAAGAAGATCACTGCTTTACCTCTTCAGATCATATTAAGGAAAGCTGAAAACCGCTCTGGATTTAGGCATCTAGTCAAGATTGCAACGCAGTAATGATAGAGTTATGAGGTATCGACATTCAGAAATGAGCAAAACGACTAATGATGATGATGCCATTATTAATTATAAATATTGCATTCTTTAAGATTTAAGTTTAATGTAATGTCTTTCTTTATATAAAACGATTTTGTTACTTTCATACTTAATGTTAGTCGTGATGTGACCATCGAGTGAAAACGACTATAAACATTTTAATTTTAAGAAACATATTTGGCTTTCTTATTCGACGAGTAGAGTTCACCGTACATTGTTGGTGTATAATCTACTTGACTGCGTTTGAATACCTTATTCAAAGGAATATTCTCCCCTTTGAGGCTTATATCGAACCTCAAACAGAATGTAATTTCGCGATAATCAGTACGTATTCATCTCGACTTTCTCTGCTGCCTAGACTGTTTGAATGACCGAGCTCCTGCGAGGGCAAACGTGCTCTGAATACTTCAAAGGTGAGGCTGTCAGGCGGATGTTAATTGGCCGATGGGAACTGCAGATCCCCTTCAGGGCAGTTTCAGGTGTGACAGATGTTAGAGAGACGCTCCGTGAGACCAAATTTGCATACAGCATTCAACTCGGAGACTTCAAAGTTCGGTAGACCTCCACAGAAGAACTTCCCTTCCAGTGGCTCGGGAAATAATGGTCGAGGTCTTATGTCATACACGGTTCTATTTTTGGAGCATAATAAATACTTTATGCGATAGTATCCCTGAAAATTTAAGTCCAAAAATACTTTTACGTATAGTAGTAATATTGAAAGATGCGTCATGACAGTTCTTAGAGCGAGGTCCGTTTACTGGCTGCCTGGGTCGGGAGAAGGTGTTACGGGGTATAGTTTTCATGGAAACGAGGAGGGATCCACTGTAGTTGTCATGGAGATAAGCCTGCTGGCCGGCTCGTATTACTAGGAGTTGCCAAACCCCTCACTTCTGAGTTACGTACAACAGAACGCAGCGGTCTGAACGAACGGGCAAGTGGGCAGAAAGCGAGGGAAAGGAAAGGAAAGGAGTGCAAGAATGTGGCAACAACATGCAATCGCACGTGCAAAGCTCCTCTCTCTAGCCCTATCTGTCAAAACGCTTTTTCAATATTACGGGTATAGAGTTGCTTTCCCTTCTCCTTCTAGAGCAGTTCCGTCATCGGGCAGTGGTGTTCATTCTATCACATCTTTGTTTATGGCTGCATGGAATGACGGGGTGGTTGGTTGTCCGAAAGACCGTCTCATTCCAGCCAAGTCGTCTTCCCCCCATCCCCTCACCCAAATCCCTTGTATAATACCGTGCAGGAAGCTACAGGTTTCCGCGTGCTTCATTATATGGTTAAAGTTCGAGAGATTCTTAACAGGTCTACGCAGTTTTTTAATTTACCAATACCGAGCAAGCTGACTGTGAGTTCTGGGTCATGTAGCTGTGAGCTCGCATTCGGGAGATAGTGGTTTCGAACCCCACTGTCGACAGTCCTGAAGACGGTTACTCGTACTTTCCCATTTTCTCACCAGACAAATGCTGGCTCTGAATCCTAATTAAGGCCACGGTCCCTTCCTTCGCCCTAGATTCTTCCTATCCCACGCAAAGAAAATTGATTAAAGAAATCTCTTGTTACTTTTTAAACATAACTGGTGATGCTTGTTCTTTAAAGAGGGATGGCATCAAGGTCATCGACCCTAAACATAATTCTTTGTTATAAAATTAGTAAACATGTAATATCTGGGGTACACATGGGTTAAACACGCAAACGGCTGTGTATGTGGTACCTGTCTGCTGAATAACTAAAATATTATTTATTATACGGGAAATAATCTGTAAGTGTGAGTTTTTTCAATTTGTGGAAAATAAGTCAGGATAAAAGAAAATAGAAATTACCGGAATAATAAAACATTTAATAACAGGTCATAGCTGTAAAAGTCATAATTTAATTCGTTTAATGAAGAACAGAATGATGTGATTAGTTCTTGAATGAACCATATTCTATCAAGTCAAGTCTATTTTATTATTTATTTTCTGAAGTCTTAGCTGGACTAGTGATGGGAAAGTAAGCACAGGTGGAGTAAACCCTTGTAATTAATTCAAGTTAAACCGGGCGAGTTGGCCGTGCGCGTTGAGGCACGCGGCTGTGAGCTTGCATCCGGGACATAGTAGGTTCGAATCCCACTATCGGCAGCCCTGAAGATGGTTTTCCGTGGTTTCCCATTTTCACACCAGGCAAATGCTGGGGCTGTACCTTAATTAAGGCCACGGCCGCTTCCTTCCAACTCCTAGGCCTTTCCTATCCCATCGTCGCCATAAGACCTATCTGTGTCGGAGCGACGTAAAGCCCCTAGCAAAAAAAAATTCAAGTTAAAATAATAATAATAATAATAATAGTAATAATAATATGGCCTCAGTTACGTTGTGCAGGCATTTTAATTTGACGCCAACTGGCTGCTTGCTTGTCAATTTCGACGTTCAGTCTAACTCCAGATCTACTAGACGGCAGAATAAACAGAATCTCTCTCGGGTGTCTTTGGCTCAGTTTTTAATTTTGTCGGGTAAACACCAAATGTGTCACCAGAGATCTTTTACATCTTTTTACGACATGGAGTGTAGAATGGACTTTTTTCCGCCCTTCATAAATCCGATTACCTCTGCCGGGTTTGAAACTTGCTATATATTTTTTTCTGTTTGCTTTACGTCTCACCGACACGGATAGGTATTACGGCGACGATAGGATAGGAAGGGCCTAGGAATGAGAACGAAGCGGTCTTATTTAATTAAGTACAGCCCCAGCATTTGCCTGCCGTGAAAATGGGATACCACGGAAAACCATCTCCAGGCCTGCCGACAGTGTGATTCGAACCCAGTATCTCCCGGATGCAGGCTCACGGCCGCGCGCCCCTAACCGCACGGCCAACTCTCGCCCGGTGGGATCCGCAGGGTGACACTCTGCTACTGACCTTTAAAGTGCGCTATTTAAACAATTCTTAGGGAGATGTACTCAGCTTTCTAACATAACTGTTTTTACATACTTATCAATGCATAAAAATAATGAGAATAGAAGTAGATTGGGAAACATGACGTACATTCACTTCCAAATTTGTAGATTTAGTCATTTTTGTATTAATGTGATAATAGAAGCAGATGATAATCATTCGTATAAGAACCAATCATTTTTCAGAAAGTGTCCAACTTGAAAATTGCTCTCCTGAATACTTAAGTTTTAGCCACTTGTCCACATTTTCCCCGAACCGTAAATCATACATTTAAGAGGAAAACGAGCGCATACGTAAACAAATCGCAAGTAAAATATAGGGCAAAGAAAATTGGTGAAATTTTCAGATTAACATTTTCACCTGCGTTTCCCTGTTTTGGGCTGGTAATTGATTAACGGTGGGAGGGCGTGTAGCTTTGATTACATTGAAGCCACGGCGCGCTGGTGTGGTCGTTACCGCTGCGAGTTGAGGGGAAATGAGGCAATTTGTACACCCAAGGTTAAAAGTTAACAAGCCTCTGACGTCTCTTCTCTAAACAGGTTGATACCATCTTGTCACGGCTCAGCTTGGCGGCACCAAATGAACTTTCAATTTCTAATTCTCCTATAAGCAGCAAAGGATGTTACTGCGTTTCCCAATGTTTGATTTAATGTGGGCCATATGGGTGAGTGACGCTGCTACTTGACGTTAGTATCCTGTGCACAAGACTACGATGGACATTTCCGGCACTTGTGGAATGTAATAACACGAGAGCAAGTCAAACCGTAGGAGAATCAGTGAGTCGGACATGAGTTGGGTCGCTGTCCGACATCACAAAGTACTCATACAGAGTGGATTTTCTGCAACACGGAGCGCAGTGCCCGCCTTGACAAGCAGGCATAGTCGGCTCAAAGAAGCTCATAGAAACTAAACGAACTCGGCACTCCGCTCTTCACTTTCACATTAATCACCCTGTATTTACTATACATCGATGTTTGGAACAGCAAATACACCCATGGAGGTGATTAGCGGACTGACTTACTTGCTGGATTCCCACTCGAACGGCTGAGGCTCGATTCCCGTCGATCCTGCGTAGTAATTTTCACCTGAGAACTCATGTTGTATCAGATCTGAAACCTCCGTCCACAATTAAAGTGGGCCTGGGTGGCTGCAGTAAACTCAGACATATCTGAAAGAAGATGAAGAAAGTTATATTCACAGAAGGACAGGAAACTGCTAGGAATGGGAAGGAAGTATCTTGGCCTTAATTAATAATAATAATGTTATTTGTTTTACGTCCCACTAACTACTCTTTAACGGTTTTCGGAGACGCCGAAGTGCCGGAATTTAGTCCCGCAGGAGTTCTTTTACGTGCCAGTAAATCTACCGACACGAGGCTGACGCATTTGAGCACCTTCAAATACCACCGGACTGAGCCAGGTTCGAACCTGCCAAGCTGGGGCCAGAAGGCCAGCGCCTTAACCGTCTGAGCCACTCAGCCCGGCTTGGCCTTAATTAAGGTACAGCCTCAGCATGTGCCTGCTGTGAAAATGGGAAACCACGCAAAAGCATTATCAGGGCTGCCGACACTATCTCACGAATGCAACCTCACAGCTGTGCGCCCGTAACCACACAGCCAACTCGCTCAGTGGATCAAAATCTATTCCCAGCTGTATGTTGTGCTGATGATAAGTTTACTCCACTGAATTCTAAAAGCACATCAACCCCTACTCCAAAATTAGACAACACAGAGCAACTGCAGCATGAATGGAGAAACAGAAGGATTCCTTATAGCATAATAATAATAATAATAATAGTAATAATAATAATAATAATAATAATAATAATAATAATAATAATAATAATAATATGGCCTGAACTACCGTGTGTGAAAATCCACAGCCTGTTTCCAGTCATTTGACCGGGTCAGGAATGGAATGAATGAAGAACCCATCTAGCAGCGAGGATGGGAATTGTGTCGGCTGCCGATACCTGTCGCGCTCCTCTGGGGCAATGATTAATGACTGACAGATGAAATGGAATGAACGATGAGAGAGAAAACCGGAGTACCCGGAGAAAAACTTGTCCTACCTCCGCATTGTCTAGCACAAATCTCGCATGGAGTGACCGGGATATGAACCACGGAACTCAGCGGTGAGAGGTTGGCGCGCTGCCACCTGAGCCACAAATGCTTCCCTGAGCTACCGTGCATAACAATTTTAACTTGACTCCATCTCTATGTTTTCTAGTAGCAATTCAGGACAGAAAAATAAGCATCCATAACTACCGCAAGTATCTCTTAAAGGAATAAATGAACGACACATGCAGGAGATGCAGAGAAACAGCTCAGAGAGTGGAGAGTATTTTTGTAGGCGAATGCAAGGCCATGGTAGGTAAAGAATATACTCATTGACATGAGAAGGTGGCGAAAATTTTGCATCAAAGTCTGGGAATCAAGTCGGGACTTATGGATGAGAAAATCCCATATTGTGGATACAGACCATAAGATGTTCTCGAAAGCGAAAGATGAAATATACACCCACGGTATTCCCTGTCTGCCGTAAGAGGCTATTAAAAGGGGCCCAGGGGCTCCCAACTTGGGAGCGGGGCCCTTAGCTGAGTCCTGGCATTGCTTCCACTTATATGTGCCAGGCTCCTCACTTTCATCTGTCCTGTCCGATCTCCCTTGGTCAACTCTTGTTCATTTCCGACCCCGACGGTATTACAGCATTCGAGGCTTTGGGAGTCGTTCATTTTCACGCCCTTCGTGACCCTTGTCTTTCCTTGTCTGGTACTTCATTGTGCGAAGTGTCGGATCCCTCCTTTTTCCTTTTTCCCTCTCTCCCTACCCCCTGTGGTTAGGACGTAGACGTAGACCACTCACGGTATCCCCTGCCTAACGTAGGAGACGACCAAAAGGGGCGACCAAGGGATGATGACATTAGAACCATGAGATTACTTGTGACTAGTACCACCTTGCGAGATCTACGTTATATAGGAGCAGTTTTTTTTTTTTTTTTTTGCTAGTGGCTTTACGTCGCACCGACACAGATAGGTCTTATGGCGTCGACGGGATAGGAAAGGCCTAGGAGTAGGAAGGAAGCGGCCGTGGCCTTAATTAAGGTATGGCCCCAGCATTTTCCTGGTGTGAACATGGGAAACCACGGAAAACCATCTCCAGGGCTAACGACAGTGGGATTCGAACCCACTATCTCCCGGATGCAAGCTCACAGCTGTGTGCCCCGGACCGCACGCCCAACTTGTCCGGTATATATAGGATCAGTACCATTCTGCGCGGAATATTATGGGTCTGAGTGTTGCTTGCGAATGAGGTCGTCATGTGTAATCCACTGGTCCGTTCCAACGCGTTCAGTGTGATCTGCGTTACCTATATGTAGTACCACTTTATGTGCAACACCACGAGTCTACGTTGTCTATGGTTAGTACTACTACGTGAGAAACACCACGGGTTTGGCTGACACCCGTTATTAGTACCACTATTTGAGGGAAACCACTGGTCGGCATTGCGAGAGTATAGTGTTATTGTGTGAGGAACACCATGGGATTGTGTGGGCGTTATCGTAATGTGTGATGCACCTTGGGTCAGCATTGCCTATGATTAGGACCACCATGCGAGGAACACCATGAGTCTATGTCAGCTGTGATTTGTACCTTTGTAGAAGGAACACCATGGTTCTGCTTTACCACTGATTGGTGCCATTGTGAGAGAAAGGTGACCAGGATGTTGGACCCCTTTACATAACAAGCATCATCCCAATGATTAATATATTGTGAATTGGATCCAGTAGTTTTTTTTTGTTTCACGTACACTTTCTGATGTCCATTCATTTTATATTCTATTCGGTGGATACATTTTGAAGTCTTAATTTGCAGTTCGTTACACCTCGTACCATTAGGGGCCGATGACCTAGCTGTTAAGTCCCTTTAAACAACAATCATCATCATCACCATCATCATCATGTTCCAGATGTTAAGTATTTCTTTTCCACCGTTCAGACATGGCAACTTCATTCGCTCAATAGCAGAACTTATTAGGATGAAGCATTCTTTCTGTTGTCATACATGCACTCAGTATTCTCTCCAAGCCCGCTAAATTTGTTTCAGAGCATTTAAGGAGACCATTTGAGTAGTTGAGAAAAAGAATTTGGAAAGAGTTAATTGCCTTTGTATTTAGGAATGATCTTCAAACCGCTGTGGCTATCTCAGGGAAAGCACTCTATAATCATTCTTTGATTATTATTATTATTATTATTATTATTATTATTATTATTATTATTATTATTATTATTATTATTTACTTTTTGTCATAAAAACTTTCTTATTTTCCGCATCGCTGTCTGAACAGTCAGGGTATTGGTCATCAGTTGATACTATCCCAAGTTCGATTTCTGTCCGGGTCGGTGATTTTATCCACGTTTGGTTAATCCTTCTAATTCGGGAGCTTACTGTTCGTAATGTGTACATTTTCTTCCTAACCTTTTTCAGTACATGGGTATTCCGAATGGATGTAAAAATGTCGATATATCGACATAGCATTCGGTCAGGAAATGAACTCGGACAGACTGGTTGTAAGGTGGCAACTCTATCTGTAGACCGCGACAGTGATATACCGTGTGGGTTGAACATCCTGTACTGTAGGAATGCGGAAAGACCGAAACATGAGACAGGAAATGTAGGGACCTCCTGAATTCCTATCAGATACAAATCACATTCAGTATTTTGCGCCAGCGAAAAAGACGCTGAATTGTTCAACAGTATTTGCTGTGCCGCATTTTTATTGAGAACTGTGCTACTAGGGATATTTTTGTACATCCCACAATTCTGAGTTTTGTTTATTTTGTTTTTATTTATAAAAAGTGCTATTTGTTCGGGGTGTCGACCCATGTGGATCTTTTGCCCCTGCTGGCACCATCTTGTATGAACCTGCGTGTAATTGGAATGGCGATAGTGTGGAATGTTGTGTGTGAGGAAACGAAGATTAAGGACGTCACAAACACCCAGTACCCAGGCCAAGGATATTAATCATTAAAATTAAAAACCCTTGACCCGGCCGGGAATCGAACCCGGGGCCGCCGGATGACAGGCGGACGCGTTTCCCCCTACACCGTGAGGCCGGACGCAGTTCTGAATTACTGGAAGGAGTAAATACCAGTACTGTACAGTGTTACTATTGGTGTTATTCCTATCAAAAATGTAATGTGTATTACGTTAGTGTATATACTGTACTATTGTGCACAGTCAGGAGGATCTAAGCAAGAACTGATTTGTGTTAGTGCTGATGAACTAGTGTATACAGGCTCTCTCATCATCATCATCATCATCATCATCATTATCATCTGTTTACCCTCCAGATTCGGCTTTTCCCTCTGACTCAGCGAGGGATCCCACCTCTACCGCCTCAAGAAGGCAGTGTCCTGGAGCTTCAGACTCTTGGTCGGGGGATACAACTGGGGAGTATGACCAGTACCTCGCCTAGGCGGCCTCACCTGCTATGGTGAACTGGGGCCTTGTAGGGGGATGGGAAGATTGGAAGGGATAGGCAAGGATGAGGGAAGGAAGCGGCCGTGGCCTTAAGTTAGGTACCATCCCGGCATTCGCCTGGAGGTGAAGTGGGAAACCACGGAAAACCACTGCGAGGATGGCTGAGGTGGGAATCGAACCCACCTCTACTCAGTTGACCTCCCGAGGCTGAGTGGACCCCGTTCCAGCCCTCGTACCACTTTTCAAATTTCGTGGCAGAGCCGGGAATCGAACCCGGACCTCCGGGGGTGGCAGATAATCACGCTCACCACTACACCACAGAGGCGGCACACAGGCTCTCTCACAGTGTTTAAACTCTGCACTATAACAGCTGACTCAGCGAAACTTATGTCGCGTGCGGCCGCCATTCTTTTAAGCGTCTATACAATCTTTCATCAAATCTTACCTTATAAATGATCCTGGAAGTGTCGTCCTTACTGCGTTTTATCTGGTAAACACATCCTGGCTGACGTGAGTGACTTCTTCCACTGTAATATTTATGATTTCATTCGTAATATGTTCTTTCAATTCCTCTAATGCACGAGGAGTTGCTTGACACACTTTTTCTTTCAGTTTACACCAAAGTAAAATTCACACACTGTTAGATCTTGAGGACGAGGGGGAAATAGACCAGCACTCATCGCTCTGTCTGCACACACATCCAAGATTGTAAGAAGAGAATCGTCTGCTGTATGAAAAGGAGCCGAATCTTGTTGAAACCACCCACGAGATTTTTCTTCTTCCGTCTATTTTATGGAAGAACGGCATCAAAATGTCACTTTGGTACCTCTCTGCATTTACTGTCGTTTCGAAAAAATATGTTCAGTTACTCGTCTGGCACTAACAACACACTAAACACCAATATTCCTATCATAATGATGGACTTCATAAAGACTATTAGCATTTTCTACACACCAATAGCAAGAGCCATTAAGGTGAAACCAGAAATTTACATACGAAAATATGGCGTTGCAGTGATAGATGTCTCACCATGTAAACAGCTGAGAATCAGACTGGCGACTGATGCTTGCCAGGTCGAACACGTGCATGCGCCTCCTACACTGCAGCTTACGAATCGGAGAGTAAACACACTGCTTCGTCGGTCTTAGCTCATATGAAAGACCTGTATAAATATGCGATTAGTGTCAATATTTTATTTATCTAATACCGTACAAAATCAAATAAATCTACTGCTTGATTATCTGATGGAGGTGTGTACCATAAGTCTTTTCTGGTTTCACTAAGAGATGGCGGCGGCGAACAGTACGCAGCGTATGAACTTGACACATACGTCAGTTTATTCGCCCGACATTACCCGACCAACACACACAAGTTGAATCCGCCAAACACTAGCGTCTGTGTTGTATCATTCAGTGATCATGTCGATGTTTGTGCCTGAAAAAGAACACTTTTGGCATGCATTGATTTTCTTAATGTAATCAAAAGAAAAAGGCTGTGGAAAGTCATCGTTTGCTGGTATAAACATATGATGAAGACGCTCCGTCGATTAGAACATGTGAGAAACGGTTTCTACAATTTAAATGTGGTGTTCTCAACGTGAGCCGGCCGGGTTAGCGTGCCTACTTTTTACCCGGCGGCCCCGGGTTCGATTCCCGCCCAGGTCAGATATTTTTGCCTACATCTGTGGGATAGTTCAAGGTACACTTAGCCTACGTGATTTCAATTGAGGAGCTCTCTGACGGTGAGATGGCAGCCCCAGTCTAGAAAGCCAATAATAACGGCTGAGAGGATCCGTTGTTATGACAACACGACACCTCGTCCGTGCGGGCTGAGCAGCGGTCGCTTGGTAGACCATAGCTATTCAGGGCTGTTGGGCCATGGGATTTGGATTTCATTGTGAAAGAGAGTGCGCGCTCTGGTAGACCACAAAAGTGCGGAGATGAAACCGTTAATGCACAACGCTGTATGTGTATGTTGGGTATTCATCCCCAAGGCTGGTTTTATCCTCCACAGTTCTTTCTCCAAAAAAAATTATATTTAATCACGCATTGATCGACAGACGGACGGAATGGCCAGAAGAAATGTCAAAGTGATTTCGTTACACGACATGCGCTATATCACACAGCAAAGCCAGTGAGAGACACCTTGCAATCGTTTGGATGGGACATCCTTCAGCACCCGCGGTACTCCTCCGACCCGGCGCCATCTGACTATCATCTCCTCGCATCAATGTGGCACGCGCCCGCAGAGCAGGACTTCAGCAATTTCAAGGAAGTTGAAAAATGGCTCGGAGAATGGTTTTCCGCAAAAGACAGCAGTTTTTCTGGCATGGTATTCATAATTTACCTGAAAGATAGGCGAAGTGGGTGGAAGCCGATGGCCAATACTTTGACTAAACAAAAATTGAATTTCCCTTGAATATTACGGGTTTTCTTTACCACAGAAACCGGCAGAAATTTATGTATACACCTGGTACTTATGGTTTTTATTTTATGTCACCTTTATGAACCGAAATTCTCCATACAGCAAAACATATTTCCGGTTCCTTGGGTTTCCACTGAGAACAGGTTTTACGGTTTGTATTCTGTTTTTTTTTATTATTATTGTCATCATGTTAATGAAAACTTGCCCAAGACATCAAGACCCTTTCTGTACTATGCGCTTAAGCTCGTTAGCAGCTAATAAGAAACTTGAGAGATGTTGGGAAGAAGTAGAAGACATTATGAGTTGGCAAATAGCGGTAGCTTATTTAACACTCACGTAACGGGATGTTGAAAGAAAGTCGAGACTTGGAAATGCTATCCTTTCGTCCTGAATAACAGGAGCTTAATATAACCACTTGGGCGGACAAGAAATGAGGTCCGTTAGTGAAGGATGCCGGTAATGACATACTCTAATGTGGGGAGCTCGCGCAGTATTCCGGCTTCCTACCACACTAGATGTACTTTACTAAATAAAACATGCTTGGCATTTCTCGATGCGCAAATCTCGAGGTAAACCTCTGTAAAATTAATACTCTCGTACGATTGATTTTACGAACCGATCAGGGTGGCTCAGGAGATTGAGCGATGGATTTCAGGTAGTACGGACCTCCAATAGGACATGAGAGAATTCGAGCAAGGCTTTCGCTTTTACGATATGCTTCATCATCAAATCGCGTGAGCTCCGTTTCTTTCTACTTGTATTTCGGCTCCATGGTTAAATTGGTAGCGTGCTGGCCTTTGGTCACAGGGGTTCGATTCCGGGCAGGGTCGGGAATTTCAACCATCATTGGTTAAATTCGCTGGCACGGGGACTGGGTATATGTATCGTTTTCATCATCATTGTGTCCTCACCTCGACGCGTAGGTCTCACTTACGGGTGTCAAATAAAAGAACTGCACCTGGCGAGCAGAACATGTCCTCGGCCACTCTCGGAACTGAAAATCATACGCAATTTCATTTCCGCTTGTACCTCTATGGACTGGGAGGGAATATTTCTGCATACCTGAAAAGGGCTACATGGCGACAGGACAGACAATAATTTTGTATGTTTGCTCATGAAGCTTGAAAGAAGGAAATGGAAATGGTACGGCAGTGTGAAAAGAAAAAAAATGTGATAATAAAAGAGGGAAATGTGACAATAATAATAACTATCCATAAACGCTGTATAAGTTATGGGCGTAATTTTATTTTGAAAGCTTATCTTTATTTGCAAATTAATGTTTCAACTCAAGAGACCTTTTTTAACGATTTTCTTTAGGTAGCACTGAAACAGATATGCCTCTCGGCGACGATGAGATAGGAAAAAGGCTATAAGTAGGAATGAAGCGACGTGGCCTTTATTAGGGTACAGCCCAAGCATTTTCTTGGTGTGAAAATAGGAAACGACGGAAAACCATATTCAGCGCTCTCGACAGTAGGGTTCGAAACCACTATCTCCCGAATGCAAGCTGATAGCTACGTGACCCAAAACACGCAACCACTTGCTCGATAAGGGACGTATTCGCACTCAGAAGCTTACTCCATTTAGAAAAAAAAGTATCCTTGACTGTTCTGAAGTGTCTTACTCTCTACGATTGTAAAGAAGAAGAGTATCCTTTCCACTGCGTGCATTATTGGAATAGAGAGCAATCAACAGACTTCGTCATACGTTTTTTGAGGGATATTGACCTTTTAATCGTGTATAAAAGTATATTTCCTGTTATTTTCTATAGTTAACTACCTTTTCGTTCCATTGGCTTTTTTTTAAGTTTGTGTCTGTTTATTTTAACTAACATATATATAAAACGGTACTTCAAGGCAATTCCTTATTCTAGTGTCATCTATATTTTCTACCATTGTATTAGAAAATAAAGCATTGCGAATTAGATCTACTGATTATTTTAAACTCATAATCATGTTTCATCTTCAATTGTTTTAAATTAGGGTCAGTGGATATATTTTAAAATTGTTATTACCATATCATTTCATTCTATCTGTACCATTAAGAGCCGATGACCTAGCTGTTAAGCCCCTTTAAACAACAACAATGGATTCATTCCTTGTTCATTATAAATCATTATGATTTTTTCACAAATTCTTGTATTTGGCAGCTCATTACTATTATGTCAGAGACGTGGAAGGTTGTGACAGGTAGTGATAGCTGTTTTAAGGTGAGGTACAACGCGATGCTCAGACTTGGACAAAAGAGAGCAACTGCTGAGTAGAGAGAATGTCTACGAAATACGTGATAATAAAAGACGTCCCACGCGTAAAATATGTAATATTGTCAAGGTCAAACGAGAATAAGGGCTGACATAGGGAGGTCGAATAGTAAAGTTCAAAGTAAGGCGTTTGTTTCGAGTGGACGCAATGCGAGACCCAGCTAAAGTTCTTGCGGTCGAATCCATGCCCCAATTTGAGATTCCTCGGAGGCAGGGGCTAGAAAGGAGAGTTGCGCAAAGAATTGAATAGTAATATAGCTAAAGTAATCGAAAATGGATTAGAAACAGTAGTAAATATTCCTTTTTCTTTTTCTATATACACTTGTAATATTAATTATGTGTTGTTGTCACATGGGTCATCATTCCATAGGCTGGTTTGATGCTGCTCTCCATGCCACCCTATCTTTCTCATTTCTACGTAACTATTCCATCCTCCATCTATACTAATATATTTGTCATATTCACATCTTGTTCTACCTCTACCATTCATACCACCTACACTTCTCTCAAAAGGTGACTGAACAAGTCCTGGGTGTCTGAAGATATGTCCAATCATTCTATCCCTTAATCTCCTCAAATATAGCCAATTCGTTCTCATCTCACCAGTTCGTTTCAGTATCTCATTATTTGTGATTCGATGTACGCATCTTGCCTTCAGTATTCTTCTGTAACACCACATTTCAAACGTTTCTATTCTATTCATTTCTGAACCAGTCATTGTCCATGTTTCACTTCCTTGCAATGCCCCAGTCCTGACCAAGGTCTTGAATCACCTCTTTCTATCTGGTTGTAATACATACAGCGGAATATTCAGCCTGGGGAGGCCACAACCTGCTCTGCAGCAGCGATAACACAGGAGTCCTCGAACTGGAATGGCTAGGAGTTAGGACGGCAACTTGTCCGTCTGCAAAGTTACGTGGCTATGCATACCTCCCAGGCGATCTAAATTGTCAAGTGAAGGGAATTTATTCCCAAATAATTTCTATATTGGTGTTCGAAGTGAGGTCATTTCGATTAATTCTGAAGGAGTTCGGCGCCTTGACTGAGTGGTCAGCGCTGTGGTCCCTCTGTGGGTGTGAGAAGTTGAATAACATCCACGGTAGCATCTGCCTGTCATAAGAGGTGACTAAACGGGGACTCAGGGGCTCTTAACTTGGAGACGCGTGGGTTGGCCACCGTGGGCCTCTTGGTTGAGTCATGTAATTGGTTTCAGTTACTTGTATCAGGCTCCTAAATTTAATTTATTGCATCCGATTCTCCTTGGTCGATTCTAGTTCCTTCCGAAACTACGGTATTGTGAGATCTACGGAATCCTTCATTTTCACGCCACTCACGGCCCCTTTCTTTTGCCGATATCTTCATTTTCGAAGTTTCGAACCACTTTTTCATTCCTTCTGATTAGTATTAATAGAGAATTTTTACCTTGTTGTATTTACCCTTAAGCGAATTTAAGCGAATTATTCATAAGAATCTTCAGCACTTTCATTTTCCCAAACATACCTTTCAGCATAGCCCTGCTACACCGAACTTCATAGAACTTATTCATACTATTTTAACCACCATGACGATGAAGGTTAAACAAATGTAATTCAGTATCATTTACAGACTGAACTAAAACGTACAATAGAGTGAATCATGACACACTTTTTTGAATATGAATTTGAAACTCTATTATGGATATTCAGTCTACGTGTTGAAATTATTTCACAAAGTAATCAGAGAGCAGCTTGTTTCTGATAAAGGATGTGACACATAAACCTAGTATAAGTCATGGACGTTCCCCAGAGTTTGAGCCTCGGCCCTCTGGCTATTATTGCTGACTTCCCATTGTGCGCAAAGCACTATGATGTTCTATTGTTCGCCAATGACGTACTGTATATAAAGTTTCATAACTATTCTGTCCCTGTTATACAATGCAATAGAGTAGAGGAAACCACTATGTACTTCAAAGTTATTTACCCAGATCTCTATTACTATGGTGGTTGGTGGGGTTCAGAGAAGATAGGGCACAATGTTTTAAGTCTTTTAGCAAAACACCGAATTAATAAGTTGACAATTGCTTACATAAATCCGTCTTCGTACATAGTTCTGTTGAAGTCTCCGTTGAAAGCTCCATGTTTATCCTTAATCATCTCAGTTATACAAAATTGATTTCGTCGTGGATCTAATTCGTTTCCAGCTAATCGGTCCTGGTAATTTATTATTATTCTTATTATTATTCGTAATATTATTAATGTCTTTATTAATGGCACCTCCTGCGGGTGGCAGACGCAGACGAAGAATACACCCACGGTATTACCTGCCTGTAGTTAGAGGCGGCTAAAAGGGGCGACCAAGTGATTATGTTATTAGAACCATGTGATTACTTGTGATTAATACCATTACGTGCAGAACACCATGGGTTGACGTTACTTGCGACTAGTACCACCATGTGAGGAAAATCATGGGTCTACATTGCATAGGAGCAGTACCATTCTGCGAGAAACAGTACGGGTCTGGGCGTTGTTTCTGATGTGTCATCGTGTACATTCAACAATTTGGTTCCTATGTGTTTAGAATGGGCCTGCGTTACGTATGAGTAGTACCACTTCGTAAGCAACACCGTGGGTGTACGTTGCCTGTGGGTGGCACCAAATTGTGAGAAAAACCATGGGCTGAGTGGCGCCCGTGATAAGTACAACTTTGAAGAAAACCATGATCTGAATTTTCTGAGTGTAATACAATTACATGAGGAACACCATGGGTTTGTGTTGCCTGTGGCCGTTACCATGATGTGAGATACACCGTGGGTCTAAATTGCCTATGATTAGTAGCACTATGTGAGCAACACCATGAGTATACGTGGCCTGTAATTAATTACACTAAGTGAGGATTTCCACGGGAATAGAGCCGCCCATGATTATTCCCACTATGTGAGGAACACCACGGGTCTGCGTTGCTTGTGAGTAGTACCCTTATGTACGAAACACCATAAGTTTGTGTTACCCGTGAGTAGTGCAATTGTGTGTGACATACCATGGGTCTACGTTACCTCTGATAAGAGCCACCATACCATAAACACCATGAGCCTACGTTGCCTATGATTAGTACCACTATAGAAGGAACACCATGATTCTGCTTTACCAGTGATTAGTACCATTATGAAGGGCCACTGACCTGGATTTTGGACCCCTTTAGATAAGTATCATCCCAGTACTTACGGCATTGTGAATAGTTTCCACTGATTGTTTTTTATCTTCATGATCGTTTTTCATCATCATTCGTTTTAGACTCTAGTCAGTGGATATATTTTGAAGTTTTGATTTTAATTTCGTTCACCTCATACCATTAGGAGGCGATGACCTAGCTGATAGGCCCGTTTATGTACAACAAACATCGTCATAATCATGATCATCATCATTTATTAATGACGAAGTTAGAACTTCTGGACCTCTCTTACATTTAGCCATAATATCAAAATATGATCGTGATATATTATAAACAAAAAATATATACAACTAACTACGGTAATAATCTTACATTACAAATACAACTTTATTAATATACGCAGTCTAACTTAAGGGGGGAGACCCAGCTTAACAAAGGAAAAAAGAAGGTTAATATTCATTCGATCGTTAAATATGCTACAATTGTTGTTGACAATTCCTGCACATATCCCAGTATTGGCATGCTTCCTGGCAACCGGAAGCAACTTCAATAATGTCAGTATTTAAATAATTTTTAACATTTTAAAATAAAATGTTCAAAATTTCCCGCCTTTTTAACAATATACCACCGTTTCTCTTATAAATTCCAAGTTTATAAGAATTTTCGTAGTTTTCCATCTTAAAGTGTGTATAAAACCTGCAGCTACAAAATGGACCTCAATCATTAACATACACTGTAATTCGGATTTTTTGTTGGGTTTTTATTCCGAGCACCAGAAAATATTAATATTTTTGTAAATAAATATGTTATATAAAATCGAATCTCAATCCCATTGATCTGAATGTGGTACAGATTGTAGTACAATACTATGGGAGCAAACTCAGAAGAATTCATAATTATCCGTGAAACAGTAACGGAGTTCTGAAGGAAACCGTTAAAAAGGCGGAAAATTTTGAACATTTTATTTTGAAATGTTGTAATTAGAATTTTGACATTATTGAAGTTGATTCTGATTGCTCTGAAGCATGCCAATACTGGGTTATGTGCAGTATTTGTCAACTACGTTTGTAGCACACATAACAATCGAATGAATATTGGCCTATTTTCCCTGTGTTAAGCTAGGTCTCCCCCCCTTAAAATCTTAAGAACAGGTATAACCATTTACTCGCACAATCATTTAGAGTTATAGTTAGTAAATATATCATCTGATTCTTTTGATTTATTATAAATGAAAAATCAGACATAAGTAACATGTGAAAACTCAAAAAATGAACTTATTTAAAACGCATAGAATAGCGACATGGATCGTAACCGTACAGTAGAATAAACAGCAACCATGTGTTTACTTCCCGGTTATCGCATGTGTTTTATTCAGTCTGGCAAACACAATTGCCTGGAAAACCGTCAATCACGAAACGACATCTGCTAAATTCCTGTATCAGGAACAAAAAATATAATGTTTCTATGTCACTAGAAGAAATTGCAATAGCCAATATGCCACTGCATGAACACTGCACTTTTTAAAAGTCACCCTGTTAAAAAACATCTTGAATCCCTTAGGTCCAGTGGGAAAATTGTTACTTTGTCTCCATTGGTTTGATTTGCTCTAAAACACGAATATTTCTCTTTTCGGTTTATATTTTTCCTCACATTTTATTTGCGTTTCCTTGTTTCATACATTTTCTAACATGAGGAAAATCATCAGTTTTGAAGAAAGGGAACTTTCTACGAAAAGAGGGAAATTTCCTTCGACCTACCAGTCAGCTGTAACGAAAATTAACAAAACTCTTCCTGGTACACATAGTGTACAGAATATCAGCTATGCGGAAAATTTGCATTGCAGCACTGAAGTGTCTGATCCCAAAATCTGTCAGTCAGTGCATTTCACCTTAACACATCTTCGTCCTCTCGCTGCTGTAAGTGAGGCTATGGTGCTGATGAAAGAGAGAGGAAGTCGGCAACTATTATGTGACCAGTGCCATGTTGCCAAGTTTCTTCAAATATACGAGAGAGCAGCGAAACGCATGAATGTTGCTAACGGCACCTTTTAGAGAAACACAACGTATTAAATAACGATTCTTTTAAATGCTTCATGAATGGTAGAGCACGTGGCCGTTGTGACCTAAGGGTCGAACCATGTCTGCTTTCTTATCACATTTCGTAGAAGCTGAATTTTATTTATTTATTTATTTATTTATTTATTCATTCATTCATTCATTCATTCATTCATTCATTCATTCATTCATTCATTCATTCATTCATTTAATTTATTTATTTATTTATTTATTTATTTATTTATTTATTTATTTATTTATTTATTTATTTATTTGTTTGTTTGTTTGTTTGTTTGTTTATTTGTTTATTTATTTATTTATTTATTTATTTATTTATTTATTTATTTATTTATTTATTTATTTATTTATTTATTTATTTATTTATTTATTTATTTATTTATTTATTTATTTATTTATTTATTTATTTATTTATTTATTTATTTATTTATTTATTTATTTATTTATTTATTTATTTATTTATTTATTTATTTATTTATTTATTTATTTATTTATTTATTTATTTATTTATTTATTTATTTATTTATTTATTTATTTATTTATTTATTTATTTATTTATTTATTTATTTATTTATTTATTTATTTATTTATTTATTTATTTATTTATTTATTTATTTATTTATTTATTTATTTATTTATTTATTTATTTATTTATTTATTTATTTATTTATTTATTTATTTATTTATTTATTTATTTATTTATTTATTTATTTATTTATTTATTTATTTATTTATTTATTTATTTATTTATTTATTTATTTATTTATTTATTTATTTATTTATTTATTTATTTATTTATTTATTTATTTATTTATTTACACTTTGTCACCGAGTGAGTTTATAGAATAATAATATTGGCTTTAGAAAGCGTGGTGGGGCTGAGGTTCTTTTTTAATTTTTGCTTCAGGGGTAACGAATGTGTTCACCTCGCGCCGCTGCTGTAAACATTCCGTTTCAACAGATGGATGTGAGTTTTAAATCAGTAGAAGGGATATTTTGAAAATAAACACAAATATGAATTGCAAAGTTTTATTGTAACAAGTAATTTATAAGTTTTAACAATATTTCATACATAGTCCTCTATTTCTTTCCGGTTATGAACATGAACAACTTGAAATCGATAGCTATTCATTGTTGGTAGTAATCAGTGGCTTGCGTGGGTAAGGAGCAATGGGGCTGGAGCGGGGGCGGGAGCATGGTGAGCGACAGGGATGGCTACTGGGGTAATAACTCCGTACTGATACACCTTAGAGTGTGATGTCGAGAAGGTGCCTGGTCTAGTTACTATGGCAGTGTGAGGAACAGGGGTGGCAAGAACAACAGGTGCTGGAGCAGCATGAACCACCGGTGCGGGGGTGGCATGGACAACTGGTGCGGCGTGAATAGCAGGTGCGGGGGCGGCGTGGACGGCAGGTGCGTGAACCACTGGAGCGGGGGCGGCGTGCACTAATTGGATGGGAGCAGCGTGAACTGGAGCCGGAGCTGGAGCGTGCCCGTGTACGGGCACAGCCACAGGAGTGATGACACCGTACCGGTACACGCTGGAGTGTGAGGTGGAGAAAGTGCCCGGTCTGGTCTCCACAGCATAATGGGGCTGGTGATGAACAGGCGCGGCTATGATTCCAGCCGACACGGCGGCGAAGAGAAGAGGAAGGATTACCTGAAACACACAAACAGTATGACCATTAGATCTCGGAATTTAGGCAGTAATTGGGTAGAAAAAGTATACAGCCTGTTTCCAGTCATTGGACTGGGACAGGAATAGAATGAATTAAGTCCCCATCTAGCGGTGAGGATAGGAATTTTGCCGGCTGCCGAAGTCGGCCACACACCTCTGGATCAATGATTGACTGACAGATGAAATGTTAATGCACGGTGTTGCTGGAATGAAATATGACAGTGTAAACCAGAGTACCCGGAGAAAAACCTGTCCCGCCTCCACTTTGTCCAGCTCAAATCTCACATGGAGTGACCGGGATTTGCACCACGGAATCCAGCGATGAGAAACCGGCGCGATGCCGTCTGAGCCACGGAGGCTCCAATAGGTTAGAATGTAAATGAATTTGTCCAGTATGAGTTGTCGTCTGGGCCGTTCTTCCGTAATGTAACGAGAGCAACATAACTTTCAGGGCTTCTAAGAGGCCACGCCCCCAGTGTTTATACAAACCTCAATACATGGTCGTTAACCGCGTTAGAATATACTTGTTTGAGTAAGTTTGCATTCTAGCTTACTAATGCCTCAACGTTCGAGCGTTAATATTTCAACTCAGCTTTTGAGGTTGGGTGAGCCCTGACACTACCCTGGGATGACCCTCCCTCCTACTGTCTGTAGCTGCGGCTATGCCTATATAAGAACGCATGTCCTCTATTTTAATTAAATTCAACTATAATTATGTTACCACAATTTTTTTCAAGTAGTTTATCAATTTATTTATTCAAAATCAATTTCGGTAGTCTGAAAACCTAACACTTGTCAATTAACGGAGTTGAAACTGAAACGAGATGGCTTCAGATATTACAAAAAAGAACTCTTTGTATAGTTGGGGGTTACAGATAAAGTTATAATTTGCTTCAAGTCCCACTAACTACTTTTGCAGTTTTCGGGGCACAGATAGTGCGTCATTTGGTGGTGGCTAATGAGTATCTAAAAGAATAAGGTAAGAACACATAAGAAAAGGAGAGAATGTTGGTTATACGAAGAATTAATGGATGAGGCACATTTTTTGAGAGTGTCTAGAGAAACAGTCTAGGTCAGGATCAAATACCTGGGTAGTGACAGCAAAGCACAACTAAAAAGGAACTTATAATACAATTATAAAATTATTAAGCAAGGAATGAATCGCACAGGGTAGGACAGCAAAATGGTTTGGTATATACAAAATGTGTGTCAAAAGAGAACGAAAGGATGTAAGCACAACTTATGAAGGGCAAGACACATGCTTTCCCAGAATATAACTATTGTTAACATCTAGAATAGAAATAAATAAATGTAATAAAACTACAGCATAGGGATTACGTGTAAATAATTAATAGGCATAATTCTAATGTAATAGGTAAACTAATGGCAATAAGGATAATAATACAATTTGGATTATACTGTATTAAATTATTGCTCTCTCCCCTGTTTCGTGTGATCATGAACGAGGGGATGAGAGTTGCATCATCTGACTCAACCCACAGGGGAGAAAATTAATTCGGGTAAATCGGAAGAGAAATGACTGTATCCATAAAAGTTGCGCTGTGTGAAAATGAAAGGCATTCTTGGCTTAGAAGGATATATTATGATTAGACCTCGTATTTCAGACAAAATCCTACTTTGTTCCTGAAGAGATAACTTAAAATCAAGTTGTATTTACATGTTTCATTTATTTATAAGGTTACGAACGGTGGTCTTATATTGCCTAAACTGAAGTTAGAACACATATTTGCCTATATTCCTATAATCCTTATACTGTACTCCTTAATCGATTAAAAATGCTAAAATATTTGCTGACTCGTTATCAGTATTTTGAACAGTATGTTCTGGAAATATTTTTCAAACAAAATCATAAATGCGTAAAGCGGTACAAAACGCTCTCCGGAAGTTCCTAAGAACCTCCCGCGAGAAACACAATATCCATTTTCCTGCTGGAAACAAAACTACTCATCTCATTCTATGAGAACATTTCAATGTGTGCATTGTGCTAAAGTCTCTGGTTAAACGGTGGTTACAGGAGTTACCCTATTGCACATCGGAAGGTAAAATATTATTCTGTAATATTTGTATCAAACAAGTGAATTAAATTTGCTTTATATTTCTTCTAAACCGTTATTATCAGTTCAGCATAACGAACGATATTTTAATTGATAAATGTTAACTAAATTACGTGAAATCCAATCCACCTAAAATGTATTAATTGAATCCACTTTTTAATATTTGAAATCCTATTTAGGCACCTAACATAAAACAATACACCTAAATATCCCAGGTTTTCTTCTTATTCTTCTTCTTCTTATTATTATACATTACTGTCATGTAAGACGTAGCGTGCTATCTCTCATTCCAAGGTTCTGTGTTCGTTTTCCGGCCAGTTCAAGGATTTCAATTCCGGACTGAGGAGCAGAACGGGGTCAACTTAAGAGAAGATTTTCTCAAACTCTTGGTTATATGAGGAATGCGCACAGCGAGAAAATGGCGCTACTGACCTAGTATACATAAACAAACCCTGGTTTCCATGGTTACAGCGGTGTCGGGACATTGATTACGCCATTTTCTGCACATTTTGAGTAAACTCGAGTAAATGTTCAATGATATCTGAAAATGCTCCATTGTAACAAAATTATTTTGACGGATACCTTTTTTTCGTGTGGCTATTTCTAGCCGGGTGCAGCCCTTGTAAGGCGGACCCACCGATGAGGGTGGGTGGAATATACCATGTATATGTAACTGAGTGTTATTGTGGTGGAGGATAGTGTTATGTGTGAGTTGCAGGGATGTTGGGGACAGCAAAAACACCCAGCCCCCGGGCCACTGGAATTAACCAATGAAGATTAAAATCACCGACCCGGCCGGGAATCGAACCCAGGACACTCTGAACCGAAGGACAGTACGCTGGTCATTCAGCCAACGAGTGGGACTGACGGATATTGTAAGTAGTACTGTATCTCAGGTGGCCTTCTTGCATATTATACAAACTTGGAAGAAAGAAGTGTCTCTGCGTATCTACGCGATTATGCGCATATTACTCGTTGTAATTGATCACACCCACATTTTCTAAAATATATTCACAGTTATGAACCTGGATAAGAGTAAAGTTAGGTCGTATTTGTCTGATGTTCCTTTGGGAGCAGGGGTGCGCATTCATTCTGATAAAATAAATCACAGACTCAGCTATTCGGGCTGTTGTCGACAACCCACGCTCCCAGTATGAATTGTGTCGGCTGCCGAAGCCTGTCGCACTCTTCTGGGGCATTGATTAATGACCGAAAGATGAAACAAAATGATATTAGAGTGTGTTGCTGGAATGAAAAACATGTCACGCCTTCGCTTTGTCCAGCAAAAATATCACATGGAGTGACTGGGATATGAACCACGGAACCGAGTGGTGAGAAGCCGGCACGTGTCCGCCTGATCTACCTCCTATAGAAACTATTTCTGCAGTCGCTGCTAACATTGAGTTTTCGTTGAATGACTCGTTATGCCTTGTGGTAGCTCATGTGCAAATACCGAACAGATTTCAGCAGAAATTGAAACTCTCTTTTGCGTGTGGAAAGCGATCAGCTACACCACCGCACTAATCACTTCTCTTTCGCAATTCATCGTATTATTATTATTATTATTATTATTATTATTATTATTATTATTATTATTATTATTATTATTATGCGGTAGTACTCACCAGGTTGTACATGCTGCTTGTTGCTTGTGACTGCTTGTGTCCTGCACAGTGTATCGAGCTCTCTGCTCACTTCAGTTTTATACGGGCGCTGCCAGGGACACACTCTCCTCTTACTACCGGGCTCCTGCCATTAGTTCCGCAAACTCTACACCGAGCCTTTTACTCTCGAGAATATCGTATTGTAATCCATTAATGTGTGAGCGTGTTGGCGGATATAGATAACATCTTTGTTCAACACCTCTTACCAGGTCGCAGTGGTCCAGGGGACACAGAGAGTTGAGGGATTTATCCAGGACGTACGTGCTAGTAGTAAAACCGACGTTCGCTGGAGTGTATGGTGAAATATCTGGGAATGATGATAATAAATAATTAAATTAATTAAAATAATGAATAAAATATGCAAGTTGAAATTTTCACATGTGAGCCTCCGTGGCTCAGGCGGCAGCGCACCGGCCTCTCACCGCTGGGTTCCGTGGTTCAAATCCTCGTCGCTCCATGTGAGATTTGTGCTTGACAATGCACAATTCCTATCCTCATCACTAGATGGGGGCTTCATTCATTCCATTCCTGATCCGGTCGAGTGAGTGGAAAAAGGCTGTGGATTTTCAAATTTTCACATCGTGTCATTTGTTCGTATAAATTTGTATGTATAATAACGGGAAAACGATGCCTCAGAACCCTCTGTGAGTGGGAGATGCAGATGAAGAATACACCCACGGTAGCTCCTGCCTGTCGTAAGAGGCGACTAAAAGGAGTGATCAACGGTCGATGGTCTTTGAACCATGAGATTTTGAACATGAGCTTACCTGGGACTTTACTTGCGATTAGCACTACTATGCAAGGAACACTATGGGTCTGTGATTAATATCATAGTGAGTGGATCACAATGGGTTTACAGTATCGGTGTTTAGTACCACTATATTCGGAACACCATGAGTTTACGTTGCCAGTAATTAGTACCATTATATGAGGAATACACGTGTCTGGGCGTTGCCTATGATTAGTTACCATTATATGAGCGCCACTATAGGACTGTGTTGCCTATTATTAGTACCTTTATGTGAGGAACACCATGGGTCTGCATTGCCTATGACTGCTGCCATTATGCGAGGATCACCACAGGTTTGTGTTAGCTGTAAGCAGTAAATTACCTGTGATTAGTACCACTACATGACGAACACCATGGTTCTATTTTAACAGCGATTAGTATCACCAAGACGGGCCGTCGACCCTGGTTTTGGACCTCTTTTGACAACAAAAATGATCGATTTATGAATTTGCTTTGGATGCAGTCCCTTGTTTGGAAGAAATCCATTGTTTTAAGATATTTCATTGCGGGTCGGATCCATTGATTGTTTGAAGTTCATAATCATATTTCATCTCATGTCCAACTCGTTGGGTAAATGGTCAGCGTACTGGCGTTCGGTCCAGAGGGTCCCGGGTTCGATTCTAGACCTATCGGGGATTTTAATCGCTTCTGATTAATTCTTCTGGCTCGGGGCTGGGTATATGTGTGCGTCCCAACACTCTTCTCATCATATTCAGATGACATACCACACTACCCAATTCCACAGAAACACGCAATAGGGATTACATCCCTCCATATACGTTGGAGTCAGGAAGGGCATCCGGCCATAAAGCGGGGCCAAATCCACATGTGCGACGCAGTTCGCACCCGCGACCCCATAGATGGGGGGGAAAGCGGTAGCAAAAGAAGAAGAAAAAGAAGATTTTTATTTCGTCTCATTTCGTACAATTAGCGGCCAATTATCAAGATGATAGTACCCTTTAAACAACGAGCATCATCATCATCATCACCATCATCATCAGTATGCCTCAGATATTAGATATTCAAAATCGATTACGAGAGATGATGATGAGAGATGCAAACCTCTTGAACAGGAGAACAATTTTCTGTAGATCAGTAGAGATACTTGCTTATGCGGATGACCTAGTTTCAAGAACTCGAAAGGCATTGGAAGAGACACCCATCGCCCTTGAACTGGCCAGTAGGGAAATGAGACTGAAGATCAACCAGCAGAAAAGTAAATATATGGCTACTGGGAAATCGTGCAAAGAGAACGTGCCAGCTTCCATGACAGTGAGCAATTACGTCTTTGAGAGAGTTGAGCTGTTTAGATATCTGGGATCGATATTTCGTTTCATGAAATCAGTCAGAGATGAATAACAGCCAACAGAGCCTATTTTGGTCTAACAAGACTTCTCTACTCAAGTCTGGTGATTGGTACCACCAACTTAACCATCTACAAAACACTTATAAGACCTGTGGTTGCGTATGCCTCGGAAACTTGTCCATTAACAGCAACAGATCACGGAATGCTGGATGCCTTCGAAAGAAAGATACTTCGAAGAATCAGTGGCCCAATCTGCGAAAGAGGAAAATGGAAGAGAAGGTACAATCATGAATTGTACACCATTTATAAAGATACACCCATTAGAATAATAGTGAAATCAAACATATTAATATGGGACGAGAACGTAACACAGTTGAATGATATGGATGTACCAAAAATATAATAAATAGAAATCCACGGGAAAGAGAGGACGAGGTCGACCGAGAACCATGTGGCGGGGAGACATTGCAGGCTCGCTCCCTGGTTGGTTGTTATCCGTGATTCGGGGGTGGTCTTGTCATATGCGTCCATGCAGGCACTTGCACAAAATAATATACTAGGAAGACTTTATTCCAGATATCGTAGGGTCTATTAAGTAGAGAAAACTCTGTATAGACTTCTGGAAGTAAATGTTCAAATAATCAAATATACAGCCTTCACATGATTCATGGAATCGGTCGGTACGACAGACGTTGAAGTGAGGACCGTGAATCGTAAACTTGTCACGAGGTGCCTTAGGTTTTAGTTCGGTTCCTTCGAGTCATTTGTCAGCATTGCATCTTAATATAGAATTCAATCCATATGTCTTTCTATTTCCCCTGTTCCGTAACTATTTCTTCGTCGGCTGTAGAATAAGATCTTCCATAAGCGTATTTCGCTGCATAACTCGTTGCTTAATCTGGATGGGGAGAATTTGGAGACGCCAAGGACTCACTTCAAATATGCGGCTTTTGTAATCTCAATGTCCTTCAAGTTACATTTCGTGGGGCATTCCCACATTAACTGTAACCCACGTGTAACTGGAGGCATGAACTTCGACTGAAATAACTTCATCACTGTTCAAAAAAAACCTTTCTTATATTTTTAATATAATTTACTACAACCAGAGCTGCGGTTGCTCTTTCCCTGACATGCGCGGAAAATGTTATTGCTTGTGTCTGGAGAGTGATCCACAAGTATTTAAATCTGCTCATATTACCTTGTGGTTGTTGGCCAAAATATATAACGTCGTCTTCTGCTTGTCTTGCTCCTTTTTTCAAGGTCATTTTCACCGTCTTCAGGCTGTGGAGTTGGATATCAGTTCCACGGGCCCAGTTTACCAATTGATCGAACGCTTTTTGTGAAGAAGTGATCGATGCTGAAGTTAAGGCCGTACCATCCACGTGCAGGTATATCATTACCATATTAGGAACTGTAGTTGGACCGGACTAAGTGACTCAGGCGATAGAGCGGTGCCATTCTGAGCTCGAGTTGGTGGATTTGATCCCTCCTCAGTCCAGCGATATTTGAAGATACTCATTCGTCAGGCTCATGTCGATAAATATACCAGCACGTAAAAGAACTCTTGCGGGTGAACATTCTAGCATCGCGGCTTGTCTGAAAACCGCAAAATAATTAGTGGGACGTATGACAATAATAATAACAACAATAATAATAATAATAATAATAATAATAATAATAATAATAATAATAATAATAATAATAATAATAATAATAATAATGCACATTTGGTCAACCGTAAAAGAAACTTCAGCCAGAAGACACCTAGAGACACCTCTAGATCTCAACAATCGAGTTGTAATCTTGTGATCACACTATTATGGTCACCCCTGCATGTATCTTCAACTTCCAACATTGGCATGATGGATGACAAATAATCACAGCAACTGCCCCAGTCTTGGACACACCTAGTCCGGTTTCTCCCGATCATCGAATTCTGGGAGATCGGGAGCAGCATGCAGAGAAGAGTCGGAACTTACCAAATATATTTGTCCCAAGAAAAGGACCTCCTTAAGTACAATTAATGTTAAGATCCTGATGAAAAGAGGATAGCTTAAACAGCTCACGGACACTCTGGTAAAGTTTGACATTCAAATAGCCGCACTCCACGAAAGGCGTTTCGGAGGTGAAAATCATTTTAACTCTGAAGAGTACAGGATATTATTTAAAGGTAAACCTGCCATCAGAATCCACGGGAAGCTACCACAACTAGGGACAACCTTTGGAGTACGAAAAACAATCATCAGTTCAGTGCATGCCTTCACATACCCATCTGAAAGAATCTCAGTACTTACTGCGAAATCGAACGACAAAGCTTACTCCTTGGTTAACACGCACATTCCCACAAAAATGGCAACAAAAAACACACACAAATTTGAGGCCTTATGGAAACTCTTAGAAGAAACCACTAGCAATATTCGAAAACATCATGCGAAAATTTCAGAGGGTGATTTTAACGCACAGATTGGCAAAAAGACAAAACCAAAATTGATTGTAGGCCATCACTCGGCACATCGGAGGACGAGTAAGAACGGAGAACGCCTTATACACTCTTTTAAAACTTTCGTTTGAAACTCATGTCTACGGATTTTAAGAAACCATCACACAAAAATAAATCACCGAACCCGTTATTAGGGGAATTCCAGATTGATCACATTGTAATTTCCAGAAAAACTCTGCGTGACATCCATACGTCAGAGTACGGAATGGAGCTGTCGATTCAGACCACCATCTATCACAAATCACAGTGAGATTCTACCCCAACCCATCCAGATCTAAACGCAATAGATCTCAAATAGTTGACTCAGAATACCTTAAACATAACATCAGCATCTTCTTACCAGACATACGAGAGCAGTATCCGAAGGGTTAGCCAGACCTACGTAAAACACTTCAAACATCAGCACTACAGTTAGAACAGTCTCCGAGGAAACGAAAACATAGATGATGGAACACGACCAGTGATAAAGCCATGGATGATCGGATGAAAGCGTGGAATCAGTAGAATGGACACAAAACGACAGAAAAATGGGAGGCCTTCTTAATGTTGCATAAAATTACCGAAAAGAATAATCCTCCGTGAAAAACGAGCGTATGACAATAACAGACTCGCATAAATCGAGCAAGAATTCCTCAAAAACAACACTAGGAATTTCTTCAAAACTTCCGTAAGAGTTTATCAAGTTATCAAACACCATCTTTATGTTTTCATCGAGCGGATGGAACATTGGAAACGAACACCAAAGAGAACTGCACGATTCTAGCTGATTACTTCCGAGACCTCCTCAACTGTAATACTCCAACAGAAGGACTGAACTTCGAAAAGCCCATGCCGAATCCTCATCCACAATCCCCTTCAATACAGAAAACATCAGAGATCATCCGATCGCTTAGAGATAATCAAGCCCGTGGAGAGGATGGCATCACCGCGGAGATTTGGAAACGAGGAGATGACCTCGTAAGCAGAATTCATGCAATCCTAGTAGATATCATGGAAAGTGAAACGATCCCGCAGAATTGGAAGTGCGCATTAATGCACCCATTGCACGAAAAAGGCCACAAGGCAGATCGAAAACCCTACAGAGGCGAGGCATATCCCTACTACCGATCACATACAAAATGATTTTTTAAGCTCTCTTAAACCATTTAGAAAAACAGACAGATCACATGATCGGCGAGTACCAAACGAGTTTCAGGAAAGGTCGATCATGTGCCGGACAAATATGGAATTTGAAGACTATATTAAGGATCCATCGAACTTTTTTTTTACAACTTGTTTTACGTCGCACGGGCACAGATAGGTCTTATGGTGACAATGGGACAGGAAAGGGTTTGGAGTGGTAAGGAAGCGGCCACGGCCTTAATTAAGGTACAGTCCCAGCATTTTCCTGGTGTGAAAATGGGAAGAACCATCTTAAGGACTGCCGACAGTGGGGTTTGAACCCACTATCGCCCGAATACTTGATACTGGCCGCACTTAAGCGACTGCAGCTATCGACTTTGGTGATCCATCAAACTATCAGCACGATCGTCACTTTTGTGGACTTTAAGAATGGGTATGATTCTGTGGTCTGACAGACCGTTTTGGATACTCTAGAAGAACTGAGAGTGGGCAGGAAGACCAGAGAACTAATCCGGCAAACTATCTCGAATACGACTTCTCGAGTGAAAAGCCTTGGGGAAATTTCTGAGCCTTTTGAAATATGTACCGGCGTTCGTCGAGGTGACTGCATTTACCCTACTCTGTTTA
Organism: Anabrus simplex; assembly: GCF_040414725.1. Classification (NCBI taxonomy): domain Eukaryota; kingdom Metazoa; phylum Arthropoda; class Insecta; order Orthoptera; family Tettigoniidae; genus Anabrus; species Anabrus simplex. The sequence goes on from NC_090267.1 coordinate 35,821,143, forward strand.
ACTTAGTTCCAGACAAAGTTATTAAAGAATGGGAAAGGAACGTCAAATGTGTGAGATTCGGAAACTTGGGAAGCAAATTCGAGGTGAAATGTTTGGTCTTTTCTGATAACTTATCAACCTTTAATAAGACAAGAGATGAAACCAGATACGCCGTACGGAGATTATACAATATACAGTATCATCAAAGGCAGGCTTTCAGATATCGTACGAAAAAGCCCATCTCATGGAAATCTACATCAACATAGCAAAAAAACTCTGCTGGCGTTGGAAAACGGCAAGATTTCACAGGTGTCTTCCTTCAGATACCTTGGAGAAGTCATGCTGCCATCGGGACTAGACAGTAGGGTCAACATAGGAAGAGCCACTAAACTCCATAAGGCGTACAGGCTAACGTGAAATTACTACAAGAGAGTCATATCGCGTAATGCGAAATTACGACATTACAAGACAGTTATTTTGCTGGAAAGTTTATACGCCTCAGAAACCGTATCCCTTGGAGGTCACTAAAATTATAGAAACTGTAAAAGAAGAAAAGAGAATCCTCCGGAAATTGTATGGTCCTACGAGAGGAATATAAATTTGGATGTAGAGGAGAACTGGGGACCTCTACTTATGAACTGATCCCGTACGCAAGAGACGCCGGAAATTATATGCCCGTATCTACAGAATGCACAGCGACAGACTCACCAAAAGATTATTTAAAGTAAATACTCAAAGAAGGTGAAAATAAACTGGCTAGAAGAAACAAAGGCCGACGTCCAAGAAATGAACATCACGGGCAACATCATAGAAGATCGTGGAGCTTATAGCTCAACAGTAGCCAAGCACAAATTCGTGGAGAAATCTAAAAAAGGAACTGGTAGGAAGTGGTCCACAGAACGCAAGGTGCAACACATGCATTCATGAAGAGATTTTGGGAGGATAAGAACGAGAAAACCTTCAGGCCAACGAACAAGTTCAAACGTGCTCTTTGAATGGGTATAACGGAGAAGGAAATAATAATAATAATCTACTTTTTATCAGATGAGTTGGTCGTGTGGTTAGGGGCACGCACCTCTGAGCCTGCATCCGGGAGATAGTGGGTTCGAACCTCAATGTCGGTAGGCCTGAAGATGGTTTACCGTATTTTCCATTTTCACACCAGGCAAATGCTGGGGCTGTGCCTTCCTGTACAGCCACTTCCTTCCCACTTTTAGCCCTTTCCTGTTTCATCGTCGCCTTAAGATCTATCTGTGTCGGTGCGACGTGAAGCAATTTGTAAAAAAAAGAATATTTTTTCTTCTTTGTTCTGTCGTTTCGGCTAGCTGTGGACTACGTTAATCCAACTGGGTTCTTCTCCAATCTTTAACTTTTGCCTGGTAACATCTAATTCCATCCTTTCTTCAGTCCACGTCTTTTCTCTTGGAAACTCTCGTGTTCTGCGGGTTTCACTTTATGGGGGTTAGGCTCCAGGACAGGGCCTCTCAGTGTGCATGCACCTGGTGCATGCACTGTGCACGGTGCAAAAGACGATTTCGCTTGGTTGACCAGAGTGCAGACCCCCAGTCCTCGATTTGGAGCAATAGTGCTGTATCTCTCTTTCCCCACGCCTGTCTCACTAGCTCCCTCTGTCTCCCTATTCCTTACTTCCTCCATAGTGCCCCAAATCCGAGATGAGTTGAGCCGAGCTTAGCCGAGTAGCCAAGAGACGAAGCGTTGGTCCGAGTCGAGCCGAGCGGGTCCTATGCACTGTGCACAGCAACTCTGCGCCACTGTTCGCACGCGAGAGATTTGGAGCGTTTGAGAGGCCCTGCTCTAGGATATCGTCACATGCAATCCCCAATTGCAACTCCGCGGTCCAGGCTCTTTGGTTTCACTTCCCCGAAAGTACGTGAATCTCATTTGACCCATTCTTGCTATGTGACCATAAAATATAATCCACAGTTGTAAACCTTCAGGCAAACAACTCAATGTTGAAAACATCCTAGGGATATGGATTATGAATATATTTTAGGTGAATAAAATATAATAAAACATCAGAATATATTATTTATTTTTACCTAAAAGTTACAATCCTTATCTTGTTCATCGTTATGCGATCGATTACATTAGCAGTTTGCCTTTTCATACCATTATGAGCGATAATGTGAGTCGTGCAGAGTTTCACTTGAGCCCTTATAACTACATTCGGTGTGGACATTTTTAAAAAAATAAAAAAGCGCCTGATTAGTATTGAAATAAGGAACTCATTACAGAGGGAATTATGTAAATAAGTTAATTTGGCTAAGATTTGAATCAAAAAGGAAACGACCGGGTGAGTTGGCCGTGCGATTAGAGGCGCGCCGCTGTGAGCTTGCATCCGGGAAATAGCGGGTTCGAATCCCATTGTCGGCAGCCCTGAAGATGGCTTTCCGTGGTTTCCCACTTTCACACCAGGGTTTTGCCTTCCTGTACGGCAACTTCCTTCCCACTCCTAGCCCTTTCCTGTTCTATCATCACCATAAGAGCTATCTGTGTCGGTGCGACGTAAAGCAACTAGCTTTCGCTACTGCAAGCCTTCACATTTAGTTTTTATCCAACTCTGGGATGAATGTGAATGAATGTCATATGGTTTTTAGTGCCGGGATATCACAGGACGGGTTCGGCTCGCCAAGTGCAGGTCTTTCTATTTGACTCCCGTAGGCGACCTGCGCTTCGTGATGAGGATGAAATGATGATGAAGACAACACATATACCTAGCCCCCGTGCCATTAGAATTAACCAATTAAGGTTAAAATTCCCGACCCGGCGGGGAATCGAACCCGGGATCCAATAAACCGAAGGCCAGTACGCTGACCGTTTAGCCAACAAGTCGGACAACTCTGGGATATTAAGTAGAGAATGTAATGTAAGTTATCTTTCTTTTATTACCCCTTCTTGTTTTATTCTTCAAGCGATCGTTCTTTTCTAATTTTTAAAATTATCATCTTAACAATTTTCTGTATCGATACGGACAGGTGACCACGCAGATTTACACTTTAAGACAATCATTACAAAAATCATCCTCAGCTAACAGGATTAAACAATATTTCCATTTTAGTAATGCTTGGCGTTGATATTGAATAAGCAACAAAAATGGAAATTCGTGAATAGGGCCTACAACTGTTATCATAGCCGACACACAAAAGATGTATAAGACATAAAAAACCTACAACCCGTTTTCCAGTCAATGACTAGGTCAGGGGTGGGATGAATGAAGCCCCCAACTTGCGGCGATGATATGAATTGTGCCGGCTGCCGAGGCCTGTCGCACTCTTCTTGGGCAATGATTAATGACTGACAGACGAAATGAAATGGTAATGGAGAGTATTGCTGGAATGAAAACTGACAAGGAAAACCAGAGTACCCGGAGAAAAACCTGTCTCGCCTCCGCTTTGTCCAGCACAAATCTCACATGGAGTGACCGGGATTTGAACCACGGTATCAAGCGCTGAGAGACCGGCGTTCTGCCGCGTGAGCCGCGGAGGCTCTATGTATAATACATAAATAATCGGAAATTTAATTCGATATAACGTTAGGTATGCAGTACTTATCAATAGGACAACTAATAACATAAATATTTGAGAATTCAATTTTAGACCTTCCTCTTAACTACCATTTCACTCAGGGTACATACAATTATTTATAGCCTAGATTGTAGGGCCCCATTCCCCTAGTTTACATACAAAAATTTCATAAAATACTCTTCAGCTATTTTCTTGTGATGCCCGTACACACACACACACACACACACACACACACACACACACGCACGCACGCACGCGCGCGCGAGCGCGCGCGGGTAGACAGACAGACATGACGGAAAATTTAAAGGTGCATTTCATTGTTGCCGTGGACACGACCGATACAATTATACCTTTCTTTTTTAATTCTGAGCAATGTACAGAAAGAACTCTTATTTTGTATATAAATGTATAAAATTTAGTCTTTATATTGAAAGAAAAGTAAATATAAATGTATTAATGTGAGCCTGTGTTTACCGGTACTTAATTGTAAATTATAAATCATGGCTCCAGGTCTTACTTTCTAAGCGAGTACTGGAGGACATCAGCGGTGTTAGAATTGTTATAACGATTCAGTTGAACACGCTCAAGAACTTGAGAACTCAAGGAGTTTTTCGTGCGGGAGATAAATATCACAATGCCGTTACGAACATAATAGTTATATCATAAATTCTCTTACGTCTTACGAAGTGCCGCTGTATTTTGGACACGTATTCGGTGTTTCCTCTCACATTACTTGCTTGTAGAAGGTTGCGAAGTGTAATACCAATATTTGTATGTCACAAAATTTGAATCACTACACGATTATACGTTTGGCGTTACACATATACTTCACACAAACTCGTTCAAATCTCCCTTCGAACAAGTTTATTTTAATGCTGGGACAAAATTGTTTAGCGGAAATGGTTGTAATTGGAATGAGAGAGTTCGTAGCTTTTGAAAGCAGGGGGAAATCAGTCGAAATATTTAGATGATCCCAGTTCAGATAGCTCTAATAATTTAAAATCTATCTTGCAGCGAATTTCTAATAAACCTAGGGCAACGTGACATACCGGAAATCGTTGTGTTACTTGGTTAACGGTGCAGAAACACTTCGAAGCTTTTCTGTGACCGAAGGATGGGAGAGGCCTTGTATTGGGAAGTTAGCGACCGTGGCCTTAATTACACTACAGCCCCAGCATCTTCCCGATGTCAAAATATGAAACTATAGAAAACGATATTCGCGGCTGCCAACGGTAGGATTCTAACCCACTACTTCGCGAATGCAAGTTCACAGCTGAGCAACGCTAACCGCATGGCCAACTCGCTCGGTGAGATAGTTGTGATTAGAATGAGAGAGTTCATAGAATTTAAAAGTAAGCAGAATCAGTCGAAATATTGAGAAGAGTCCAGTTCAGATACCTCGGATAATTCAGTAGCATAAAATTAGGGTTTGTTCTTTGATTAAGATACCTATGTGGAAAACGATCCAGAAGCAGATCTCGTAATTTCACCACAAATGCCTCACGAGATAAAAGAAAGTCTAGTAGCCTCATGTTAATCGTGGTGGTGATCGTTGTTTTATGAGGACGTACAACTGGGCAATCATCCTCTATTAACACTAATCAGAGGTAAAACGTAGAAGAATAGAATATATCGGCAAAAGGAGAAGTACAACGAATCGATCAAGGGAGGTTGCATAGGAAAGACACAAGTAAGTGGAATAAACGCCAGACTCAGCTAAGAGAACTGTGGCCAGCAGCGCATGATCCTAATTTGATAGCCTCTGGTCCACATTTTAGTCAGCTCTTACGTCAAGGAAGGGATATAGTGGATGTATTGTATTACCTACATTATGCATTATTCAATATGGAAAAATATCGAACGATTTAGTAGGTTGTATTATTATTATAACTTTATTTGGAGTCTGAAACACTGGCTCTAGCTTATTACTGCAAATTTGTCGCATGATCCCACCCTGAAGCTAGTTGATGCGCACAACTTTATCCATAGAGCTCGTTCCTAGCCTGTATCTGCTCATTCTGCGCATACCAGTGCGATTGTTCCCAACTCTTTGTACTAGTGATCACCAGAGCCCAGTTGTTGCGGCATTAATAGGTTTTAATGCAAACTTACTCAAGAGTGTAATAAGTACATACTAGCCTGGTTAATATTCATGTTATGAGGTTTGCATAAATATTAGGGGTTCGGTTTCTTAGAATCCCCTGGAAGTTATGTTACTCTTGTTACATTACGGAAGGACGGGCTAGACGACATATCCTAGCCCACAAATTAGTTTGAATTCTAAACTATTACTGCATATACACCCGGTCTATACTATGGTCGTCTGACGAGACGTCACGTGCATGCGGGGTAAAGAGTGCGGAGGGTAAGCATGGCTGTTGAGCATGCGTCAACCTCAAGTCTCAAGGCCTTACAATAAACATCGGTTCCGTCGGCTGTATTTCTTGTGAAGTAAGGTGGTGCTGGTAAGTTTCAAATTGGTAGTGCGATTGCGCTTTAGTTTCACTTTTACTGTAAGTACTGTATAATGAATAGTTTAGTAATGAACACGCATTTCTTTGAGGGAACTCGCACTGTTTGTCACGGCTAGCTTAGTGTAGTATCTGTTACTCGTCAGGTGCCGCGACTTCTCTTGAGACGCAGGTAGTCGTAATCACTCTCGCTAATTCCAATTGACTGCCTCCGCAGGGTGATGGTTAGAATTATTAGTTGCCGTCCTTGGAAGCCTGGGTTCGATTCCCGGTACTGCCAGAGATTTAAGAATGGCAGGGGCGCTGGTGTGTTAGAAATAGTAAATGCAGCTTTCCTCTTTTGGGGGGGGGGTCTGAAAAATAGCTGCGCGACCTCGGGACGAGGAACGAGTTTGCATAATTACTTCCAATTTTAAAGTGCAATAGAATTTATCAAGCAGTCACTCTACCCTGATTTCGTACTTTCTGGCCATCGGGAAGTGATAGCTTGTTAGCCGAGACCTCAGCCTCGTCTCACCTGCGGTTCTGCATTAATTATGTTACGCTCTGCTGACAAGAATATGGCTAGATGCCCTTCGTCTGCACCTACCCAGTCTATTACAAGAATATACATTATACAGTACCAGGTGGCCCTCCAGCCACGCACTTTCTACTTATAAGTGTCCCGCATGCACTAATGATGAATGGGATGCCTAGTCGCTGGTTTACAAGGGAGCACTATAACGTCCTATATTTCGGGAAGTAAAACAAAATAGTGATAATTTTCCCACACACGTTCTGTAACAAGGTGCATCTGTAAACACGCCGAAGTTGCCCAAAATAAAGTTTAAAAACTCATGAATTTACACACGTGGAGATATCCGACTCTACCAAAATGTTTACTGTATGTCGTATGTGCCTTAAATGATCCATATACTCTTAATTGCAAAACTGTTTGGCGAAATACGTGCATAGAAGGCAGGCGGATATTTGGAAACTCCTGCGCATGACATCTGGGAGCTTCGGCTGCATTTCCACAATATTATCCATAGATTAATATTAGGTATATGTAAAAAATTAGGCCATTCTGCTAGCGAAACGTTTGAGACGATGACTTCGAAATCGCCCGGATAACCACGATGGGAAAAAGACGCGAAAAGACAAGTCAAACGACTATTTAATCCTTGCACCAGTCCTCGAACATATTAACTGTAGTACGTACAAAGGTGTACCAAAGGTCTACCAAATACAAGCCTCCTAGTGAGCGTTCGAAGCCGAGGCTTACTAACGCAAGGCGGCGCATTCGAGAAGTAGCTCTGAGGAATATGCAGCGAGCCACCGTCCTGTTACCTCCTCATATCATGACGTAACTAACCAGCGGACAGTAATACCCCCGCGAAAATCAGTTGTTAGACATCCCATTCATCATTAGTGCAAGAGGGACACTCATAAGTAGAAAGTACGATGGTGGCGAACCACCTGGTACTGTATTTACTAACATAATGAATATTCCTACTTAAGTATCTAATAACTCTGACAGGGATGAATAATTAGTAGTATTTAGTTAATTTACCGACAGAATAGAAACCTAAGGACGTAAAAGCTTACAAACAAATGAACCCGAGCTGTTTACACCTCTTAAACTTCAGATAATTTAAAAAGTTGTGCTACTTAAATATAGAATTGTTTATTGCTGAAACGTAACCAGTCTAATTTTGTGAAACATACTGTAATTCTTACCGTTGACACTGTACTTCTGTCGTTCTATATTTTTACATCAGGCAAATGCTGGGGTTGCCCCTTAATTACGCCCACGGCCGCTATCATCCCAACTCTATTCTTTACCCATCAGACCGAACGCGATAGCTGCAGTCGCTTACGTGCGGCCAGAATCCAGTAACCGGATGATACTGGGTTCGAACTCCACTGTCGGCTGCGCTGAGGATAGTTTTCCGTGGTATTCCATTTTATCACCAGAAACATTCTCTGGATATACCGTAATTAAGGCCATAGGAGCTTCTTGCCCATTCCTAGCACTTTCCTGTCCCATCGTCGCCATAAGGCCTGTCTGTGTCGCTGCGACATAATGCAACTTGTAAAAATAAAACCCCATCAGTGCGTCGAAGGCTGAGAAGCGAAGCAGTGATCGAAATCTCTGCTTTCAGTGCTCATATATTGACAGGTAGTAGCTCATGGTGTGATTTCTTTAAGTTGAAGTACGTACATTGGTGAATTCCTCTGTCGAGTCACAGTGTTAGAAAGGCACCGGACCACATCCTGAAGAAGTGCATCCAATGTTTACTGCAGCGCGAAGCCCAGTTGTCCCACAGTTGGGTGTGACTCATGGAATTTTTAAATTGCTTACACGTCATTTCCCACGCATATAGATGCAAACATGTCTTATGGCTGGGGGTTATCCCGAAATTTGTGTAATGTACCGTGCCAGAATATGTGACGGAATTTTAACCATGGCAAACCTCCAGGCACTGAAGTAAGGTATGGGAGGGCGGTCAGACAGTGTTACCAATCAACCGTGCTGGCTGTGCCTTATGGCTGGTTGTCTTATGAACTTAATAGATGTTGACGGATGGCCATGACTGGCAGACGTATTCATGATGAATTAATTTTCGCAAAGGGAGGCGTAGTTTCTTCTTGTTTGAATCAACTTGAAGGATACGTCTGCCATATTCTAAATGGGGCTTAGGCCCGAGAGCTTGGTGTGCCATAGTAAAGTTGCAATATCGTATAGATCGTTCTTAAATATATGTACAGTGTGAACGTGGCAAGATTTTGCAAAACTTTCCATTTACGCTGCTACGGTATCAAAAGGAGAAGAAGACATTTATCAACCCTCCAATCCGTATATCTTTAATAACATTTAGCCACTTATCTCCTCACTATTAAGTTAGCAGCCTTAGTCTTCTTCTGAAAGCTTCCTACTGCCATTCCGTTGCTCGTTAATACTGGCCGGGATGAGTAGCTCAGAGGGTAGAGCGCTGGCCTTCTGAGCCCAACTTGGCAGGTTCGATCCTGATTCAGTCCGGTGGTATCTCAAGGTTCTCATATACGTCAGCCTCGTTTCGGCAGATTTACCGGCACGTTAAAGAACTCCTGCGGGACTAAATTTCAGCACCACGGCGTCTCATAAAACCGTAAAAGTAGTTAGTGGGAAGAAAAATGCAATAACATTAGCCTATTATTATTAATAAAATTAAATTATTTTATTTCCTTTTCTAATCTCCAAACGTTCGTTCCATGATTACGAACATTTTTATACATTTCTATTACACACCTTACTATTTATTGGTTTTTAGGGTACACTAGCATTAACACCTCATTCCTAATTCTCATCACTTTTTGTCTACTTTTCTGTTATATTTTGCATGTAGTTTCTTTACATTTCTTCTCCATTTTCGCTGCTGGATGCTTTTTTCTATAATAAACATTTCACCAGTGAACCGAACTCAACATATTTTGCGACCTTGAATTCTAAATTTGCTACCTCACATTATTTCTGTATGTATGCCAAATCGTGCTGTGAACATACATTACAGTTATTGTCGGAGCTATTTCTGAGTGTTGTCAATAAATCATAACCCACTTGTTGATACACTACTACCTGGCTTATTTAACCTTATCCTGGAAAATAACATGCCATCGTGCTGCGACTTCTCTGGTGAAGTGACCGATGGATTTTTTTTTACAGTAACGAAGTTCTCTTTCGCCCTCCGGTGCAGCTTGTGCGTGCTGAGCTGGTTTATTTCATTACTTCTTGGCCTCTTCTTGAGCGCTCCCCGCTCTGGTAAATCTAATATCCACCCACTACTGGCGGAGATCCAACTCCATACTGGGAGGGAGAAGTGCTCGACGTAGTTGGCCAATAGTCTTTCAGTTATGTGACCCCAAATAAAAACTGAGGGTAAGAGTGGATTGAGGTTAGAAATTTTAAGTAGCCTCTTATTTCTTCAACCAGTCGCTTTCTGGTAGTTTCCTAAATGCAGCCTCTTTCTAAATACATTCTTAGTCTTATTAGGAATGTTATTGGTCAATAATTAGATATGATTTACTGAAGAACATTATCCTGAAGTCTGACATGCTTGGAAACAAATTCTGAAATACTTAGTAGAGTTATTAAATTCGTGGACTGGCCGTCTAGCGTCGCTGTGGTGAATGACAGCGGAGAGTTTGCACCATAGGTTGTTGCCGTGAGAGTCCTTTGCTAGTCATAGTACGAGGCAGTTGCGTGCACACAGTATAAACGGAACTACGGTCTCTGTTGTGAAGGGCACCTGAATGTCAGCGGTGGAACTTGGGAATGTCTTAGGGTGAGCAGCGGTTAAATTTCAATTTCCCTATAAAATTAGTCAAATCTGCTAGCGAAACGTTGAGATGATAAAGTCTAAATTGCCCGGATCACCACTACGGGAGAAAGATGCGAAAAGACAGGTCAAAAATTATGCAATCCTTGAAATGTTTGCGCCAGTCCTCGAACATATTGACTGTACTACGTACATAAGTGTACACTCTAGGCGCCAATTGAAGAAGTTATTGACCCTAGTAAATGAGTGTACGCCGTGTTCCCTACAGATCGCGTGACGTCATAGAGGACGTGATTGTAAATCTGAAACGTACGGAAGTATTTATAGCTTTACCAATAGTCTGCGTAGCTGTTAATATTTCACTAACTGTCCACTACTTTAAACAGGTAAATTACCTGTCAGTGGCTATACTGTTAAGGACAGACCCGGCCGGGAATCGAACCCGGGACTCTCTGAACCGAAGGCCAGTACGCTGACCATTCAGCCAACGAGTCGGACTGTGACTGGGAGAGAAGTTTGTTTATTCATTAATGCATGCGCAACACAATTTAACCACGAATTCATCCATTTATCAACTCATGCAGTCATTCATTCATCAATGTTTCTTGCTATTTGCTTTACGTCCTACCGACACAGATGTCTTACGGCGACGATGGGGTAGGAAAGGCCTAGGAATTGGAAGGAAGTGGCCGTGGCTTTAATTAAAGTACAGCCCCGGCATTTGCCTGGTGTGAAAATGGGAAACTACGGAAAACCATTTTCAGGGCTGCAGACAGTGGGGCTCGAACCCACTATCTCCCGATTACTGGATACTGGCCACACTTAAGCGACTGCAGCTATCGAGCTCGGTAACCTATTCATTCATAATACATGTTGTATTTTGTGTAAGGACTTGTGACACAAATGTAAGCAGAAGTTCGACTTATGAATGGTAAGAGCCGTGTCCTAGACTATGTAACACAGTGTAAGTCTAGAAAATTTTTTAATAACTACAGTTTAGAAATTGTGTGTAAATGTTTAATAGGTTTAATTGTAATGTTAATGTAGTAATAATGCACCCTGGTAGGGGTGTCAGCTGCGGCATTCAATTGTAATTATTAATCAAGGAATACACATTTCATATTCATAAGCTAGAATATCTTACTATACATATTGTAAGTACGGGCCAGTTCGAATGGTATTGTGAAACCTACCACAGACTGCTCTCTATACTAGAGATTAGGAAATGCAACAGCCAGCGGAATTAGTTTTCTCAGAAATTGTGCCGAGTTGGAAAGAGAAAGGCAGGGTTATTTCCGAGTCAGTGGAAAGTTCCATAGTCGCGGGCGATGTGATAGTTTCAACTACGAAAGAACGGTCAGCAAAATTCCTCGAAAAGACGTCAGGAGAATGCCAGTGTATCAGCCGAGAGCTGGGCGCACAGTTGGTACTTAAGGAAAAAAATATGAAACTTCTCAGTCCCGCGTAGCTTGCACGAATTGTAAAATTCGCCGGGGAGAAGCAGTCACGCCAACCTCGTATTGTAAGAAGCACTATCAAAGGTATCTCCAGGGATTAAATTTATAGAGTGGAATGGATTATAAATTCGATATAAGGTGAAATTTAAAAGCCTAACCATTTATTAAAAATTATTAAAACTTATTAATTGAGGGAGATTGACTGGCGTAATTCTGAGAATTCATGGACGCTGTTAGCTGATTGGCTAAAGGCAGGAGACGCTACAAACGGCGTGAAATTTCCCGCCCAGGATACGGGAGCTAAATTTACCAGTATATTAATTACCAGCGAACGAATTTGGTTGAGAATTGGCTTAGAAGCTATAATAATATTATTACATCAGTTGATCCCAAGTTCAAGCCGCCGGCAGGTCCGCAAATAGTCGTATGAGGATATTGGAATTGTTCACTCTAAAGTGACCTCTCATGAACTCGGAGAAGGGATGAGATTCACATAAGAGACGGAAGAGACTCACTCGTGAAGAATTCTTCGAGCTGTTACTACGCTAGTGTGCGTACTCACTCGTAAAAGTTGTTTCAGCTGCTACGTCGCCAGTGCGCGTACAGACTCACTTGAATAGTTTGTCGAAGCTGTTACTACGCGAGTGCGTATAGACTGATTTGTATAATTTCGTTCGAGCTGTTACTACGCCGGAGCGCATAGGCACTTGTAAAATATTGTGTGAGGTTTTACTATGTTACGTAGCACAGTGATCCAGGATGTGAATTAGTACGTGTTACAGACTTGAACGGTCTGCTATCAAGAGTTCGAACATTTACGGAACTCATTAAATCAATACCTACGGGTAGGAGTGAGAGATTCTATCTCGAAAATAGTATATGTTACGTTAGAACGGTCGCGGTTTTTCGACATAATTTCACCAGTGAACAGTTGATTACGAACTGATACCTGGTCAGCCACGCGAACGTGAGACGAGAGAATCGAGTGCGCGCAGGGCCGTTGAAGGTGTTACCGATGTATCCCATGTTCCTTAGTGCCCGGGGAAGGAATGAAGAATGTATATTTACATTAAGTGAGCTAGATAAAAGGCCAATAGTGTAAAATTTCTGTGTTAAATTTAGAGTGGAAAATATTCCAAGTGTAAAAAGTTATTTGTTTTTCTAAAATTTAAAAATGTGTAATTTTGAAAAGTGTCAAGGATTACCTCTTCATGCTAGCCTGAATACAAGTAGGATGCAGTGCTAAACTGGACGGGGCCCGTGCTCCTCGTCCGGTTTAGCAAACTACAAGACAGAGATGAGTACCTTATTAATATAAATTTGTAGATTGTTAACGTTAACGGGAGGGGATCATATTCTTTCATAATGGTAACTTGATTGTTATACGAGCTGCTTCCTGGCTCGTTTAAATTCAGAGATAGGTAGACAAAGGGGCAAATTAATATGTACATAATTAGATCAAGCACTCATCATAATTTTGATTATGTAATAGAGTAGATTAGGATTGATTTGTTTTTTCAAGTGCTTGAAGTGTTCGTGATTGTATAGGAGCACGTTTCACGTAAGGATAAAATTAATATTCATTTTGGAAGTGTGTTTTCAGTTTTCGGAAACTTTATAGATATTCAGGCATGTTGTAAGATTATTTATTTATTTTTCCTTTAGTGTAACATATTGAATACGGAGTAATTTAATATGTTGAGTTATTAGACGGCTGGCCATCAATACTGAAACACTATGAAAGATAAGAGCCGCAGCTAATGATATTTTGCATTAAATGTGTCTTAAGTTATCCCATGTACGTTTTAATATTATCATGTAAGATTATCCATTGGCTCCTAAGATTGTTAGGAAGGAAGGCATACTTTCCAGTGCCGACCCAGTTTAATGTAACTCAAAATCTTTTCAGTCTGTCGAACATACGAGTTCAATATAAATATTACACTATAACACAAATGTAAAAACACACTATTAAAAAGGAATAAAAATACACAGTGTTAATCAGAATGACATGTTTCCTTCTATGAAGTCACACTCAACATTTAGAAATATTTGTTTATTTTAATCAAAACACTTAAGAATTTGAAATTTGAAATTTGGAACGTAATTTCTTGAAGTCCTGCTTTGTCTCCACTCCTAGTTCAATAGAACCGAGATTGTAACATGATCATCTTAAATCCATTTCTTTATTCCACATATTCAACAATGAATTAGTTTTACTTTCGGTTAATCATTAGATACAGTAGAATTAACCTTGACATTTTTAGTTATTTATCCTGATAACTTTATATATTTTTGTTTACTCCCTATTGAGCATACTTTTTGTTCGTTGTAATTATAGTATTATACTTATTATATATTTAACGTATATGTATTTCTTTTGTTTTTTTGTTTGTTTGTTTGTTTGTTTGTCCAACCCTCCGTTTCTCTTCAGAATCGGGTTTGAGGTGAGCTGAATCTGTCGTGGCGGTTTTTATGACCAGATGCCCTTCCTCATTTCAATCACATCAGAGGATTAATGAGATGAAATGAATGAAGTGTTATATGATAGTAGGAAGGAAGAGGTTGAAAACAAGTGCCGGCACAGAGCCTACTCCTGTCGAATAGCTAAGGGGTCTGCTTAAGGCTTTAACGTCCCCATCCGACTGACGAATCACCATTAACAGCGTCGTATGCCCTCACTCCGTATGAGCACTGTGGAGAGGTTTGGAATTGAATCCAGGAATTTGGCACGCAATCAAGTGATTAGAAATTGTATACCACCACCTCCCCTACCCTGCCGGCCAACATTCTGATGTTGACATTTTTTCGATTAACGGGACTCGAAGCGGCTAACCTCGGTGTCAGACCGTTTAGACTTAAACGCCTTAACGATCATGGCCACCAGGCGGGCTATTACAAGTAATTTTATTAATTGTAGATATTATTACCGTGATATTTCATTTTAATGCAGTAACAGAGTATATATCTCCCTCAACCCTCTGAAATACCACCAAATCATATTACCATTAAATATCGACGAGAGGCTTATTTGCAAAAATCTGGCAATCTCTTCATAAGGAAATTGATCCTCAAAAGTCCTTTCGCTGTCTACGGGATCTATTCCAATGAATCTTGTTCATTAATCAAAAAATTCATCAATCACCAATGATCTGTACTTAGAGCTCTCGGCCTCGTGGCAGATTATCTATCAATTTTTTACCTAGTGTTGTCTTACATGATTTTAAACACTTTCGAAATTCATCTATTAGGCCTATCTGGCTTGGTAAATTATTTCAATTCCTCATCACTCGACTTTGTTGTCTGAATTTCAGTTTTACTATCATATTATGGTCTTTCCTGCTTTTATAAATGCCATTCAAGCTTATTCGTCTGCTACTGCCTTTCCACGCTGTTTTTCCACTGACAGTTTGGAATTTTCTGCTTATTCGAACAGTTCGCCGTCGCACTCTCAAGTCTTACCAGCTCCAAATTTCCAACATTTTCCAAACACTACTCCGTTGTTTTAAATCACTCAGAAAAGATGGCACTGCTTTCCTGTGGATCTTTTCCAGTTTTCGAATTATGTAATCCTGATGATTGTCTCAGACACTATATCCATGCTCTAACTGGGGTCTTACCAGTGACTATTACGCCCTTTCCTTCACATCCTTACTACAATCCACGAATACGTCCATAACCATATGAAGAGATCCGTAATATTTATCTTCAATTCCGTTAATGTCATACCCTCGTTATAATATATTTCCTTATATTAGCAGTTCGTATATCAATGACCTTTTTACCTATGGCGATATGAGATGTTTTAAAACATTCAGTGTCTACGGTCACAGTAGAGCGAATACCAAATTATCCGAAGTAGGTGAAGGAACAGTACATGTCTCGCACCTTGGCCGGATTCTTAGCTATTCATTTGAATACGCCCCATTACTGGTGAACGTTCAAATAAATTTAATTTGCTCTAAAAGATTTCGCCATAATTTAAAAATAATCATACGTCTGATTGCGACATGCACATCGATAATGGTCACGTGGAAAGTGGTTTTAAATTTAACAGTTAATACCATTTTCTTAAAAATTTATTAGACGTGATCAAGAAGTTTCCGTTTTAGGCCGTTTTTGCAGCGGACATGGAACGTAGCGTGACTCCAATGTAGGTATGTAAGCACAGACATGTAGGCAAAGGCATTAGTGTGGCAGTCGTGTCCTGCCGAGGTGCGTGCGTTAATTGCGGCCACGTGAACAATGGCGACGTTATTGTCAAATATTTTCAAACAGGTCCAAAGTACAGGTCAGCATGTCTGTCGAAAACCACCGTTGTTGAATGGTACACCAAGTTCCGTGCGGGTCGCTTTTCGACACAAGGCGCCGATCGATCTGGGAGGCTATTCTTATCCAATACTGACAACAAAAATCCGACGGTTGACGAGGCGGCTAGGACGGGCGGGCGCATCACTCTGATCTCTTCCCCTGCGATTATCACGCCGTCGGTCCTCTGAAAAGTCCGACTCTTCCGGTCGGACGAGGATATGCAGCACGTGGCTAAGGACTTATTCACGCAGCAGGACATGGTGTTTTACCACACGGGGATTTTCAACCTGGTGCGTCGGTGAGATGAGTGCCTCAGTGCTCACGGTGATTTTGCCCCATCGGCATCCCGATTCATGATTGTACGGACGTCGAACGGAAACTGTTTTATCGCCCCTTATACATAAAATTCTGCAAGTTCGAATACGAGTACTTTGATACTATTTCAAAAATTGAACGCAAATTGTCGGTACAATTAATCGTTTATGATTTATTTGAGGTGAATGCCTCATCTCTCTCACCCTCTACAGGTTTATTCTTAAATTACTCCTTAGCTTTCTTCACTAGAAATATATATATTAGCTGCCTTTTTAGTTCTATGGTAATTATTATAAAGTCGAAGATCAGTTCATGTTCGTTCTTGTGGCTATTAGCCTAGTAAATCAATTGTAAGGCAGATTATCCGATGTGTGTGAGGGCCAACTGCGTGGAATATGATGAATGATATAGTTTTACGTGATTTGTGAGTTATATTAATGTTCTGGATAGTCACCAGGCGAATGCTGTTTAATCATTTATGCAAAATTTCCTCGATCGAATTGGTCATTGAGCATTGGAGTCAAAAGTCCTTAGGCTAAACCGTGCACCAGTCAGTCACGGAGTAGAATGAGATTAAAAATAGGAGTAGAATAAGATTAGGAATGCGAACAAGATTAAGAGTAAAACTTTGATCTACTGTACAAGCAAAAATTAATGAAACAATAACATTTGCTGCAGAAAATAGTTTATTTTAAGAAATATGTGCAAAACATTACATTAAGAATAATGGTTAACAGTTATTAAGGATGAATTCCATGGTTGGCGAGAGCAATAGCCAGTGGTGCTCTGATTCCAGCAGGAGCAGCGTGCACGAGTGGTGTGGCATGTACTGCGGGTAGTGGAAGTGCAGGTGCAGCGTGCACTGCGGGTAGTACAGGTGCAGGTGCAGGTGCAGAATGCACTGCGGGTAGCAGAGCCACAGGAGCTGGAGCGTGAGCTGCCACGGGCACTGCCACTGGAGTCACGACGCCATACTGGTACACTGATGAGTGAGAGGTGGCGAAGGTACCAGGCCTGGTCACTACGGCTGCGTGTGGAGCTGGAGCAGGAGCAGCAATGAACCCAGCCGAAGCAGCGGCGACCAAAGCAGACAGGATTATCTGGAACAAAATGTTAGAAACCTGTGATAGATAATGTGCTAATTCCTCAGTAACTGGAATATAACTTTACTGTTGCTCTTTCCAGCGTTTGGATAAGGGCTGATCAAGTTATTACGTTCTCTAAACTTCTAGTACTCTTAGGGTAACGGTTGAAAAGAGTGCCGTGAATGTATCCCTCTCTGAAGGTGGCAGCAAGAAACCCAAAATTTCACACTTAGCCGAGTATAAATTGTTAGTAAATCATTAGAGCAAGTGCATGGAATGAATACGATAACACACACTAAAACTTAAGTTCATAATTCCTTCCCTGTATATCTAGGAATACAGTTGGTGAGTAAGTCATAGGATGTCTTCGTTCATTTCACTTGCTAATCAGACAAACTCAACTTATTATAGACAAGAACCCCTACAACCTGTTTTCCAGTCAGTGACCGGGTCGGGGATGGAATGAATGAAGCCCCCCTCTTGCGGCGAGGATAGGAATTGTGCCGGCCACCGAAGCCTGTCGCATTTCTCTGGGGAAATGATTAATGACTGGCAGATGAAATGAAATGATAGTGGAGAGTGTTGCTAGAATTAAAGATGACAGGGAAAACCGGAGTACCCGGAGAACAAGCTGTCCCGCCTCTACTTTGTACAGCACAAATATGACATGGAGAGACCCGGATTTGAACCATGGAATCCAGCGGTGAGAGGCCGACGCGCTGCCGTCAGAGCCACGGAAGCTTCAACTTATTCTAATCATCATGAAATATGAAAACAG
The DNA here is from genome assembly GCF_040414725.1 of Anabrus simplex. Taxonomy (NCBI): domain Eukaryota; kingdom Metazoa; phylum Arthropoda; class Insecta; order Orthoptera; family Tettigoniidae; genus Anabrus; species Anabrus simplex. The sequence goes on from NC_090267.1 coordinate 35,839,382, forward strand.
TTATATTAAAACAATGCATTGTTAACTTCTAGGGCAAAATAAATAATATTACATAGCATAGTATTAGTCAAATAATTGTAAGAGGTATATACAAAGCATGTATCGAATTTAATGAACTGCCTCTGTGGATCCGTATTAGACTGTCGGCCTCCGGATCCCAAGATAGCAGGTTCAAACCCGGCAGAGATAGTCGGATCTTTGAAGGGCGGAAAAAGGTCCATTCGATACACCATGTCGTACGATGTCGGCATGTAAAAGACCTCTGGTGATACATTTGGTATTTACCCGACAAAATTCATTAAATCTCAGCCATAGACGCCCAAGAGAGATCCGGTTTACTCGGTCTGCCATCTAGTGGGCCTAGAGTAAAACTTAACGTCGAAATTGACGAGCAGACAGCCAGATGGCGTCAAATCGAAATGTCTGCAATAAACGAACGCTGTCTCCCCAGTTCCAAGCGATGCTAGTATTCTGTTCTACCCTACTGAAACAGTGCTGGTGCTTGTATTATTATAATTATTATTATTATCTATATATTATAAGATTTACTAAAAACAGATTTATAAAATCCCTCCGTCCGTTCTACTGGACATTAATACATTAATTATATTATTATTATTATTATTATTATTATATTATGTCTATGATTCTCTTACATTTCATGAGCCTTACCATTCTTTAGTTAATGCCCTCATTTTTATTTCCATTTATCGAATCTCTTTATCTCCCGTGTGGGTGGAGTGCCCCCCACCCTCGGCGTGTCGTAAGAGGGAGTAACAACAAAATAATCCGTACTCGCTCTTTCGTATTCCAAGTCCGAAAACATATCCATGATTGTATGCTTTTGCGTGAAGCGTAGACAATTTACGGGAGGGAAATTTTTCCGTTAATTATACGTCAGGGATTCTCCAAATTGTAAATCATCATTTGTATAGACGAAACCCTTTAAATGAAATTTTTCTTTTCTCATTCGGTACTTTAGTAAAATTCTGAAAAGGAAATAATTAAATAATTAAGTAATTAATATACATTATAATTCCTAATATTATTTAAGCGTTATTACAAAAAAAAAATACGAGGCTGTATCTACACGGTAACAATTATTCAAGGACTGATATTCTGCTTGGAGTTTCCCTGTGTATATATGTTCTACTTCCTGCGTATGAAGACATCTGAACATCATATTATGGTAAGAATATTTATATCGTAACAAGGAATTTCAAAATTTTAATACGAATCTTATTAAGAGATGCATAAGCTAAGTAAACTCTGAATAACAGGTAGAAATATCCATCTAACGTGGATATTCCTACGCAGGGCTATTTTGAACTTAGAAGTATGTATTAAGTGTGACGAATGGAAGAAACAATGTCCACATTTTTCCATAGATTGTAACGCTTGTTGTTTGCAATTTATGAAAGTGTATTGAAGCAAGAAAAGGATAACTAGCCAAGATGCTAAAGATGTGAATTTTTCACTTGGAATTACTTTGGATCTGAACCTCCCCTTCTTTGGAACTGCTGTTAACACATTCTACGTCAGAGATGAGTATCAGGTATAGAAAACAGCCGTAGTGCTTGTACTGTATTCCTCTTAATGCGCAGGCTACAAATCACCCTACTCTAGGATGATTCACTGCTTCTATTCTTTTCTTTATTCATGGAGTGTATTGTTAAAATGTTAAGATGTAATTTTCAAAAAAATATTAAAATTTACGAGCATGAAGTACCGAACTATAAATTAGTATTTTAATAAAAATGATACAATTTTTATTTAAGGATATCTATAATGTTCATGTAGTTGTAACTGCGTTTGAAGTGCTTTGAACATCGTAGCGTCTTTTTACTGTGTTTGATGTCTGTCTGATCGATTATGTGAATGTGGTGCTTGTCCGGTAGTGTGTATATTTGCTAGCGATTAGTAGTAGTATTCAGAGAGACTCCATCCCTGTGAACTATACTCCTGTTGACTTGCTTTCGATTCAATATGGACGACACATTTAAGAATGATTTTTGGAAACGGAAACAGAGTGCTGGGTGCCAGTACGGTTCGAGTGGCCTTATGATGCCAACTTGGCATCTTCGATTCCGTCTCAGTCCGATGTATATGAAGGTGTTCAAATACGTCAGATTCGTGTCGGTAGATTTACTGTCACGTAAAAGTATTCCTGTGGGACGATATTCTGGCAGTTCAAAAAAACCACATGGTGCAACAGCCCCGAAGGGCCGTAGCATACCAAGTGACCGCTGCTCAGCCCGAAGGCCTGCATTTACGAAGTGTCGTGTGGTCAGCACGACGGCCTTATTCTTGGCTTTCCAAGTCGGGGGCGCAATCTCACCGCCAGGTTGCTCCTCAATTCTAATCTCATAGACTGAGTGGACCTCGAACCAGCCCTCAGATGCAGGTAAAAATCGCTGATCTGCCCGGGTATCGAGCCCGGGGCCTCCGGGTAAGAGGCAGGCACGCCGCCCCTACACCATGGGGCCGGCAGTCTGGCAAGTTGTCCTTTCCAAACACCGTCAAATGTAATAAGTGGAACATCAAAACAATAACATTATTATTTGATTAAGCGAGCTCGAGAGCTGCAGTCGCTTAAGTGCGGCCAGTACTCAGTACACGGGAGATAGTGGGTTCGAACGCCCCTGTCGGCAGCCCTGATGATGGTTTTCCGTGGTTTCCCATTTTCACACCAGGCAAATGCTGGGGCTGTACCTTAGTTAAGGCCACGGCCGCTTTCTTTCCACTCCTAGCCCTTCCCTGTCCCATCGTCGCCATAAGACCTATCTGTGTCGGTGCGACGTAAAGCAAATTGATTAAAAAATATTTAATTAAAGAATTAGTTTTTGGTTTACACTACATTCCCTTCAGTTGTCCACAAAGGACACAATGTCTTACTATACCTAGTCAACTAACCAATTGGGAGGTCCTTAGAAATCGTGTAGCTGAAAGTCCCAACTGTCAGAAGCCCTCAAGGTGATTCCTAATTATCATATCTGGCATAAGCGAAGTTTGCCAAGCCATTTCCTACACCACAGTCACCTAAAACCTATGTATCTTGTGCGAAATTAAATAGGTTGCATATTCATTCGAAAGGTTACCCTATAGACCACAGCAGAGTTAATATAGCTACTTATACAAGTCCTGACTCCTGCTACTTACCAGCTTGTACATGTTGGCTGTTGTGATATCGGAGCACTGTGCTGTAGTCTCATGACCAAGGACTTATATACCCAGTCACCACGGCCAAGTGCCCACTCTCTTACTTCTGTATTCACGTTTCTCCTATACACACTTAACTTTTACTACTTCCGCTCCTTGGGAATAATTACCTAAAAATTCGTGTACTTTCAACTTGTGAAGTGATAGTCAACACGCGGCAAACTGAATAATAATAATAATAATAATAATAATAATAATAATAATAATAATAATAATAATAATAATAATAATAATAATGAAAATCCACAGCCTGTTTCCGGTCATTCGACCGGATCAGGAATGGAATGAATGAAGCCCCAATCTACCGGCGAGGATAGGAAATATACGGGCTGCCAAAGCCTGTCGCACTCATCTGGGGCAATGATATATGGCTGGCAGATGAAATGAAATGATAATGGAGGGTGTTGCTGGAGTGAAGGATGACACGGAAAACCGTAGTACCCGGTGAATAACCAGTCCCGCCCCCTCTTTGACCAGCACGAATCTCACATGGAGTGACCGGGATTTGAACCACGGTATCCAGCCGTGAGAGGCCGGTGTGCTGCTGCCTGAGCGATGGAGGCTCCAATAATAATAATAATAATAATAATAATAATAATAATAATAATAATAATAATAATAATAATAATAATAATAATAATAATAATAATAATCATACTTTCTTTCATAATCCGTTTACCATCTAGCAGTAATTTCCCGACTCCGACTCCGACTCAGCGAGGGATCCCACCTCTAACGCCTCAAGGGCAGTGTCGTTGAGCGTGAGATTTAGGGTCAGGGCAATACATCTGTTAAGGAGGACCAGTACCTCGCCCAGGCGGTCTCACTTTAGGGTCAGGGCAATACATCTGTTAAGGAGGACCAGTACCTCGCCCAGGCGGTCTCACTTTCTGTGCTGAACAGAAGCCTTGTGTGGGTATGGGAAGATTGGAAGGGGTAGACAAGAAGGAGGGAAGGAAACGGCCGTGGCGTTAAGTTAGGTACCATCCCGTCATTTTACTGGGGAAGAACTGTGAAACTACGGGAATGCTCTTCAATGATAGCTGAGGTTTGAATGGAACACCCCTCTACTCATTTGACCTCCCGATGCTGAGTGACCCCGTTCCAGCCCTCGTACCACTTTGCAAATTTCGTAGCAGAGCTGGGATTCTGGGTTGGCAACTAATCACACTAACCACTACACCGGAGAGGAGGATTACAACACATATTTTCAAAACATGCTCTTTAACCCAGGAGAAATCGTATTAGGTTTGCTAAACGAGAAGCCGCACGCAGTCCAAAAGAACGTTTCTGCAAATATCTCCGATATTCGGTAACACACGATTGTTGTGAATTCGTGATTTTCATTATTGTTTGTTTAAGTAGAAACTGTGAATACGTTTGGAATAATCGCACGTTCTGAGCTCGAGATGCTGGGTCCGATCCTGGTTCACTGCTGTGTTATTTGAATGTGCTGAAATACTTCAGCCTCAGGGTTGTAAATTTTCTGACACATATAAGCATTCTTCCGGGACAAATATTTCGGCATCTAGGAACATCTATAAATCATAAGAAGTAGTATAGAGATTAGAGGGAAGTGAAAACCATAACACAATTATTATTATCATATTTTATTTTTTTCTTACAATCTGTTTTACGTCGCGAATAGGTTTCACGGCGACGAGGGCAGGAAAAGTCTGGGAGTGGGAAGGGAGCGGCCTGTATCTTAATTAAGGTACAGCTCCGGGACATGCCTGATGTAATATTGGGAAACCACGGAAAATATTATTATCGTTTTTTATTATTATTACTACTACTATCGAGTTCTGCGGACTATTCGGAATTAATTAATGATCATCAATCTCCGCCTGCGCTATATTCAGATAAATTATCACCTTCGACGAACCTATTTTGAAGAATAAGCTTCCATCAAACCAAACGATGTGCACTTTCAAGACTTTCGCTCATCTTCAGCTTTCCTGGGCATTTTCCAGCAATTTTTGTATTCGATACTATTTTCTTTTTCTGCTTCTTCTTCGTTTAGGCCTAAAATTGACCACGTGGTTCTTAATTCCGGTGAGCGTTTCTCTTTTTCTTAGCTCAGTATTCTTTCATTCTAGCGCTATGGATGTCTTTTCTTTCTTGAGTACATTTCACTCTTACTCCGGACTCAGTGATTTAGCTGATTTTGACTGGAGAGAGTCAGATGTCTTGATTAGCTTTTTGAACTTATCTAGGTGGTAAATGTCAGTGTGATCAATGTTTATCCATCGTAGGTATTTCCGAACTAAATTCGCCCATTTGGCATTTGTTGCTTTCCCGCTAGATACAGTGTTGAAGATCCTTGAAGTGAGTCTCTGGCTGTCCAACCTATGTGACCGTAGAGCATTAGTCGTCTCTTCTTCATAGGTGTTGTAATGCTCTCTATTTTAGTGTACGGTTCCTTTTTGTGCTTGATTTTGTACCCATCTCCTTCTTTAACTGGTCCCATAATCCTTCTGAAGATCTTTCACTCTTTCATTTCCAGTTTTCTGAGTTGTCCTTTCCGGTTCATATTTGGGCATTCAGAGACGTACAGTACAGATCGTCTTACTACCGTATTGTAGTGTCTAAGTTTAAAATTCAAGGAGAGCGGTTTAGACTTATGTTCTTACAAAGATGATAAGCTCCTTCTAATTTGGTGCATCTACTCCGCATTGCAAGGTCCTCATTGATATTTTAGGTTATACATTCGCCAAGATATTTGAATGAGTTGGCGTTTCGTATTATTTTGTCTCCCAAAGAAATGAATTTGGGTGCTTCTCTGATGTTGGTCAGAAACTCAGTTTTGTTGACAGCGATCTTTACGCCTACTTTAGCTGCTATGTGTTCGTACCTAGCTTCTTCCATACTTGAAGCTAAGAGTGTAAGGTCATCTGCGAAGGCTAAGCAAGTGACTGTTAACTTGTCTTTTTTGTAGCCGATTTTTAATCCAGAGTTGCCTGCTAGTGTATTCGTCCATTCCCGAATGACGTTCTACAGCAGACAGTTAAACAGGAAGGGGGACAAACCATCCCCTTGTCTAACACCTGCCTTATCTCGAAGCTTTTTGATAGTACACCTCTGAATTTGACTTTGGACATGGTGCTCGTTAGAGTAGCCTTCACAAGATTCAAAGTCTTGTTATCTAGTCCCAATTCAGTTATCGTCTCAAAGAGGGATATCCCGTCTACCGAGTCGTAGGCCTTCTGGAAGTCAATGAAAATTGCTGCATTGTGTGAGGCGCTAAGGTTTTTGTAGGTAGAGACAGTTCTGATGTTTAGAATATGCTGACTTCCTAAACCCAGCTTGGTACTTGCCTATGCAGGAGTCTAATTGTGCCTCTACTTTTTTATGTAATTCTTTGGAGAAGATTTTGTGAGTCACTGATAGAAGGGAGATCCCTCTATAGTTGTTAGCGTCTAACTTGTCTTCTTTCTTGTACAGCGGGTGGATGATAGCTGAAGTCCAATTCCTTGTTAGTGTTTCCGTCGTCCAGATGTAAGTTATGATCCTGTGGATGATGTCGATTGACTTTTTATCTGCATGTTTCCATAATTTTGCAATGGTGCCGTCTTCGCCTGTTTCTCTGTTGAATTGTCCGACTCGTTGGCTGAACGGTCAGCGTAGGGCCTTCGGTTCAGAGAGTCCCGGCCGAGTCAGGGATTTTAACCTTAATTGGTTAATTTCAATGGCACAGGGGCTGGGTGTATGTGTTGTCTTCATCATCATTTCATCCTCATCACGACGCGCAGGTCGCCTACAGGAGTCAAATAGAAAGACCTCCACCTGGCGAGCCGAACCCTTCCTGGGATATCCCGGCACTAAAAGCCATACGAAATTTCATTTCTGTTGAATTTCAGTTCAGAGATGGTCTGTTTGATTTCTTCGTTGGTTGGAACGAAGGGAGTCAAGGTTAATAACATTCTTGGGTTGAAATTGTAGTTTTTCCTAGGGTTCTTCTGCACTGAGGGGGTCATCAAAGTATTCTGAAAGGGCTGTAGTACATTGTACATTTTCAGTTCTCCGTCTGGTCCTCGAAGGTGAAGTTTTGGGGCTGAGTAAGCGTTTGTCTGAGATTGTAGAGTTTTGTATAGGTTAAAGGTGTTGCTCATTTGAAATTCCTTCCCTGTCTGATTTATGATGCCGTTGTTATATTGACTCTTAGCATTTCTGATGGTTTAGCCATGCCTGCCTTCTCTCCTTTATCACCTTATCATATGCTGGCGTCCACCATGGGCGCATACTCCTTCTCGTTGCAAGGATGGTTTCTGTTGCTGCATCTGTCAGTGCCTTCTGCAGATTAGGCCAATCCTTTTTATTCCGATTATTACTTAGGGCCTTAATAAAGTTGATGTTGTCTTTAAACTGGTTTGGATTAAATATTTTGACTCTGGACCTGGCGCAGTTTTTACCCCTGTACTTCGGGATTGGAATTAAATTTGCTTTGACGATAGATAGGTAGTGGTCTTAATCGAATATTTTGCACCTCTCAGTACCTTGACATTCATTATTTCCTTGCTATTCCTTCTTCTGATGGCAACGTGATCTAGCTTGTACTCTCCTGGCTGGGAACCGGGACATCTCCTGTTCTTGTCTTTTCGGGGCAGGTGTCTGAATCTTGTAGATTTTAGAACAAGGTTTTATTCTTACACAGATTGATCAGCCTCTGACCATTACAATTGGTTCTCTTGTGGGCCGGGTATTCTCGGACTATGTTATTGAAACTGTGCTCCTTACTAATCTGTGTGTTGAAGTAACCCATGAAGATGACCACGACGCGATGTTCTGGAATCTTATCGATTGTCTTTTCGAGTTCTTCCCGAAAGAATTCTACACTTTCCAAATCTATTTTATTAGTATCATTGGTAGGTGCATGGAAGTTTACAATCGTGTAGGCTTAGTTGAGATTTTTTAAGGCTATAGTGGACGTTCTCCCATTGGGTGATGAGAAGGAGATAATGGAGTTGATCATTTTGTTATTAGCTATGAAGCCTGTACCCAGATGAGACATATCCTTCATTACTCTCTGACCTCGCTGTCCCTTGTAGATCCTGAAGACTTGTGTCTAAAAAGGTTCTTCTTCAGTAAATCTTGTCTCCTGCAAAGCCGTTAACAGTATGTTGTGTTTTGTTAGGACGTTCCATGTATGTTTCAGTTTTCCCAATTGTAGGAGGGAATTGATATTTATCGTTAAAAGACAGTTATGTGTTTATTCCTCTTACATGAATATGCAGGCTCCTCAGAATCCGATGGCCTGCTTGCTCCACTGTGAGTGGGGGTGGATTTGTTACCAATTGGGGTAGCTTTCCAATTAGTCGTTTGCTCCATGTCTCCAGAGTTACGAAAAAGTTTAATGGGGTTATCCGATAGTAACGAGGTTTTTAACAATCGAGGTTGTACGCCTTGAAGCCACCAGCACTGATCGGTTCACTGACCCAGCTTTCCGCTGGGATTGGTTGGCTAAACTTCCACTGGGTTGCTCGGCTTATCAGGGAGCAACTCTTGTAGGTTACGTGCTGGAGTTGTAGTGAAAAAGGCTATCATTCATTGTAATTTATTGTAATCCGTAATGTGCTTTTATACACGCATTATTTTCCCCATTACTACATTAAATACTACAATTAAACTTATTAACTACTTCAAACCAATTTCTGAATTGTAGTTTATTCTTTAATGTTTAGTCATTTATTTTTGTCCTAGACGTTAAGAGAGTTATATAGTCTACAACAAACATATGTATTACGCTCCCTAAGTTTTATTAATGCTTTTTTATGTCATCAGTTTTTATGAAGTTATCCTACAATTACTACATGCATTTTGAATTAAGTGAATGAATGAAATAATGAATGAAAGACTAACCGAATTGGTGATTGAATGATTTCATGATTGAATCGTGTACGTGCATAAGTGAATGAATAAACTCTATTCCCATCCAGTCGCGGATAGCCACCAACTGGGGAGAGAGCATTCATGAATGAATGAATGAATGAATGAATGAATGAATGAATGAATGAATGAATGAATTTTCTCACTAATTCGCATGCAATTCAAGGAAAAAAGACACTACCGTACAGAAATTTATCTATTGCTACATTTCATATTATATTTGAACCTACTAGTAGTTCTATTCATTTCCCCCGTTGTCTCCGCCACACCACTCCCCCAATTTTTCTTTCGGCACTAGATGTAATACGGTGTTACATATTCTCGGCTGAACATACTCTTCTCCATTATCATACAGTAGTTAGTGCTTGTTTTATATTTTTCTTATTTCCTTTTGCCACATACTTTTAAAATAAAAAAATTCAGTTCCTCCAGTTGCAATCCATTCCCTTTTCAATAATTTAACCAATGTGTAGAATGCTTCCTCCCTTTCTAGTTTTTCTTTATATGAGTTTTATGTAATACCAATTTCAAGTCATTTGCGTTCTTTTCCCGCCGTGCGACTTCTCCTCGGTTAAGAGTGTTGGAACGCTGTCGTGATGGAAGAGAAAAGTAGTGTCGATTCATGCAGGTGCTGGAAGTGTAACTGTACTGCAGTTGTTGGGAAGATAATAACGTGTGTAAGCTTTTGGAAGTCTAAATATATGTTCCTTGGAGTATCGAACATCAAAGTTTGGTGCCCGGGGAAAGCTACTCATTGGACCTAAGCACAGGAAGCCACGTAGAATTGATTGAAAGATATCAGCAGACGATAAGAGACATAACCACAGGCTACAGAAGGCTTGGAATGTGGAACATGGGGACACTTCGTAAGATATCCTTCATTGATAGTAGACGGATTAAGTGACAGTGACTGAGAAAGCCACTGCGTGGTTTGATCACGTAGCTGTTAACTTGCATTCGGTAGGTAGTGCGTTCGAACCCCACTGTCAGCAGCCCTGATATGGTTTTCTGGGGTTTCCCATTTTAACACCAGTAAAATGTTGGGATTGTACCCTAATTAAGTCCACGGTTGAATCCTTCCCGCTCCTAGGCCTTTCTGTTCAAATCTTCTATATAGGACCTATCTGTGGTGGTGCGACGTAAAGTAACTTGTAAAAATAAGAAAATAAATAAAAGAAGCTAGACCGGGCGAGTTGGCCGTGCGCGTAGAGGCGCGCGGCTGTGAGCTTGCATCCGGGAGATAGTAGGTTCGAATTCCACTATCGGCAGCCCTGAAGATGGTTTTCCGTGGTTTCCCATTTTCACACCAGGAAAATGCTGGGGCTGTACCTTAATTAAGGCCACGGCCGCTTCCTTCCAACTCCTAGGCCTTTCCTATCCCATCGTCGTCATAAGACCTATCTGTGTCGGAGCGACGTAAAGCCCCTAGCAAAAAAAAAAAAAGAAGCTAGTAAAGAATTGAAACTGTTTAGATTATGAACTCTGCTGAGAATTTTGAAATTAGGCCTATAGCAATCATAGCTTGTAAATCTAATAAAATGTATTTTTCTGTTTACTTATTAAAGGGCAAGTCTTAAATTTAAGGCACGCTGAATTTTATTGTGATAAGGCTCTTCTTTTTCTTCTACTTGTTTTCCCAAACCTGTAGGCGGTCGCTGGTGCAAATTGTGTCGCACTTGTTCATTTGGCTCTGTTTCACAGCAGGATGCACTTCCTGACGCCAACTTTGTATGGAGTGATGTAATTACTATGGCGTGTTCCTGTGATGGTTGGTAGTGTGGTGTATTGTCTGATTTTGAGGAGGAAATTATTGCGACAAACACCATTCTCCGGGCCAGAAGAATTAATCAGACGCGATTAAAATTCCCGAACCGGCCGGAAATCGAAGCCGGGATTCTTGGTAAATATAAAGCATAGAGTTTTCACCTTCTTTGCCATCTTCTTTACTTCAGAAGACTTCAGTTTATTTCCAGAAGAACTGACACTTGGCAGTTATTCCTATGAATATTTATGCGGTGAACCAGAGACGATATTGAGAGTTTCTCTCGCACATTTTGCTCATGAAACGATTTCCATCTTCTCTGGCGTGCCTACTAGAAATATCTGTATTTCATTGTACATGACACGTAAGAGCAAGGTGAAGGGCTCTGGTACACCTCACGACTACCGCATAATGTAAACTGTTATGACCATTAACGTTATATACGATGGAATGAAAGGCGTCTCTTAATCGCTCTGTTAGAGACCTTGATCAGAGTGGTAGCATTACTTGGCGAATGGAACGTGCCACGGCGAGCGGAACGAAGTTGAATGGCCCGAAATGTTATTATTTACAGATGGATGTGATAATCTGGCAATGTGCTGTCTTCCGTTTTCAGCTTACCACCTTTCACGGAATTTCCATCTCTTTTGCTGATACCATCCTTCTCCTCTGCCGAGCTACAGAAAATGTCTCAGATGACACAACGCTAACTTACTGAGCACAAGTTTCGGGTTCGATCCTTGTTCAGTCCAGGAGTATTTGAAGATGTTGGAAGACGCCAACCTCGTATCGGTATATCTACGAAAGCTTAAAAGATAACGCGTGTCAAACAAAATTCCGGCACCAAGAACTCTCAGAAAATCCATAGAAATAGTTAATGAAACAGAAAACGGTAGCATAAGGGTTAGTGCTACTTATCTGCTTTGTCGGAGGCTGGGGCTCGATTAGCTGTACTGTCAGATATTTAACAATAGCAGAAGAGCTGGTAAACTGAAATCCTCAGCCTGTTTCCAGAAATTCGACCGGGCAGGAATGGAATGAATGAAGCCCCCTTCTAGCGCCGAGGATAGGAATTCTGTCGGCTGCTGAAGCCTATCGCACTCCTCTGGGACAATGATTAATGACGGACAGATGAAATCAAATGATTTTGGAGAATGTCGGTGGAACGGTAGATGACAGGGAAAATCGGAGTACACGGAGGAAAACCTGCCCCCCCTCCGCTTTGTCCATCACAAATCTCACGCGAAGTGACCGGGAATTGAATCACGGAACCCGGCGATGAGAGGCCAGCACGCTGCCGCTTGAGCCACTGACAGGAGAGCTGGTATGAGGTTAAAATGGTACATGCAGCTCATCTCCGAGGATACGGGTTTACTTAGTCCAGCTCCATAACAAACTGGTTAGCATGCTCGCATGTGTCCCGGGATGAGAACGCTAGGGGTAGATCGTTACATGAGTGTAACAAACTGATTAGAACAGAATTAGTTTCAAATAACTCCGTCTTAAAGAATATTACGCCAGATTCGACTTTGTACACTGACATATTTTGGCCAAGTAATGAGGAGAGGACCCGAGAATATGGATAATCTCAGCATTCAGGACATTACAAGATGGATTAGACAGATTGCCGGTACATGTGATAGAACAATGCATGATCTCATCAAGCTAGCCAATGACAGGGAATAATGTATGACATCACAATGAACACAATACCTCCTGTAGGGGGTCATGATTAAAGAGAGAGAGAGAAGCTGTAATTAGTGATTATTGTTTTGAGAGAAAGTAGAAGTACGGATTCATTCTCTATACGACACTAATCAGGAGAAAGATTGGAAGTCATCAGATACTTCGAAGAATATCCGGCTCCATGGCTAAATGGTTAGCGTGCTGGCCTTTGGTCAAAGGGGTCCTGGATTCGATTCCCGGCGGGGTCGGGGGCTGAGAGTATGTGTCCTCATCACAACGCGCAGGTCAAATCAAAAGTCCTGCACTTGGCGAGCCGAACATGTCCTCGGACACTCCCGACACTAAAAATCATACGCCATTTCATTTCACTTCGAAGAATGAATGTATAGGAGAAAGATTGGCAAGTGTGTGAAGACAAAGGTCTCCCTTGGCCTCGAACCTAATGCCTTCTGGGTTGGAAAAGTATTGTCCAAGAAGTATCGGATAATATAGTTGAATGCGATGAGCCTGACACAAGTAAGTGCAAGCAATGCCGGACTCAGCTAGCTACGACCCTTAGTTGCTGACCCACTCTTCTTAGATGAAAGCTCCTGGTTCCCCTTCTAGTTGGCTCTTACTATGGGCAGGCGATACCCCCCCCCCTTCCCAACAGCGGGGAAAGGAGAGAAGTTTGCAAGTTGTTTTAGGTCTCACCGACACAGGTAGGTCTTATGACGGCGATGGTAGGGGAAAGGGCTTGAAATGGGTACGAAGCGGCCATGGCCTTTATTAATATACAGACCCAGCACTTGCCTGGTGTGAAGAAAAGGAAACGACGGAAAACGTCTTTAGGGCTGCCGATAGTACGGTTCAAACCCACTGTCTCCCGAATGCTAGCTCACAGGTGCGCGACGATAAGGGCACAGCCAACTCACTCCGTTGAAGGGGAAGATTGAGAGTTATTTTAATAGTGTCATTTGCTTTACGTCTCACTAACTACTTCTATGGTTTCCGGAAAAGGTAGAAAGAAGTTGCGAGACAATGGAGACGTTAGCCCATAACACCGTGCATCTAACTAGTCAATGGACAGATGATCCTAACACAACAACAACAACAACAACAACAGCCCACAACAGATATATAGTATTCAGTTCTTTGAATAACGCAGCACTGCACCGCGCTTCATCCCGACTGGTCCGGATTTATTATCCGGCTTCTGCTGTTGTAAAGGTTGAAAATATCTCGCTTCCTAAGAAATATTATAGCAGGTCTGTTCCTGACTGAAAAGTAATTATTATTTTTAGTCCATACTCCAGAAACGCTCTCCCCACGAACATTGTTGTTTATGATGCGCTAGGGAAGGGATTTATTTCTAGACTACAATTAATTGGGGCTTCAGACACTATTCTGGTTATTCTTACATGGTATATAACAAAGACTAGCTTAGTTATGTGCTATAGTTCGAGACTGTTTTGTGAATACACCCGCAGTGCAGTTTAATGCATAGAAAGCTCACAATTTACGAGACTATAACAAGAAAGAAGCTGTACTGATCTTATTTTGACAACTAAGGTAAATTTTGACATCTTGCTTAAGATTTTATGATGCGAGAACCTAACTATAAAGTTAGGACACGATCAATCTTACCTTCTCTTTATGAATATTAAGGTGCGATAACTCAGTATTGTAGGCCTAACCGGTGACACTATAGGCTCACCCGAGAATCTTTACACCGAGCTCGATAGCCGCAGTCGCTTAAGTGCGGCCAGTATCCAGTAATCGGGAGATAGTGGGTTCGAGCCCCACTGTCTGCAGCCTTGAAGATGGTTTTCCGTGGTTTCCAATTTTTACACCAGGCAAATGCAGGGGCTGTACCTTAATTAAGGCCATGGCCGCTTCTTTCCAATTCCTAGGCCTTTCGTATCCCATCGTCGCCGTAAGACATATCTGTGTCGGTGCGGCGTAAAGCAAATAGCAAGAGAATCTTTACAAGGCAACTGTTTTGGTCAGGACTGACAGATAACAATGGAGTTTAGATGAGAGATTATACTTATATTACCGTAAGAGCCTCCGTGGCCCTGACGGCAGCGCGCCGGCCTCTCACCGCTGGGTTCCGAGGTTCAAATCCCGACAACTTCGTGTGATATTTGTACTGGACCAATGAGAGGCGGGGCAGGTTTTTCTTTGGGTACTGCAGTTTTCCCTGTCATCTTTCACTTCAGCAACAGTCTCGGATATAATTTCATTTCATCTGTCAGTCATTAATCATTGCCCCAAAGGAATGCGATAGGCTTCGGCAGCCGGCACAATTCTTATCCTCACTGCTAGGATCGAATCACTGGAATTATTTTGTGGATTTTTTCATATTACGTACGTCCAACCCGTTTTAGGACTTCTTTTTTACTAGTGCTTTAAGTCGCACCGACACAGATAGGTCTTATGGAAGCGGTCGTGGCTTTAATTAAGGAAAATGGGAAACCACGGGAAACCATCTTCAGGACTGCCGACAGTGGGATTCGAACCCACTATCTCCCGGATGCAAGCTCACAACAGTTGCGCGGTCCTAACCACACGTCCAACTCGCCCGGTGATATAGAAATACTGCCACGCAAAGCCCATTTATATTTTCCGCTAATGATCTGATTGGCTAAGTTCAGGAGCTGAGAAAATGGCAATGGCGCAAGATATCGAATTATTTCCTTCAAATTACTTATCAGCATGACCAACCCTCTAACGCTCGTATACACGGTTCACGCTGTCTGTATACGTAGGGGTGGGATTGTTGAAATTAAACACAGACAAAGCCGGCAATACTGCAAATAACGATATGATACACAGGAGATGATAGCAGTGCATGGCTTGGTGTTTGTAGTAACAGTTCAGTACGTGGTCGGCCTGAAACATGCATCCGCTAAATAAAGGAAATAATTGAAGCAGCATTCATTTTTAAAAGTAGTGGTTCAAACGAATACAACCTTCCATGTTTCAGTTATTGTGTATAGAAGGTGTTTTGAGTGGAAATTAGTCGCGAACTGTCTTAACATCCTGCCAGATTAAGAATCTATAGTCGGCGATGCTTTCGCTCGGCTGTTGTGATCACCCACCTTACAACCAAGATCTCTTCCGCTTGCGACAGTCGCGGCTGTGGTCTGCTGAAGGAAGACTTGAAGAGGAGATGTTCCACCACCGATCAAGTGGTTCCGGATGATGTTGAAGTCCGGTTCAACCAACAGCCTGCGCTGCTCATTGTGGAAGATATAGAGAAACCTGTTGAGTATTGCGAAAATGCTTCAACGGACGGGGTAATTCACCTTAGACTGCTCCAAACTCTCATTAGTATGCTAGGCTGTGATACAGTGTAATTTATCCAATCCAAACTATGTTTGTTTCTAGACACCAACCCATGTTTGAATAGCCTCTCCATATAAAGTCAATCCAGCTCTGCTTATGAAATTCAGAGGCTAATTTCCTGGTTTGAAATGAAATGCGTGACCTATATCTGGAGTGGACTTACGTATCATCCCCGAATATTTGAGCGAGTTTCATTCGTTACAATTTTTCTTTATTAGTAGCTTGAAACTTGAAAAGTCTGCTTTTCAGCTGAACTTGTTACATACACAAAATATCTTCCGAAACATAAGTGTCCTTAAAGCTGAGCCAGAGACTGGCGAAAATGTTGAAAGTCACCTCGTCTTCTTGACACAATTAGCCTCCATCGTGTAGAGCGCGTGTTACTTCAGGTTGAGAGTTTACGGATGTGCTTCCGCCCTCTTTCTAATTGTGTTTTGTGACGGAGGAGATCATACTAAGTGTCCGTTGAAGAAGGCATGCACGCACAGGAATTATTCAAAACTCACTCGGTTTTACTAGAGAAATCAGCTTTCCATGGTGAGACCCTTGCCTGGACAACATAAAATTTAAAGTGAGAGAAAATGTTCTGTAAAGTAGATAGCTCAAACATGGAGTGAATATCTGTTTAGAAGTTATAATTTTACCGTTGACTAGATACAGTTCTAACGCAATTGTGGTTTTCTGCTAGGCCAGACATAATTCATGATGCTCTATTAATATGGTTGCTGTTAAACTATAATTTATTTCATTACATATAAGCAACAACAATAATAATAATAATAATAATAATAATAATAATTATTATTATTATTATTATTATTATTATTATTATTATTATTATTATTATTATTATTATTATTATTATTATTAGGTGGGAAACCTGTAAATAAAAATTCCGCAAAATTAATCAAGTGAATAAATTCCAGTACCTAGGAGGAATAATTCATCCATCAGGCCTGAATCTTGAAGCAAATACGGAAAGGACCTCAAAATTACAGAAGGCCTATAGACTCACCTGGAACAGATATAACAAAAAATCAATATGCAGGGACGCAAAATTAAGACATTGCAACTCGTTTATCAAACCTGGAGTAGACCCAACTATACGCCTCGGAAATCTTGATCATTGGAGCCAGATGACTTATTAAAGACTTAGAGAAACAGGAGAGGAAACTATGAACATCTTTGGTCCAGTCTACTCAAAGAGAATCTGGATGAAACGCAAGTCTCAAGAGCTTTATAAGCATTCTGGAAAGAGCACCGACACCATCAGGAAAAGGCTATTAAAGTTCTATGGCCACATTCTCAGGATGAACAATGTCAGGCTCACCAAAAGGATTCTCAACCTTGTTCTCTCAATGGATGTCAAGAACAACTGGCTTAGTGTAATAGAAAAAGACCTTCAGGAGATTGGCATCCCACAAGTAATTATTCAAGATCGACTCCATCACAGAAAACAGTCAACAACCATTATTTTGTTGAGAAAATAAGTAACAGGACCAATAAATCATGGACTGAGGAACGGGGGAAAATGTTTAATGCCCACGTGAAGAGATTTTGGGAGAAGAAGAATCAGCATGAGTTAAATAAGTTCTATCGCGCTCCAGAGATGGGCATATCGCTGTAAAGGAATAAATAATAATAAAAATAATAATGGTTGAAAAGGTGTTGCCATGAAATATTAAACTCGTGTCTGGACAAAATAAATTCAAAATGAAGCAAAGAAGATGGGTTGCCAGGGAAAATATGTCGTGACTCGGGGCTGTTTGTTGGGTTAAGTCTGTTTAGTTCCTATCTTCACCACGTGCAGTGCTAGTTGTTATTGAACGGCTCAGTGGCTCGGTGCACTGTTACTAACAGTAACCATAGCAATTGTTCATGTGTATCAAATACCTCAGATGTGTTCTTGAAAGAGAGGAAATATAACTAATAGTACTGGATGGTTATAATGGCAGGAAGAAGTGCGTGTCTTAGACCAGGGAAATACTTTGGAAATTCAGTGTCATGAAGTCGTGCAACGCTAAACTTTGTACACTTACTGAAGACGGCAGCTGTATTTCTCGAAGTGAAATGCAATATTCACATGAACGTCATATAGATTAAACATACGTACATCTGTTGCGCCTTCAAGCGTTCACTTTGCAAGCCTCTGTGAATTTAAAATGCTCCTCCACAATGTTATACTTCGCAACTAGCTCTATGACCTCGTTTACTTCTACATCTCTTATTTTTAAAATATTAAAAATTCAGTTCCATAGTTTCCTGGTTATCTATCTACTCCTCTTACCCTCTATAAACCTACACCATCATTCTTCTAGGAAAGCTATCGTCCTCCATTCGCCCCTCATGACCCCACCACCGAAACCGGTTTATACTCTCAGTTCATCCGTTATTCACTTAGCCTTTATCTCCTCATTCCAGGTACCTTCCTGACGTTGTTTCCACCTGTTTGTACAAGAAATTATTCTGGATACATACATGTCGGTTTCTTCTAGGTTATGAATAAGTTATCGTACGTCAACCCAGGTTTCACTCCCGTACTGACAACAAACTCAACGGAGTGCGAGTATAATTACAACAGCCCGGATGTTTAGGCAGTAATACGTTAGAAAAATGAAAATGAAAATCTACAACCTGTTTTCCAGTCATTGACCGGGTCAGGGATGTAATGAATGAAGCAGATATAGGCTGTTAGTACGATGGGGTCGCCACTCCCAAAGTGATTTTTATTAATGAATGACAGATACTATGAAATGAGAATGGAGAGTGTTGCTGGAATGAAAGAAGACAGGGAAGACCGGAGTACCCGGAGAAAAACCTGTCCCGCCTCCGCTTTGTCCAGCACAAATTTCACAGGGAGCGACCGGGATTTGAACCACGGTATCCAGCGGTGAGAGGCCGACGCGCTGCCGTCTGAGCCACGGAGGCTTTAATACGTTAGAATGTAAACTAATTTGTCTAGTAGGAGGTGTCATCTAGCCCGTCCTTCCGTAATGTAACGCGAGTAACATAACCTTCAGGTGGTTATAAAATACCGGCCCCCTAAAGATGCGTCCACTCCAAGATGTTTTCGTTAACGTTGTTAATAAACAATGTTCATAAACAATGTTCATAAACATTTTTGGATGTTAATAAACAAAATAGCGTGTTCATTAACTTTTCGAGCATGTCGGTAAACAAAATATCTTAACTTTTGTGAATGAAACTTTTCATTATCTTTTCGTATTTTCTTTTAACGTTTCGGTTCGCACATGCGCAATGACGCATTTAAAGCTCGCAAAATACTAGCGCGGAATAGTTCGTATTTCTAACCAGAATTTCTCATTTCTTCTAAAAACTGACTATCAAATCGCAAGCGAAATTCCAATATACAGTATTTTTAATTCTGTATGATATTCTTTGAGCTGTGTTCTAATGTAGTTTCATTTCCAGCTTCGTTCCTCGCTGAACAACTTAACCTTCGATAATCACTTGCAAACCCTGAAATTGAGATTTTCTCTATTTATTTATTTATTTATTTATTTATTTATTTATTTATTTATTTATTTATTTATTTATTCATTTATTTATTTATTTCTTGGGACTGTTGTATAAAACTTCAAGCACCTCAGGCCCAATAACTGAAATTGCTTGTTTTGATACTTTAAGAAAGAAGTATTTGGACATTTCTTAGAGGGATGTCAGTTTACTACGTGCCTGGGAAGGGGGTTTGGTTGTTATGGAAACGGGGACTGGTCCGATTCGGTTGCCATGGAATTGAGCCTGCTGGCCAACTCATGTTGACTGTAGTTGCCAAACCTCTCAATTCTGACTTGTGTACGATAGAACACAGCGGTTCAAGCGAACGGACTAGTGAGACGAAAGCGAGAGGAGGGACAAAGGAATGCAGGAATGTGGCAACACCGTCCAATGGCACGTGCAATGCTTCTCCCTCCAGCTCTATCTCTCAAAATGACTTTCAATATTACGGACCTAGACAAATATATAAGTAAAGTGTCCGAGTCACCAGTTTCTAGGAATCTTAAAGTTATACCTATAAAAATAGCCTGTCATTGGTGGAGGCCGCTTTCCGATAATTTGTATCATTTCTTGCAATTCCAGGCCCAGTTACTGTTAAAAAGACCTGACTGCCATGTGGGGGCATTCCTAAGAAAATTTTGAAAGCCAGTCGCTTCATAAATTAAAAGTTCTGACATAATGTGTTCTCTCCAAACTTAATTATGAACGGCTTTCCTATATTTTTCTTTGCCACACTTTGTGCCTATTTTCTTCTTTCTGACCCTAAGCACCGTGACCTCACAAACAGCCTTTCTGAGGAGGACGTAATACTGAGGAATATTATAAGAAAAGTTTATTTACTATTTTGAGAGTGGTATTTACTAACATTGTTTATTAGCTTCGTTTTTTAACATTGTTTATTAACTTTGGTGTGGACTAGCCATAATGTTTATATAAATCTCAAAATAGTACTCTTAACCGGGCTAGAATACATTTGTTACACACTTGATTAAGTTTGTATTCTAACGTGCTAATGTGTAAATATCCGATTTCTGTTCATATACCTATAGAAACTTAATAAACCTGTATCAACGATAGACTGAAATAACAAGTCTAGATTTTTAAATTAGTCTTCCATACCTCCAATAAAACTTTGTAAAGTGTGAGTCATCTCCTTCTTTCACCGACGTCTTCATTTTCCTTAGGAAGAATGAATGCGTAACTCAGCTTCGAAGGCAGCAGTGGATAAACCTGACCTACTTTTACTCTTTATCAGATTCGTATCTGAAAATATCTGTTCCTCAAGTATGTGGAGCCAAACATAGCAACTAATTTGTGTACCAATCCGCACATACGCAGAAACTCTCCTTGTTCTGAAGTTGTTATAAAATGCAAGGAGGCTGCCTAGAGATGAGAATTCTTCATAATCTACCGAGCTAGTCGGTCGTGCAATCAGGGGACCGCAGCTTTGAGCTTACATTCGGGAGATAGTGGGTTCGAAGCCCCTCCCACTGTTGGTAGTCCTGAAGAAGGTTTTCCATCGTTTCCCATTTTCAAACAAGGCAAATGCAGGGGTTGTGCCTTAATTAAGGCCAAGGCCGCTTCCTTGCTACTCCTAGCCCTTTCGTATCCCATGGTTGCGATAGGACCTCTCTGTGTCGGTGCCACGTAGAACAAAAAACTGAAAATAGCGAGAATGATGAGTTGTATGAACAGGTGGGAGCAATGGCAGTAGGTGAGAAAAATGGAAGGAGGTGATAAAAATGGCAGGAGGTTTTCGGAATGAGAAAATCAAGGAAAATTTAGAAATGTACTCGATTGATGAAGCTATACGAATAAACCGGCTCCGGTGGTGGTGTCATGTGATTGGAATGAAACAGTACGCGTTACCTAGGAGAATATTGAACTGTGTCATGGAAGGTAAGAGAAGTGGAGAACAATACGACGATCGTTAGGCTCAGTTTCTAACAATTTAAAGATAAGAGGAATAGAACTAAACGAGTCCCGGAACTAGTTACAAGTAGAGGATTGTGATGGCGGTTAGTAAATTCACACGGGCTTACAGACTGAACGTTGAATGTTTGCATGATTTATTATTATTATTATTATTATTATTATTATTATTATTATTATTATTATTATTATTATTATTATTATTATTACTTGCTAGCGAGATCTAGTGTGTTTACAGTGCACTATGTCTTCTGGTATGGGTTACTTTCATTGATCTGTCTCAGTCTCATCCTTGACTTTGACAATATGTAAGTGACTGATGCATGAGCGATGTTAGCAATGCAATTCGTTATGCAGTCTATTCCGGCTATGAATGGTGTGAAAATGTTGCCCATAGAGTCCGTCGGTACCATTTATTTCAGTTAGCTTGGCAGACAGATGTATAATAGCAACTTCTGGCTCAGTGAGGAAAGCTAAGTCACTCTTCATTTCCTTAGGACGCCTCTCCACTGATGCCTAGGCCATTTATGACAACTAATAATGGAGCTGTTGAGGATTCAACCAGCCTTCGGGCTGAGGAGTCAACATGCACATATTATTATTATTATTATTATTATTATTATTATTATTATTATTATTATTATTATTATTATTATTATTATTATTATTATTATTATCATCATTTTACCGCGAGATACATCCACCCAGTTAAATCAAATGAAGCGCCCTGAAAAACGCCATCTTCAGTATAAAATTTGCAACAACTTGTACAAAAGTTTGGACTTTTCCCTACAGGTGTCTCTACCAAAAAACTGATGTTATGCCCTCTAGTCTGAAGAGGGACTATTAAAAGTATTTTATTTTATTTTAAGGTTTACTACACTGACTTGATTATCTTTTGTTTCTGGTATGTTAAAGTTGACGACATTTCGATCTCTTTCCGCCAACTTAAGATGTTAGCCAATAGAAAATGTTGTGTATTTAATTTTCAGCCAAGTACATTTATCCTGTAACTATCAAATAAAATTGCTCTCTAGAACCTTCCTCTCGGGTATAACAGCTGGCACATTTTTCGATCAGGTTGTCTTATTGATCGTCCAATTTACTGAGTGCGTGCTAATAGAGGAGGCGGAGGCGGAGGCGGAGGCGTCTCACTCTTCATTGAGTATTCCAGTAGATTAACGTAATGGTAGCCACTTAATAACTTTGTGGTAGCCTATGAAAGCTAGTTCGAAGGCGAAGGTTTCCAATCCTTAAATTTCTACTCCTAAAGTAAATTTCAAACAAGCCGAAAAGCACTTAGTCGAAATTCGGAAATAGAGAATGTGACACCCTCTCGAGTTCCCTATAAACTTGACTTCGAGGTGACTATGACTTTATAACCGTTTTCAGTGTGTAGCTTTCGTAAATTAAATTTTCTCCATCTAGTCACCTCGGTAGTATAGGCTTAGCCTCTGTAACTTCGGGCCGGAAGCCCAAATAAGGTTTTAATCTCATAAGTGCAAATTTCAGGGATTGAAAGTGTCCGCCTCTCCATCATTTTGATCTTTGGGCCAGTAACTTTAACCTGTGTTTTGTTTCTCACAAAGCAGGGCTGAGTGGCACAGACGGTTAAGGCGCTGGCCTTCTAACCCCAACTTGGCAGGTTCGATCCTGGCTCAGTCCGGTGGTATTTGAAGGTGCTCAAATACGACAGCCCCGTGTGGGTAGATTTACTGGCACGTAAAAGGACTCCTGCGGGACTAAATTCCGGCACCTCGGCGTCTCTGAAGACCTTAGAAAGTAGTTAGTGGGACGTAAAACAAATAACATTATTATTATTGTTTCTCACAAAGGCCTGGTAGAATGGGTACTCTATACCCCTGTGTCATTTCTGTTATGTAAAAAGGTAGAGTGTTGAGCACATAAGACAGTGCCTACGGTGGGAATGTGCAAAATGTAGGTTGAACCTTCGATAGGCCTGGACATTTCTGGTAATAGATCCCTAAATTGATAGAGCATGGAGGCTCTTCTAGTAACATGTTAGTGTAAATATCGTATGGTGCCTTTTTAATGCTGTAATGTTTGAAGAGTGTTCTCCTAAGTAATTTTGTGGAGCAGATGGTGCTCTTGAAACATTGTCTGTCTCATTGGGTAGTAAAGGAAGTTGGGAGGTTCGTCTCCTTCACTGTGTTTTTGAAAAGAGCCGCAGAACTCATGCATAATTAAGGGGCTTCTAGCCCAAAGCTTTGTCATTCGATTTTCTAAAGGTGTTCAATTAGCTTCTAAGTAAAATTTGGTACCTGAATTTTGTAAAGTCTAATTTCTGATAACAGAAAAAATAGAGGAGGATTGAAATATAACCCTAATTGCAAAGCTTCTAATTAATTTTTATTGTCGTAAATAGACCGATTTATGTCCGCACCTTCTTACACCTCCCTGATTTATTATTATTATTATTATTATTATTATTATTATTATTATTATTATTATTATTATTATTATTATTATTATTATTATTATTATTATTATTATTATTAATGGGCCTCAATAGGTGCTGGATCACTTGATGTACCATTCATTTCATTTCGCGACTAAAACCAATGATATGCATCTGATGTAGTTCAGGTTATTAGGCCACCTCTGCTTGAAGAAAGCATTGCATGCCACGGAGCCGATCAAATTCATGATGCTCACACACGAGGTCACATTACTTGTGTTCACGAAGCGAGATGAGGCAACGTGTAGGATAATCTGTAGTCGAGTGAAGAGGAAGCAGCCTTTCTTTCATTTCCTTAAATCTCGCTTTTAAATTGGGTACTTCCAAATTGAATGAATTCTTCCCATAAAGGAAGAAGAAACTCTCATCTGACTTCGATTACTATTTTCAATTCAAGCAGCTGATACTCAACAAGTGTAACTTAATATTAACTTACTTGCTTCCTTCTTTCAACTTAGAAGCTTCATTTGTTGCTGAAATTAGCTGAAGACGTAATCAGTTGTATCCAGCATAAAGTCGAACGTGATATATGCACTGTAGCAAATTGTGATCATTGTATACTTGTGCACGTGTTAGTGAATTATCACCGCTCTGACACATTAGAGGTAATAATAATAATGTTATTGGTTTCACATCCACTAACTACTACCTTTTCGGTCTTCGGAGGCGCCGAGGTGCTAGAATTTTTTCTCGCAGGAGTTATTGTATGTGCTAGTCAATCTAGCGACACCAGACTGACGTATTTGACCACCTTCAAATACCACCGGACTGAGCCAGGATCGAACCTGACAAGTTGGTTTAAGAAGGGCAACGCCTCAACCGCCTGAGCCACTCAGCGCGGCACATTGAAGGTTTCCGTTGATGGGAGGATCTTAAAGGATGCTCGTGCAAGTGTAAGCACCACTTGGATGACGTGGAGACAAATGACTGCGGTCTTGCGTGATCGACGGATTCCTGCGTATTAAGTCGAAGATGTCCGGCTTCATGGCTAAATGGTTAGCGTGCTGGCCTTTGGTCACGGGGTCCCATGTTCGATTCCCGACAGAGTCGCGAAATTTTAAACATAATTGGTTAATTCTGATGACACGGAGGCTGGGTGTATGTGTTATCATCATCATCATCATCATCGTTTCATCCTCATCATGACGCGCAGGTCGCCTACGGTAGTCAAATTGAAAGACTTGCATCTGGCGAGCCCAACATGTCCTGGGACACTCCCGGCACTAAATGCCATACGCCATTTCACTTCAAGTCGAAGATGTACGAAACTGTAGTGCACCCCAGTCGTCCTCTATTGCCAGCAACAGCAAAGCACGAGCAGATTCTGCACGTGATGGAAATGCGAATGTTCCGGTGGTGTCGTATATTAACGCCATGAACAGTGACGAAGGATGGGAGTTGCGCCAATTGGGGCCAAACTGTTGGCATGGTATTGTTACGAATAAAACTCCCTGTATCTTAATACTCCAGTTTACTTCAGAATGACCCAATAAATATACTCACACAATTGTAATCAGATATGAATGGCCACATTAATTGCTGTCTATTTACAAATCATTCATCCTTATGGCACGGCAGGCGGTCTGGCTCGTTGCTATGACTGTGCACGGCTATACGCCTAACTTTCACTTCCCTAAGTCCAGACACCTCGTACAGCAGCTGTATGTAGACCGCTGGATTTAAACACAGGGCTGCGGGCTGCACAAGACACGATGATTATTCGTTGGTTCGACTCCAGAGGCAGTCCAGAAATTCACAAAGTAACATGCAGTGAACAACCAAACAGCAACAGCTCAACAGTATTCAACAGCGGGACGATACTCGCAACAGCGAACATTAACACAAATTCAATCACACTCACAATAGCGGATTTCATCGCTGACCCACGGCGATCCTTAGTCCACATAAATACACAAACGCACAGTAACTTCAGGTAGTACACAGTCTGGCGTTCTGCACGTCGTCTGCAGTCCAAGCTATTCGCTTCACACCCCGACACACACTCTAACAAATCTTCGTTCAGACCTCGGTGGGACACTAGAGACAGCCAGCACCTCTGTCGCTCTCAACCCAGCCATCGAACCCCAACACGCTGAGTCTCACACTCGCTCCGCCATGGAGCCGAACTCTGGCTGACTGTCCGCGGCTAGCCGCCCTTTTTATATTCTGCCATCACCGAGAGAAACTAACTTGATGTAAAGAAAGAACATTGTCTATCCGTATGTATCCATCCACGGTCTGAACGCAGTTTCGAGAATCACTGGGCTACTCCCGAGCACATGGTAAGAACTCCGTGTTTTGTCTTGGAACTGTCGTTACTTCGCTTCATTGCGGCGATTACATCAGAGTCAGCTCTACATAGACTGTTGCCGGATAACAATGATGTCTAATGTAGTTGGCATGCAATTGTGATGCGGATTACGAGACGCATTATACTAACTGTCCGTGAGAAATAATCAGCAATCGAATGGCAAATGATATCTTGATATTTACCGTATCAGAAAATAAAGGTAGATTTTAATTTATAGCCGAAATGTTAATACGTAATAAATTAATCGCAACAGCACATGTAAGTAAAACTTCACATATTTAATATTTAAATAAAATTCTACAGGGGAAATTATAGCATAGAAGAGGCAATATTAAAACAATAAAAAAGTGCAGTACTTTACCTCATCAGAATGTGATAAAGGATGAACTCCTTCTAAGTCAGCGCTTTTTCGATTTCCCAGGTGTTGTTACCAATCCTTGGTGCAGTCGTTCTCTGCGCGCGGAATTAATGCTCCACTCCGAAACACTAGTGAACTCGTCTATCAACTTCTCAATACCTTTAAAACTAAAGCTGGCTATTTCTCACAAAATTTATGAAACACATTGCGATGCTTAACGAACTCAAATCGGTGATCCATATTGCACAAGAACAAGTAATATCTCACTCACTCACGCACTGTATCTGCTTGGTTCCTAAGCTCACAGCTTAACAAATGGCGGGTCAAGCATGAGTGCATGCGTCCCTGGCGCTCTTCAATTTGAAATGCTTGTTTATATTAAACAGCCATGAGTGCAAATCGTTTTCTATATATTTCTCTGACTATTATTTGAGGAATTATATTTCGGACATTTTGCATGTAGGATCGCATTAGCCATGATGTGGCTAACGAACTAGTTCCATGTCTCCGCATAAGTGTGCCGCGACAGCACTAACCTATAAACGTTAACCCAAGAACGTGCTCATGTTTACACCACGACTGGTTCTCTGGGTGAACTTTGTAATACTCGGATGATGTGAACCAGAATATTCGCGACAGGGCATTCTCGTTTCATCTCCAATAAACTCACAGGTGAGAACAATACACGGAAATGCCAGCCATGCCCTCCAGGCTGGCTGGGAGCTCCCTGATCGGCTGATTCATTTCCCAGAATTACCGACACGTGCTACGCCGAAATGAAGACTCAGTGGCAAAGACATCAATGTGCCTTGACGCTGGTGGGCGGAGACCGAGTGGTAGACCCAAAAAGCGATGAATGGATCACATCAGGGAAGACGTGGAATATGTCCGCGCCACTCATTAGGTTGCCTTGGATCGGGCCAAATTGAGACGGATGTGCCGGCAAGCGGATTCCGCCACAATGTGGGAATAATAAGAAGAAGAATAAGAGTAGGAAATTGCTAGGATTGGGCAAGTAGTGGACGTGGGCTTAATTAAAGTTAAGCCCCAGCATTTGCCTGGTGTAGGAAGGAGAAACCATCTTCAGAGCTGCCGACGGTGGGAATCGAGCCCTCCATCTCCCGAATGCGAGTTCATAGCAACATGACCCTTACCGCACGGCCAGTTCGTTCGATATACATCTGTGCGCGATAGAGTTCATAGTATGAAGAAGAAGAAGAAGAAGAAGAAGAAGGTCCAAAGGACAATGGTGAAACATGGTGCTGGAGTTTTCTTACGTGTCCGTCCGATCGAGGCAGAAGGAGTGTCGGGGTTGTACGCC
Organism: Anabrus simplex; assembly: GCF_040414725.1. Lineage (NCBI taxonomy): Eukaryota > Metazoa > Arthropoda > Insecta > Orthoptera > Tettigoniidae > Anabrus > Anabrus simplex. The sequence goes on from NC_090267.1 coordinate 35,867,185, forward strand.
GTAGTGTTGACGGAGATAGTCACAGCAAACTCGGCGTTCCTTCCACCAGCTAGACAACTTCTTATGGACTGAACTGAACTGACACTCGTTGGGGGACTTTGACTGACCAGTTCATTCCGCAGACCGCAACTAAGCCCGTGAGTTCTACCAAATAAGTTGACTGCATGCTACGGGCCGTTTGCCTGCTAGGGAGTGGTGGGTTCCAACCTCACCTAAGTGTAGTTTTCTGTGGTTCTCCATTTTCACACTAGGCTAATGCTGGTGTTGTAGAAAGTGTACCGTCAGCCACGTCATATCAGTCGTTACCGTAGTTCTTGGTCGCCAAAGTTGGTTTGTGAAATGATGCAAATAAATCGTTCGTTAGCAATATCTGAGCTTCATTTAATTAAAGACAAATTTATGATCATTAGCTTTTCGCAAAGAGAAACATTTCTTTTTTGTATTTATATATTTTCCAATTTTGATGTAATTTTTTTTGATTCGTTATGCTCAACTAAGGAGCACGTGTGAACTTATTTAGAACAACGTTTCTTCTCGTCTTCCCAAACTCGCTTTATCCTTTCGCCGTGCTTCTTTTTGCGTTCTTCCGTCCATCCTGTAGTTTGCCTTTTAGGTTTATCGGCAATTTGTGTTTGTTTATGAAATTTCTGAATTTTTAAATCTTGCATGATGTCTTCATTTATACCAATTTCCTGAAGAACTTGGTTTATTTCTGTAAGCCAGTTGTGATTTCTAGAGATATTGCGAGTTTTAGTATTTTCCTTTTTAGCCTATTGTTATCCATCCTGATGAGGTGACCTAGAATTGTAATCTTCTTTTTCTAAAGGTGTATGCGATTTTTTCTGTTACTTGATAGATTTCCTGTGATTTCCTTTTCATCCAAGTGCCATTTTCCCACTCTGGTTCCATAATTTTCCTGAGAATGTTTCTATCTTGTTTTTCGATGTTTCTTATTTGTGACCTGCCACCAATTATCAGAGTTTCTGATGCATAAAGGGCTTCTGGTTTGACAACTGTGTTGTAGTGTCGTAATTTTACGTTTTGGGATATAGATTGTTTGTTGTATCTGCTCCAGAAAATTAATGTGTTTGATTTTTGTAATTTAGTAATTCTTTCTTTGTTTTCCTAGCTCATTTATCCCGTTTGGTTGTAAAATTTCGCCTTGATATTTTAATTTATCTACTTGGGAGATTTTCCCATATCTAGTGATTAGAGGATGGTTGTTAAATCCTGATTTTATACCTTCCATATAATTTGTCTTTGATTATTATTATTATTATTATTATTATTATTATTATTATTAAAATACATAGCAATTGGTAAATATCCCATTGGCAATGGTCACTTACAGCAGTGTGATAATTTGGTAAAATAAAGTAAAATAAAGTGAAGTAAAGTGATTACACAAGAATAACAACAACTACTACAAAATTGTACAACAAGCAGTTCCATGGAAAGAAACAATTACAAGAAATACTACTAGTTTAACATTCTGAATCAAGCATCATCATATACACACACACAATTTAAGTATCTCCAGGGCTTAAAACTACGGCTTACAACACTATAGGTTGAGCTTACTACTGGCTTACTACTAGTTTTGGCCTAGTGCACATCAATTATCGATATGAAACAATACTGACTTAGATACTAAATACATCATGATACATGACAGTGATAATGCTGATAATGACACCATATTTATTTATTTATTTATTTATTTATTTATTTATTTATTTATTTATTTATTTATTTATTTATTTATTTATTTATTTATTTATTTTGCTTCAGCAGTGGCGAAGTTACTGCTCGTTGGCCTTTCTTACACTTAACCACGTAAATTACAATTTTATACATGTATAAAAATGTACTATTGCATTATAAAATCAATGGATAACTAACCTAAATAAGACGTATGAAGTACATAATAAAGAAGAATGCAAGGCAATCTCTACAAACAAAAACAATATATACCGAGCTCGATAGCTGCAGTCGCTAAAAGTGCGGCCAGTATCCAGTAATCGGGAGATAGTGGGTTCGAGCCCCACTGTCGGCAGCCCTGAAGATGGTTTTTCCGTGGTTTCCCATTTTAACACCAGGCATATGCCGGGGCTGTACCTTAATTAAGGCCACGGCCGCTTCCTTCCAATTCCTAGGCCTTCCCTACCCCATCGTCGCATGAGACATATCTGTGTCGGTGCGACGTAAAGCAAATAGCAATATATATATATATAACAAGATTTCCGGAGCATAAAAGTAAAAAATGGTAAAAGTCATTATGAAAAATTTACATACAAACTGAAAAACATAAGCAGTGCATAAACCGAGCAAAAAACATAATAAAGTAACGGAAATGGAAGTGTGGCAATAAACAGTGATCTATGTGCATGAGTTAAAGCTAAACATCATGTAAATTTACTCTATAACTATAAACATATAATAAAACCCTAATAATAATTTTTAAAGGACAACAGTGTTCGTCAGCTGCACAGTAAAATGCCATTGTTACTAGCCTACGTACCACAATCACACAACCTATCGGACGTTACCAATCATACGAAACAATCAGGGGCATTCAACAGGTAATCTCTGCATGCAATTTTAAATTTTATTGTTGAGTTCCTGACAAATGTCAGTATCTGAGAACAAGCTTATCTTGGTCTCATAGCCCGATAGTTATAAGTGACCGAGCACTCTTAATCATACTAAGGTAATGTAATACGCTAAGTGTTTATTAAAACTAAACTTCCAATTACCGGGCGAGTTGGCCGTGCGCGTAGAGGCGCGCTGCTGTGAGCTTGCATCCGGGAGATAGTAGGTTCGAATCCCACTATCGGCAGCCCTGAAGATGGTTTTCCGTGGTTTCCCATTTTCACACCAGGCAAATGCTGGGGCTGTACCTTAATTAAGGCCACGGCCGCTTCCTTCCAACTCCTAGGCCTTTCCTCTCCCATCGTCGCCATAAGACCTATCTGTGTCGGTGCGACGTAAAGCCGCTAGCAAAAAAAACTTCCAATTTTCGACTATTCTTGCTGAGGGCAATACAATTCCATAGAATGGGATAAAGGTTGTTGCAGACGAAAGAGAAGATAACAGCTTGAAGCATGAAGCAGTCTACAAAGTTAATGTCATGAAATACTTTTCACGCTTAGCAAGATAATGATATTGTTTTAAAGTTGCATCGCGTTGAACTTCGCGTGAGTTTAATTAGTGTATTCTTTACGACGTTCGCTGAACTTACAGCTCGAACTGCTAGCTTATTTTATGCTGTGTTGTAAATTCCATGTTGAAAAGCGATATAGGAGAACTCAACTTTATCTTTTGATTACATAGATGAAACATGGGTTTAGAGAGACGTTCAGTACACAGGCTGGTCGAAAGCTACAGGGCAATGTTTTCTCAAGTCCACCAGAATACAATAACGGACCTTATTTGGGCGTATTTCTTGATTGCATTTCAATATCACTTTGTTCTCTATTTGTCAACTGCGGGCTGCACTGGCTCAGGCGGTTGATGGGCTGGCCTTCTGATCTGACCCCGACTTGGCAGGTTCGATCATTGCTAAGTCCAGTGGTATTTGAAGGTACTTAAGTGTTTCAGTTTCGTGAAGGCAAATTTACTGCCAATGTAAAAGAACTCCCGCGGGACAAAATTCCGGTACCTTAACGTCTCTGAAAAACGTAGAACCGAGCTAGCTGGCCGTGTGGTTTGGGCTGTGCAGCTGTGAGCTTTCATTTGGGAGATACTGTGTTCGAACCCCACTGACGGCAGCCTCGAAGTTGGTTTCCCGTGGTTTCCCATTTCCACACCAGGCAAATTCTGGGGCTGCACTTTAATTAAGACCACGGCCGCTTCCTTCACATTCCTAAGCCTTTCCTATCCCATCCTCGTCATGAGACCTATGTGTGGAGGTGCAACGTAAATCCATTTGTAAAAAAAAACGTATAAGTAGATAGTGGGACACAAGAAACTATAGGACTATTATTATTATTATTATTATTATTATTATTATTATTATTATTATTATCATTATTATTATTATTAATATTATTATTATTATTATTTACGGCCCGCCAGTGTGCGGGTAGCGTGTGTACTATTTACCCGGAGTCCCCGGCTTCTATTCCCGACCAGGTCAGGGTTTATTTACCTGGATCTGAGAACTGGTTCTTGGTCCATTCAGCCGCCGCGATTACAATTGAGGAGCTATCTGACGATGAGATGGTGGATCCGGTCTATAGAGCCAAGAATAACGGCCGAGACTATTTGTCGTGCTGACCACACGACACCTCATAATAAGCAGGCCTTTTTGCTGAGCAGCGGTCGCTTGGTAGGCCATGGCTGTTGCATCTGTCTTATTATTATTATTATTATTATTATTATTATTATTATTATTATTATTATTATTATTATTATTATTTGTGAAGTAACTGTTCATGTACGATGCTGTAAAGGCGGCAGTTTAATCCATTTGATATAAATAATATCAAATGTCCATCTTACCGCAATTTTGAACTCAATTGAATCCGTGATCTGTAGAATACTTGACTCGGTTTCTAAAAGCTCATTCATTAAATGGTCTCTGAAGAAGACCGAATGCGTTAGCTGCGAGTTTCCGGCCGTACAGCTGTTACGTTGCATTGGGGTGATGGTGGATTTAAATCCCACCATCAGCAGTTCAGAAGATCATTTGTTATAGTTTCCCACTTGCTCACCTGTACGACACTGTGGCTGAGTGACCAACATCTCGGTTTTCGGTCTTCCGTCAGGTTTAATTTCAAACTGGGTCGGGGTATTTTAGTTTTAAAAGGTGAATTCCCTTGGCTCAGAGACTGGAGATTTGTGCTGTCCCTAATGTGTACACAAACACACAAACACACCTTTTCCTTTACACAGCAGACGCCACCTACCCATTTTGACGCGTCCATCTTGCAGAAGCTGCACCAGGCTAGTGATAACCACACGAAATTATTACCTGCCGAAAGCCGGGCCTGTAAGTTAATCAAGGCCGTGGTCGATTCTTTCCATAGTAATAAAATTATTTCATATATTTAATGTATTAATTAATTTATTTATTTATAATACAGTTGATTCTGGTTTTTCTGTAACTAGAGGTTACCTAGACTAACATCCTGAATTGTTCGAATGCTGGCCTTTGGTCCAAGGGATCCCGGGTTTTATTCCCGGTCGGGTGGAGTTGTAACATTCATTGGATATAATTCCTCTTGTTTGGGGTCGGGGTGTTTGTGCTGTCTTCATCATTATATAAGATAACCCATCTCGGTTAGGTCCCATTTTCATAGACTGGCTGGTCGCTTGTAAGGCGTTAAATCTAAAGACCTAAACATGGACTCTCCAAGGGCCACACGCCATTATTTAAATATATTGGAAAAATGTACAACATAATTAATTTGAGATATACATCAATATTGAAAACACGAAAATATAATTGTAAAGTTACAATAAAAATGAACAAGCTTAAAACACAGTTAATTTATATGAAATATTGTTCAAATGCGTGGTCATATGACGATGTTCCCAGCTGTATTACTTGACTATACCGCCCGTCACCTCTGCCTCTCATAATAGACAGATCTTTCTTTTGCCTCACGAGGGTTAGTGAAACCCATTCCAGAGCCCCGTCGGGATTTAAAATCTTAGGCCTAGCCGGGAATACAACCTGGACCTCCGGTTATGAGGCAGGCATGCTAGCCCCACACTATGGGGCTGGTTAAGTAAAACCAAACACTATGGCATGACAGAACCGAAGAGCCTTGTCCTACCAAGCGACCGTTGCTCAGCCTGAATGGGTGCTGATTACGATGTGTCCTGTGGCCGGCCGATGAATATTCTCGGCCATTATTCTTGGCTTTCTAGACCGAGGCCGCTCGCACCGTCAGATAGCTCCTCACTTGTTATCATATAAGCTGAGTGTACATCGAACCAACACTCAGATGCAGGTAAAAGTCCCTGATCTGAGCAGAATTCGAACCAAGGGTAAGCACTCTTATCCTGCACAGTGGGGTGGGGGGTGAAGGTGGGGTTGTATGTAAATAGAATCTCATTAAACCGGACAGATTGGAGCTCTAGGTTGTCCGAATTAATGAAAGTCCGGATTAAACAAAATAACTTACGAAATGAACCAAAATATATATTTGAATGCACTATTCATTATAAAGTACGTGTTCAGTACAATAATTTATATTTTAGAAATACAGAGTTTATTTAGCATACAAGATATAATGCAACACAGTATTAGGCCGTACAAAATACAAAATAACTAGTGCAGTACCGAATTAGAACATGACAATTGAGACACACCTTCATTAACCACACTTGACACAGTTGTTTCAATAAACTGTTGACCGTTTGTTGTCTTCCTATGGCATTAATTTCTTTAATAATTATCTCACGCAGATGCCTCAAATATTCATAATATGCAGATATGCTTTCATCGTTATCTTGAACATATTTGATGACAATGTTGAGATAGTCTTTAATTTCAATAAGTTTTGGCTCAGTGTTAATATCACGTGTTTCATCCTGGTCATATTCACCCTTTTCAGAGATTTCTGCACCCACCACATTTTGTTAAAATCGGATAACCTTGATCTTCTTCACCTGCTTCTAGCCACAACTCAGTGTCTTCCAGTGTTGCTGAATTTTCACCACCTTGGTGGTGGATGTTCGGAAAATCATCTGCTTCCAATCCAGCCGTATCTGGTTCAACTTCTTCATTTATTAAAAGTTTATTCCAGGAGTTCATCAAAGTTGATGATTTTATACCACTGACGCCAGACGCTAAATCATGGATCTGTCCGAATTAAGCGAAGACCGGACTAACGGGGTTCTACTGTACATACATTTTATTTCTTGTACACTTGATATAGGCTTTTGGACTTATGACATGTTGAGAAAGGAAGAAAGGTGACGAGCTGCTTGACTAAGTGGCGTGTTTCGAGGTGTCAGTGGAGAGATGCCGTGGAATGATATTCTTCTTCTTCTTCTTCTTGTAGTCCCCATCCGTTCCGCATGTTTGCAACCACCTTGGCTGTATCTTCTCTGTTGTGAGCTGCTTGGAGTAACTCTGCCGATGTCTTGAGAGTCCAGTCTCTGAGGTTTTTAGCCAGGAGATTCGCCTCGTGCCAACACCTCTCTTTCCAGGTATCTTTCCTTGCAGGATTTCTTGCAGTAAATGGTACCCGCTTCTGTTTCTCATGATGTCACCAAGGTATTGTAGCTTTCTCGTTTTTACAGTGGTCAGTACTTCCATATCTTTTCTCATTCTTCGAAGGATCTCTGCATTTGTGACATGATCTCTCTCTGACACTCTTAGCACCCTTCGGTAAAGCCACATCTCAAAGGCCTCTAATATTTTACTGAGCGACTTTGTTAAAGTCCATGTTTCAACACCATAATAGAGAACAGAAAATACATAGCAAAGAAGGATTTAATGTTTGTAATTAGTAGACGAATAAGTTTGGGTGGTGTTCTTAAAAGTAGGAAATATCGCAATATGAAGATAAAGTTGAAATTCAAGAGGACACATTGGGTTAAATATTCCTTTATAAGAAGGGGAGTTAGGGATTGAAATAACTTACCAAGGGAGGTGTTCAATAAATTTCCAATTTCTTTGAAATAATTTAAGGAAAGACTACGAAAACACGGATAGGGAATCTGCCACCTGGGCGACTGCCCTAACTGCAGATCAGTGGTGAATGAAGAAAACAAGGTGACATTCTTTCCGTTTCGCAGAGAACTTTGCTACGTCTTTTCTGGAGTAAATCTCGACTAACCACGAGGAAGAATTCTCCAATATTGCGGGTTTGAATTTAAGATTGCTTTACGGTTGGTCATAGTAAGTGGTAAGCTCATTACTCACCAGGTGGCTCGCTGTATGCTGGCACAGCGCTGACATTCCAAGCGAGAGCTAACGACACCATCTGAACTCCAAATACGATGTTCCTATTACACCGTGTGCGTGAGAAGTAACAAGAAGGTCATCAGGCGCGTCAGGGACAAATGCGGTAGAAGCAATAAATATAAAATAACAAAATAAAATGAAATAAACTAATGTGCAACGAAAGACACCATGATAGAATAGAATAGAGCTGAAGAATGGAAAGAAAGAGTGTTGAAAAACCCAGATGATGATAATGATGTGAGGCGGTCTGGGAAGAAGAGTGGGTGGTGGGGGCATAACTCGTGTACACACGTTATGAAAGTGCGACAATTAATACATAACCTGGAATGAATCATCCGGTGATGAGAAGTGTACGAATTTGGAAATATCGAAACGAAATAACAATAGTGTAGGGGCAGGGAAGACAACTACCTAGGTACATCCTTAATGGCTGGATGTTAATATTTTCTTTCTTCTCCCTGTGTTGATCTTTCAAAGGTCACAATTAATGGAATGAACACTTACGAGGTTCGGATGATGTTGTACTGAGAAATACCTTTTGCCGCTAACTCACAGAAGGCGGTATTATATCTCCCGGGGGAAGTAAACATCGTGGCTCGGTCTTCAGATATTAAAAGTGATGCTTTTGTTATGAAAGAGCATTTCTTAAGAAACATTTCCTCTAATAACTGGAAGTGGTCACGTAACAGGAGGTAATGACACCGTGCCCTCTCCCAGTAATTACATGAGACACGCCATGTCCCACGAGACGAGACATATGATTTCCTTGGATTTCATCTACTGACCAGCTTGACATTTTCTGAGAGCTGGTAAGGTTACTGTACTCTGAAAGGTCAGTTGATCACATGAACACATCTTCATTCAAGGTAAAAGACCGAATCCCATCACTGTTGATTGCCGACATGGACAAGCATTCTAGTCGATTTACTTACACATTGAGAAACCAATATAGTTATTAAAATGACATTAAATAATATTACTATTATTCTTATTTTATTCTTCCTCTTATTAATATGATTACTGGGATAGTTGGCGTGCCGTTAGAAGCATGCAGCTGTGAGCTTGTATCCAGGAGATGGTGGATTCGAACCCCACTGTTGGAAGCCCTGAAGATGGCAAATGTTGGCTGTAGCTGTACCTGAATTTAAGCCATGGCCACTCCTTTCCCACTCCTAGGCCTTTCCTATACCATAAACGCCATAAGACCTGTCTTTCTCCGTGCAACATAAGACCTAAAGTAAATTGTAAAAATTATTATTATTATTATTATTATTATTATTATTATTATTATTATTATTATTATTATTATTATTATTATTATTATTATTATTATTATTATTATTGAATAATTTTACCGTCCAGGGTTGGTTTTTCACTCGGATTCAGCGAGGAATCCCACCTCTACTAGGTAGGGCACCGGTACCTTGCCCAAGTGGCCTCACCTGCTATGCTGGACAGGAGCCTTGTGGGAGATGGGAAGTTTGTAAGGGACAGGAGAGAATGTGGGAAGGAATCGGCCGTGGCCTTAAGTTAGGTAACATCCCGGCGTTTACTTGGAGAAGAAGTGGGAAACCACGGGAAACCATTTCGTAGATGGCTGAGGCGGGAATCGAACTACTTTTACCCAGTTGATCTCCCGAGGCTGAGTGGACCCCGTTCGAGCCCTTGTACCGCTTTTCTAATTTCGTGGCAGAGCTGGGAATCGAATCCGATTCTGCCGCGATGGCTGCTAATCACACTAACCACTCACCACAGAGGTCGACATATATTATTACTATTCATTACACGTAACTGAATTGCAATACCAAGGGTTAGAGTCGAAAAGAAAATGTTTTTACAAAATTGTTTTTTGTTCGGATCATCAGTCCATATACTGGTTTGGTAGAGCCTTCCATGTCACCCTATCCTCTGCCAAACTTTTCATTTCTACGCAGATACTAAATTCTTCATCTTCGTCTTCGTACTCTAACTTGCCTGTCATATTCACTCTTTGGCCTACTCCTACCGTTCATACCACCTTCACTTTCGTCAAGAACTAGCTGAACAAGTCCTGGATGTTTTAAGATGTGTCCTATCATTCTATCACTTCTTTTCGTCAAATTTAGCCAAATCATTCTCTCCTCACCAACTCGATTCATTAACTCTTCTTTTGTAATTCTACATGAACAATTCACCATCAGAAGGCTTTTGTAACACCACATTTCAAAGGCTTCTATTCTCTTTCTTTCTGAGCTGGTTATTGTCCATGTTACACTTCCAGACAAAGCCACGCTCTAGTCTTCAAAAACATATTTCTATTTCTTATACCAATATTCGAAATGGGCATTTATTCTTAAGAATGGCCTTCATTACTTGCTCTAGTCTGCAATTTATTTAATGCTTTCTTCTTCCATGGTTAGTTATTTTACTACCCACGTAACAATATTCATCTACTTCCTTTAAGACTTAATTTCCTAAACCAATATTTCCTCCATCACCTGACTTCTTTGGACAGCATTCAGTTACTTTTGTTTTGGACATCATTCATCTTGTGCTCTATCTCAAGGCTCTGTTCATACTAATTAGCAATTTCTCCAGACATTTAGCAACTCCGACAAAATATCAGTATCATACACAAATCTCAGAGGTACCGAGGTCGATAGCTCCAGTCGCTTAAGTGTGGGGAGTATCCAGTATTCGGGAGATAGTGAGTCCGAACCCCACTGTCGGCAGTCCTGAAGATGGTTTTCCGCGGTTTCCCATTTTCACACCAGGAAAATGCTGGGGTATACCTTAATTAAGTCCACGGCCACTTACTTCCAACTCCTAGCACTTTCCTGTCCCATCGTCGCCATAAGACCTATCTGTGTCGGTGCGACGTTAATCCACTAGCATTCTTTTGTAAAGAATGTGTTAAAATTTTGCAAGCGTGAGATCCTACACTAATGGTGCGGTAGTTTTCACACTTGTCAGCACTTGTCATCTTGGGACTGTATCATATGTAAAATATGTAGAATGTATGTAAAATATGTAAAATACACCAAGTGGAGTAACCTCAAAAGAGCATATTGGAGGGAAAACAGGCTGCGGATGACCTCAACTGACCTTAAATTGGAAGATAAAAATTGATATGGCAGGACTCATGCTTACCGCTGAAGTTGCACTGGGCAGGGACTATGGGAACGTCACTGTCGCGTCGCCAAAGCCACAAGGCGCGGTGAAAGAAGAAGAAGAAGAAGAGGAGAAGGGAGAAAAATGTCTGACCTTTTACGGACACTTAAAGTGAATGAAACGGAATAGACGGGCGGATTTATGGGAGAATTAAAAGAGAAATCCTGCTAAACAGCGCAACATCTTGGCAGGAGAGTGACAGAAGATAAGCTCGAGTTTCATGATTATTTGGCAACAAAATAAAAAAAAAGTGTAAGACACCGAAAGAAGAATCGTAGGTAGCTTGTGTGGCCGTTGTCCATATCTGGATGTGTCAATGTAATGATAATAATAATAGTAGTATTAGTAATTCCCCCCTCTTCTGTTTAACTTGGTTGTAGGCGAAGTCATCAGAGAGTGGGGAAATGATATCACAGGCATAAAAATTGAGACTGCTGATAAGAAAATCAAAGTGAAATGCTTCGCTTTCGCTTATGGCCTAGCGATTATCACTAAGAACAAGGAGGAAACTAGGTATGCTATCGAAACATTACACAGAATATCATCACAAGCAGGCCTTCAGATATCATTCGAGAAAACCAAGTATATGCAGAATTTTCAGCAAAATTGTAAAATATAAAATTGAAACATCATACGGGACAATCTTACAGGTATCCACTTTAAATACCTTTAAATTCCTTCGGAATTAGACAGTTTGGCCAATACAGAATGGGATCTCAAAACTTGAGAGGGCGTTTAGACTAACATGAGATGACTACAATAAACGAGTAATGTCATGTATTGCTAAATTGAAAATGTACAAAACCGTTGTCTTACAGGAAGCTTTAGGAGGTCATTCTAAATTTGCAGGTGTTGAAAAAAAGAAAGTTAAATTCTTATAAATATTTTCGGCCCCACACATGAATTTGGAATTTGTACCAAGAGGCGAACTGGACACCTCTATAGTCGCACATATAGTTTCATCAGTACTTTACGGAGGGTACGGTGGAAATATTTAGGACACATTTTCAGGATGGATAATAATAGACTCACAAGAATATTGCTCATGTATAAATTCTCAAAATGGGAGAATAAATTGGCAGGAGGAAACAAGAGGGGACCTGATTGAATTGAACATCGGCGAACACATAATGAGAAATAGCCAAGGCTTCAGAATCTCAGTAAATAAACACACATTTATGGTTAAAACTAGCAGCAGGACTGGTAAAAAGGTGGTAAGAAGAGGTAATGCAGTTATTTTATGAATAACAGAATGGCGAAAGTCATCAAGCCAATGAAAAATTTCCAACGCACTCTTTTAAATGGGAATAACGAAGCAAGAGAAGAAAATTTTCAAAATGAATTTGAAATTGCGCTTGTACAGTAGAATTAGTTGGGTACTCAACAAGTTATATTTATTTATGTACGTGATCAGTTTTAACACAGCAGCATTGAGGTTGTAGGAAGATTCTCTTTTACACAGCATGTTGCGTATTTCATTTGGTTTTAATGAAATCCGCTAAAGAGGGTATTGTTTGACATACTGTGTACATGGAAGTAGCTTTGCCGTGGATTTGAATATTTAATGATTCGTAAGCTGCTTATTCGTGACGATTTATTGGAGCTTGTGCACATTACAACAAGAGGTCTGAATATAAATCAGATTTGATCAACAAAATGTCAATTTGTAGCGATGTAACAGATTCTGATTAGATGAGAGAAAATTAACCAACTCCTCACTACTCGTGTAGCATTCAAAATTAATCTGTGCCCGATTATATCTTACAAAGTAATCTGTGTCACTCAAAATACATTATATAAATTAATGAAATATGTGAGTAACTGACTAAGAGAGCACAAAGCACAATGCAGGAATTAAGTTTCAAAAATGAGCCATTGTCACCTGCTACTCCTCTTCAGGCTTACTAGAAGTTCATTGTAGTTAAATTTGCTGGTACGTTCAACTTAGGTATATTCTTTCCAGCCTGTGCCCCGAGTAATATCCCTCTCCAATTTCTTGAAGACACCCACAAGATGATAAAATGCACCCTGAAGGAAATTCTTCCGCTTCCCACCGACAGACGTGACAGTACTAGTACAGGGAACATAAAAATTTGTTTCGTAAATTAAGGAGTGTTATATGATAAAAAAGAGTAGAATTTTGAATATGGGAACCATAGGTCTGCAGTGATTAGTTTAGGCACTACGCGCGCTTAAGGGGAGTTGTGGCTGAAATTTGCAACTTCTAAAATTTACCACTTGTCAAAACCAAATTTGAAACGCAAGCATACATTAAAAGTATGAAGCATCACACAAAGTTTACAGTTGATTAGTTAATTTGTTGCAAAGTTCAAAATGTATTTATATGTTGCATGGAAGATGCTCCTTGTGGCACAGCTTTAATTATTTTTCGGTTATAATTTGGCAAATTTGTCAAAAATACTCATATACTTCACAATAAATCTGGGTTTTGCAGCCTGGTACAAACGGATTGGATATGTAAGTTTCTTCAGTTCTTTTATTATGCATAAAGGAGGTTAAAATCTAGTTTGGTGCTACTTCAGGAGCAAAAATATGAAGATGATATTCAAGTGATAATAAAATGCTGTACATATCAAAACATTTATCTTAAATTTTAAGTGGATCTGATAAGAACTGTGTCCCAAGGCATATTTTATACATGGCAAAGAACTGAAAATGATTCAAGCTGGAAAGATGTAATTGATAGTTTTATGAAAAATTGCTCTGGACGTTAATTTAAACCCTCAGCCTTGTTTTACCTCTTCAGCACAGCGTAGGGCTACTACGACGTAAATATATTCCAGCGGAATTGTTGAAATGGTAGGCTGAAAATCTTTGATGCCATACTGTCTGACGTTGTGAGAGAACGGGCGTGGACTAGCTCTATGTTCACCGTGCCGCTGCCCTTTAAATCCGGCATTTGGAACTTTAAATTTTCGTTAGGTCAAAACTGATAATGGGTATTGAATGAAGAAGAATTAGGGGATATTTAAGGCTAATTTTAAAAATTCGATTTTTGTCAAAATTGGCAACATTCCATTCATGAGTCCCCTTAAAGATCTCAGTACGGCAGTCAACCTCTCAGGCGCTTGTGTGTAAACGTGATACACTGTTTGTTTCAACTTGTACACCAGTGACATGCCTGACACCAATCTTCTTCTCTTTTGCTCCCGGTTTGTCCTGCACCAGTGAGATGGCGAGTGCAAACTGCGTCGTACATGTGGATCTGGCCCTGTTTTACGGCCGGATGGCCTCCCTAACGCCAATCCTATATGGAGGGATGTTATCACTGTTGCATGTTTCTCTGGTGGTTGATCGTGTGGTTGTCTGAATGTGATGAGGAGAGTGTTGGGACAGATATATACACCCAGTCCTCGAGCTAGAAGAATTAATCAGAAGCTATTAACATCCCCAACTTGGCCGGTAATCGAACACGGAACTCTCTGAACCGAAGGCCAGTACGCTGATCATTCAGCCAACGAGTGGGACAGTGACATGCCTGAAACCAACAGCAAGACATTCTGCTATGCTGACGACTTATTCAAGGCTGTCCAATTGGAAACTTTGAATGCGTACTACACGAAGTGGAGTCTTTGCCCAAATCCGGCCAAAAGGTCAACGATGTGTTCTGCCAACAAAGAATTAAACATAATTTCAAACCCAAGTACCTTGGCATCACCTTAACCGTTCTTTAACGTACAAAAAACCCAGCTGGAAAACACAAGTCAGAAATTTAAGTCACGAAACATCGTCATGAAGAATGTAGCTGGTACGACATTGGCAACGTAGCGCTCATACTAGGAACATGGACATCATTTGAACAAATGTATGAGAACCACAACAGGCACACTAAAATCCACCCCAATCCCGTGGCTACACACTATCAGTAACATACCACCTCCAGAACTGAGACGACAGGAAGCAACTATACGCGAGTGGAAAATGTTACACCATCCTGGTCATCCACAGACCTACCCCCTTCTCGTCTTAAATCAAAGAACCCAATATGACATGACATAACAGGCTTTAATATCCAGGAAAAGTGGCGCCAAAGCTGGAGCTCTGCACGTGTGAAACACTAAGGCACAAAAGACCCCACAACTGGACTTCCAGGATTTCACCTGAAGAGACACCCATGGTCTAAACTCAACCGTGTAAGAACAGGCCACGCTAGAAATAATGCCATGCTACATAAGTGGGGACTCCGAGGATCTCCTGCCTGTGACTACGGAGCCCTTTTCCAGTCAGTGAAGCACATTATTGAGGAGTGCCCTCTGAGGAAGTGTGATGGACCAGCCCGAGATATCATCAGTGTTACACCCCCCTTCTTAGAATGGCTACAGCAACTCGACATTGATTTGTAAATGTGAATGCTATAAACATTCTTGTCCTTGCATATATTGTAAATTTTATTTTTGTTTTGTGTACTTGCAGCCTCCGTGGCTCAGGCGGCAGTGCGCCGACCTCTCACCGCTGGATACGGAGGTTGAACTCCCGGTCACTCCATGTGAGATTTTTGTTGGACAAAGCGGAAGTACGACGGGTTTTTCTCCGGGTACTCCGGTTTTCCCTGAAATCTTTCATTCCAGAAACACTCTCCAGTATCATTTCATTTCATTAATCATTCATTAATCATTGCCTCAGAGGAGTGTGACATACTTCGGCAGCCGGTACAATTCCTATCTTCGCCGCTAGATGGGAGCTTCATCCATTCCAGTCCTGACCCAGTCGAATGACTGGAAACAGGCTGTTGATTTACATTTTATTTTGTATAGCCAACTTGCCGTACGATAAACAAATACAAGATACTGCTTGCTCTTGGTTTACTGTTTAGCTGCAGACAGTGAAAACAAACAAATGTACGGTAGCTCAGAACAAATATCGAAATGTCCTTCCTCAACTTGGCGGCACAATTCACAACGACGAAACTTATTCACGTACTCCTTGTAAAATTCCCGGCGCTTCTCGGACACGATATGCAGGGGTGGCGACGGGCCGACGGAAG
Organism: Anabrus simplex; assembly: GCF_040414725.1. Classification (NCBI taxonomy): domain Eukaryota; kingdom Metazoa; phylum Arthropoda; class Insecta; order Orthoptera; family Tettigoniidae; genus Anabrus; species Anabrus simplex. Next base: position 35,883,264 of record NC_090267.1, read on the forward strand.
GACACAAGGAAGACAGAAGGTAGGTCACGCGAGCAGCACTTCAGCGGGGCTCGTTTTAGCTCCAGTGCGTGGGAGGTTGTTGTTATTATTCTTTTTTTTTTTTTTTTTTTTTGCTAGGGGCTTTACGTCGCACCGACACAGATAGGTCTTATGGCGACGATAGGATAGGAAAGGACTAGGAGTTGGAAGGAAGCGGCCGTGGCCTTAATTAAGGAACAGCCCCAGCATTTGCCTGGTGTGAAAATGGGAAACCACGGAAAACCATTTTCAGGGCTGCCGATAGTGGGATTCGAACCTACTATCTCCCGGATGCAAGCTCACAGCCGCGCGCCTCTACGCGCACGGCCAACTCGCCCGGTGTGTTATTATTCTAGTCATCAGTTCATAGACTGCCACCCTGTCCTGTGCTAAACTTTTAATTTCTACGCAACTACATCATCATACATCTACTCTAATCCGCTTGTCGTATTCGTACCTTGGTTTACCTCTACTGATCTTACCGTCTACAACTCCCTGAAAAACCAAATGAACAAGTCTTAAGATGTGGCCCTTCGTTATATCTCTGCTTCTCTTCATTTTTTCTTTCTTGTTGCCTTACGTCGCACAGACGCGGATAGATCTTATGGCGACGATGGGAGAGGAGATCGATTGGGCTAAATATGAAGAGACCGGGCGAGTTGGCCGTGCGGTTACGGGCGCACAGCTGTGAGCTTGCATTCGGTAGATAGTCGGTTCGAAACCTACTGTCGGCATCCCTGGAGGTGGTTTTCCGTTATTTCCGAATTTCACACTGAGCACATGCTGGGGCTGTGTCTTAATTAAGGTCACGGTCGCTTCCTTCCCACTCCTAGTACTTTCCTCTCCCATCGTCGCGATAAGACCTATCTGTGTCGGTGCGACGTAAAGTAGATTGCAGAAAAAAAGAACAATTACGTAATACAACATGAGGGATTATAATGCGATGAATGGCGGGACACTTTAAAAATGACAGCCAGTGTTGCAGCAGTTCGGTCCGTGCCAGGCAGATTCCGGGTTAATAGCCCTTGTCGGCATTGCCAGAACGAGATGGAAACCATTTCTCATGTCTTGGGATATTGCTCCCACGGGGAATCCTTGCACCTTTCCCGACATCATACTGTAAGGGATTACGAGAAAATTGCTGTACTTTGCATGAAAAAGTACACGTCATTTCGGAGAGCAGCAGTATGTCAAGGATTGATAATATAGCCTTCAGAGAAAGAGTCGAAGGACGTATTATCGACCCCACTGTTCATTGTGAGTAATACTCTAACCAGCTAAGCGGGGTAAACGAGAAAAAGAAGGGAGTATGAGAAGCGACGAGAATATGGACATCAGAATATCAATGTAATAGCCCTACTCTTTGGAGCAAGGGAAACAACTCTCAAGGCGCTCGAGAAATTCTGTGAAACGTTCATTCCCCTCCATCACTGACAAGGAATACCGTCTTGTCACACTTGGAAGCCTCCATTTAAATAATGAGACACCACCTCTACATTTGCTATTGTTTTTTAAAATTTCTTTTTGCTATTTGTTTTACGTCGCACCGACACAGATATGTCTTATGGCGACGATGGGATAGGAAAGGCCTACGAAGTGGAAGGAAGCAGCCGTGGCCTTAATGAAGGTACATCCCCGGCATTTGCCTGGTGTGAAAATGGGAAACCACGGAAAACCATCTGCAGTGCTGCCGACAGTGGGGCTCGAACCCCGCTATCTCCCGGTTACTGGGTACTGGCCGCACTTAAGCGACCGCAGCTATCGAGCTCGGTGCTACTGGGGTTTAACGTCGCACTAACGCATCCAAGAATTTCTGATATGGAAGGATGGGAAGTTAGCGGCCGTAGCCTTAAGGTACAGCCCCAGCATTTTCCTGGTTTGAAAATGGGAAGCCGCGTTCAGCGCTACCGAATTCACCATCTCCCAAATGCTAGCTCACAACTGGGCGACCCTAACTGCACGGCCAACTTGCTCTGCACCATCTCTACAGCTAAGGGCATATGAAGCAGAAGAAGACCGTTTATATGTTGCGATTTCTTGGATTATGGGTTACTCTCCTGCTATTATCTCTGACAGATACTGGTAGCAATCATTCTTGTCACTTTTATTTACCTTACAACTGTAAGATAACGTGAATTATCTCAGATTAACACTGGTATAGCGCTTTAATATTAATAATGTTATTCGCTTTTCGGTTTTCGGAGATACCGAGGTGCCGCAAAATTGTCCCGCAGGAGTTCCTTTACGTGCCACTAAATATACCAACACGGGGCTGACGAATTTGAGTGCTTTCAAACACCGTTAGAGTGAGCCAGGATTTAACCTGCCAAGTTGGCGTTAGAAGGCCAGCGCCTCAACCGTTTGAGCCACTCCGACTTTCATTCCTTCGTATGGCCCACCTACAATGCAGTGGGTACTTCTTCGCCTTTTTCTTCTTTCTGGCCTTTTCCCAATTTTTAGGTGTTGGTATTAAAAGTGGATTTGTCCCAGTTTTACGGACGTGTGCCCTTGACAACACCGCACTACTATTGTGTGTTTCTCAGTCGATCGGCAGTTTAGCGCTCTGTGTGTAGATGAAGACATTCGTATTACGACGAACACAAACACTAAGTACCTAAAAAGCATCGGCCCGGCCGGGCATCGAACGCGGAGTCCTTCAGCCAAACTGCACTGCAGTGAATGGCTTTCGAATGTTATTTTTAACGAAATCTGGCTTTGTGCAGTAACACAATAGTTGATGTTCTGTTAAAGGCTAAAATTCCTATTCAAACTGGACATTAGTGCAAAAAGCTTATACTGGTAGGGACATGTAGGAACGGTTCCGCTTGGTTTAGGAGACAGTCTGATAAAACCCCTGAGAAAAAACAAGTTTCCTTTTGTAAAATAAATAAGATTCGATTAACTGATTTCATCTTTACGGCTCTTATTTATTGTGAGCTAAGTTATCTGGCTGGTCGCTTAGCGACACGGGTGACTAATTATGTAGTCCGAGCTGTACCGTACCACACCGTACCACAACTCCTTATCTCTTATATCACTAAGCGCAGACAACGAGTACTTGTAAAGAATAAACAACCGCCTTGGGGAAGGAAGAAACAAAGGAAAGAAACAGAGAAACAAACAAACAAACAAACAAACAAACAAACAAGCAAGCAAGCAAACAAACAAACACTCAATCAATCAATCAAACAAACAATCAATGAAACAAACAAACAAACAAACGTACCACAAGGCTCTATATTTGGACCATTAATTTTTCATTTTTACATCAATGACATATCATCTCAATTGAAATACTGCAATTGCCATTTATGTACTGATGACCTTCAAATAACACAAAACTGGAAAATATTTGCGAAGAGATTCTCCGGATCCATGGCTAAATGGTTAATAATTTGGCCATTAGACGAAGAGGTCCCGGATTCGTTTTCCGGTTGGGAAGCTGAGCGTTTGTGCCGTCTTCGCCATTAAAATTCATCTCAGTCTAGATAGGGGTTCAATCTTCACAGACGCGCAGGTCGTCTATTGGGTGTCAACTTAAGAGACCTGCACCAGGCCTCCCCGGAGATCACACACCATTGTTGTTGTTGTTGTTGTTGTTGTTGTTTAGTTATGTTTTAAAATTACTTTATTATAATTTGTAATGTTAAGCTAGTAGTAAGTTCAAACTATAGCCGTAGCGTTAAGTACGGGAAATACTAAAGTTGTGTGTGAATTTGTATATAATGACGCTGGATTTAAAATGTTAAACTAATGGTATTTCTTGTAATATTTTCTTTCATATCATATATAATAATATATGTATTTATTATTATTATTATTATTATTATTATTATTATTATTATTATTATTATTATTATTATTATTATTATTATTATTATTATTATATGCCAGCTGTTGGTCATAATGATTAATGCGTCAAATCTTTAAGGGTTGACACAATTGTCACCTGGTTCGTGTCCCATTGGTGGGAAAGTGTCATCACCTGAATATTGGCTGCCGGGGTAGGAAAGGTGGTGTTATACAATTCCTAATAACTAGAGAGTGTGGCAAAAGCTTGGGTTCATATCTAAATATCTCTGCAATGTTCATGTGGAGTTAATTGTTTATTGTTATTCGTCTGTCGCATAGAGATGTTAAAGCATGAGAAGACCCTTTGAATTGATTCGACAGGAGTAAGCTATGTGCCGGCACCGAGTTCATCCGTTCCCTTCTTCCTTCTCCTCCTCCTCATCATCAAAACAAACAAACAAACAAACAAACAAACAAACAAACAAACAAACAAACAACAACAAAAGCTTCAACAACAACAAACTAACCAAAACAGAAGCGTAGGTCACCCATGGGTGTGACATATAGGGACCTATACCAGTCCTCTCCTGAGGCCTGCATCAATCAATCAATCAATCAATCAATCAATCAATCAATCAATCAATCAATCAATCAATCAATCAATCAATCAATCAATCAATCAATCAATCAATCAATCAATCAATCAATCAATCAATCAATCAATCAATCAATCAATCAATCAATCAATCAATCAATCAATCAATCAATCAATCATCTGAACCATAAGACCTATATCCTGTGGAGTATGTACTGCTTTAGCTACGATGATGACCTGGTAGATGATCCAGCTTCCGCATCTGGCACCCCAGATGGCGCGACGTGGGCACACCGGCGGACAATGAAGAGGACGCTTACGGTTTTCGTAGGTGCCGAGATGATGATACTTCGTCCCGCAGCAGTGTTTTCAATGCCGGTAAATCTACCGACGCGGAACTGAAGTAACAAATACAAGCGGATGGAGCGCTCCACATAAAGCTCTGTCTCCGCCCGTCAGCCGGGCCAAATAACATTATTATTTATTAAAAGGGACGGACCTGGCTATTAAACAACAACCAACGTTTAAATAACAATTTAGAAAAGGTGTTTTTAGAATGCTTTGTGGCTGACTCAGCGTTGAGTCCGATTCAGGGAGTCCCAGGTTCGATTCCTGACGGTTACGAGATGTTGATAACGTTTATTAATTCTTTTGGATCTGGGTTTGGCTGTTTTTTTGGTTCCAATTTCTCTCTCTTCATATTCAGACAGCACGCCACGCTACCAAGCACCACAGAAACACGCAATAGTGATTACATCACTCCACATAGGGTTACGTCTGGCAGTGAAACAGGGCCAAATCCACGTATGCGACACGATTCGCACCCGCGACCCCAAAGATGAGGTAACAGTGGAAGAAGAACAAGTCCTTAAAATGGTTTGAGGAGTAACTAGCCTTGATGCGATTGTCATCTATCGCGAAAGATTTGGAAGTGTATATCAGTAATTGAGAACCCACATTACCACTCATCATTAACTTATTCTGACAGGTGTTGTTGATGAACGAGGAATGAAAGTTCAAGCATTTTAGAATAATAATAATAATAATAATAATAATAATAATAATAATAATAATAATAATAATAATAATAATAATAATAATAATAATAATATACGTTTTACGTTATACTGACTACATTATGCAGTTTACGGAGCCGTGGTCGTGTCAACAATTTGTCTCACAGTAGTTCTCGTACAAGCGGGTGTACCAATACGCCAGTCGGCTTATTTAGACTTTCGAATACCACCGTACGAAGACAGGATCGAACCCGCCCATCTGGGTTCAAAAGGGATCTACTCTCTGAACCACTCACCACGAATTTCAGCCGTATGTGTATGCAGCTGATTGATAAGGACCTAATTACTTCGTAATGTATTCGAATGCAGCCAGCCCAGAACATTTGAGCTGGGAAAGTGCATCGTTTGCGCATCTGTGAGATCGAATATCGGCGCAGTGTTATTGCTCATGCCGGCCTAGCTGTATGAGGAAATCGAGACTGTCTCTTAACGGAAGGCTTTAGTTTGGATTTCTGACCAGGTCAGGGAATTTTACATCGCTCAGAGACCACCGAGATGAACTGAGGATCTGCCTGACATTGGGATAGCGAGCGTGTTTTACAATAATACCAAAGAGGATTCATCTCCCAGAGCAAACGTCATCATAGTAGTATAAGTTACGGGTTTGGCGACCTCCACCTCCACAGGCTCTCCGGAGAGACTTCCACCTCATTAACTGCGCTGGCTATGACTGCTTGATTAACCTCACATCCGCCATCTTGGATGGGCTTAACCTAAATTTTGATGCGTAAGACAGCAAGCCTAACCTCATGGAGAGCCTATACTCAGTTTTACTTGAAATTTCAGTTCGGAAACGTATTTCAGTCTTATATTATCATTTAGACTTTCACGGCCCGTGTCCAACTATTCATGAGGTAAACTTTGGACTTATGCCATGTAATTAATTATAAAACACACTCAACGCGTTTCGAAAGGAACCCTGCCTTTCTTCGTCAGGAGAAAACAGAGAAAGCAATAAGGAATTTGAAATGGTGCCCTAAGATGTAAACGGGACGCCATTTTAGCCCCAACTAGAGACAATGAATGGCAACAGTAAAGCATTACTCTCTAATGGTTCTGATAATAGGTAGCCATGATTCACTGAGGTTGTAGCCTGTATCGTGGTTGAACTTATCTGGGTGTTTACGTGTATCAACCGCCTCCCTGATAATTCTTGGGCAATATTGCTTTATACGGGAAAGAACATCCACTTCTTGGAACAAGACATCATGATCAGGTGTTAAGGCATGATCAGCAACAGCTGATTTATCAGGTTGGTTGAGCCTGATACATCTGGTATGTTCTTTGATGCGAGTACATACCGTTCTCGAAGTATGACCAATATAAACCTTGCCACAAGTACAGGGAACTCTGTAGATACCAGGTTGTTGCAATTTAGGCTAATTATCCTTAGTTGGTCGCAGGAGTTGCCTAATCTTAATTGATGTTCCAAAAACGGTTCGTACATGGTACCTACGTAAGATTTTAGCAATACGACCCGTCCTGTTATGTATGTAAGGTAGGTAAGCAGTTCCTTTTACATCTTTTTCGTTAACAGACGTCCGATTATGTGTCGATTTCAGAACCGCTGAAGGGCTCCTTCTCCTCTACCTTACCGCGACCTCCTCCTCCTAGAAGGAGTGAGCTGAAGTTGGTACATTTTTGACAGCAGCATCACCCTCATCGATTGTTATCTGCAAGAACGCTTCTACTTTGTTAGATGTAGCAAATTAATCTCTATTGGTAAATGGTTTATCTCTTCTAACTTTACACTCGCCTTGTTCATGATCAATGACTGTTTACAATGTATCTTACAGTAATGCAATCTATTCGTGTTGTGTATACCTGTGGTAATACTTCAACAAACAACTGCAGCGAATGATCTACCAGACTCGTGGTTTTCTTATAGTATTTCTACTAAGAGTAGTTACAAGCTAAACTGCTTAATATTTGTATTATTCCCACTACAAGTACGCGGAAGACTGATAACTGCCTCGTCCTAAAAAACGGGAAGGTTACCGTGCTAATGATCAAGAGTTAAAACTTTGTGTTCAGAACTGAAGAAATTCATGCTACACATAACAGGGAATGGAACCCACGTGTCACGTCTTATTAGAATTACCTAATAAAGAATAAAATCCCCGACCAATTAGTAGTGCACTGAGAAATCAGTATCTGCTCGATAGATTTTTAGTGATTGGAAAACTGAATATTTTAAGATGGCAGCAGTGAGGTTAGCGATGTTCTGTTGTTAGATTTTGAATTCCGCGCTAGGACGTGCATATGAGGTTTAGTGCCGTGAAGATGACAGCAGTGATGTTAGCGATGCTCTTTTGTCCTTAAAAGTGAGGTTAGGGTTCGTCAAGATGGCAGGTGTCAAAAAGCACGTGGCTTTGTTTACAAACAAGAGCACGAGGTCACGACGTCACGGTCGCGTGGTATGATACGTCATCACGCGAAGTTCAAAATCCATGCCCACGTGGTTAGAACACGTCAAAAAGCATGAAGATTTTAAATTCAGTAATCTAGCCGCCAACTTGCGCAAGCGTCCCTAGGTTGTCTCATAAATCCTATGTATAGCAGCCATCTTGCGCAAGCACCCCTAGGCAGTCTCATAAGAAGCTATGTATATTCGCCATCTTGAAGAATTAGATAGCCGCCATCTTGCGCAAGCATCGCTAGGGAGTCTCATATGAGCCTATGTATAGCCCCATCTTGTAGAATTAGATAGCCGCCATCTTGTAGAATTGGATAGCCGCCATCTTACGCAAGCGTCCCTAGGGTGGTCTCATAAGAGTCTATGTATACCAGCCATCTTGCGGCCACCATCCTGCGCAAGCACACTTAAGCCGTCTCATAACAAGCTGTGTATAGCTGCTATCTTGTGCAATTGGCGTTGGGAAGGGCATCCGTCTGTAAAACTGAGGTTATGCTCCTCCACAAGGTTAAGTGTGCTCTCTTATACTAATCTCCATTGCCCTACTACTCAAAATAACGTCTTGAGAATACCCATTGCCCTACTATTCAAGATAGCGTCGGGAAGGGCATCCGGCCGTAAAACTGAGGTTAGGCCCTTGCATGAGTTTAGGCTTGCTCTCTTACGCGTGAAAAGTTAGGTTAATTCCATCCAACATGGCGGATGTGAGGTTAAGCATGCAGTCTTAGCCAGCGCAGTCAATGAGTTGGAAGCCTGTGGAGGTGGAGGTCGCCGAACCCGTAACTTATACTACTCACCTTATTACCTACAAGACTTCGGAATGGAGATTGAACGTTCGGCGGACAAAGCCGATCGTAGCTGTAATGCCATGAGGTATTTCGGTAGAATTCATATTCATGGTTCTTCCTCTCCAGTATCTCAAAAATCATTGTTAGTAAATAACAGGAATAAACGTATCTTACTGTAGGCTATTTGGGTTCCTTGGAGTACTTTTTAGATGTACGATTTTTTTAGAGCGGCTCCCCGAGTGTTGTTGTCTGAGTGCCTCATGCGCCTCAGTGTAAAGTTTCGTACTTACTGTATAAGCGGAGACATGTAGATTTGTATAGCGAACAAAGGAACAACAAACAAACAAACAAACAAACAAACAAACAACCATCCTTACTTTTTATTTGATAGGTATAGATTTATATTTATATTTTTGATTAAGAATAGAATAATATGTAAAATGTTGCGCAATTTACTAAATGAACCACAAGAAGTTCAAAATAAAGAATTGCTTTAAAAATTACTAAAGAAACAAGAATACACCTTTGGTCAAGGAGACCCCATCTATGCACCCCGGGTATTTAATTTGAAGTAGGTATGCTGGAAGGGTTCAAACAGTCAATCAATCACTACTGATATGCATTCAGGGCAGCCGTTCAGGTAGCAGATTCCCAATATGTTGTTCTCCTTACCTTTTCTTAAACGATTGCAAAGAAATTGGAAATTCATTGAACCTCTCCCTTGGTAAGTTATTCCAGTCCCTAACTCCCCTTCCTATAAACGAGTATTTCACCAATTTGTCCTCTGAATTCCAGCTTTATCTTCATATTGTGATCTTTCCTACTTTTAAAGACAACACTCAAACTTATTCGTGTACAAATGTTATTCTATGCCATCTCTCCACTGACAGTTCGGAACATACCACTCAGTCGAGCAGCTTGTCTCCTTTTTTTCCTAGTCTTCCCAGCCCAAACTTTGCAACATTTATGTAACGCTACTCTTTTGGCGTTTTTTTTTGGATTTTTTCCAGTTCTTGAATCAAGTAATCCTGGTGAAGGTCCCATACACCGGAACCATACTCTAGTTGGGGTCTTACCAGATACTTATATGTCCTCTCCTTACTACATCCTTACTACAACCCCTAATTACGCTCATAACAATGTGCAGAGATCTGCACCCTTTATATACAATCATACTTATGTGATTTCCTCAATGAAAATCTTTCCTTATATTAACATCTAGGTACTTACAATGATCCCTAAAAGGAATTTTCGCCCCATCAATGCAGTAATTAAAACGGAGAGGACTTTTCCTAATTGTGAAACTCACAACCTGACTTTTAACTCCGTTCAGTCAAAATTAATTAAAGGAATTTCAAATAGTCTTTAAATTTTAATTCTGGTTTGCTATAAAACATGGACACTTGACGTGTTGTTCACAGGATGCCGTGTGGCATGGCTTCCTGCCCGTACCCCGTGCCGCTCATCCGCGAGGAACCGCCGCCTGATAGCGAGCCTGAACCTGACGCGGTCGACAATGTGGAGGAAGCCGTGGTGGCCTCGCGCTCGCCGATGTGCACCCTGGGGGTCCCGACTCGCAGCCGGCACGACTCGTACAGGTCTGTACCAATATTATATACTCTTCCCTGTATCCAAAATACTGCCCACTACTTGTGAAGAGGCCTTCGTGGTTGTGCATCGACCTGAAAGCCCTTCTCCGTCATCCTCGAAATATGCACCAGCTGAAGGATTTAGAAATTGAAGTGTCTTATTTACAAGTAGTATCATTGGTTTCACGGCTGTTACCTACTGCTACTACAACTTAAATGAATCCAAATTAGAGATAAAATGTAACATGCCGAACTTTCGATACTGTGAAGTTAAATATTTTTTTCAAATTTCAGAAACTTAAACTATATTTGCCAAATTCACCTATATTACTTTTATGTACTAAAGTAACAGCATTTGAAATATGGTTTTAGTTTTTCCATTTATTTTAAGGCCATCGCATACTGTAGAAGCAGCTACAGCAGGTGACTTGCTGAATTCAACTATTCGATGCTGAAAAATTCAAATAATTTTGGCTGTAAACCCATTGTCTAAAACGTGTCCTTGACTCTTGTAAAATGGATGAGGCGATATATGAGAGGGTTCCAGAATTTAAGTAGTAAGAAAACGTCTGTATAAGATCACCTATCCCTGAGCTTCAATACTCTGTAGTTTTTCAGATTTTCTATGAGCATGTAAGACGAAATATACAGGCGTTATGCGTTCGTTGCATATTAATTTGATATTTCCCTGAAACCGCTGTAGATTAAGACATAGGAAATAGCAAGTTTTGGATCAACATCTTTCTAAGGTTTGAAGGAAGGTATAGTAAATTTCTGCGAAACTGGTGTAAAATACCGGCCACTCTCTTGTCGAAATGCTTGACGTCGTAATAACCAACAGTGTGTGTTATCCAGTAATATAAAGTTTAATTGATAATTGACAGTACATTAATCGAAACAGACTTTCAACGTATTAGGTCGTGTTACGTACATGTAGTACGTGTTGAAGAGATGTTAAGTACAGAACAAAAATGGCCAGCCGGACACCAGTGGGATCCGAACCCACAACCTCCCGATTTCGCGTCGGTGTCCGGCTGGCCATTTTTGTTCTGTACTTAACATCTCTTCAACACGTACTACATGTACGTAACACGACCTAATACGTTGGAAGTCTGTTTCGATTACAATGCGGTCGTGAAAATTCAATATTCATTGACAGTACATTAGTTTACAATTACGGAAAGAATGTCAAACTTGAATAAGTTTGATGACAATTTTGGATACCTTGCAAATATATTAAGAGCTTTGTTTTTATTTAATAAAAGAAGTATTTGCTTCTAATTTCTTCCAAGCCTTTTGCCTTTCTGAACATTACTGTTGAAATTTAGTTTTGTCAGCGTTATGCATTTTTATAAAAGTATTCTCTTATTTTAACGATATTCCCACAATGTCTTTCCCTTGGTCATTATGTTTCCCGTGAATACAAATTCAACCTACACTGTAAACTAAACGTAAGTTTAACTTCGGCGGTATTGCAGAATTATATTTGTACATATTACATCAAGTTAACTTGCCTAATTAATGATGAGAAAATTACTTAGTGTTGTCTGATGAATATTCCCGGTTCTTTTCAGCCTTCTATACTCATTGCAACAACAGTTGACATTTCTTAAGCCAGTAAAAGAAAATAGAATGTTACGAATAATACTCCGTCTGTTTTATTACTCGAATCTATTTCAGGACGACCCAGTAAATACACACACATATATATATTCAATTCTACTGAACCATGGACAACCACACTCACTACTTGCTGTCTATTTACAAGTCTCTCTCCTTTACACACAGCCATGAGTCCGGGATCGTTCGAATCACCTAAGACGGGGCCTCTCAAGGTGCATGCGCGTGGTGCATGCACTGTGCACGGTGCAAAAGACGACTTGGCTTGGTTGACCAGAGTGCAGACCCCCCACTCCTCGATTTGGAGCAATAGCGCTAACTCTCTCTTTCCTCACGCCTGTCTCGCTCGCTCCGCCTGTCTCCCTCTCCCCCACTTGCGCCGTAGTGCTCCAAATCCGGGCTGAGTTGAGCCGAGTATAGCCGAGTAGAGCCGAGCATAGCCGAGTAGCCCAGAGACGAAGCGTTGATCCGAGCCATACCGAGCGGCACCGATGCACAGTGCACGGAGCTCTTGCGCCTCGCTCTGCACGCGTGAGAGTTTGGGCGTTTGAGAGGCCCTGACCTAAGAGATATTTAAGCCTATTCTCAGGCCCACCTTACTTTCAATTCTCCAAGTCCAGTCACCTCACATACCAATTGCATAAGGACAGCCAGATTTGAACACAGGGCTACTCGCCACGCAACACACGATGCCTGTTCCTTGATAGGACTCCAGACACAGTTCAATATTTCACAGAGACAAAGACGGTGTTAAATAGCAATACAGTACCCCTCACAACAACGACCATTAACACTATTCCACTTACACTCAGCGTGGTCCTCAGTCCAACACACACACGATACTCTAAGGCAATATACAGTCTACTGGGTCGTACGCCGTCTTCAGTCCAGCTAATTACCCGACACTCAGACATAAGAAGAACTACAACTCCTCATTCAGACCTCTGTGGGACACTAACGACTATCAACAACTTCGTCACCCTCAGCCCATCCAGTGAACCCCAACACAGCGAGTCCAACACTGACCGACTGTCCACGTCTAGCCTCCTTTTTATAGCTCCGGTGATGTATATCAGAATATTCACGACGTTCGTAGAGACGGAACATTCTCGTTGTATCTCCCAAAAGTTCACCGATAACCATTTGATGAGAGCGAAACACGGAGAGGCCGACCCCACCCTTCGGGCCAGATCGTCTGACTCACTAGCCCTTTACAGGGCTACCACGTAACGACATCGACGCTTAAGAATACCTTTAATGATATTTTGGACCAATATTTGAAAACCATTCAACGACCAATTGTTAGACCATGTTTATCTGAGTGGGCAGAATTAATTTTGATATCTTCGTTGGCCACTGATTAAATAGTTTAGTAGTTGTCTGTAATACTGTTTATTAACTCTGCAGTATCCTCGTCGAAATAGGGAACGGGAGTTACCAAATGGGGTGTTGACAGCCCCTCATTTCTTCTGGTATTTATGAATTATAGAATAAAACGTAGACTTGTGCAAATGTATTATCATTTTAATATCACATACATTCTATTGAACATTAAAAAAACTGCAATTATCACATCACAGTACTAGTACTACCTAGTACAGAAGGGAAAAACGCACATTCATTCGCTATCACTTTCCATCTCTTGGCTGTCATTCAAACAATCATCACATATAATTTCCATGTGCTTCAGACACCATAAGTAACAGTTTCTTCATTAGTAGATAATGATAATGCACGAGATGTAACCGATGCAGTTTCCTCGTCCGGCAATTCACAATTCTTATTATTATTATTATTATTATTATTATTATTATTATTATTATTATTATTATTATTATTATTATTATTATTATTACCTAAATCGCAATAAGAAGACTCATCATTATCATCTGCTCTTTCCCCTCTAGATGATTATTCAAGCATAGTTCGTATTCTTCCTACCTCTCTGTCATCCATCGCACCCAAACAAGAAATCTGTTTTCAGATTAATGTGACATTCTGGAGAAAAAAAGTCGATATTTTGTTCATTTTGGTGAACATTTTATATGACTGAAATTTAAAGGATTGTCGTGATACAGGTTTTGCCACGACAAGCAGTGATGAATAATCAGATTGATTCCCCGAGTGGTAGGGAGTTTTGCTTCAATGGGCCTGCGAGATTTGCTACGTGTGAAGAGACGAACTCCTCTGCTTCCCCAAAACCTTCTTTAATTATAGACCGATGAAAATATAATTATATAAAGTAAATACAAGGTTCTTCTCAACCTCGAATATCAATGATAGTGAAGACTTGGCGTGGTCGAAATTCAGTAGTAAGTATTCTCAGTCCAGACTCGGGCCTTATTATTAATATTGTTATCAGAGACCTGACTGACAGAGCTTCCGATCGCACTCCTGGTAGAATCGTTCCAAAAAGCCTCGACTAGGGTGTGTATCCCTGTTTTATACCCTCTCTACATTACGCCCTCCTTCTAGAAGGCATTCGAAGTTCTCTTCCTATGGTAACTGTCTTCAGACACCCCAAAACGAAACCGCCTCTTTCCGTTCACCTACTTTCCACCTTTTCTGGAGACATACTACGCGTTTTAGCAGCGAGCAACTTCCTGCTTCATGACTCACCCTACTTCGACGAAGCCATTCTTCTAATTGCACAACTTGTTGCCTTCTACACTTTGTGTGCCTTCAAACTCTTAAGACCTATGTGGTTCTTAATTTTACCTTAAATCTTTTCCCATTATTATTATAATACCTTGGCCTCACTGCCATTACATAGATATGAATATTAACTCACAATTTCCCCATAATATCAACGCACGTCTCAGCAACACCATTCCTCCTACGTTCCCGGTCACGGGTTCGATCCTCGGAAGAATGAGTCCTGAGCTAGAACTGGGGCGGACACAAGAGGATTGAGTTTTCTTGTCACGTAGTTATTCCGCTGAATTCTAACGATTTATCACTGTAATAATGCTTTGTTTGCCAATTGTAATTTTACATTTAATTCCCATTTTCTCCCATAATATTATGTTAAATGTAACAAAATTTGTGTTGGATATGTATCACAGCTATATTAAGCAACCCGCGTATAGAATTATTGATTGCAGATTTTTTCAAACAGCAGGGATTTTTAAGGCCAAAATTTTAGAACGTAAAAGTTACATACAATTTTATATAATATATCTCCTCATATAAATTATGTACTGAAATATCGATATGTGGTGATATTAAACGAAGTATTATCTACGTAATTACGAATTGATATTAACACGTTAATTAAATTCACGAAAGAATGGAATTAAAAATTTCAAAATAAAACATTTATTTTGAAAAAACTAATCATTGTATACTAAAGAAATGTGACCTCTACATTTATGCAGGTGACATTCCCACAAATTTCGTGAAAATGCTTGCATTAGGTAAAAAAAATTTTACCTCCGGCGTGTCGCCTTAAAAATCGAATTACAAAAACATGCAGTGCTAAGTGTAAGCTGATTTTAAAGTGTTCATAAACAGAGTCTAACTGAATAACTCGTAAAATAGTTTTTGTAAAAGCCGAAGCAATGGGTAATGGGCCCGATGTACTGAATGAGAAGTGTTGCCTCTATTACCACGTGGGGATCCACCAGACTCCCAGCTGGAAATTTGTCACCTATGCGCTATGAATACGTCAACACGAGACAATTACAAGCCAAGGACTGTTGAGTCACGCTATTCAAGAAGCTACGTAGAATCCCAGATCTATTGCCGACTTTTGAACAATAATACGCAAAAGTGAGTATGCGGGGAAGAGAGGGGGTGTGTCAGACCCTGTGTTGTCTGTAAAATTATTTCAATTTGATGTATGAGTTTCTCATTCTTAGTTGTCGATATATTCTGATCTTTTTTTTAAAATTACGGTACCCACAACTTTGCCATGGCGCAAGAGCCCCGAAGGGCCTTGGCTTACCAATCAACTGTTGCTCTTCCCGAAGTCCTGCAGATTACGAGTTAGCACAACGATTCTTCTTGGCTGTTATTCTTGGCTTTCTTGAGCGGGCTCACCATCTCACTGTCAGATACCTGCTCATTTGTAATCACGGCTGAGTGGATCTCGAACCAGCCCTCATATCCTGGTAAAAATCCATGTACTGGCAGAGAATCGAACCCAGAGCCTCCGGGTAAGGTGCAGGCACCCTGCCCAATCACCGCGGGGCCAGTACAGTGAAGAAAAATGTGTCTTACAAGATCTTATACTCTACCAGTGACTGCTCAGCACTGCTCAGTAGCTATAACAAGTAGGATACGTCCACTCTCCAATGGATCAAAGTTTCGTGTAAGAAACTGAAATGATGTTTTTCATTTTTTAATTTTGAAAACATCTCTTAGCACTTAAAGTAGGAGCCTCTATACTATGAAAAACGTTTAATTAAGCAGTTTCCTCAATTGTGCCGAACGTTGAAGGGATGTAGAGCCCCGAAATGTTTCAAATTGTGAATCCTGATAGCTCTATCAATATCAGACTAACAAAAAATCAAATTTCGAAGATCACTTCCTGCCTAAATGCAGTTCCGGAAGAAAGAGCCTAAAATCACCTGTTTCTTTACGCGTTTTCATTTTGATTAAAATCCTAGCCAAATTAAATTATTTACATAATTCTTTCTGTATGTGTTCCTTGGTTCAATACCGTCAGGTTTCTTGATTTTTTGAAAATTGACTACACCAAATGTAGTTATAAGACGTTAAGTGAAACTCTGCATTGACTCACATTAGCGTTCGTAGTGGTGCTTAAGTGAAACAATGCATTGACACACATTAGCGCTCGTAGTAATGCTTAAGTGAAACAATGCATTGACTCAGATTAGCGCTCGTAGTGGTGCTTAAGTAAGTGAAACAATGCATTGACGCACATTAGCACTCGTAGTAATGCTTAAGTGAAACAATACATTGACTCACATTAGCGCTCGTAGTGGTGCTTAAGTGAAACAATGCATTGACGCACATTAACGCTCGTAGTGGTGCTTAAGTGAAACAATGCATTGACTCAGATTAGCGGTCGTAGTGGTGCTTAAGTGAAACAATGCATTGACTCACATTAGCGCTCGTAGTGGTGCTTAAGTAAGTGAAACAATGCATTGACGCACATTAGCACTCGTAGTAATGCTTAAGTGAAACAATGCATTGACTCACATTAGCGTTCGTAGTGGTGCTTAAGTGAAACAATGCATTGACGCGCATTAGCGCTCGTAGTGGTGCTTAAGTGAAACAATGCATTGACTCAGATTAGCGGTCGTAGTGTTGCTTAAGTGAAACAATGCATTGACTCACATTAGCGCTCGTAGTGGTGCTTAAGTGAAACAATTCATTGACTCAGATTAGCGCTTGTAGTGGTGCTTAAGTGAAACAATGCATTGACTCACATTAGCAGTCGTAGAGGTACTTAAGTGAAACAATGCATTGACTCAGATTAGCGCTCGTAGTGGTGCTTAAGTGAAACAATGCATTGACTCAGATTAGCGCTCGTAGTGGTGCTTAAGTGAAACAATGCATTGACTCAGATTAGCGCTCGTAGTGGTGCTTAAGTGAAACAATGCATTGACTCAGATTAGCGCTCGTAGAGGTAGAGAAAGGCAAACTGTTAATCTAATCACGGCCGACTGGATCCCTCGCTGCGCTCCTAGCTAGAGCAACGCATCAAGTCGGCCGCGGTGTTGCCAACTTAGCGGATTTCCTGCTAAATCTGGCGGATTCTAAATCCTTCTAGCGGAGAAAAATTCATTTAGCGGCTAGCGGAATTTACGGCGGAATTTTGATGTGTCAGAGGATTTTTTAAATGGCTTTGTAAAATGTTAACGTAATGCCACACATTTATGGCATAAATATTACTGAATCAAATTAGAGGGAAAAATTAGAATGTACCTAGTCCCCAGTGGAAGTACCACTAAAATTGTCTCTCATTTCCGTCGGGTCGAGCTTGTAAGTCACCTTCATGTAATTGGGAAGTACTGCTTTTTTACTGAACGAGATCAGTTTTTCTTTGTGAGTGTGTATGTATTAGATCACTTCATCTCTGGTGTCTACGCGAGACTACGTCATTCTACAGCAGCACCACAGGGGTCATTTTCAAAGCATTTAGTATTTTAGTGTCTTTCATCAGTGTGTTGAGCTTGCATTCTGAGTTTTTTGATGTTTAACCGATTTGCTTCACCAATTTATATTACCTCTGACTTAATGACTCGTTGTGCTTACTGTATGCACGTAAGTGTATTTATTCCGGAACATTTTAGTTTATTAACCACTAATCACTTTGCCGACGTTTTAAACACGACGTTTACAGACTCGTTGGTTGCCAGAGATTTTCAGATGTCTAGAAAAAAGTATATTGCAATAATTAAAAGACACTTGGCCCTCATTTCATAAATGAGTTGAAAAACTCATTGACCAATCAACAGACGTTGGAGTCTTAAAAATCCGCGGAACATTTTACGTAGTCTGGTGATGTTCGAATTGATTAAGAGGGTGTAGCTTGACAGTAAGCGGTAAGCAGTTAAGTCCTAGATTATCTTATATTGAATAAATCATACTTTTAACTAAGTGGTGCGATTGCAGCCATTCCCAATTCTGTGCCCTATTAAGCTTCGTTCCGACTCGGAAACAAATATAAAAAATTTCATATTTTATTTGTTATTAAGTTAAATGTTGAAGAATCTAGCGGATTTCTAGCGGAATTGGGACAGTCAATTAGCGGTTTTCTATCTCACACTGTTGGCAACACTGGTCGGCCGTGATCTAATCGACCAGATAACGATGAATAATAAAAGGACTGTAATTTTTAGGAATAATTAAAGAATATATTAGCATATTTTATTACATTTTATTTAGCCTCCGTGGGTCAGGTGGCAGCGCGTCGGCCTTTCGCCGCTGGATTCCGTGGTTCAAATCCCGGTCAGTCCATGTGAGATTTGTGCTGGACAAAGCGGAGGCGGGACACATTTTTGTTCGGGTACTCCGGTTTTCCCTGTATCTTTCAGTCCAGCAACAGTCTCCAATATTGTTTCATTTCATATGTCAGTTATTAATCACCGCCCCAGAGTAGTGCGACAGGCTTCGGCAGCCGGCACGTTTCCTATCCTCGCCGCAAGATGGGGGATTCATTCATTCCATCCCTGACCCGGTGAATGACTTGAAAACAGGTTGTAGGTTTTCATTCGTACACTTTCTTAAATGTTTTATTTACCTAACTTTCGTAGCTCATATCTTTAGGATGTTTCCAGCACTGAGTTGCTTGCCTGAAGGGCTGGAGCTGTGGATCTTTTTTAACAATTTGTTTTGCGTCGCTCCGAAAGAGATAGGTCTTATGAAGACATTGGGATAAGAAACGGCTAGGAGTTGGAATAAAACAATCGTGGTCTTAATTATGGCACAGCCTCAGCATTCGCCTGGTTTTATGAACAATTAATAAGAAGCGTGTGCTGGTATGCCGCAGTTCGTAGACAGAACTAACCCATCCTGACGTCATCATGCCGTCTGTTTAGTAAAAATATATCCACCGCTTTTTATCCTGCAGTTCTTGATCCAAAGCTTGGTATTGTGTCGTAGAAAGCAATGGTATTTCTAATCGCAGTTCTTCTATATAGAACGGTTGTTTTGTGAGTTCATGTGATAGACTCGAAGGCGCGTTTTTCACTACACAAAGAACTATTTTATGATACATGGCCTTCACTCTTTCTAGTGTACCTAGGTTATCCTTTGATAGGTGTTCTCAGGTACTGTCTAAGACGTATGTAATGATGGAGTCCGTTTGTACGTAGACTTTTTTCTCTTAACAGCATGTAAGTTATTACGAACATTCTGCCATCTGTTGAATATATTTTGGAAGCTGGGAAAAGTTAGGGAATCAAAGAGTATCTAGCAGGGAATAGTATTCTTCCATGATGAGAGGAAGTGTATACTCTCTGGCTTGACAGGTAGTAATCAAACCTGGCTGCATGGATTGACATTACTAAGTATGAAAGTCACTGCATGCATTGACATTACTAAGTATGAAAGCCACATATGACACAATATTAGTGAAAGTGTTAGTCGCTTGGCAACCTACTAACGACAGAATGTATTGCGGGTTAGGGTAAGCGCTCGCCTGCAATTATTAGAGTAATCATTTAATGATTTTATTTTATGATTACTCAAATGTGGCTGAACTTAGAGACCTATAAATGTCTCATGATTCACCGAGAGATAATTCCGGGGAAAATTAAAACTAATGAAGCAATTTCGTGCAGTATAACGGACGGACGGATTTTAGTGAACTCTTTCTATATATAGACTGGCATAAAATTAATTTAATAGTGAAAGTGATTTAACTGTTTTTCCCCTGTGACTGTCACCAAATGCGTTATGTCCCATTCTTCGTATTAACCGTACAGTAATATATTACCCCATCTCTTGGAAAGCGACTGTAATTATTTTCTATCACTGAGTGTACACTTAGCTGTTGTGTACCTTTCAAGGACAACATGTGGCACCTCCCGAGTTTTTTTATAAATCTTCGGACGTCGGTACGTTTTGAGCAGTGAGATGAAGCTGATTGGGCTAACATCTTCCCCATACGAGCACCGGTGAAATTAAATTGGCAAAATCGTGTTTTGTCAGTATCTATTCGTGCGTGTGAGAACGTATCAATAGATATGTGGTTTATGTTGGAAACAACCTTGATAATATATTCCCTAGAAAAATCTTCCTAAGATCAGTTGAAAAGAAGTTGGTGAAAACTCACATAGCAGCTGGGGCAATACAAACAATTTTGCCTCGCAATATCAGAGAGAAGGCCTTGCCAATGTGTTCAGAAGATAAATTGCCCATGGCTTTCCGATGCCACTCTTGAAGAGAATAACACCAGTACCATCTGGAATGTGTGCTGTATGTCCTACAAATCGGCACAGAAAGAGCATAAACTCTTGCGTGCTTTGTGAAAAGTGTGTCTGCCAAGACCATTACAATGCCGTGTGTGAAGAACTCCTCAACCAGAAATCCGAAAGGGAGTAAAACAGACTAAACTTCAATGTGCAAACCGTAATGAAATGTGATCGATTTTCATACGTTACGCATTACGCAGTTTTTGCAAATTCCGCTAGTTAATTTTAATTATAGTTTATACGACTGTGTGAACGCAAGGGAAATTATGGTCGATAATTGACCGCGTTGATATTACGAAGGATACCTTGGTTCTGCATGACGTATATATTAATGGTGTGGAGAACGAAAGTTATACCTTCTGAGAGTAATCGATTTCCAGCAGAAGAAAGACAGTGTTTTGTTCTATGCTGTTATGTAGTTTCCTTGGTTATAATTTTGAAGATGGAGTTGAATTATATTAATAAAATTTTGTTAAATTAAATGATTTGTTATTGTATAGAACAACAGTTGTATCCGGAAAACTCGGCCTCACGCTAGCAGGGCAACCTCTTGAAAAGAGTTCCTGGATGTGAAGAAACCGATGAAAACGACGTAAACAGTAGTTCCAGAACCGAGCAAGACATTATGTCCGATGAAGAAATTATTTCTTCTGTCACATTTAATGAAAAATGGCGGAAAATGATAAAGACGTTGAGGTTAAGGACTCAACCGTACAAGGTCTTAAAATATCACAGTGAGGGACTAAAGGCAGTCGAAACTGCCCTTCAGTATTTGAAAAACAAAGTGCGTCGGTAATGGATTTACTGTTCCTTCGTAGTTTACGTGATGAAGGAGCAAAACGCAGAGTGCAGAATTGAAGACAACAGGACATTACGTAGTTTTTGTAAAGTCAGGTAGTTAATTTTCATTCTAGACAGCTTTATGTATTCATAAAGTATTTTTCTGAGGTCTCTCTAATCAGCTAAATTACTGTACGCTGTGTATTCATTAATTCTCATGTTCATGAAATAAAGGTCTTTGCCTTCATAAAGTACGTACTTTTCCTTTGCTTAAGAGTATTTGGGCAGTTTATTCTCTGTTGTATTTTTAAACAAACAATGCGTACAAGTAAGTTACAGTAGTGTATTTTCTGAGGAAACACTCGTACTTATTCTTTCTTAACCCTGTTCCCATTAACCAGGAATTTTCACAAATTCGACCACCCTTCGGTCCACAATAGGTCGAGTTTTCGGGCCTCTACTGTACTACGAGTTATTTTAATTGCGTTTTCTTTATTTATAGGGTCCTCATTCAGATGCAACATGAAAAGAAAATAATTTTATTTTCACGTTCTGATAAATATTCGCGGAAAAGCTCCGCATGAGAAGTGAGGGATAAACATCTAAGCAGGCTCAGTAGGGATTTTTTGGCTGTGTTGTGTTGTTAGTGACAGGAGTGTGTCGTTACACCCTAGAATAGGTAAGGTCCAGTGGCTAAATGAAGTGCCTCATCAGACACCAACTTGTCCAGTATTTCACTTTCAGTTCACTGTACTGCAGTCCAAGGATGATGCCGGGTTATGAATAGGATTGATTCTATGTAACCACGAGAGCAGAATGGAATGGATTTCAGAGCTCAATTGATATTTTTAACATGGCTCTTATCCGCAGCCTAATAACTCCCTATTCATCATTTTCACTGCGGTTTACAATCAGGCCGCGATATGATATTTAAATAATGTGTTTGTGGAGCTATTCAAACATTCACAGCGGCGTGTATGTTCATATGGAAATTACATTCAAAATTCTGTTGACTTTACGGCCTTTCATACGTATTTTCTGCGGTTTATTTTAATGAGTAATGATTCTCTACCATACCCACATATGAACCGTAGCTTGAGAGGATATTCAACATAATTGTATGTTTACTATCACAGCGTTTACCCAGAGTAATATTTTAGGGCAGGTTACCATTTTACAGTGTTGCAATGTATACAAAGAGTCGGCGGTATGCCAAACCCAAATTTATAGCTCTGAGAAACTTCCCATGCAATAATTACTGCTTTGATATGTAGTCATCGTAAAGTGTTAAACTCTTAAAATAGCGTTGATAATTCACAATACAATAGTAAACAAGCAGTCTGTATCAAATTAAGGAGGGTGTTGATATTAATGATGAGTGGCGTCCGGAGAGGCACGGTGTAGTTCTTTCGAATTGACACCATATGGGCGACCTGCGCGTTGGTAAGAATCTGGTGCTGTCTAGGATGAGTCCTAATTATGAAGACGACACACACACACACACACACACACACACACACACAGTCCACGAAGCGTTGGAAAAAAAAAAAATAATAATAATAATAATAATAATAATAATAATAATAATAATAATAATAGTGAAAAAATGAAATGGCGTGTTGCTTTTAGTGCCAGGAGTGTCCGAGGACAAGTTCGGCTCGCCAGATGCAGGTCTTTGGATTTGACGCCCGTGGGCGACACATACATCCAGCTCCCGTGCCAGCGAAATTAACCAATTTGGTTAAAATTCCCGACCCTGCCGGGAATCGAACCCGGAACCCCTGAGGCCAAAGGCCAGTACGCTAACCATTTAGCCATGGAGCCGGACATAATAATAATAATAATAATAATAATAATAATAATAATAATAATATTGTTGTTCCTACGTCCCAGTAACGACTTTGCCGGTTTTTGGTGACGCCGAGGTGCCGAAATATTGTCCCGCAGGAGTTTGTTTACGTGGCAGTATATATACCGAAAAGAGGCTGACGTATTTGAGCACCTTCAAATACCACTGAACCGACCCAGGGTCGAATGTGCCGAGTTGAGGTCAGAAAGCCAGCGCCTCAACAGTCTGAGCCACTCAGCACTGTTAAAAGTTTAAATCGCCGACCGTGCCTGGAATCGAACCTGGGATCACTTAGGGCAAATGCCAGCACACTAGTAAGACCTACCTGCGTCGGTGCGATGTAAAGAAAATTGAAAAAATAAAACCTTTTCATGGCCCTTTCCTTAGCCTAAACATTGATCCATTGAAGAGTTGGACATTTTTTACTTCTTTATAGCTAACTTACCCGAAGTTTTGATAAACTCGTAGTTCTCTCTTTAGACAGCAACCACTTGTACGCCATAGATCATGACGGGAGTTAATTATTAACTTAAGCTAAGTTACAGGCTACCTGAACTATGTGTTCTCTCGTACTCCATTATCGATCAGGGTTAGGAGCCGAGCAAATAGAACACTTCGTCTATAAATTAGCCCTGAATAATTAAGGAGACAAAACTAGGTTCTCAAGTCCATTACGAAACCATAACGCCTACATCAGAACATAGACGAAACGGGTGCACAGTATGGCCTGATTTAAGGTGACATATTACATTCCCACGTGGTATTCCGCAAATGTTGGCTAGACTTACAAAAGTTCACCATTTAATTCTGAGAAATAGGACGATTGCGTAGACATTCCCAAGTGTTCTCTCTGTACGTGGATACACTGTGTAACAGAGGTTAAGTAATATTAAGTATAGAAGTAAAATCAGCCCTCTACATGGACAGTCACGGGGAAATTATAGCTTGGAACTTGGTAGTACATAATACGACGATCGTATTCTTGGAAGCTAAATGTCCCCAGCTTGAAAAATAATTTGCCTTAAACATTTTGACAGAAAATTATACCATAAGTCGCGTGTCAAGGTTTTGCAGGTTGAGGAAGCAAACTGTATTAAGGGGCTTTTGTGGAGACTTTCCGGTGTTTAGATCCTTCTGTCGTGTAGTTTCGGGATCAGGCTAACAAATGGTGCAGACGTATAAAGTGAAAATTGCTCGCTTCATCAAGTTTGTTTCCTCGACCTGTAAAGTCTTGATGTGCGACTAATGGTATAGTTTTCTCGAGAACGTTGCATATTTCGGCTTACCTCAAGAACGTCAGAAGTAATGTAACTTAAGGACTTGTCTGTCTGTCTGTCTGTCTGTCTGTCTGTCTGTCTGTCGAAACACTAATTACATGTCACTATAACATACCAATAAAAATACACATTATTAAACAAAGAATGACATGTTTTGTTCTACAAGAACATCCTCAGATTCTATCAAATCACTTTAAATTACTCGTAAATGTGTACAATATTATTTACGTTGCGTAAACCTGTCAATGATTGAGAGTTTGGTGATATTATGAATAAGTATTAACAAATAGGGTTTGTAGTAGTACTTTAGCGTGATGATTATTTTGACACTAGTCCTCAAAGGACATACGATTTGGTATCAAGGTAATCTACAGAATAAACCAAACCCCATGGCGCAAGAGCTCCGTAGGGCCATGTCCTACCAAGCTACCACTGTTCATCCCGAATGCCTGCAGATTATGATGTGTTGTGTGGTCAGCACGACGAATCCTCTCGACCGTTATTCTTGACTCTCTAGACCGGGGCCGCCATTGCACCGTCAGATAGTCTCAATTGTAATCACGTAGGCTGAGTGGACCTCTAATCAGCCCTCAGATCCAAGGACAAGTAATCTACAGCGAGGCCATTGAATTCAGATACCAGTTGTTTGTAAGAAATTCATGTTCTGTAAGTAAAACCCGAAGTTATTTCTCTTATTTTCGGTACCCATATTGAACTTATTTATTACCTTGGGATGGTTTCTCTATGTTTTCTCCAATGGTTGCTTTGAGTTTAAATAACTCTCGTGCGTTTCCTTCACTTTAGTTTCTCTTTTATTTTCTTGCATAATCGTATTGCCTGGCCACGCCAACCTTTGCCATAATGAAGATGATCTTTGACTTCTTTCTTTCTTTCTTTCTTTCTTTCTTTCTTTCTGGATTTGGGTGGATTGCTCATGTGTCGCTATTTTGGTATGTTAATCTTACGGTTTCTTGAAGAAAAACGTGTAACAATTAAATTAATTTTCTCCTCTGAAACCTCATTTAAGTAATTATCTGTACTTTTAAATACATTTTATCGTATCTGTTGATTTGAGTATTAAGGAAACAGAATCTTGGTCTTTTGGTTTCACCGATATATTGTGTTCAAACTTACCTTAATAGGAAGGTCACAAAAAGTTATTTTATTTTAACAACTATCTATATTTTGCTCTTTTCACTCATGTCAGTTTTAAATCACTATTGCAATTATTTATGCGTAACCACGT
The DNA here is from genome assembly GCF_040414725.1 of Anabrus simplex. NCBI lineage: Eukaryota > Metazoa > Arthropoda > Insecta > Orthoptera > Tettigoniidae > Anabrus > Anabrus simplex. Next base: position 35,909,198 of record NC_090267.1, read on the forward strand.
GCAAAAAAACAAACAAATGGAATACTGAATAATTTCCTTCTAAGTTGTTGAAACAATATAGGTAAGTTGTTTAAATAATTTAAATTAAGTTGTTTAAAATTATATCCTATTACGTTTTTAGGATAAATTCCTTTTCCATTAAACTTATTTTGCATTTTAAGAATGAGTTGTTTATTTGCACTCTGTCACATTGGTATTCCTTACTTTTTTATTGTAACCATTAATTACACTAGATATACCTATCTCTTCTTTCATGCGGTTATTCTTTCTACTCTCGGGTTTTTCCAGCACGTATTGTCACACTTCGTGCATTTAACATACTGCAGCACGGTAAGTAATCCGTTTCTTTCTAGTATTGGTGATAGTATTTGAACTTTGTTGTTGCGTTGTTTTAGGGGTTATTTAGCTGCAGTATCCATTTAATAAGCCGCGTATACACTTGAGCATTCACCCCGAATGAGCATGCGTTTGCCCTCTTTTGCTCAGATGAGTACAGGGCGAACCGAATGGATCCGCATGCCTCAGCCCGATCCGAATGTTGTCGGTACCTCAAAGTGAGCACGTGTTCTGTTCGTGCTCAGTGTGGACGGTTGGTGAGGTGGGTAGCCCGAACAGTACGAGCCGATTGCTTCCGCCTATGCATACGCGATCCCGCTCGTGCAAGTGAAGTGAAGGAAGAGTGTGAAAGATAATTTCAACTTGAAATGGAATTGTCCCAGGATAATTCTCTTATCAATCAATCAATACTGATCTGCATTTAGGGCAGTCGCCCAGATGGCAGATTCCCTATCTGTTGCTTTCCTAGCCTTTTCCGAAATGATTTCAAAGAAATTGGAAATTTATTGAACATCTCCCGTGGTAAGTTATTCCAATCCCTAACTCCCCTTCCTATAAATGAATATTTGCCCCAGTTTGTCCTCTTGAATTCCAACTTTATCTTCATATCGTGATCTTTCCTACTTTTATAAACGCCATTCAAACCTATTCGTCTACCAATGTCATTCCACGCCATCACTCCGCTGACAGCTCGGAACATACCACTTAGTCGAGCAGCTCTTCTTCTTTCTCTCAATTCTTCCCAACCCAAACATTGCAACATTTTTGTAACGCTACTCTTTTGTCGGAAATCACCCAGAACAAATCGAGCTGCTTTTCTTTGGATTTTTTCCAGTTCTTGAATCAGGTAATCCTGGTGAGGGTCCCATACACTGGAACCATACTCTAGTTGGGGTCTTACCAGAGACTTATATGCACTCTCCTTTACATCCTTACTACAACCCCTAAACACCCTCATAACCATGTGTAGAGATCGGTACCCTTTATTTACAATCCCATTTATGTGATTACCCCAGTGAAGATCTTTCCTTATATTAACACCTCCTGTGCTACTACCACAAGTATCGCGTTCTGTGGAACCCCAAGAACGAGTTCTATTACAATACCTTAAAAACATCTCTCTTCATACAGCTTTCCTTGCCACCACCGCTTTCTCGTTTTTGTTTTCAAGGAATGCAATAAACACATATAACAATAACTGGCGACGATCAATTTTTGATTCACCATTGTAGCCTCAGGTCAGGCAAAACACTACACTACACCTAAACACTGACGGTGTTCTCGGTCCACGAGGTCCGAACACAGTGGGATCTTGCTCAACAGATTGGCATTGGGGTCGTGCTTGTGCGCTCCCGCATCGGCAACGCATGCTCATTCGGGGCGAATGCTCAAGTGAATACGCAGCTTAAATGTTTCTTCACGTATCTATGCTGACAATGGGTAGTTCGTCGCCTTCAGCAACTGCTTGTGGACTGCAGTTTTGAGGTGTGAAGAAATTATCAATTCCACCATCTTGCAATATCACAAACCCCCAGCAATGTAATCTTCACCTGCAGCTTCCAGTACATTTTTATGCAGTCTGTTTCGTTCTTTGAATATTTCATCTCCTGTGTCTCCAACAGATTCCCTGTCTGGAGAGGTGATAAATATATCAATACTTAACGCTATATCATGAGGATATATATATTCACCAGTTCTTCCAGAATGGCATTTAATGTGTTAGATCGTGTGAAGCTATACGAAAGGACACTGTTGCTTTCAGAAACATATATTGAACAAAAACATTCATACATGCAAAATAACGTTTATATGTCTCATGTGACAGCAGGGTTGATAAAGACCGACTTCAAAACTTAATTTGTACTGTGAGTTTACGAGGAAGATACAGGAAAGTTACCCAAGCATAAGTATCAGAATACTTACATCTCTACTACAGCTAAAAAGTAAATGCAAAACTCACATGAGCAGCGCAAGGTAACAACAGAATCAACGTCATGTAACATCTGACTGACATTAAAACGCAGTGTCAAAGTTATTAAAACATAATATCTTCTCAGCACAATTGACAGCAATACGATAGTGATTACTGTAAAGTTATCAGAACATAAATTTGAAAGAAGTAAAGTGTGTAGCACGGAAATATATAAGCGAAAGCAAAGCAAATCAGTCATCTCTGTACAGGCCATGAAGGCCCTTGGAGGAGTGGAAGGTAAAGGTTTCCACTATCTGTAACCTCGGCACTTTATGGGGTAGAGAGGTTAGCTTTATGCCCGGTCACCATTGCCCCCAGGAATTAATCTGGTACTCATTTTTGGTGTAGGGTGAGTGACCCTCAGGGCCATGTGCACCTCCGGAAGTGGAAAATCTCCTTCCTTAAATTTTACGACTTCCTGACGGGGATTCGAACCCACGTCCTTCCGGGCGAACCGAGCACGTCTTTACCGCCTCAGCCAGGCAGACCCTCGAAATACACTGAGTGACAGAGCAAATGCAACACCAAGAAGGAGTGGTCAGAACTTTATGCCAATTGCAGGGTAGACTGACGTCACTGAGGTATGCTCATGATGTGAAATGCGCCGCTGTGCTGCGCACGTAGCGAACGATAAATGGGACACGGCGTTGGCGAATGGCCCACTTCGCACCGTGATTTCTCAGCCGACAGTCATTGTAGAACGTGTTGTCGTGTGCCACAGGACACGTGTATAGCTAAGAATGACACGCCGCCGTCAACGGAGGCATTTCCAGCAGACAGACGACTTTACGAGGGGTATGGTGATCGGGCTGAGAAGGGCAGGTTGGTCGCTTCGTCAAATCGCAGCCGATACCCATAGGGATGTGTCCACGGTGCAGCGCCTGTGGTGAAGATGGTTGGCGCAGGGACATGTGTCACGTGCGAGGGGTCCAGGCGCAGCCCGAGTGACGTCAGCACGCGAGGATCGGCGCATCCGCCGCCAAGCGGTGGCAGCCCCGCACGCCACGCCACGTCAACCGCCATTCTTCAGCATGTGCAAGACACCCTGGCTGTTCCAATATCGACCAGAACAATTTCCCGTCGATTGGTTGAAGGAGGCCTGCACTCCCGGCGTCCGCTCAGAAGACTACCATTGACTCCACAGCATAGACGTGCACGCCTGGCATGGTGCCGGGCTAGAGCGACTTGGATGAGGGAATGGCGGAACGTCGTGTTCTCCGATGAGTCACGCTTCTGTTCTGTCAGTGATAGTCACCGCAGACGAGTGTGTCGTCGGCGTGGAGAAAGGTCAAATCCGGCAGTAACTGTGGAGCGCCCTACCGCTAGACAACGCGGCATCATGGTTTGGGGCGCTATTGCGTATGATTCCACGTCACCTCTAGTGCGTATTCAAGGCACGTTAAATGCCCACCGCTACGTGCAGCATGTGCTGCGGCCGGTGGCACTCCCGTACCTTCAGGGGCTTCCCAATGCTCTGTTTCAGCAGGATAATGCCCGCCCACACACTGCTCGCATCTCCCAACAGGCTCTACGAGGTGTACAGATGCTTCCGTGGCCAGCGTACTGTCCGGATCTCTCACCAATCGAACACGTGTGGGATCTCATTGGACGCCGTTTGCAAACTCTGCCCCAGCCTCGTACGGACGACCAACTGTGGCAAATGGTTGACAGAGAATGGAGAACCATCCCTCAGGACACCATCCGCACTCTTATTGACTCTGTACCTCGACGTGTTTCTGCGTGCATCGCCGCTCGCGGTGGTCCTACATCCTACTGAGTCGATGCCGTGCACATTGTGTAACCTGCATATCGGTTTGAAATAAACATCAATTATTCGTCCGTGCCGTCTCTGTTTTTTTCCCCAACTTTCATCCCTTTCGAACCACTCCTCCTTGGTGTTGCATTTGCTCTGTCAGTCAGTGTATGTAAGAGCTTCGTTAATAACCCAGCGAGTATAAATTGGTTGAATAATTGTGAACTATTATACTGTATCAGTTTTATTACTAGTTTTCCACATACAACCGTTTCTGACATTAATATTGTAATTTCAAACTTCTGCATTTAATGAAAAAATATTTACTTGTAGGTACAGTCTCGTGAAGGAACAAAACTCTTCCAAATAATATGTTCAACTTTATAGCTTGATATTAAATTGGTTTCTTACCATTGAGAATCAAACACATCAATTGGCATATCACAATACATAGAAGGGAGAGAAAATGAAGGCAATATAAGGTTTATGATATATGCGATATTTATCTTTTGGAAATGGATTAAACCAATACATTAATCAGTATTCAGTATTGTGCGGGCGGCAGATTACTTGAGCTGTTTTATGTAACTGAGTACCGGTACGGAACCACATTGCTGCAAACATGGTCAGAAACAATTCAATAAGTTTAAGTTAGGTGTTCTTTAAGTCACGATCAGTGTTTACATTACTGTAAAACGGAGTTCAACCAATCAGAAGATTTCTTATGAAATAGTGCAAAAATTTATTACAGTACGGAATAGTGTCATTTTATGTACTCTTTTGAGAATGGAAAGAAGGGAATTACGTCATAGTGTGAAGTAAAAATATTTTCAGCCAAAATTTAGAAAAATAGTAAATATTTACGTATTTTTCGGAAAAGAACGTAAGGTTGATATGAAAAATTCTTCTAGGGAAACAGAGCTAATAAAAACACCAACCTCTCATTCTGGGGATGGGGCACGTGATTGTGCCAACGAAGATTCCCCACAAGGGGTGTACAGCGGATATAACCGAGGGTTGCCGAAGCACTGGTTCTTGCTCTGAGAAACAAATAATAATTATATTTCTTTCTTCACCACCATTATACATATATTCCCTCGCCGATATGCTTTCCGCTAATCTAGAAAACAACACCCGCAATTACAGTAGATTGATCCCCCTGCTCCTCTCCCCTCTGCTCACCTCGCTCAGCTTCCATCTTCTATAATAGCACTAGCGAGCAAGTAGCTGCGCGGTTTGGACCGCGTAACTATCAGCTTGCATTCGGGAGATAATGGGTTCGAACCCCGTAGCCGTGAAGACGATTTTCTGTGGTTTATGTTTCCTTCACCAGGCAAATGCTGCGGATATACCTTAATTAAAGCCACGACCGCTTTCTCCCCAATCCTTGCCATTCACCCCTTTCCTTATCTTGGCAGCATTCTCTCATCAAGCGCAAATATAGATTTGGAAATCCAATTTAGAGTCAACCGTGATGGAGCATCCTATTCCAAACTGCAATCCAGAGTACTTGACAATCATGGTGTCAATATTGCAACAAAGATCCTCAGTAGTAGTTCCCAGCTTACGATATGGATCTTAATCCTGGGCATTCTACAGACGGCACATCAAAAAGTTTGGAACGACATCACCAGCAATATTTAAGGAGAATTCTGCATACAACCTGGCAAGACAGACGCACAGATGTCATTGTACTTGAAGAGGCACAGACCACCAGTATAGGAGCCATGATTTTAAGACGTCAGCTACGAAGGGCAGGGCATGCAGTACTCATGCTTGGTAATCGCATTCCCAAGGACGTGTTTATTAACAGTGGGTAAACTCTGTTTGGGAGGTCAGAGGAAGCAAGTTAAGGTTGTAATTAAGGCTAACATGAAGATGAGCCACATTGATGTTGAAAACTGTGAGACCTTAGCTCTCGGACGTTCATTCTGGAGATCATTAGGTCATCGCAGCACACTACTTTTTGAAGAATAGCGTATGCGAATAGCGAACGATAAGAGGTAACTCAGAAAGGAAGAAGATCGAAATACGAGATAAATGGTTGCTCCACCTGGGACTATCTGCCATCTCTGCGGCAAATTGTGTGCCTGCAGTATTGGGCTGTACAGTCACCTACGGATGCAAAGATGAAGAGGAGTTCTGTTTGGTAAAGCGACCTACTCGTTTTCGAGTGTTTGCTATTGTATTGTTGTTGGTGGTGATTGTTATTTTACGTGTAAGTATAACTAATCGGACGGAAAAAGGGAAAAATGAAGAATATTGGCAGATGAATGACAAGGGTCATGAAGGGCGTGAAATTGAAAGACACCCTAGGCCTCGAATGCTCTAATATCGTCGGGGTCAGAAAAACACAAGAAATGACCACGGGATGTCTTATAGGACAGATGAAAGTGAGGAGCCTGGCACAAGTAAGTGAAAGCAATGCCAGGACTCAGCTATGGACCACGTGGTCGCCAACCCATGCTCCAAGTTATGAGCATCTGGGACCCCTTTTAGTCCCCTCTTACAACAGGCAGGTGATACCTTGGCTTATACTCTACCGCCTCCACGCGAAGGGAGTCCTTCTGTCCTCCACGACGCCATCAGACGTATCTGTATCGATACGGCGTAAAACAAATTGGAAGAAAACAAATTATAATCGCCCCGCACCCCCATGATTTTCTCTATAAATGAATCCGTCCCGACATAAAATAATAAAAATACAAATAGTCTTTGAAGCAATTCAAAATAAATCTGACCATTTTCAAAATTTCAGTAAGAAACTACTTCATCCCGTCTTTACCTCCCTCCCCCCTTTGTTATTGCAACTTGCTTTACGTCGCACCGACACAGAGAGAGTTCTTAAGGCGATGATAGCACAGGAAACGGCCAGGAGTGAGAAGGAAGTAGCCGTGGCCTTAATTAAAGTACAGCCCCAGCATTTGCTTGGTGTGAAAATGGGAAACAACGGAGAAACATCTTCAGGGCTTCCGACAGTGGGACTCAAATCCACTATCTCCCGAATGCAAGCTCTCACCTACTCCACCCTTACCGCACAGCCAACTCGCTCGGTCATTTCCCTTTTGAATAACGTAATGACCAGGGAACGGATTTATGTGTACTAATAATTAGTGAAATATGTACATATATATTTAGTTATTTTTATTGAAATATGGAATTATATATGTACATGTAACATGTAACATTCATTTCTATTTAATATCAAAGTTCAAAGAAGCTAAACACAGTAAGATCTGCACGCAACATAATGTTGCACTTCTCATGTTAATATATTTGAGGAACACACAATATTTTATTCTCTGTTACCAAAACAATGGATTACAAAATGTTCTTTTGGAAGTGCTGGAAGGTAAATCTTCTCCTATTATCTCTAAGGACAGATTTATATTGACTGAAATTGTGTTCAACATCGGAAGAGGTAATGGGGGCATAATTCAACTTCACAATATCTGCTGGGGTTAAATCCAATGTTAATTTTACACTTAAATCTCCACACAGTATTGCAGCATTGCATTTCTTAATATCCAGGGTTCTTTGAAAGTACAGTGGCTACATCTGCAACTTTACCTGTACCACGATTTAGTTGTTGCATAGTTTTATTAACAATTTCTCAACTTTCAGAAAGTGAGAGATGCGAGCTTTGGAGCCTTTTCAGTATTTTTGTGATGCATGAAAAATTATGCTGAATGTAACATAACTCATTTCTCACACTTGTATCGCAGACAACTGTTTTCGCGGCTTCAATTGAGGCTGCATCTTCAAATTCGATGGCATGCAGAACGTTCTTAATACAGTCTATATATTCAACATAATATTCAACTGCTTGCAGCCACGTGCTTGACCTAGTTAGAATCGGCTTAGGCGGCAATGGAATCTTTGGGTACATTTCTTTCAAAAGAAGAACTCTTCTATGGGCTTTGAGAAATACCTTTCTCACTGAGGAAATCAATAAATCTACTTTGGGGTAACTGTCTGTTACCACTTCTGCCACACGATGAAAGGCATGTGCTACACATGTTATACAACACATAATGCTTCTCCGGCTCTTATCATATAAGGTGCAGCATCGCTAATAAAAAGTAACATTTTATTATACTTAACGCCCTGTGGCCAGAGGATACCATAGCCTCACTGAACAGTTTTGCTATAGTCCTGTTACCGCACTTTTCTAGAACATCGCAGTGTAAGAGAATCCGTTTACAATAATCTTCACTTAACAAACCAATGATTACGTTGCCAACTAGCCGCCCTTCTTTGTCTGTTGTCTCATCAACGGAAACCCAAATTGGACCGTTTTTAATCTCTTGCCTTATCTTCCGAACAGTTTCATCGTATATGGCTGATCAGTACGTTTTTCTGAACGTTGACTCATGCGGTATGGATTGTTTAGTATATTTCTCGAGGAATTCCCTGAAGCACTGATCATTTAGTTTGAAGAGAGATATGAAAGCAGAGAAGAGAGCACGGCAGAGATCGGTGTTGAACTCGGACGTTACACTGGAAGTTGGTGGTTGTGTCAGAAACAACTGTCTCTGCTTGGAATCTCGTTGTTCGTTAGCCTGGTGTTTACTGGTTGAAAAGTGCTGTTGCACATGAAACCATTGAGTAGATGTCACTGTACAATGACAAATTACAAAATAATATCTTACTGTCCGTTGATAAACCATATTCTTTAAATTCTGATACGAACCTTTTCAATTTTAAACTTGTTGACTGAGCTACTTTAAGCATATTGTAACACCGTTAATGTCCTCAATGAATACAACTGCACACACTGAACGTACGAGAACACTATGATCCGTCTCACTGCTAATTCAAACTGTGAATGACTGGTAGTGAACTAGATGGAGTTATGAAGCAATCAAAGGGAATGCCCGAATTACGAACTAATCCGGAAACCACTAGCACATCCTCCATTAATGAGTTTTCCCTAGTTACGAAATGATCGCACAGACACAGTCGATATTATGTAATGTAAGTGTGATTCAGACAGTCACGGTACTGACCGGCTGATCTCCACCACTTCCGGGCTCAAACTCTCTCTTTCTCCGCACCGCTTATCAGCTTATTTTATGAGCCCAGACGTGGACAGGCGTGATAATGACTTGCACACCAGTTAAAATATTAATTTTTCGAATATAGATTTTTAATTTATTTCTCCATTATTAAGAGGACTGCTAATTTAATACTTTTTAGCCTAAATATGGACTATATTGACTTTAATGACGAAGAATATGGAACATAAGTGCTAAACTCCAAAATATGGAAAAATATGGGAAATGAATACTCAATTTTTCAACTCCATACGTCATGATTCGTAAAGATCAAAATACACTGACTGACAGAGCAAATGCAACACCAAGAAGGAGTGGTCAGAACTTTATGCCAATTGCAGGGTAGACTGACGTCACTGAGGTATGCTCATGATGTGAAATGCGCCGCTGTGCTGCGCACGTAGCGAACGATAAATGGGACACGGCGTTGGCGAATGGCCCACTTCGTACCGTGATTTCTCAGCCGACAGTCATTGTAGAACGTGTTGTCGTGTGCCACAGGACACGTGTATAGCTAAGAATGCCAGGCCGCCGTCAACGGAGGCATTTCCAGCAGACAGACGACTTTACGAGGGGTATGGTGATCGGGCTGAGAAGGGCAGGTTGGTCGCTTCGTCAAATCGCAGCCGATACCCATAGGGATGTGTCCACGGTGCAGCGCCTATGGCGAAGATGGTTGGCGCAGGGACATGTGTCACGTGCGAGGGGTCCAGGCGCAGCCCGAGTGACGTCAGCACACGAGGATCGGCGCATCCGCCGCCAAGCGGTGGCAGCCCCGCACGCCACGTCAACTGCCATTCTTCAGCATGTGCAAGACACCCTGGCTGTTCCAATATCGACCAGAACAATTTCCCGTCGATTGGTTGAAGGAGGCCTGCACTCCCGGTGTCCGCTCAGAAGACTACCATTGACTCCACAGCATAGACGTGCACGCCTGGCATGGTGCCGGGCTAGAGCGACTTGGATGAGGGAATGGCGGAACGTCGTGTTCTCCGATGAGTCACGCTTCTGTTCTGTCAGTGATAGTCACCGCAGACGAGTGTGGCGTCGGCGTGGAGAAAGGTCAAATCCGGCAGTAACTGTGGAGCGCCCTACCGCTAGACAACGCGGCATCATGGTTTGGGGCGCTATTGCGTATGATTCCACGTCACCTCTAGTGCGTATTCAAGGCACGTTAAATGCCCACCGCTACGTGCAGCATGTGCTGCCCGTACCTTCAGGGGCTGCCCAATGCTCTGTTCCAGCAGGACAATGCCCGCCCACACACTGCTCGCATCTCCCAACAGGCTCTACGAGGTGTACAGATGCTTCCGTGGCCAGCGTACTCTCCGGATCTCTCACCAATCGAACACGTGTGGGATCTCATTGAACGCCGTTTGCAAACTCTGCCCCAGCCTCGTACGGAAGACCAACTGTGGCAAATGGTTGACAGAGAATAGAGAACCATCCCTCAGGACACCATCCGCACTCTTATTGACTCTGTACCTCGACGTGTTTCTGCGTGCATCGCCGTTCGCGGTGGTCCTACATCCTACTGAGTCGATGCCGTGCGCATTGTGTAACCTGCATATCGGTTTGAAATAAACATCAATTATTCGTCCGTGCCGTCTCCGTTTTTTCCCCAACTTTCATCCCTTTCGAACCACTCCTTCTTGGTGTTGCATTTGCTCTGTCAGTCAGTGTATAATTAATTTTAGCTTCCTAAAGAGATATGTATTTACATACAAATCCATTCCCTGGTAGTGACAATCAGTGTAACACCTAATTTACAGAATTTTGCTAAATATGTGCCGACTTTTATGCAATTATGTTGTATATTGAAACAAATAACCGGGCATAAGCAAATTAAGCCAACAGTCTTCAGGGTATTTTTATCAAAAGGAAATGTTTTTATTCCGTGTGGGCTATTTCTAGCCGGGTGCAGCCCTTGTAAGGCAGACCCTCCGATGAGGGTGGGCGGCATCTGCCATGTGTAGGTAACTGAGTGATATTGTGGTGGAGAATAGTGTCGTGTGGTGTGTGAGTTACAGAGATGTTGGGGACAGCACAAACACCCAGCCCCCGAGCCATTGGAATTAACCAATGAAGGTTAAATTCCCCGACCCGGCGGGGAATCGAACCCGGGACCCTCTGAACCGAAGGGCAGTACGCTGACCATTCAGCCAACGAGTCGGACAGTTTCTTAGTAAAATGAAATGATAATATTTACAGTGTAAAGGCAATGCGTCTATTTTATTTATGCAGATGGCGTTGCCTGTAATGCCTCGAAGTCTGAATACGCCCGCAATTTTCCAAATGGAGGGATTTTGTTTCAAGGTGATGATAATGACATATCGCAGTATCAGTGCTACGAGGAAACACTGCGGTGGTGTTCCTTATCTAAGATTGGTCGAAGGAAATGAAGACCGGGAAACAAAGGTACTTCAAACGAGCCTTTTACTCAACAATAACGCTTTGAGGAGAAAGACGCAACAAATTAAGTTTGTTCTTTTGCAGTCTTTCCTTTTAGCTCTTCCATTAAAAACGCTTCAGAAATCCATGTGGTGGAGACAGCAGTTTGCATGAATACATTGCAAGAGATCGTGCAGAGAAATATTCTTCCTCACAGCGCTAATCGCTCAATGCGAGCAGTTATAGTTGCTCGTAATGTTGGAAAATAGGCTTTACTGTGAATGATTCATTGAATGAATGTATGAATTAACTAGTTAATTAATGCTAATGTCATTAGTGAATTTCGCCTTCGTTATCAAATCAGTTTCATTGCAAGTAGGGCAACAATGGCAATAAAAGGGATGATAATAAATTACATTGTCATAAAGGAGCAAGGTTAGATTAAACTAGACCCAAAATGGTGAAATATAATGGTAAGACAGGGTTGAAATGGCTTAATGGAATATTAGGATTAGTATGAAATGTGAGTTGGATACCTTCTGGCTAGACGAAAGCAGAAAGTGCACCTGTCAGTAAGCGAAGGAACAGACAGAAAGAACTCCAACAACTATCAACGTATTTCATTGATCAAGATGTCCGGCTCGTTGTTTGAATGGGCAGCGTACTGGCCTTCGGTTCAGAGGGTCCCGGGTTCGATTTCTGTCCGGGTCGGGGAATTCAACCTTCATTGCTTAATTCCAATGGCTCGGCGGCTGGGTGTTTGTGTTGTCCCCAACATCCCTGCAACTCACATACCACACATAACACTATCCTCCACCACAATAACACGCAGTTACCTATACAGGGCAGACGCCGCCCACCCTCGTCGGAGGGTCTATCTTAGAAGGGCTGCACTCGGCTAGAAATAGCCACACCAAATTATTATTGATCAAGATGTTCACAAGTTGGATGAAAACCGGTGTCATTTCGGACCGCAGAGGTGCTGGCGGGACAAGTAACTGAAAAATCCTATGAGGCTGTCAGCAGTTCTGAAGATGGTTTTCCGTGGTTTCCCATTTTTACATTAGGCAAATGCGTGAGTTGTACTTTAATTAAGGCCATGAAGACTTCCTTTCATCTCCTAGCCCTTTCTCCATCCCATCGTCGCCATAAAATTAATTAATTAATTAATTCATTCATTCATTCATTCATTTATTTATTTGCAACTGCGGATTCCTTAAAGATATCAGTACCGGGTGATATGGCCGTGCGGTTAGGGTCGCGCAGCTATGAGCCTGCATCTGGGAGATAGTGGGGTCGAACCTCACTGTCGGCAGCCCTTAAGAGACTTTGCCGTGGTTTTCCATTTTCACACCAGACAAATGCTAGGGCTGTACCTTAATTAAGAACACGTCCACTTCCTTCCCACTCCTAGGAGTTTCCTGTCGCCTCGTCGCCATATGACCTGTCTGTGTCGGTGCTACGTAAAGGAAAACTGCAAAATTATATAAACAACAATTATATTTATTTGTGTAATTTATTTTTTATTTATTTATACATTTGCCACTTTCTGAACAGCCATGCCTGAAAGTATCCTAATTTCATCTCCGAATTCTGGAACGATATTAACAATTTCAAAGTTCTGTACTTCTGTTTTAATAATTTATTTTAACCAATGCCTTTTAATCATCCTAAAACACTACAGTACTTGTCCATTTCCTGTAAGTAAGTGATAACTCTACCGAGCGAGTTGGCCGTGCTGTAAGCAGACATTCGGGAGAAAATGGGATCGAATCTCACCGTCGGTAGCCCTAACACTTTAATACACTTCATTGCATATGTGCAGAGGAGAATTTACTTGCTTATTAGCTGATATCTGCTTTACGATTTTACAAGTGAGCATTTACGTCTACCTTGCAGAAACTCGCCAGGGGTCACTAGTGTATTAAAAAGTAAACGATCTTTCATTTTATTATTTTTCTTTCTAATCACCCGGAGTGAAGAGTAAACTTTAAACAGTTCATGTAAAACAAATAAAATGCAGTTTATCTCAGAGAATTCATGAGCAAGGATGTCCGTAAGACTGAAAGTGTGGCAGTAGCTACAGTAACCGTACAGCTTTCCATATACCGATATGTAACACGTTCAAAACTCTGTAATATTTTGATTGATCAATATAAATAAATAAATAAATAAATAAATAAATAAATAAATAAATAAATAAATAAATAAATAAATAAATAAATAAATAAATAAATAAATAAATAAATAAATAAATAAATAAATTCCGGGCACGCCTTTACCGCCTCGGCCAGGCAGCCCCTGATTCCCCAGGAAGTCGTAAAATTTAAGAAACGAGATTTCCACTTCCGGAGGTGCACATGGCCCTAAGGTTCACTCAGCCTACACCCAAACTGAGTACCAGGTTAATTCCTGGGAGCAATGGCGGCCGGGCGTAGAGCTAACCATTCTGCCCATCAAGTTCCGAGGTTACAGATAGTGGAAGCTTTTACCTTCCACCCCTCCAAGGGCCTTCATGACCTGCATGGAGATGACTTTGACTAAATAAATAAATAAATAAATAAATAAATAAATAAATAAATAAATAAATAAATAAATAAAACTTTAATGCTTATTTTTACAAATATTTTTAAATATTTTTTCTTATAATATAGTGATTTTATAATGAAAAACCATCATATTTAAAAGATATAATAAATTACGCATTGAAGGGCTATTGTTTTCTGTAGTTCCCAGTTTCCCATTTTCACACGACGGAAATGCTGGGGCTGTACCTTATTTCTGGCCACGCTCGCTACCTTCCCAATCCTAGCCCTCTCCCATCCTTCCGTCAGCGACAACCTTAATGTGTTAGTACGATGTTTAACAAGTAGCAACAGAAAAATTAAAGTCATCAGTCTTTTCATGAGTGTTCGCTGCCATCTCTTGGAGACTTGTAAAAGATGACTGACGCCGGGCTTAGAAAACAACAAGAACTTTTAACGAGGTCTCTCTCTGTGTTTCTTTCAGCGAACTTGTTATTCTTTGCGACACTCGGATGTTATTAAATGTTTGTAGTAACAACTGTCACTTACGATAATATTAAAAGAAATGATGGAGGAAATTTTAAACTTGGTGACAGGTGGGCGTGAAAAATAAATACGGACAAAGTCTTTTGTTTTTAGCGGAGTTCCAGATATCGAAGTGAAAGTTGCTCTTTTCTTAGCTTCTGTATCTTTGAGATTTCTTCTAGAATACTGTGAGGAATTTCAAAAGAAATTATTTTTCCAAGTTTGATAAGACTTGTAATTATTATTTAACTTCAAACTTTATACTCATTACCGCTGCGAACTTTAAATCGAAGACCTGCCTGAAAAAAGGCGTTGACCCACACGTTACTGAAGTGGAGGGCAATTGAGTTTTCTGAAAGAGGCTGAAAGAAATATCGTCGCTCTTCGGGCAAAAGGCTCGAAAGGCTCTTCCTATCCGTTATTTTCCTTAAGAGTAGTCATGCCTCCCCGCAGGATATGAACATGAACTCCATCAGAACAATTTTCGTTGTGTTCCTTTTCCTATGCTTACGTGTAAAGGAAAATTAATCTTACCGTAGGAATGCATATTTGAATGACTTATTCACGCACTCCTCCAGTATAATGTACTTACGGAGCAATGTTCTCTGTGAAACATAGACTTTCACCTTATTTTCTTGACACGGCATAAGCCCAAAAGCCCATATCATGTCTACAAGTACGGCCGTGAAAGTACTTTAATTTTCAGGGTTAGCCCGTTAACCCGCTTTTTCGGGCATGCCTTCTATTTTAGTTTTCATTACTTTATTATGAAGAGCACTAATGAGATTCTATACAGTTTACATGTAAAGTAACATGATATACACTGACTGACAGAGCAAATGCAACACCAAGAAGGAGTGGTCAGAACTTTATGCCAATTGCAGGATAGACTGACGTCACTGAGGTATGCTCATGATGTGAAATGCGCCGCTGTGCTGCGCACGTAGCGAACGATAAATGGGACACGGCGTTGGCGAATGGCCCACTTCGTACCGTGATTTCTCAGCCGACAGTCATTGTAGAACGTGTTGTCGTGTGCCACAGGACACGTGTATAGCTAAGAATGCCAGGCCGCCGTCAACGGAGGCATTTCCAGCAGACAGACGACTTTACGAGGGGTATGGTGATCGGGCTGAGAAGGGCAGGTTGGTCGCTTCGTCAAATCGCAGCCGATACACATAGGGATGTGTCCACGGTGCAGCGCCTGTGGCGAAGATGGTTGGCGCAGGGACATGTGGCACGTGCGAGGGGTCCAGGCGCAGCCCGAGTGACGTCAGCACGCGAGGATCGGCGCATCCGCCGCCAAGCGGTGGCAGCCCCGCACGCCACGTCAACCGCCATTCTTCAGCATGTGCAAGACACCCTGGCTGTTCCAATATCGACCAGAACAATTTCCCGTCGATTGGTTGAAGGAGGCCTGCACTCCCGGCGTCCGCTCAGAAGACTACCATTGACTCCACAGCATAGACGTGCACGTCTGGCATGGTGCCGGGCTAGAGCGACTTGGATGAGGGAATGGCGGAACGTCGTGTTCTCCGATGAGTCACGCTTCTGTTCTATCAGTGATAGTCACCGCAGACGAGTGTGGCGTCGGCGTGGAGAAAGGTCAAATCCGGCAGTAACTGTGGAGCGCCCTACCGCTAGACAACGCGGCATCATGGTTTGGGGCGCTATTGCGTATGATTCCACGTCACCTCTAGTGCGTATTCAAGGCACGTTAAATGCCCACCGCTACGTGCAGCATGTGCTGCGGCCGGTGGCACTCCCGTACCTTCAGGGGCTGCCCAGTGCTCTGTTTCAGCAGGATAATGCCCGCCCACACACTGCTCGCATCTCCCAACAGGCTCTACGAGGTGTGCAGATGCTTCGTGGCCAGCGTACTCTCCGGATCTCTCACCAGTCGAACACGTGTGGGATCTCATTGGACGCCGTTTGCAAACTCTGCCCCAGCCTCATACGGACGACCAACTGTGGCAAATGGTTGACAGAGAATGGAGAACCATCCCTCAGGACACCATCCGCACTCTTAATGACTCTGTACCTCGACGTGTTTCTGCGTGCATCGCCGCTCGCGGTGGTCCTACATCCTACTGAGTCGATGCCGTGCGCATTGTGTAACCTGCATATCGGTTTGAAATAAACATAAATTATTCGTCCGTGCCGTCTCTGTTTTTTCCCCAACTTTCATCCCTTTCGAACCACTCCTTCTTGGTGTTGCATTTGCTCTGTCAGTCAGTGTACGATCAGAAAACGAACATGTAATTTAAACAAATTCTATTTTTTTTTAAACCCGAGGTTTGCAGATATACAGTGGGCATTTTCAGTCATATCTTGTAGATTTTGTTGCCATAGAAATGGACCGGTTACAATGTTTCTAGTCCAGCTTCTTGGCTATATGATTAGTGTCGAGATTGTAGGTTCAGAGCGCCGGGCTGAGTGGCTCAGACGGTTGAAGCGCTGGCCTTCTGACCCCAACTTGGCAGGTTCGATCCTGGCTCAGTGCGGCGGTATTTGAAGGTGATCAAATACGTCAGCCTCGTGTCGATAGATTTACTGACACGTAAAAGAACTCCTGCAGGAAAAATTTCGGGACCTCGGCGTCTCCGAAAACCAAAAAGGTAGTTAGTGGGACGTAAAGCCAATAACATTATTATAGGTTCGGAGCGTTCAACTTTCGATTTCCGATCGGGTCGGGATTTTTAACTCCTTAGAGTTAAATCCTTTTACTTTGAGGCCCTTTTTACAGTCCGCATCTCTTCATACGTACACAGCTTGTCAAGCTACTAACCGCCAAAGAAACACACAATAATGAGTAGGCTACTTTTTATACTAATGTCGTTAGGCGTCAGAAGACCATGCGACCAGCATTTACAGTGTGAGCATACATTTATACTCATTACAGCTGCGAAGTTTAAATCGAACACCTGCCTGAAAAAAGGCATTGACCCACACTTTACTGAAGTGGAGGAGGACAATTGAGTTTTCTGAAAGGGGCTCAAAGAAATATCGTCGCTGTTCGGGAAAAAGGCTCGAAAGGCTCTTCCTATACATTATTTTCCTTAAGAGTAGTTAGGCCTCCCAGCAACACACATTCCGTGGTTGAAAAGAAAAGAGTCAAAAAGTCATGTCTTATAAATTAATATTACAGTCTGATAAATATTGCCAAATTGCAGCACATAATTGTGGAATTTGGTTTGATAACAGGATGGCAACTGAAGTTGGCATTGGGGTATTTAATTTCACCAAAGAAGAGTACAGATGGTTCTGTTGTTGGGAGTACTCCTTACATGACAGTGTGATTTGGTTCAAGTCGGCTATTTCTCCAGGGTCTTCTGGGCAGTAACGGTTAATAATGAGTATATCCCTCTATAAAGTGTTTACAGCAAGAAGGGCGTCGAGCCGTAAAACAGAGCCAAGCCTACACGTGCAACACAGTTCGCACAGTGACCCAACCAAGCGGTGGGATAGGAGAGTGAAGAATAAGATGATAGATAGTGAGTTCTGTTCCAAGGCATGTGTTCACGCCGCATTTCTGCACGCTATTCAGTCTCCCACTTTCATCTTAATTTTTTTCCGTTCATTCTTGTATTATCTTTCAACTGGTAGTCACGTGAAATAGTGTATCTTTCTAACCTGGATCCCCCGTTTCGATTTTACCAGTTAATCCAGGGATTTTTAACCTCGTCTGAGGTCTTGAACCGATTTTACTCTGCCTCATAAGTTCAAACAATAAGCTATCTGACATAGGAGACAGCAGACCCGGTCATGAAAGCGATGTAGTACAACTGAGAATGCCGTCACGCCCACTGCGACACACTCTATCTGGATAGACTGCAGTCTTCTTAGCAGGGCGAACTGTTCCCTGTACACATCGGTTTTGTTTTATTGACGTCTTCTCTAACACGAAATCTCCTCCTTGTCAACTCTGCCTCCATGGCTGAAGTTTCATTGTATTGATTTTGGGACCCTAAGCACGACTTGAGGCTGTGTCCTGGGATACTACCATATACGTTTCTCTCAGCTCGGGGACTGGATGTATGTGCTGTCCGGAATGTTCCTACAACATAGAGCCGAACTACATTACCCTCAACCATAACAACTAGCACTTTCCCATACACGGAGATCTCCTTTGTAAGGACTGCATTTGGATATAACAACCGTACGAAATTATTGTATCGCTTTGCCGGGCTGGCATCGTTAAACTTCTAAGATGTATTAACTAATTATAGGTTGACGCGTAAGTTCGTGTGGTGTTCCTTTGGGTTGCAAGAAAGCGGCATGAAGGGATTGCTTGTCGTTATTCCGTTGCTTTAGCTGAGTTCGGAGTTTGTGTGTTGTGAAACACAGGTTTTCTTGAATGTGAACATATTATTTGTATATAGTTCAGACAAATGAATATGGAATGTCAAGTCAAGAAAAGTGAGCATTTCCGACACATTTTACTCTTTAAGTTTAACCGAGGATCCAGTGCAGCAGGAGCTGCGAGAATAATTTGTGAATTGTACGGGAATGAAGCAATTGCTGAAAGAAAAGCAGAAAAATGGTTTTCCCGCTTTCGAGCAGGACGGTTTGACTTGTCTGATGATCCACGTTCTGGAAGACCTTCAGTAAGTTGCTTCGTGAGAATCCTCGTCAAACAACACGAGAAATGGAGCAAGTTTTTGAATGTGATCAGTCGACTATTGTACGCCATTCGCATTCGATGGGTAAGGTACAAAAATTGGGTATCTGGGTACCACATGTGCGAAGTGACAGTAACAAAAATCAACGAATAAACACATATCTTCGTCATTGCTTGCTCGGCACCGGGTGGCTTGTGATAGGCGCGAAGCATTGTCACCGGTGACGAGAAATAGTGCCTCTATGTAAACATGAAAAGGAGGAAAGAGTGGCTCAGCCCATCAAAAAAAAAAAAAAAAAAAAAAAAAAAGCAACTTCCCTTGCCAAGGATAGTGCCCATCCACAGAAAATTATGGTGTGTGTTTGGTGGAACAAAGATGCCATTTTTCAGCATGAACTTCTTCCGAAAAACGTAATCATTAGCTCTACTGTGTATAGTGACCTGCTAAAACGGTTTGGCGTTGCTATTGACAACGAAATACCAGTCTTCTTGCTCCACGATAACGCTCGTCCGCATACAGCGCAATTGACCAAAGATATGATTGCTGAACTTGGCTGGGAACCTCATCCTCCGATTTGCCCTGACCTTTCCCATCAGATGTCTATCTTTTCCTCTCTCTTTCTAACCAAATTCTTGGGCAAGTGTTTCCTGACGAAGTTTCTCTTCATCAATGGCTAACAGATTTCTTCCAGTCAAAACCAAAACAGTTCTACAGGCGAGGCATTCAACTGCTACCTGAACGTTGGTAGAAGGTCATAGAGAGTGGAAGTGAATACATCACTGAGTGATTGTCAGTTACAGTGCGTGACAGTGACAGTAAAGTAACCTAAAATATAAAATATAGGAACCGCACGAACTTAGGCATCGACTCAACTTCAATTAGGCCTACACATCAACATACATAGGTATAATGAGATCACAACTTACGCCAGGACACGACGATTCTCTGGCGCCAGGTCGCCATGGCGCCTAAAATTCTCTCCTTGGCGCTTTATTTTATGAGTTGAGTATAATCTTCCATTTTTATATATAATTCCTGGTTTGCTGTCGTTGAACCAATGCAAAACGCGTGTGTGCGCAACGCCTTGACACTCCATACGTTTTGTCGAACTTGGTCGAACAAGACTATAGAGGTTAGATAACGGCGGGGATCTTGGGATGTATCGGCAAATTCTGGTTTTATGTTAATGTTATTACCAATTTAAATAATAATCAAGACCGCGTTATATGAGCAGTAGAAGAAAAATTAATGTTAATGTACGACGTTTGGGTGTTGAGGAAACCTCTCTTACTGACATAGAAACATATAAATGACACGAATAATATCCAACGATTCTCCATTACTATCAAAACAGGATATCTATTACTAAAAATCTATTATTTTAACAGTGCTGTTATTGTCAAGGGAAATACAACGTTCTCTCGTGGAATTTATTTCCGTATGTTGACAGCGTACACATGTCTTACGCACGTACATGAACACAAAAGGCACAATAAGGATGTCTGTTAACTATTGGTTATTCCTTGTATCATAGCTTTTAGATAGGTAGGTAGATAATCTACAAGCTTTAAGTAATTAATCCTTTAACATGTCAGACTAATATTTATTTATTTATTTATTTATTTATTTATTTATTTATTTATTTATTTATTTATTTATTTATTTATTTATTTATTTATTTATTTATTTATTTATTTATTTATTTATTTATTTATTTATTTATTTATTTATTTATTTATTTATTTATTTATTTATTTATTTATTTATTTATTTATTTATTTATTTATTTATTTATTGTGAACATAACAGGTCATGAGTCCCAATTACAATGTTCACGACAATTGTTACTCACATGTTCAAAATACATATTAAGAACAAAAACCACTACCTAGTTAGAGTAATCCTAAAACTTAATTACTCTGACACACAAGTCACATTACAATATATATATATATATATATATATATATATATATATATATATATAGTTAATATAACTAATAATGCATTACATTACTAATACATTCTAATTAAAATCAGTATAATATTTAAAACAAATATTTTAACAGGATTTCCACTTGGAATGTAATACATTTAAAAAACAGGGTTTACAGCATTTATACTAGTTTATACTATTTTTCCTTTTTCTTTAAATCTTCATAATCTATTAAATTATGTTCAGAAGTACAGTGTTACATGTCGAAATGAATATAGCTTCAGCCATACTAAAAATATCAACATAAGGATGAATATTATTGTAGAGCCTCATTGCTCTGTTAATTGGGGAGTTCTTATGTATTTCGGTCTTAGCCTTTGATAGAAAGAATATATTTCTAGGACGACTTAGTTTATGTGGCACATAAAATGTTATTGATTCCAATATGTTTGAGTCATCAATTACAGAATTAATTATTCTATACAGCAAAGTCAAATCTTTGCAACTTCGTCTGTGGCGCAAGCTATTCACACCATATTCCTTCAGCATACCTGCATAATTTATGAAGGTTGAGTAATTTCCTGTGATTTTATAAATCATGAACTTTAAAAACTTGTTTTGAGTACTCTCGATAAGTTTGATATTTTTTGTGGTCATTGGGTTCCAAACAACTGAGCCATACTCAAGTCTGGACCTTACAAATGAATTAAACAAGGTTACTAGTGTCTTTCGACGAAATGATAATGAATTCCGTATAATGAGGACTAACATTTTAAGAGCATTATTGGTAATTTTTTGAAAATGGTCGTTGAATCCTAAATCTTCATTGAATGTTATTCCTAAATCCATTTTTGTCTTGACACGAGTTAATATGTCAGTATCCATTGCATAGTTAAATTTAATCTTCTGTTTCTTCCGAGTAAATGTCATGGCTACACATTTATCTATATTAAAATTTAACTTATTCTGTTTGCTCCAGTCTACAAGAGAATCTAAATCGTTTTGAAGTAGTTGAAAATCAGATACTGTTTTAATAGATTTGTATATTTTAATATCATCAGCAAAAATAAGAATTTCAGAAGATGTTATAGTTTCCGGTATGTCATTAACAAAGATTAGAAATAGCAAAGGCCCCAAGTTAGAACCTTGTGGAGCTCCCGAATTCACATCAAATTTGGAAGATATATGACCTTTGTAACTTACAACCTGAGTTATATCCTTTAAATACGATATCAGTAAGTTTTGTAATGTAGTAGAAAATCCAAAGGAAGAAAATGTATTTATTAAGCAATCATGATTAACCTTATCGAAAGCTTTTTGAAAATCCGTACAAATTACATCAGCCAGAGCATGATCATCTAAACTAGCGGATATATATTCAGTAAAGTTGCAATGATTTGTTTCAGTGGATCTTCTCGCCATGAATCCATGTTGTCTCGGTGAGGTACTATTTCTAACATGATCATAAATTTGTTTGTACAATATAATTTCAAAAATTTTGGCTGGGGCACAAACAATAGTAACAGGTCTATAATTACTGAACAATTTGATATCTCCAGTTTTGTATACGGGATTAACCTTGGTATGTTTCCACAGGTCAGGGAATGTCTCTGTTTTTACACTTAGGTTGAAGAGAATGGTTAGAGGATATACTAACACTTCTCTACAACCTTTCAAAATATATCGGGGAATATCATCAGGTCCTACTGATTTCTTCGGTTTTAGGTGGTCAATTGCTTTAAGGACTTCTTCTATAGTTATATGCTGTATATTAAGTACACCTATTTCATTTGGTTGATCATTATTCCTAAATTCCAAATTATATTTAGACTTTTCCTGAGAGTATATAGTTTTGAAATAGTCTGCAAATCCATTAGCTATGTCATCTGGTGATTGTAACAGACAACCTTGAAATTCAAACTGTGGGTTATTTTTTAAGAATCTCCTCTTATTATTAATAAAGTTCCAGAATACCTTACAATCATTACTCAAGTTATTTTCAATATTCTCGACATATTGGTTGTATGCAAGAGTTATATCTCTTTTTATTTTTGCTCTGAGAGTTTTAAATATATGCATGTAATACTCAGAATTTTTCTTCTTTCTAATTTTTTCTTTTAATTTAATATTACTTATAATATCCTTTGTAAACCAGATAGGATATTTTTTCTTGTAGCTTTTCGTTTTCGGAACACATTGATCCAATACAGCATACATTTTATCATATAAAAGTTGTGTGGCTAGGTTAACCTCTCTGCATTCTTTAATATTAATCCAATCCGTTTCCTTCAACAGACTGTAAAGTTTCTCAAAATCTGCCTTTGTGAAATTATACCTTCTATGATGATTATTTTCTTTTCTCCTATTTCGGTTAACTTTAAGTATTATCTGAAGAGGAGGATGATACCCGTCTTTTGGAATGATTGGATCAATTTCCTCAATATGTACAAAGGAATCTTAAACTTTAGTGTTGGTGACTACAATATTCACTTTGCTATTTATATTTTACAAGATTCTTAGAACAGTATAAAAATATAAGTATGCATCATTTGGCTCGTTTCAAAATGTTGTTATAGAGTGACATGTCCTATTTAATTCAGAGACCTGTCGTCTTTACATTATATGGTAATCTTTTGTAGTGTATAAAATTATAAAATCACAATACATAGGACCAGTTCCTATTACTACCATGTTTTACTTTTCAGCCCCCCCCCCTATGTATGGGGGATGCAGACGAAGAATACACACACAGTATCCCCTGCCTGTCGTAGGAGGTGACTAAAAGGGGCGACCAAGGGATGATTGAATTAGAACCATGAAACTACTTGTCATTTGTACCATCACCCGGAGAACACCATTGGTCGCTTTTACCTGCGAGTAGTACCACTATGTTAGGTAAAAATAATAATTTCGTGTGGATATTTCTAGCCGATTGCAGCCCTTTTAACGCAGACCCTCCGATGAGTGTAGGTGGCATATGCCATGTGTAGGTAACTGCGTGTTATTGTGGTGGAGGATAGTGTTATGTGTGGTATGTGAGTTGCAGGGATGTTGGGGACAGCACAAATACCCAGCCCTAGGGCCAATGGAGTTTAAAAATTGTTAAAATCCTCTACCCGGCCGAGAATAGAAGCCGGACCCTCTGAATCGAAGGCCAGTACGCTGACAATTCAGCCAACGAATCGGACCCTATGTTAAGTACACAACAGGTTTGTGGTTAGTAGCAGCTGAGAGTGGCTCACTGTGGGTTTACAGCACCTGTGATCAGTGCCATTATATGAGCGACACCGTGGGTCTGTGTTGCCTGTGATTAGTACACCTATGTGAGGAACACCATTGGTTTGTGTTGCCTATGAGTGACAAACACCATAGGTCTGCGTTACCTGTGCGACGTACAATACTTGTGAGTGGTAGCATAATGTGTGGAACACCGTGAGTACACGCTACTTTTGATTAGTACTGCAACGTGACAAATATCATGGTTCTACTTTACTAGCGATAAGTAGCATTATGAGGGCCATTGACCTGGATTTTTGACCCCCTAGACTTCAAGGATCATCGTTTTAAGAATGGTCCTTGGTCAGTAATACTACTGTTTTGAGATAGTTTCTAGAAAGGTAGGACATTGCGGCTCGGATCCACTAATTGTCCTATATTCATATTCACCCATGCATTCTTAATCATCACGTTTCGACTTCTGGTCAGTGGATGATTTCGAACTTTTCATTAAATTGTCATTATATTTCGCCTCATTTCGTTACATACGGACCGATGTCGTAGATGTTAGGCCCCTTTAAACAACAAGCATCATCTCTCATTACTTTTCAGATGGCTGGACGCCAGTATGTAAACGATGCGAGTATTAGAAAAAATACTAGCTCCTAGACTTAAATACTTGTATCATGGCCTGACTTACACTCATAGCACAGGGCACACGATTACACAGTTCGTGCTCTCTCTCACTTTCCACTGTTCATGCGCGCTAATCAACCATGGCTTCGTTCACTCGCACTAAAATATCACTCAGTCACACAGTTACTTCATTGCCGTTATCGCAGTTTGTAGCCCGAACACGGCAGTCTCGCAATTCTTGAGTGTCACACAGTGCCACATTCAAAACGTAATATTTACACTAATGAACGTGAAAACCCGCAGCCTGTTTTCAGTCATTCAATCGGGCTAAGAATGGAATGGCTGAAGCGCCATGTAGTGGCGAGGATAGGATTTGTGCCGGCTTTCGAAACCTGTCGCACTCCTCTGGGCCAATGATTGATGATTGACAGATGAAATGAAATGATATTGGAGAGTGTTGCTGGAATTAATGATGAGAGGGATAAACGTAGTAGGCGGAGAAAATCTTGTCCCCCGTACGCTTTATCCAGCATAAATCTGTCCGGCTCTATGGTAAAATGGTTAGCGTGCTGGCCTTTGGTCACAGGGGTCCAAGGTTCGATTCCCGGTAGGATCGGTAATTTTAACCGTAATTGGTTAACTCCCCCCGCGCGGGGAGTGGGTGTATATGCCGTATTCATCATCATTTCACCCTCATCACGACGTGCAGGTCACCAACGGGCTTCAACTCAAACGTATGCACCAGGCCTCTCCGGAGATTTGAACCACGGAACCCAGCGGTGACGGGACGGCATGCTGCCACCTGAGCCACGGAGGCTCTGCTATTTTCACTATTCCCAATATCAAATTCTAAGTGCCAGGAGAGGGTTATTCCATTTCTGGTGAAAATATAATGATGTTATTGGCTTCACGTCCCACTAAGTACTTTTACGGACGTCGGAGGCGCCGAAGGCCGGAATTTAGTCCCACAGGATTTCGTTTACGTGCCAGTAAATCTACCGACATGAGGCTGAGGTATTTCAGCACCTTCAAATACCACCGGACTGAGTCAGGATCGAACCTGCCGAGTTGGGGTGAGAAGGTCTGCGCCTCAAACATCTGAGCCACTCAGGCCGGCAGGTGTTAGGCCTAATATACTTGTCTGTGTAAGAAGGAACTGTCACTTCGCTGTTGCTTTTCAAATTTTCAAGTTATCATGAGAGCCAAGTAAACTGAATAGGAATTAGTTTCTCTCTCTCTTGCGCTTATACATTCTTGTGTAAGTTCTCACTCCCTATAATTCACAAGATACATCTCAATATATCTTGATGAAAAGCCTTTAAAAGGAGCATACTTAAACTTTGCAAGTTGCTTTACGTCGCCCCGACACTGATAGGTCTTATGACCACGATGGGATAGGAAAAGGCTAGGAGTGGGAAGGAAGTGCCCGTGGCCTTCATTAAAGTACAGCCTAGTCGTAAAATGGTACACCGCAGAAAACCAACTTCAGAGCCGTTGACAGTGGGGTTCGAACCCACTATCTCCCGAATACCGCATATTGGCTGATTTTAGGCGACTGCAGCTATCGAGCTTGGTAAACGTTTGCAGATGCGTAGGTACCATCTAGATAAGCTCTTATAAGGAATACGATAAAATAATAATAATAATAATAATAATAATAATAATAATAATAATAATAATAATAATAATATGGCCTCAGATACAGCGTGCAAGCATTTTTTAAATTTGATGCCATATTTCTGACCTGTAATGAATTTTGTCGGGTAAACACCAATTGTGTCACTAGACATCTTTTACATGCCAACATCGTACGACTCCCGCCCTTCAACAAGAAGGCTACCTCTGCCGGGTTTGAACGCGCTATCTTGGGATCTGGAGGCCGAAACTCTACCACTGACCCATAGATGGAGATGGGAATGATCATAATAATAATAATAATAATAATAATAATAATAATAATAATAATAATAATAATAATAATAATAATAATAATATATGCGGTTCGTTTCTTGTGAGTTTGCATGTGGCAAATGATGGTTTCGAACACTATCGCGGGTATCCTTGAATATTGTTTCTCCGTGGTTTCCCATTTTTACGACAGGAAATGCTGGAGTAGAACCCTAACTAATGCCACGGGCTCTTAATTCCCAATCTTATCACTTTCCGTTGTCATCTTCGCCAAACAGCCTGCAACGGTAGTGCCCTGTTAAATTTCTTGCATAAAAGAAACGTACATAAGTTTCACTACAAGATTTATATCGTAAATAAAAATAAGGCTCTACACCCAGCGATGGGCCAGTATTTAGTGCAAATGAATTACTGTGAAGAGCGAATGAAATTATTTCGTACTTTCCCCCTGACTTAAGACTTGCAAGCTTTAAGAATCCCGTGTAGTTAATACAAGCATATAACTCTGTATTTTAACGTATCAACTGCTAGCGTGATCACTAAACCGTGGATTGTTGTTAGACCTTTATGTTTTATTATACAGTATATAAATGATATGAGAAAAGAATTGCAATTACAGATATGACTTTTTACGTATAAAGGAAGATAACAAGTTTGGTATCGGTTCTCCCTTTTGTATCGAATTGCTACCGGTGACAGAAAGAAACCTGGGGTAGAAGTTTGTAAATTGAATTTGAGAAGACTGAACAGAGGAAACAAACATTTACTTTTCTGTGTATTACAACTCCTCCAAGAAAGATACGGAGTGGTATAGAGTAGTAAACAAGCTTCAGGTTTGTCAACGATTACAAAAAGACCTATAAAGTATTGTGAGATGGACAACAGTTAATGGTGTGATGGTAAAAGTGATGAAAAATGAGGTTGTATGTTTCAGCAGGAGAAAAATTCCTCTCAATTTAAATTACTATGTTATAGGGTGAAAGTTGAAGCCAACGTAGCTCAGATGACACCACATCAGCCTCTCACAACTGGGTTCCGTGGTTCAAATCCCGGTCACTCCATGTGAGATTTGTGCTGGACAAAGCGGAAGTGGGACAGGTTTTTCTCCGGATACTCCGATTTTTCCTGTCAGCTTTCATTCCAGCAATGCTCTCCAATATCTTTTCATTTCATCTGTCATTCATTAATCATTGGCTCAGAGGAGTGCGACAGGCTTTGGCAGCCAGCACAGTTCCTATCCTTGCCGCAAGATGGCTTCATTCATTCCATCCCTGACCCGGTCTCTGACTGGAAAACAGGTTGTAGGATTTTCATAGGCTGAAAGTACCTGATGGGGATCACTTTTAGTACCTATTTTTTAATATAAGGAAATATATTCATTGGGGTAATCATATTAACAAGGTTGTAAATGACGTTTACAGATGTCTTCACATTGTTATGAGGGTATTTATGGATTACAGTATAATAAGGGTGTAGAGGGCATGTAAGTCTCTGACAAGACACCGATCACAGTATTGTTCCATTGTATAGGATTCAAACCAGGAGTACTGGACACGAGAAATAGAATACTGTATATACTAAAGGAAAACATCACGATTTTTTCTTGATGATTTCTGGCAAAAGAGTAGTGTTAGGAAAATGTTGCGATTTATGCACCGCGGAGACGAACTGATCGACTAAGCGGTATGTTCTGAGCTGTCAGTGGAGAGTTGGTGTGGAATGACACTAGTACGCGTAATAAGTTTGAGTGGTGTGCTTGAAAGTAGGAAAATCGCAATATAAGATAAAGTTCGAATTCAAGAGGAAAAATTTGGCAAATTTTCGTTTATAGTACGAGGAGTTAGAGACTGGAATAATTTACTAAGGGAAATGTTCAAAGAATTTTACAAATTGCACAATCACCAAACTGTATTTAAAATGAAGTAAATTCTGAGCTCATTACCTGTGTTTTAATGGGTTTTTGCTTTGAGGATATAATATCGACTTGTTCGGTGCATGCCATGTGTTCAGCTAGTGGGAGCAGTCGTGTGTTCTAATATGCCATTCTTTGAGATTAAAATCTCCAAACCACAGCCCTGTTCCATGCATACCATTTGTAGGAGAGTTGTTCGGTATTGTCATCAGAATGATCTTAAAGAAGGGTGAAATAATTCACACAATGCTTGACTTTAACTTGTAATTATTTGTTGTACACTCTCATTGCACTTCTGTGTCCCTAGGTTACTTCACAAGGTATATAAAGGACGGAACAAGAGGCCGTGAGGTTAGGGGCGTGCAGTTGCCAGCTTGCATTCGAATCCCACTCTCGGCAGCCCTGAATATGACTTTCCATGGTTTCCCATTTTTACACCAAGGCAAATATACTTTAATTAAGGCCACGGCCGATTCGTTCTCACTCAGCCCTTTCCTTTATCATCGTCGGCATAAGACCTATCGGTGTCGGTGCGTCGTAAAGCAACTTGAAAGAAAACTCAGAACATAGATATTTAATTATGGTCGAACAAAAAGTGTCGTATGCATCATGCTTATAATCGTAAATCGTAATTAAAATGCTTAAATAAAAATTATGAAACTCGGCTTACACTCCTTTCACAAACATACTCGAAATTCTGTTATATGCTCCTTACATAATATCATCGTTACGTCTGCGAAAAACGCTAAATTAAATATTTCAACTTGGAACTTTGGCCGGAAAGGTTCTGTTTTCTAAAGCTCAATAATATGCGGGTTATGTCACAGAATTCTCGCTCTTGATAACGAAGTCTTATGTGCTACGTGATAATATTCCTGCCACAACATTTTCAAATAGCCGTTTTTCCAGGCACAACGGCGATATACGGTTTAAGGGGAATCGTGCCGGAAATTTGGATCATCTACAAATTACCACTTATCGCAATCTAATGTAAAACAGAAGCGTAGCCTATATTAACAAGATAAAGCACCGCGCAAATTTTGGAGTTGATTGGTTAATTTGTCGCAAAGTTATCACAAAATACTCTTTATATTTTGTAACCTGCATGACAAATACTCCTTACGGCACAGTTTTCATTATTCTGAGCTCTAATTTGGCGGACTTGTCAGAAACACTCATACACGAGGGGGATACTATATCGTTTTACAATTTATTTTTGTAGGTCCAGCTATGGTTCACATTTCACTTTGGAAGGTATAACTAGTGGCTTGTTCCACCATTTGGTAGCAGCACACGCACAGCGGCCAAAGAATTAACTAGTCATAGCCATTTCATAACAACACTGTCAGCGTAGGAGCAGACAACATGGAAAGCAACCGTCAGGGACAGCGCTATACGACTTGGTTCCTATGGAAAGAATGCGTGACCACTGTAGAAATACATCGGCGCTTGGTGGCAGTCTGTGGTGAACTTGCGCCGTCAAGGAAAACAATTATCAACAGAGCGCACATCGGTGGACAAGGGAACCTGTTCTGGAAGGACTGTGACAGTGTCAACACCAGCCAAAATTGCGCGGGTCGAACAGGCTATCCACGGAAGGCAAATGCATCACATTCACGGAAATGGAGGCAGCCACGGAATTAGTCGAAACACCTGGCAGCGGATCGTGCACGGCCACTTACAGTTGGGGAAGTTGTCATCCTCGTGGGTGCCCAGACTCTTGTCTGCAGACGAAAAGCAGAGGCGTGTGGACGTGTACAGAGAACTTTTGCGAGGCCATGATCAAGATCCAGCCGACTTCATGGCTAGGCTTGTGACTGCTGATGGCCACCGCTGCCATTCACGGTGCTGCCACACCCGCCATATTCTCCCGACTTGGCACCAAGTGATTATCACCTGTCCGGAAACACGAAGAAACCTCTGCTTGGTCGCCGTTTTGCGGCTTTTGCAGAACTGGACACAGCTGTCAAAACATGGGTACGCAGCACTCCGAAATAATTGTTTCAGGAAGGTCTGGAGAGACTGACACATCGATGTCAAAAGTGCATACATTTACAGGGAGAATTTGTTGAGAAGGTGGACGTAACAACTGATGTGTAATGTAGTTCATATGGGTAGAAAAAATAAAGTGTAAAACAATATAGTACGCTCCTCGTACTCTAGGTTTGGCAGTGAGGTATAAACTACTGGAGACATGCGTTTTTCAGTTTTTCATTATTCTCACAAAATGCGAAAATCTAGTTTCGTGCTATTTTACGTGCAAAAATATGAAGATATACAACTGGTAATAAAATGCAGAGCTACTTTTAATTCCTGTACATATTGAAACATTATCTGAAAGTATCAGGCAAATCTGATAAGAACTCTGTCGCAGGGGGCATTTTGTACAGGGCTACAAAATTGCAGTTCGAAGTTTTAAGAAACATACTTGTTTTAAAACTTGTCTACACTGTAAATTACTCCCTCAGACTTCTTTCTCTTCTTACACACAGCGTAGGCCTACTACAAGGTAAATACAATCCAGCGAGATTATCGAAATCTCCGTACAGGCCATGAAGGCCCTTGGATGGGTGGAAGGCTTCCAGTATCCGTAACCTCGGCACTGATGGGGTAGAGTGGTTAGCTGTATGCCCGGCCGCCTTTGTCCCCTGAAATTAACCTGGTACTCATTTTTGGTGTATGTTGAGTGAACCTCAGGATCATGTGTACCTCAGGAAGTGGAAATCTCGTTTCTTAAATTTTACAACTTCCTGACGAGGTTCGAACCCACATCTTTCCGGGCGAACCGAGCAAGCCTCGGCCAGGCAGCCCCTTCAGTTTATTGAAATGTTAATCCGAATTAAATGTGGAACTTAGAGCTTTAGAAATGGCTTAAGGCCAAAACTGATAACGGGATTTGAAGGCGGAAGAATTGGAGGATTTTTAGAGCTAAAATTGAAAAATCGATTTTATGGTAAAATGAAATGGCGTATGGCTTTTTGTGCCGGGAGTGTCCGAGGACATGTTCGGCTCGCCAGGTGCAGGTCTTTTGATTTGACACCCGTAGGTGACCTGCGCGTCGTGCCAGCGAAATTAACCAATTAAGGTTAAAATTTTCGACCCTGCCGGGAATCGAACCTGGGACCCCTGTGACCAAAGGCTAGCACGCTAACCATTTAGCCATGGAGCCGGACGATTTTATGGTAAAAAAATACGAACATTTTAGTCATGATTCCCCATAAAGTTGTTCTTATTCGTACTTACAAACACTGTTCATGTAATTCCTCATGCGGTACACTTTGTACTCATGTTTATATGGCTGTTTCTACTTGAAATCATTCATACGACTGTCTGCCGAAATTTTGACTATTTATCCTGTTCGATTCCCGGCAGGGTCGGGAATTTTAAGCATAATTGGTAAATTTCGGTCGCATGGGGGCTGGGTGTACGTGCCACCTTCATCATCATTTCATCCTCATCACGACGCACAGGTCGCCTACCGGCGTCACATCAAAAGACCTGCACCTGGCGAGCCGAACGTGCCTCGGACACTCCCGGCACTAAAAGCCATACGCCATTTCATTTCATTGTACGGCGAAGATTATTTATTATCACCCAAGATCCTATTATGACCAATCAAGGACTAATTTTTCTCTCAGTATTCATTTATGAAAACTTGACGGTTAGTAATTCTTCAGTGAGATGACTTCCTCAGCTATCATCAAACTGCTCATGATATGAGTAAAGGAGTGGAATTGGAGGTAAGGCTTTTTGCGGATGATGTTATTCTCTATAGAGTAATAAATAAGTTACAAGATTGTGAGCAACTGCATCGTGACCTCGAACATCTTGTGAGATGGACAGCAGGCAATGGTATGTTGATAAACGGGGTTAAAAGTCTGGTTGTGAGTTTCACAAATAGGAAAGGTCCTCTCAGTTTTAATTACTGCGTTGATGGGGTGAAAGTTCCTTCTGGGGATCACTGTAAGTATCTAGGTGTTAATATAAGTAAAGATCTCCATTGGAGTAATCACATAAATGGGATTGTAAATAAAGGGTACCGATCTCTACACATGGTTATGAGGGTGTTTAGGGGTTGTAGTAAGGATGTAAAGGAGAGGGCATATAAGTCTCTGGTAAGACCCCAACTAGAGTATGGTTCCAGTGTATGGGACCCTCACTAGGATTACCTGATTCAAGAACTGGAAAAAATCCAAAGAAAAGCAGCTCGATTTGTTCTGGGTGATTTCCGACAAAAGAGTAGCGTTACAAACATGTTGCAAAGTTTGGGTTGGGAGAAATTGAGAGAAAGAAGAAGAGCTGCTCGACTAAGTGGTATATTCCGAGCTGTCAGCGGAAAGATGGCGTGGAATGACATTAGTAGACGAATAAGTTTGAGTGGCGTTCATAAAAGTAGGAAAGATCAGAATATGAAGATAAAGTTGGAATTCAAGAGGACAAATTGGGGCAAATATTCATTTATAGGAAGGGGAGTTAGAGATTGGAATAACTTACCAAGAGAGACGTTCAATAAATTTCCAATTTCTTTGAAATCATTTAGGAAAAGGCTAGGAAAACAACAGATAGGGAATCTGCCACCTGGGCGACTGCCCTAAATGCAGATCAGTATTGATTGATTTTTTTTTTTTTTGCTTTCTTACAACACTGACGGTATCTGATCAGCGGCATGTTCCACAGCTTGGTATTGTAAGGAAGCCTGTGTACCCCTCTCAATGTGTTCAGTAAACAGTGCCATTGCTGCTGCATTTAAGTTCTAATCTCCCTAGTAGGGACCCAGCTGGTTTCTCTCACCCTTAAGTGGCTGGTCGGTGGAAATAGGCTACTCTTAAAGACTTGGTTCCGCGCCAGATATGTGTGTGCGGTTCAGTAAAAGGCAATTCAGCTGGAACTGTTACACGATATTTGTGTATTCTTACAGGAAAAATTATCTAATGCGAACAGAGAGAGAAATGTGTTAAATAAATAAATAAATAAATAAATAAATAAATAAATAAATAAATAAATAAATAAATAAATACATAAATCGTCCGTACTCCAATGAGGGCCACCATTGAAATCCGAAGTACAGTCAGGTTACAATATCAATACGGTTTAAAGCATAGAAAAGTAGAATTTTTTGTTGATAATGCTGTTATCTTCTTTTTCCGTAGGGGGAGCGGTGGAGGAGGGTTAATTACGTTCCCGGATATAGAAGGAAAATATTGATTTGTAGGGAGCCTCTCACTATCTGTATTATCATATTTTTTCTATTTCACAGAATGGAAATTCCAAAATTTGGAGTAAGGTCGGTGTCTGACTAGGGAGGGTAGGCCTACCTCTTGCTCCGAATAACAAGCTTCTGACAATCCACCGATCGATAGGTATATTATATTTTGATGACAGGTAAGGCAAGTACGGGGAAAAACAGCTTGCTTCTTTAAATCCACATCCCGTGACTGATTTGAATCTCTTTCAAAGCGAATGGTGTGATCTAAGACCATTTCTTTACTCTCCTTTCTGTTGATGCCTATGATTTCAGCCCTCCGACTAGAGTCATCGGTAGAAATGCAGTGAACTTCCTCGTGCACATCCCGTCCTCGCTGTCTCATGGCTTGAACAATCGACGTTCTTACACGATGGTGGCGATGTCTGCGCATTTGCTCAGTGCTCCGGCAGAATTCCAGCACTTGTCCAAGGGTTTCTGTCTCGTGCAGCCATTTTGGCGGCAACGGGTTCCTACCGGGAACCGATCTGACTGCAGTGAAGTTGCATGACATCTTCACTACAGTTGTGTATTCAGAAAAGGACAGAGGTGATTTAAAAGTCATCCAGGAGTTTGCTTTCGGGCCGTCTGAATATAACACTACTCCCTTTCCTTTATGTGGTAACTGGCACCACAAACTAAAGAATCGATTTTTCATAATTTCACGTAGTTTTCTTCCGTCAGCCGGCCCCGTGGTGTAGGGGTAGCATTCCTCTTTCCCGGAGGCCCCTGGTTCGATTCCCGGCCAGGTCAGTGATTTTTATTGGATCTGAGGGCTGCGTTGAGGTCCACTCAGCCTACGTGATTACAATTGAGGAGCTATCTGACAGTGAGATGTCGGTCCCGGTGAAGAAAGGCAATAATAACGGCCGAGAGGATTGCGTTGTGATGACCATACGACAGCTCGTAGTCTGCACGCTTTCGGGATGAGCAGCGGTCGCTTGGTAGGCGATGGCCCTTCGGGGCTCTTGCGCCATGGCGGGGGGGGGGGATTTTGGAGGAAGACTTTCTTTTTGTATGTCAAGTCTGTTCTTCAGGTAACCTCCTTACGTATTGTAGATGAACGTCCTAAATATGGAGTAAGCGATTACAAGTAGGCCTATTGCTGTATACTGGCTACCCATTCTGCGTTAATTATTCCCATTCCTCTGAGCTTTATGGCACTATACAGCATCGAATTTGGAGTATTATCTTACATCATCATTATTTCTTTTACATAACTTCTTATAATTTTGTCCAGGTCTTTAAGAAATGCGTTTGATAGTTGTGTCACATTGTAGTCAAATGTTCTGGTGCATACTAGACTGAATCTGTCAGCATAAAGTTTGACAAGTGATGTTTTTCAAGTAATTGAAATATCGAAAATATATCACTTTCTGCTTCTTAGTTTAATGAATTTTGTTCGTTTAGCTTATTTTATAATGCAGCCGGAATTCCGTGCGACGGGGGGTTGTAGTGCAGTAGAAATAGGTTAGAGGCGGGACTAATCGTAGCAAAATTTATTTTTGTTGTAAACGGATAGTAATATATTTTTAATTAACTTACTAAAACATCCGTACTTTAGCGCAAAATGTGTTTCTGGCCGCAGAACTTCAGAAAGTAATATAAAATTATAAAAAATCATATGTGGTATCAAATTACAGGAAATTTCATGCTTAACATGTTAAAAAATATGAAATAGGAGGAAAATTTTTGAAAAAAAGTATACCTACATGACCTACATGATTCTTAGCGATCAGTACATTTTTAAACGCACTTACAGACGGTTGAGCATGTTACTTTTTTTTTTTTTTTTTTTTTGCGAGTTCAGGTAATAGTAATTACGCTAAATGCGCAAGATTATACCTTCTATAAATGCGAGAACTAAAACTCAAAGAATGCAGAACTCTACAAAATGCTGAATAAAGGCCATGTTACTGTACAAATAAAAGATAGGAAGCGGTCTGATGCTTGGACCACCGATATGTACATTGGGTAAACGCTCATAAAGTGCACTAAAAGTCGTTTTGGTAAAGCTTATGGAGGAGAAATGACAGGAAGTCTACGTGCGACTTGGATTTTGAGCTATTATAAATGCACTGAAGTAACATGTGCAATCAGATTGCTGACCAGTTTCACGCAATGGTAGTGAACAACATACTAATTTAACTGATGCAAGGATGGCCGGATATTTCGAAGGTGTGAAAAACATAATGCAACATTTTGTATATCATAATCCATTTACTGCTTATTCAAGCAATTTTTAAAAAATTCCAAAGTGTTGTCTCATAAAATTATGTGAATTCTGCTGAAATACTGATGAGAAATACTGATAAATCATCATTGGCATTGAAATACAACGGTCTCGTACCTATGTGCTTCCTATGTTCTTGATGGAGGTGCATTAATTGAACAGTTACCATGCTCTGCAACTTTTGGCAATATCATAAGGCAACACGAATCGTATGTCAACAGAAGGTATGTAAAAGTGACAATTGTTTTTGGTGGGTACGAAAAGATATGGAGCATAAATTGATGCAAGATAGAGTTTAATGTATCATGCTGATACGTTCTTTTCCTGTGTGTTTTCCATAATTAATGTAGTATGTAGACTTGTAGAAAATGAGTTCTAACATGGAAATAAAGCGTTTAATTTAATAACTGTCTGTTTACATTGATGTTTTCACGGCCCGTAATTGTATACATGATATGGGATTTCGGGCTTATGCCGTGTAAGGAAAACAAGGTGAAACTCTGCAAGTTTCGCAGAGAACTTTGCTCTTCAAGAACGTACTCGCAGTTTGATGTTAACTTTATATTCATACGTTTTAAATCTTGGTACTTCTCGTTTTTGATCAACTTTGTTATTTATTTTAATCTTAACTTGAACTTGCTCCCAATTCAAGCAGCTCTTCAATATGGCGAGTGTTCGTGTCACAGGTTTAATAAAAATTATTATCTGTGATTTCTTGGCAGTTGTGTTGACCATGTGCCCATTAATTCCTAATTTTCCTATTGGCTACTATTACCTGGACATGATGCGCACGTCATCGGCAACTTTTACGTTGATCGGTACCAATGATGTAATCTTTCGCCGCTGTCTTCCCCTTTGATTAGTTATTATTTCTAATCTATTCTTTAATATTTTCTAAATTATTTATTGAATGTTATTACTAATATTCTTTCAGGACCTTTTTATGGATTTTGCCGTATCTTTTTGTATTCTCTTATAATTTTGTGTTGTAAATTAATTGTTAGATTTCCAGCGCTATTTTTCGTCTTCCGCCTTACCGATGGTCTATAGTAAGTGCTACTCTCATTTGCCACGAGATGGGTCACCTGCCCTTCCAAGTGGGAACTGATGACAAAATATATGCTCCAATTATGATGTATTTTTTTCTTCTTCGTCCTTCGGGATTTTACAGCTGTCTTTGGGGCATTGAGTTGTCTTACCTCTTTAACCTGGTAATGTCCAGTCTACACGAGAGGATGTATTTAGTGTCATCTTAGATTTGAGTGGCACCTGTGTACCCCACATCAGGTGTCTTAGGCCCGTATTCACCAATCAAGTTCCTAGGTAGATGCAGAGTGGGTCTCAGCCCTCAAGTGGCCACGGCTGGTCCGTGGTCCGACAGCTATACACTCTGACCGGACAACCGAGCAGAGGAGGGGTAGCCACGGCTCTACCAGAGCTCTACGTTTCTGCATTCGGGAGAAGGCACCGGGCTGATCTTCACGGGTGGCCCCAACCGTCGGCTGCCTTGAGAATGGTTTTCCGTGGTTTTCCATTCTCCTGCACTAAGGCGAATGCCGGTACAGTTCCTAGTATATGCCACTGCCGCCAACCCTCTCTCCTAATCCGAGCATCTCCTTCACCGTAGCAAATCTCCCGACGTGAGAGACGGCGTCACCACCTATGAGGCCCACCCCCCACCCCTTCGGGGGAAGAATGAAAACATTTTAATAGTAGTAGTGTCAGTTACTTTGCTGTTATCTAAGATTTCCAAAACTCGGATAACGCTCACTTCTGTATTCACCACAGGATTTATTATATCGGTTCACCAAATCTGAGTTTGAAACTTAAATTCTTCATAATGACGTACGGAAACAAATGACTACGTCCTTCCGCTACTATTGAAATGTAAACAAGAGTTTTATTCCGTTCGCGCTTTGCAAATAACTTATCATAAATTATGTTCGCTATTGACCAGATAGGAAGAAGGAAGCGTAATATAACTCTCAAGGAGAATGAATTGTTATTGAATGGTGGCAGAAAGCCAATGATTAGGGGTAGTTTTTTTTAACTTCGTTAATTTCCTGTGTCAAGTGGTCATCAACTAGGTCATCGGATTTAATGATCCAAGAGTCACCCGGTCATCTAACGCTTCGTATTTAAAAACTGGGCTTAATGACTCTGAAATTTCACCTATTGGTGAGCGGACCCATGGTACGTCGCATATAATGGCACCGCTCGCAGAGAACACAGACCTGTGTTGTTCCTCAGATTAGGACGCCACTCGCCAGCAACACACACCCATGGTGTTCCTCACAGTGGAAATAATCACAGGCCACTTATACTCTTGGTGCCGCGCATCTGGTGGTACTAATCATAGGCAATGCAAACCAACGACGTATCACACATTATAGTAACACCCACAGTCAACACAGACCCATGGTGTTCCTCACATAAGATAAAGTAGATCCATGGTGTTCCTCACGTAATGTTACTAATCACAAGTAGTCTCAAGGCTCATCATCCTTTGATCACCCCATTTAGCTGCCTTTTACGATAGACAGGGGATACCGTGGGTGTTCATCGTCTGCGTCCTCCACCCAGAGGGGGTCGAACATTACAGTCAAGTTATGTACAAACGTACGAATGACAAGAGTTTGTGTGTCCGCTAATAAGAACTTATTCAAGGTCAGGATATCGAATCCGGGTACTTCTTCAGCGTTCTGTTCCGGCAGGTAAGTAGACATGGTTAGTAGTGAACCAAGGCCGGTCCTAGCACAACTACTGTTATCTCATTAATATTCGTGACGTCACCCGAAGGTCATTGACCCTGGAAGTCCTGTTAAGGTATTAGGTCACTGGGTCTCAGGGATATCAACCTTGAAGTGCCGCCATTTATTCACGATACTGTCGGTACTTGTACGGGATAGGGTTGCTGGGTCACCGAGTCTTAGCTTTCATTCGGCATATGATGGGTTTGAGCTCCATTGTCGGCATCGCTGAAGATGGTATTCTGTGGTTGCCCATGTTCACACCAAGTAAATGCTGGGGCTGTATCTTATTTAAGGCCACGGCCGCTTCCTTCCCACTCCTAGGTCTTCCCTACCCCATCGTCACCATATGACCTATCTGTGTCGGTGCGACGTAAAGCCAACTGCAAAAAATATGTATAATGGTAAGAGGAGTAAAACGTCAGGTTGTAAGCTTCAACAATAGGATAAGTCCCCTTAGATTTAATTATTGTGTTGATGGAGTGAATGTATAAGGGGTGATCAAAATGATCCGTTCTATGTCCGTGCAGTCCTGAATCGGGATGCCAAATAGTTAAAATAGCCGTGAGCTTTCAGGCACTCATCCCATCGACGCACCAGGTTGAGGATCCCCGTGTGGTAAAACACAGTGTCCTGCTGCGCCCCTAACCGCACGGCCAACTCCTCACCCGGTACTTGCCTTTTAGTGTGTAGTCCTACGTAACGAGTAATATAAACACAGATCGGTGATTGATTGATTGATTGATTGATTGATTGATTGATTGATTGATTGATTGATTGATTGATTGATTGATTGATTGATTGATTGATTGATTGATTGATTGATTGATTGATTGATTGATTGATTGATTGATTGATTGATTGATTGATTGATTGATTGATTGATTGATTGATTGATTGATTGATTGATTGATTGATTGATTGATTGATTGATTGATTGATTGATTGATTGATTGATTGATTGATTGATTGATTGATTGATTGATTGATTGATTGATTGATTGATTGATTGATTGATTGTGTTCATACGTACGCTATATGATTGTCGATAATGCTGCCCGTACACCACGCCGAGGAGATCGTCCAAAAGAGAAATTATTCGTTAACAGGTTCAATCATGCGTGTTCCTTCAAAAATGAAAATTCT
This sequence comes from Anabrus simplex, assembly GCF_040414725.1. NCBI lineage: Eukaryota > Metazoa > Arthropoda > Insecta > Orthoptera > Tettigoniidae > Anabrus > Anabrus simplex. The sequence goes on from NC_090267.1 coordinate 35,949,357, forward strand.
ATGGCCTTTACTTTGAACAGAAAGCTAAGGTTGTTGTATTGCTGGCAATGATCAAGAATTTAATCTAGTCTGGATACGGAAGTCTGAGAGAAGAATTTTAATTTTCTAGATATTCTGAGGACTTGACTCCTCTCTCCAGTTAAATTGGCCTCTTCTCACTGCTTTAGGCACCGAGCTCGCTCCATCTCATCTATTGTGGGCTTATCTTTTCAATTTCACCGCCCATTGTCCGCTGAGGAGCCGAGCCCCGGGCGACACAGCTACAGCCCATTATAGAATTATTAATACCTCTTTATCGAGAGCACATCAGTCTTCTCTCAAGAGATCGTTCTTTCACCACCTCCTCAACAGTATGGACAGTCGATTAATCTCCAGCCTGATACGGCTCCAAGGAGCGGGGTCTTGAACCAATATTCATCTCCTCTGACGAAATAAAATGTTGTATAGAATTACAACCACACATCTCACAGGAAAATGTATCAGTGTAACAAAACAGGAGGAATCCACCATTAGACTCGTAAAGCAGAGATAAATAAGTGAAAATATTTTGAAGCCGAAGTTCCATGCTTCGATTCCAAATACGATAATCTGCTGTATTTTCTCACAACTGGTGAGGTTTAGTGTGTTAATATTTCCACATAAAGTGACTACAAAAGACTATAACAGAACTAGGTATATAGATGATGAATTATTTTACCGGGCGAAGTTAGGGACACTTCTCCTTGCCTTTTACTTTACCGTACTATACGTACAGGCTACACTAGTAACATGAAATATGATTCTAATTCCTACCCTACTACATTGAATTAATTGGTCTGTATATAAAATACCTAACATATTACATAATATATCAGAAATAAAATTACATACTGCGTCCTGAATACAATAATGATGTCGCTCCTATGCCGAAACGGCAAATGTGACAATGCTCTTCCTATCCATGATATTCCTTAATAATGGTCACGCCTCCCAGGCACATATTGATATGCAGTCCATCAGAACTATTTCTATTGAGTCATTTTTCTATGCGCATGTGAAAGAAAAATGAACCTTAAATACATCGTACTCCAGGAGCGGGTAAATATGTTATGCAAACAATCCTACGGTACGGTAGAGTGAGGTACATTATCCTTTGCACAAATTGACAGAAAGAATAGCAATATTACAATGGATTACTCTGTCTTTGAAATTGTTACCGTACAATACTCCTCGTTCTATCGCAGCTATCCCTTTTATATTTTCTCTCTCTAATAATATAAATAATAACAGTAATAATAATAATAAACTATAATTTTCATTGACTGTTAAAACTTTAGGTAATGTATAGTTAATTGGGATATTACAGCTGAATACTACTGCTACGATTTACTTTTAATAATAGCCTAATAATACAGAATGGATGACAATAGACTAACTAAACTAATCTTCGATTACCTTTGGGAAAGTAAATCAACAACAACCTGGATTCAAGAAGTCAAGAAAGACCTGGTAAGGAACAACATACGAGAAAAAGAATTATTGGAAAGAAAGATTTTTAGGAAGGTAGTCTTACAAATGGAAGGATTCCAAGGGAGAAAGGAAAAGAAAACAGACACAAAGTGGACTGAAGACAGGAAAATGAAGCTCAGCGAAACATCGAAGTATTATTGGAAGAAAAGGAAAGAACAACTAAGGAGGAAGAATTGGAATTGTAACGTGGCCCTTAGAAGGCCGGAACGCAAGAATAATAATAATAATAATAATAATAATAATAATAATAATAATAATAATAATAATAATAATAACATGAATCTTTACGCTCTTGAATTTCTGGTTTTGAACTACAGTTTTGATAAACTGGAAGTACTACAAAGAACAATCATGTGAAAAATATTAGGTCCAAATGAAAATAACGGAACCGTGCAAATTCAGAAGTAATAAGGATATATAAGAAATGAGAAAATGTAGCAGAAACAATAAGAAAATGGTTGATAATAGGTTTACTAGCAGATATTAAAGTACCTATTGGGAGAAAATGTTGACAAGGAGTTAGATAGAAGAGATCAGGAAAGACGTTGAAATAGATAAAACGGATAAGATGAAACTACAGAAAGATCGAGTTTTAAAAATAAATGTTTAAGAATGGAAGGATTCCAACAAAGAATGAAAAGAAACCCGGTCCAGAGTAATCCAAGGACAGAATAATAAGGCATAATGTAATGATGAAGGAATACTGGAAAGAACGGAAGACGAAACAGCAAGGAAAGAAAAATTGAAATTGACATGACGTTCCTATTAATAAAATATGAAGTGGAGAACGAACAATCAGAAGAAGACAATGACAAAGAAGAACAAGGAGGAGTTCTGCTGTCGTTCTACGAATTTATCCCAAGGAGATAGTTTGAGCACGCTAGTTTAAAACGTCCGTGGTTTGACATCATTCTGACCTCTTGCTAAAGGAAGTTCCACACCGGGGAAGGAGCTGTTGTAGGTTGAGTATTTGTGTTTAGGAATAGCGAGCAGTATCACGTTCCGCGCTTTGTTTTTTTCTTTTTATTCACTAGCGTTTCTAGAAAATTGCTCTGCCATGTGACGCACAATTTGCTCTTAAGATGTTTGCCGTTTTCGAGAGCTACGTACGGTTATGAAACGGAATATTTTACACCATTGCTTTGGACCCGTCATATTTCTATGGTGTAAATTCCATGGAGATTCTCTTTGACAGCTCCGCAACTCTCCCTTGTGAGATGGATGGAAGCACCGTTCACAAAATCATTCTCCATTAAAGCAATCGTATCACCAAAGACTTGTCTGCTCAGTGTGTTGGATGTCTCCGTACAGAACATATACATGCTCTTGTGTTTAAGTGATACTACTGGAATTCTCGTTATTCGAATCAGAAACAAGTGGAGACGATATTCCCGCATGTGGTTGGTGATAGAGAAGCAGGAATACCAGAGAAGGTATTTCGACTGCAGCGAACGTAACTCAAACCGTTTAAGACCAATCCACAGTTGTATTTCAATTGATCTCTCTCCATTCCTGTCCTTCTCAGCGGTAATAAATTGGTGGCAGAGTGACAAGCCAATACGATCTAAATTCATGGTTTAAGCGCTATGAGAATCTCTAGAAAATACTGGTAGGCTTTCTCCAGAATATAATAAAGAAAATAATATTAGAAGTATCCCAAAACTTGTCTCTGATTTTTCTTTTGGCGTCTTGCCCTAGGTGAATACATCCCATTTTCCCCGTCTTGGCCTAATGACACTGTATCACGTCCTGTATTTAGTGTACGGTATAGTACATTGGATTACATTATTTCATATCGTGCATTATGATTTGTTTGTATTTCTGTTTATCGTGATGTTTTAACTTAGTTCTTAGATTTTTTATTAGCGTTACATGATACAGAAGACAAGCACGGCGAGTGGACTATTAATATTTTTGTCATAGTTTGTTGGTATTAGAAATAACGTTAGTAAATTGAGTTGAACTGGTGCAACAATAAAGGAACTTCTAACACAAGCCACAAGTACTAGAAGGGAAATAAAGACCAAACAATGGTTTGACCCAGAATGTTATCTCCTAGGGAAAGATTTGTTCAGAAGGATGCCATACTCTTTCCTCTAAGGAAAGATGTAATGGAAATAAATACTAAAAACTAACACTCAGATCCATATACTGATTCAGATGCTCAACTAGAAAAGAATACACTACAAGAGGTTACTAAGGGAGAAGAAGAGGCTATACTGTGAAGGGGAAGGTAAATGAATAGTAGAAGTTAGGAAAGATCCCTATGTCACTCTACGTCCCAGGAAAAAGCTCAGACACACTATATAAATATGGAAGAATGGAAGACACATTTTAGTAGCGTACTCAACAAATAAGAAATAAAATACGCACCGGACTACGCTCCAGAAACCTGCCTGCAGTCACCAATAAAATGGATTCCACTGACTACAAATTAAATACAAACTGTCATCGAAATAACGAATAACGAAAAACTCACAGGACCAGACAACATATGTAGTGAATATTTAAAAGGCACTGCGCACCTCCTAATACCTATATAGACGAATCTTCATAATAAATTCATTCAGACATCGTGAATGGCAGAGAGGTGCGGACAATCCATAGTGAAAGTGATGTATAAAGGTAAAAGAAATATAAACGAGACCAATAAATACATTGCTCTGGAGAATATCCCATTCAAAAATTCAAAAAAAGGAAAATGATTACAGATAGAATAAAGGAGGAAATAGACGAACGCGCCAAACACCTTCATGATACTCAATTCAGCTTCAGGAAGGGAAAATCAGCTCCAAACGCAATAGAGCTACTATCAAATAACATACGGAAAGCCCTTGAAATAAAAGCCAAAATTGTACGTAATATTTCTAGAATTCACCAAGGCATTTGATTTCATAAATCGGGAACTTATGATACAGAAATTAGAAGACATCCTAGACAGAAATAATATATGGAAACCAGTTATAAACTAAATACTCATATGGAATAAAATAAGAATTTAAGTAACTTTCTCCCTCTCAAAACCGATAATCCAAACAAAAGGAGTACTAAAGAGTGATCCAGTCAGCAGAGGATGTTATGAGAGGAGGACATAGCATTGTACGCGTACGCCGACGATATAGTGATCAGATAAAAACACTTCACAAAACTCTAAAACACAATGAACGGCATTGAAGAATGATGCTCCAAGCACAAAAGTTTAAAATTAACATTTCAAAGAGGGAAATGATGGTTTTTGGACAAGGAGGGAAGGCTCCAGCTTCGGTAGAAATATTCGTCAAGAGGACGAAAATAATCATCGCAAAATATTTTAAATACCTAGGCATCACGTTGCAAAGAAGCGCTAACTGGCTTTACAAAACATTTCACAGGGAAACCACGCAGCGGTACGAGCGAGGCATGAAGGACATCAGAACCCTCAGCTTAAAGATAGCAATGGCGCCTTTCAGAACTAAAATCATACCTATTCTAACGTATGGGAGAGAAATCACATGGCCAAACCTCACAGGAAAGAACCTATCAACACTAGAAAGCGCAAAAGCGCTATACATCAAAGAGTAATACGTAGGTGGATCAAGATGTTAGTTGCAGCTGTGTGTCGCAAACGTGGGCACAGTGGAGAAACGAATAGGCACTGCCCATACGTCTGTTAGTCAGGTCGCTGTGGTGTCCCGTCTAGTAATGTGTGAATAGCGGCTAAATGCAATGGCGCGTCAACTGGACGTTCACTCCAAAAATTACGTGCGTGCGACAATCCGATTCCTATGGGCCAAAAGGAAGAATTGCACGGATATTCATCGTGAAATTAGTACTGTGTATGGGGAGTGGGCCATTTACCGGCAAGGTATCGTAAAGTGGTGTCAGAAATTCGAAGCCGGACGCACGGATATCACGGACAACCATCGCACAGACAGGCCCGCAACGTCCAGGACCCGTGCAAAAGTGAATAGTCTGAATGGGATCATTAGAGAGAACCTAGAGAAATCGCGACGCTGCTGAACATGTCGTATGGCAGTGTGTTCGCCATTGTTCACGAGGACCTTGGATATCGTAAGCTGTGTAAAAAATGGGCCCCACGTCTTCTCACCGATGAGCACAAGGGACAACGTTTCCAATCCTCCCTGGTATTTTTCCAACGCTATGCCACAGACGGCAACGGGATTCTGCGGCCAATCGTCACAGGCGACGAAACGTGGGTCCATCACTTCACCCCGGAAACGAAGAGAACTTCAATGGAATGGGTGCATCCCTCATCACCACGACGAAAGAAGGCCAAGATTCAATCTTTAGCCGGTAAGGTTATGGCGACAGTGTTCTTTGACATGCAGGGCTTTCTGCACGTGGAATCCATGCCGAAAGGAACGACGATCAACGCGGTGTTGTACTGCCAAACGTTGCACCGGTTGCGTAAAGCGATTAAAGGCAAGCACCGGGGGAAATTGAGCGCTGGTGTGATTTTGTTGCACGGTAACGCAACACCTCACAAGGCCCGCCAAACGAGAGAACTGCTGCAGCGTTTCAAGTGGGAGGTCTGGCAACATCCACCCTACAGTCCCAACCTAGCGCCACGTGAATTTTATCTGTTCGGCAAGCTCAAAGCGAAGCTCGGTGGTCGACGTTTCCAGACCGATGAGGAGGTGAAGGCCGATGTCTCCGAGTGGTTGCAGAACGCCGGAGGAAATTTCTATGCATCCGGCATCGACAAGTTGGTTGTGCGTTCGCAGAAATGTTTGGAGTCTCTTGGAAACTATATGGAAAAGTGACGATACAGTGTTGTATACGTGGTGTAAGAAATGACCATAACTGGGAAGTTCAACTTATTTTCTGATCTGCCCTCGTACTAATGATGTTACTAGATTTACGTCCCACTAATTATATTTAAGGTTTTCGGAGACGCCAAGGTGCCATAATTTAATACAGAAAGAGTTACTTTACGTGCCAGTAAATCTGCCTTCAAATACCACCGGAGTGAGCCAAGTCGGGGTCAGAAGGCCAGCGCCTCAACCGCGTGAGCCACTCAGCCTGGTAACATCAAACGTGCGATCGGAGTATCAAAGACTACAAGATCGCAACTCGTCTACTTCCTCGCACGATAATAATTCCTCATTGAAGACCTCAGAAGAACACTTTTTCCCCAACCCAACACTAGAGGCTCAGGAAAACTAATAACATCAGACGTCAAAAGGAAGAGGTGATATACCTCCAGAATTCTACGGAACTGTGGCCATGATAGATCGGACGTGGACAACATCCAATTGTGAGATGAGGCACGAATTGGCAGTACATGTTTATCACCATATTATTTGTACGGACACATGAACCAACAGAGAGACGCATGAATATAAACTACGTGGACAAACTTGTGAACGCTACCACTTAAAACTCTTCAGCCAAAGAACAATATCTATTAAAAACTGTGCAAAACAAGGCGAAAATGTGCAGTTTTAGTGTAACCTACCTCTTTTTGTATGGCTATTTGGCTTCAATAAAAGTATTATTATATTCCGAGAAACTAGACTACATTTCTGTTAGAAACATGTGTAATAGGTGATTTTCCATTGGTCAGTTAGAAAAGCACTTATGGGACTCTTAATTGAATATTGTTTTATAAGAACTTGTTATGAATGCACTCTCTCTCAACCGTGCCTACCTCATCTTCGAGTTATCATTGTTGTCATCTTCCGTAGAGGGGAGTTCCTAGGAATTTAATAAATTCATCATTACTAGACTTAACATCTGAGGGGCTGCCTGGCTGAGGCGGTAAAGGCGTGCTCGGTTCGCCCGGAAGGACGTGGGTTCGAATCCCCGTCAGGAAGTCGTAAAATTTAAGAAACGAGATTTCCACTTCCGGAGGTGCATATGGCCCTGATGTTCACTCAGCCTACACCAAAAATGAGTACCAGGTTAATTCCTGGGGGCAAAGGCGGCCGGGCGTAGAGCTAACCACTCTACCCCATCACGTGCCGAGGTTAACAATGGTGGAAGCCTTTACCTTCCACTCCTCCAAGGGCCTTCATGGCCTGTACGGAGGTGACTTTGCTTTGCTTTGCTTTGCTAGACTTGACATGTAATGTTTATTTGTTGTTTTCTTTCTTCAAGTTGTTCATATCCCACACGACTTCTATTCTCGAAATTGGATTCATTACTCATTGGACTTGACTTAAAAAATTAACTTTAATTGGTACATCAGTGTTTTTGATTTAACTGGATATCTGACTTTTGGCGCCTATAACTTACGTATTTTTTATTTTTACGCCAGGGATATCTAATTATGTCTTTCTTAAAATACCAAGGAGATTCAGTAATCTTCCCCAGCGTAAATGTGTTACATTGTTATTCCTCCTGACCGGAGGAGGTCTTTATTATATCAAGTTTCCTCTTGTGGAGGAGAGCGGTGAAGAATTTTATGAGCCCGTAGAGAAATACGTGCAGCAGAATTCCCTCTCGTGGTAGTGTTGGAAGCAAAGCGAGCATATTTACTGCCTCGACTCTGCCCATTACCCTTCTTCTCGGCACGTACGTGCGTGAATGTTTCATGGCGGCGCAAGTCGGGAAGGAAACTGTTCGCTTCGCTTGCTGCTCCAGATCAATTTATGGACCCAACCTCACTCCTTGAAGAGCCCCTCTTGTTGCCGTGAGTCTTGGCGATTTCTGGATATTTGCAGTTAATATAATATTACTTACAAGTCAGTCTTTACCCGCGAGAGAAGACTTGGTTGTTTTCTTGTCGTCGCTTCTTTAGGAAGCTTAGGATAATTTGGTGTCTTGTATTTGTAAGTGCATTCCTGTAACTAATATGATTGTTGTATTTTTTTTCAATCCGTGATACGTCGCACAGTGTGGGGGATCTCTGGTTAGCTCAGCTAATGGCTTGTGATATAATATGAGATTCAAATAGGCATAAGTCAGATATATTATAACTTGGTACTACATTTCAGAATAGTAAGAAAGTAACCAACAATAATAAGTAGAAGAAGAAGGAGAAGGGCCAATAAGCAGAGCTTCGGAAGCGTGTGGAAACCCAAAGGCTCCAAAATAATGATATGAAAAGAATCGATAACAAGATCAAGGGCCATGGAAGAGTAAGTAACAGCAATAAACAAATTACAAACAAGCAAGAGGACCGAAAAACTAACGTAGAACTAATAACCTGAATTAACACTTGAGAAAATTGGGAAATATCAGTAACTTGAACTGGCCACACAATGGTGATTACAATAAACCCATTTCAGATAAAATGAGATACGGAGTGCAAGTACACGATGTAAAGCATCTAAGTAGCAGAAGAACACTACTCTATGGAAGGAAAGGGGGATCACAGGCAGGGCTGGGAAACGGGACTGCAGAATATTTAGAAAACTATCACCACATAATGAAAGAGTCTGCACGCATCGACGGAGGATGTTGCACTTAACGTTCCAACAGTCAGACACCGTAATGTTTCAGTTCCAAACCTAGTGTTATGAACTAATCAAACAAAGCGCTCACACCAAAAGCACAAATTTACGACAATATATGATTAATTGGATGGAGGCGAGAAGCTCCACATCCTGAAGGGCCATGGGAAAGTATGTAACAACAAATAATTAAATTCCTGGGTGCAGGGTTATAATAAGGCGTGACCAGCACGCAGCACGCAGCATGGCACTATGCTGAGCCGTCCACACTCACACCACAGTCAAGACTGGACTGAGGAAGGGACGGTAAGTCTCAGTATAGGGCATGCGAAAGGTTTGGAGACTTGCCAAGATATTCGAGAACGTCAGCAGAAGATGACGTATTCATGACGTGACATGACGATGAAGCGGTGAGTGAAGAGGCAGGATGCGAAGGGTTGGTAGTATGGCGGCGCTGCAAAAGTCGACGACAAAGGCAAATGAAGTAGCATGAAGGCTATTGGGGAAACGTTACAACCGACACAGATACGTCTTATGGCGACGATGGGATAAGAAGAGACTAGGAGTGGGAAGGAAGAGGCCGTGGCCTTAATTAAGGCAACTTGCTCAGTGACTGTTGTGGAATTTAATGAAACAGTGTTTTTATAATCAGGATGTAAGCATATACTTAACTTTCGGTATTCAACTAAATCACGTCAGTCAAAAACTTACTACCAGCTCGGAAAGAACTAACAGAGGAGAAACTGTGTAGGAAATTGATCTTAGGTTTTTGAATTTAAATCACTTTCGTATAAAACTGTGCCCTGTAAAATAAAGTCTGTGGCATAAAATCAAATGTATCCTGCGTTTATAGTGAAAGGCTTGAGAAATAATAGTATGTGAACTCACATGACGTCTGTTCAACAAACGTATTTATTCCAATTTTATACATTATATAGAGTATTCTGAAAGGAAAACGTGTACATACATTTTTATTAAAATTAACTAAGCGGAAAGAGAGAGAAAATCCACAAGAGACAGCTGCCCTGCAACAAGGGATACTGTATGGCAACAGCATCGAAGTTATTGTAATGTGTCATAATTCCATTCAAATTTTCATAAAGTGTTTGTAGAATAAAGTAAGTAAATATATTGTTTAATTCTGAAATTTTCTTGTTGTTCAGTTACACCCGATGAAGAATAATTCAACCTTTCCGCTCGTGTGTCGACACAATATTTCGCCGCACGTTGCTAGGTTACCTGGAATGCCAGGCCATTTGTACTTCGTTTCGTAAGTTCTGGTCCCTTCCGGAAACCGAAAGAAATCAAATAGGTGTGTTTTAGTTTCTCTTTGCTTGGCAAAGTTGCTCCGTTTCCTTGACGATGGAAATCAGTCGCGTGAAGCAACATGGCGGCGCACAGTCCGACCGAAGCTGAGATTCTTGCGTCTATTTCGGCTGATTGTTTTTATAGTGAGCCGGCCCCGTGGTGTAGTGGTAGCGTGCCTGCCTCTTACCTGGAGGCCCCGGGTCGGGTTCGATTCTCGGCCAGGTCAGGGATTTTTACCTGGACCTGAGGGCTGGTTCGAGGTCCACTCAGCCTACATGATTAGAATTGAGGAGCTGTCTGACGGTAAGATAGCGGCCCTGGTCTAGAAAGCCAAGAATAATGGCCGAGAGGATTCGTCGTGCTGACCACACGACACCTCGTAACCTGCAGGCCTTCGGGCTGAGCAGCGGTCGCTTGGTGGGCCAAGGCCCTTCAAGGGCTGTAGTGCAATGAGTTTTGGTTTGGTTTAGTTTGGTTTGGTTTTTATAGTGACCGTGAAAGAGAGGAAAATGTTGAATCTGGCGATGAAAGTGACATATCTATTAGTGATTCAAATGACGATGTTGATATCAGTGTCGCAAGAAATCATGGAGGAGGCGATAGTATTTTGACTCGTCCCCGGTCCCAGTCATACAGTACTGACTTCAAACATACCTTGGAGATCGCAGAGAACAAGTGATGCAGGATTACCCAAATTTCGTTACAGATTAGTCAGTGTATTCATAAATTCTGGAAATAGACTTAAAATAGAACTAGAGTACTACTAGCTATTTTTAACTGATCAGTTGATAACCTCTATTGTCCATGAGAGAAACAAATTTGCTAAATGAAATTACAACAAAATACTCCGCTTCAGAGGAGATCTATCTGGTTTTCTTGGAAAGCTGTGACATTAGAAGAGCCGAAGGCATTTATTGGTACAATTATCAACATGGGGATGAACATTAAGGCAGAATTGCAAGATTACTTTAGTGCAGACTGGTTGGATAAGCAAGCAGGTCTCCATCCAAGCATTTTCCTTGAACGCATCCACACACTCAAGACATACCGTAAAGAAAGTGAAAAACATGATTTTGTGTCATGTAAACACCATACATTCAATTAATTTTGTAGCTCATTCCTGTATGTATTGTTACAACCAGTACTTAGGATTTTCTTGGATAATATTTACCTACTTTTACACTTGCGGACCAGATCCTGGTTGAGGCTGGAAATTCTCCAACAACGGAAGTAATACGCCACATCGTGTGGCTGCTAGGATACTACCTTGCCATTCATCTCTCTCCCCATCAGCTGTGCTGAATGGTGAGACATTAATTCCGGCGCTCTTTTGAGCCTTTTCAGTGCATCATTGTGAACAAGGATTTGGCTCGGTGCCGTTCGGCGAAGTGACATTTAGTTATGGGAAGATGAACTCTCCGAGACTAGGTCCTAGAAAGTCAATTTTATACTTGAGACGTTTTCTCTTCGAAGAAGCCGAATCTATCACCTCCAAATAAATTTTGTTGAGCGACAAATTAATTATCTAATACAGGTTTCCATAAAATGATATACAAAATTCTTATCTTGATAGAAACTAACGCACTTAGAAAACCCTTTTAAACAATACCTAAAACTTCGTATTCATTAGAAATAAAACCATAACGGTCGACTATGTGTACATTATTTTCAATTTCAATCATGAATGATCTGCACTTTGGACTATCGTCCAGGTGACAGATTATCTATAAAGTATATGGCTTGCTTCTAAAAGGGCCAATGTCATAAAAAAATTGGGCATTATATGCTAGCCTGCAACGTATTAAATATTCTCAGTATATCTGATAAATAACAAACGAAAAGTTAACGTTTAGTTCATTAGAGACCTGGGAATTTTTGAAGTACAGTATAGTATAGAAAAATTGAGTATTTAAGCAGGTGATTTCCAGAGAGGAAGTGTAACGTTATAGGGGAGTACGTACCTCAACTTTTGCAAAAATTTGCGAATTACATTTTAATGTATTTTAGTACTCTTTGGTATGTGTACAATAGAGCACCGTTTTTTATTTCAGTGAAATCGCGTTACAAGTGCCTATAATTTGGATATTCCATGGCCCCTCTCATTTACAAATACCACTCCCTCTTCTGACTGTAGGCTGGGTTTTACTTTTTGATAACTTTCTAGTTCTAGGAAAGAAGGGTCCATTAGTGAAACGCATAGACTATGTTGGAGCTTCTCATCAGTCAAAATCTTATGACAAAAAGTTGCCCACAGCAACAGAAATATCCAAATTAGCACAAACGGCATCAGTACCGAAACTTGCCCAAGATTTGGCAGAAAAAGCAAACTATCATGAAGTTTTCCAAGACATAATTATACCGTATGATGTACAGATAATATCTAGGATCTGAATACGTTTAATCCACCTTCATAATTTTTTACAGATAATCTCTTTAATCGAACTTCAAGTTATAGCAATATTAGGCTAGAATTTTATTCAAGGTTTTTATGTTAGCTTATTATTTCGGGTTACTGAGTTGTTTGTCGTGCTTCTTGTGCACGCATAATAAAGACAAGGAAACCTACAATCAGCGTGGACTTCCAGGAGGAGTGATGCTTCTTAATAAACCCATTTATAAGAATCTTGCCCATCCCGATTTATTGAAGAAATGTATGCATGGGAAAACCCAAAATGTAAACGAGTCTTTTAACAGTGTCATTTGCAGCCGTGTACCGGTACCTAAAATATTTTTTTGGATATAAAACCTTAAAGTTAGGAGTACATAATGCTTTTTATCATTTAATATGGGAAATTAAGGGAGAATTAAAGTTCTAGAACCGCTGGGGATCCAACCAGGGTGGAATTCGCTCAGTGCGTTTCAAGCTTTTGTTGTTCGTCGGACCAAAATGGAGGATAAAAAACTGTTTATAGTGGAAGCCAAGATAAGTAAGTCAATGAGCGCAATGAAAAGGAGTCTGGAGGACAAGTAAGATGAGGGACGTGCAGCAGGAGGGTTCTAGACTACTGCTCAACTAAGATTTATATAAGCTGAACTTTAAAGTTAATTTTCTCTGCTTTTGTTTTTTTCCTTATATAGGTACGCTCAGTCAGAAAACTATAAAAGGTAGAAATCTGAAATAATTATCAGTGATACTTCCACACCTCCTCTCGGTAAAGCTACCAGGCTATTTTAGATATATTAATATATGAGACCAGAAAAAATATTATTACTCAAATTTTTCATGAACATTTTTTAAATTTTGGATAAACTCCCAAAAAATAACCATGCATCTAATCCTAAAACTAAAGACCGCAATGTAAATAACAAAGTACCTATAATAACACTACAAAGTTTCAAATCTGTAAGGCAAAGCACCTTTCACCTGAGCGTACCTAAAAAGGGAGCATAGGCAGTACGTACTCCCCTTAACCCCTTACTTCAGAGGCAACATACCATTTTTGACATATATAATTGAATACAGATTGTGGAGAGAGGTATTTTTACCCCACACATTCAACTGTACAATGAATCATACACACATGCCGATGATGCCCCTTGTTTACATAACATACGACAAAATAACCTTACTACTACTTCTAACCCGTCAAAATTCACACGTAACAGCCACCTTACCCATGGCCAGTAAACAGTAATAATCCGTGTTTGAATATTAAAAGATTTTAAAATATAGAATTTTTATCGACCTTACTCAGTACACAATGTTGTTAACTCAAATATCAACATATAGATAGTTTAAAACATAGACGTGTTTCAATCTTTGGATCGTCATCACTGCATAACAATTTTATAAAATAAAAATATAAAGGCATTTGTGTGATAAGTTTCTTTTAAGAGCTATGCCCTCTCATTGAGATCTTCTTTTATGGAAATTTTAGAGTTAAGAACATTGTGTATTGAACAAGGTGGATTAAAATCCTATATTTTAATTTTAATTTGACAATACGGACCAAATATTTTTTTTATCAAATGTAATGTTAAAAGCTTAACTTAAAATGGCGAAAATTCGTTTATATACTCCATTATGGCAAACCACATCACGTGCGAGTGTTAAGGTATTAGTCCCAGTTAGGAATTGTTGGTGAATCTAAGACACTCAACGCTAGATGCAGTTTAAATCTAGACATTTTCGTCACCAAACGCAAAGTAAAAATAATTCATGCAGTAGATGGTTAAAAGTTTGTTGTTGAAAAATTGTTCTAAAATTATGAGCAAAACATTAGTCACAACACTTTTAGAAACTAACCACAGAAAAGTTTACCTATTTTTTCTTCAATACTGTCAAAGAAATTGGATACTTACCGAACATTTCCCTAATAAATTATTCCGTCCGCTTATTCCTTGTCCTATAAATTACGACGTTCCATTACCTGTCGTACACTTTCGAAGACCTCAGACTGAGATGGGGAGAGCACGGAGGTGCAAGTACCGTGGCGGCCAGCTATCACTTGGAGTCTCATACACTTCCTCGATCTGCTCTCAACAAACTGCGTCTTGTCACATAGCAGACATTGCATTCTGATATCATGGCATGTTTAACAGAAAATGGCATCTTTGCCGTTTAGAAGAAGTGGTGCCTTTTAGCCCATTCTTCTATAACGAAGCGGGAGTAACATAACTGACAGGTGGTTCTAAGTGGCCGAGCTCCCAATGTTTATGCAAACCTCATAACATGATTGCTAACCGGGTAAGAATATACTTGTGATGAGTAAGTTTGCATTCTAAGATATTAATATCCGAGCTTTAGTTATTATTAATTTTATACCCTTGAAGCACAGCTTCTGCTTTTGTCAGACCCATGGCTACCCAAAAAAGTGTTTCTATCTCTTCTGTTGTTTCTAGAAGTTAAAGTATTGAATTTTGATTCACCATGTATAAGATATATAGACGTGGCCACACTGCTAGTTGCAGATGGAGAATTACTGTGTCAGGGCACTTTGATAATTCATAGTAATAATGGTACTGGTTATACATCCCACTAACTGCTTCTACGGTTTTCGGAGACGCCGAGTTGCCGTAATTTAGCCCCGCAACAGTTCTTTTACGTGCCACTTAATCTACCGACACGAGGCTAACGTACTTGAGTACCTTCAAATACCACCGGACTGAGCTAGGATCGAAAAAACCAAGTTGGGGTGAGAAGGCCAGTGTGACCCAATCGGTCCGCCTTGATATCACACAGGCTTGCAGACTGAGCACTGACATGGATATAGACCTCGAGTTATAGTAAAAGTGTATGCTGCTTTAAATGAGCTAAGAAGTAGAAGAGACCGGGCGTTTAGGGGTGCGAAGCTGTGAGCTTGCATCCGAGAGATAGTGGGTTCGAACTCCACTGTCGGCAGCCCTGAAGATGGTTTTCCGTGGTTTCCCATTTTGACACCAGACAAATTTTGGGGATGTACCTTAATTAAGGCCACAGCCGCTTCCTTTCCATTCCTAGGTATTTCCTATCCCATTGTCGCCTTAAAACCTATCTCTGTCGGTGCGACGTAAAACAAATAGCAAAAAAAGAAGTAGAAGTAGAAGAATCCTTGCTTCTTATGGCCACGTGACAAGAATTAGCCCTGCAATGTCCACCAAACGAATCTCCTCTTACTTCCAAAATAATAAGACAAAAGGGGCCTAGTTCAGTGAGGTAGAAAAAGATCTACAAGTGGTGAACACCATACATGATGATATCCTGGAGCGAAACCCTCTTAAGAGGAGTTTCCAAGTAAAGCCGAGGTGGAAAACAGTGGAGTCGTGGACCGAAGAAAGAAACTAATAAAGAAAGAAAGAAAGAAAGAAAGAAAGAAAGAAGGAAAGAAAGAAACAACGACAATGAATGATTGCGTACTAGGCAAATTTTATGTTCTGGGGAAGGTGACAGTTGAAATGACGTAGTCCTTAGTTGGCCGAAACAACATTTATAATAATAATAATAATAAGAATAATGTCGTGTGGCTATTGCTAACCTGCTTCAGCCCTTGTAAGGCAGACTCTCCAACGGGGGTGGGCGGCGTCATTGTATAGGAAAGTGCGTGTTATTGGGGTAGAGTATAGTGTTGTTTGTGTTGCAGGGATGTAGAGGACGGTATAAATAACCATTTCCCGATCCAAGGGAGTTAACCATTTAAGGTTAAAATCTTCGATCCGGTCGAGAATCGAACCCGCGGCCTTCCGAACCGAAGAACACTACGCTACTCACTCAGCCAAGCAGCCAGAAAGACTGGTATGCTAAACTCGGGGTGGTGCATCTCCTTTTAGGTACACCCTCATTTGAGGTGAGCTGCGTGTACCATTTTAACGACATACCGGGTGTCCTGCCATTCTTAAATGGTAGCTAATAACACTACCCGTTACGCTGCTGAGGCGGACTTGAACAAGCTAAACGAGTCCAATATTCTGTTTCTTGTTCGCCAGGATCTACAGTATTTTCCAACTCGTGGAGGGTACAATATTAGGATTGTGTTCTCCAAATTAACTTCGAAGTTCGTTGTATTGCTTCCCTCAGCTTCCCGTCTCCCCACAAGCAGTGTTGTTGCTAAGTAATTGGTAACATGGGCTGTTCTCGCATCGCATTCTTTAATGGCTACGAAATTAATTTCTATTCTTCCTCTCCCGTTACTGGGTTAGCTTATTTACTGAATTAACCATGTAGAAATACAACATTAACTTAAAAACGGGTGACGTTATTTCATTAGGTGCTGTAGCAAATTGAATATCATGTGTTATATTTTCTTTTTAATTTAGTTGGTTTATCGTCCATGTCTGGTTTCTCCTCCGGACTCGGCGAGGGATCCCACCTCTTCCGCCTCAAGAGCAGTGTCCTGGAGAGTGAGACGTTTGGTCGGGGATATAACTGGGGAGGAGGACCAGGGCTCGTCCAGACGACCTCACTTGCTATGCTGAATAGGGGCTTTGTTGGGATAGGAAGATTGGAAGGGACAGACGAGGTAGAGTGAACGAAGTGGCCATGGTCTTAAATCCCGGCATATTCTTGGAGAAGAAGTGGGAAACCACTGTAAACCACGTCGAGGAAGGCTGAGATGGGAATAGAATTCCCTCTATTCAGTTGACCTCCAAAAGCTGAGTTATCTCGTTCCAGTCCTCGTACCGCTTTTCCAAATTTCTTGGCAGGGTCGGGAATCGAACCCGTGCCTCCGGGCACAGCACCTAACAGCGCTAAATTGTACATACCGGAGTGAGCTGTGGTGTGATATATTCACTATGATATGTCTCTGTGGTTTGGTAGTGTGCTGGGCTGTGTTGTGTGTAGCCTATAATGTACATGAGAAAGAGTGTACTGGGACAGCAGAAACAACCGGTTCCCCTAGTTAGAGGAATTAGCCAGGCGCGGTTGAGTACTAACTTGAAGTCTTGTTTTAATTGGAAGAGACTGTACATTTATGAATTGTAGGTCACGAGTATTTCCGTCCTGAATGTACGTCTGTCACGAACAACAATGAGATTAATCATTTACAATATTATTACCGTATAACAACAATCCAGAATTGTACCTTATCTGACATTTCAATTATGTTGGCATATCCCTCTCTGTCTTAGTTAAACGCATAGAACGTTTTAACCCAATTGAGAACGATGCATGTCTTCTCTACTTGTACTTAGAAATTATACGCTTATTTGAATTGGAATTACTGGATGGATCTCAGTGCAATTCAGAGGATACCAGGATTCTCTATCACCGGGTTTTATAACAGCATCTATAGGGTGAGAGTGTTCGTTATTATCGTTATTACGGTACCGGATTTTCAGTTTGTCATCAAATTAAAACCGGTATAAATTTGAAGCTGATAGGATGAGTGTTACGTGTGAGGTGGGGCTGTAATTATCTGATTAATTATTTAGAACTGTAGGAAGAGCCTCCATGGCTCCAATCCCGGTCACTCCATGTGAGCTTTGTGCTGGACAAAGCGGTGGCTGGATAGGTTTTTCTCCGGGTACTCCGGTTTCCACTGTCATTTTCATTCCAGACACACTCTCCAATATCATTTCATTTCATCTGTCAGTCATTACTCATTGCCCCAGAAGAATGCGACAAGCTTCGGCAGCCGGCACAGTTCCTGTACTCGCCGCTAGATGGTAGCTCTATCCATTCCATATCTGATCCGGTTAAAACTGGAAACAACCTGTGGATTTTCATTTCATTTATGAATGATATATTTTAAAGTTACTCGAATAAAGAAAAAGAAATAGTCCGAGCTTTTTGATCGGTCAGTGCATTAGAAAAAACTCGATTACTATTTTGGACCGGAAATTAAATATTAATCTAATGGTATTTGCTTTACGTCCCACTAACTAATTTTACGGTTTTCGATGATGCCGACGTGCCGAAATTTAGTCCTGCAGGAGTTATTTTAGGGGCCAGTAAATCTACGGACACGAGGCTGTCATATTTGAGCACCTACAAATACCATGAGATTGGGCCAGGATCGAACCTCAACC
This sequence comes from Anabrus simplex, assembly GCF_040414725.1. Taxonomy (NCBI): domain Eukaryota; kingdom Metazoa; phylum Arthropoda; class Insecta; order Orthoptera; family Tettigoniidae; genus Anabrus; species Anabrus simplex. Next base: position 35,968,016 of record NC_090267.1, read on the forward strand.
GTCTGAGCCACTCAGCCTGGCAATGCAATTAAATAGAATTACTTCGATTAATTTGTTAGAAATAAAACTTATAATTTATGGTAACGACTGGCTCCTTACCTGAACGGTCAGCGTGCTGGCCATCCATTTACAGGTCCACGGGTTCGATTCCCGGCCATGCCAAGGATTTTAACTGCGTATTGCGAATTTTCCTTGCTCGTGGACTGAGAGTTTGTGTTCGTCTTAACACAATTCTATTCATCTTACATGCAACGCTCCACACCAACAACCACAGAAACACGCACGTTGGGTTAGGTCAGGAAGGGCATCTGGCCGCAAAACTATGGCAAATACACTTCAAGCGTCGACCTCAATAAACTTGGAAAAGGTATAATCGTCTGTTGATACAACGCTTGAAATTTAAAAGTTAAAATTGAACCGTTTTCCCTAATGGGTGCATTTTCTGGTGTTGAGTTAGTATACTGGATTGCAGTCGCCTATTACATTTGGCAACAAAATGATGATTCGTTTAGTATTGAGTGTCTAAAGGAGTTTGAGGAATTTTTGGCAAGACTATTCGTTCTTCAGTAACCAAATGATCAGTCAAAGTGCATAATTGACCATTTCATACAAAGTTTCTCCTCTGACCTTCTGCGAGACATGTACAGAGAAAAGATACAGATATCTTTGATGGAAATTCCACCACATGTAAAAGGCGTGATCAAAAAGTTTCTGTTTTAGAGCGTTACTTCATCGGACATGCAATGTACCGTGACTCCGACGCTGGTATATAAGCAGGGACATGTAAGCAGAGTGATTAGTTTGGCAGGTCGATAGATGCAGAGTGGTTCTCGGCCCGTAAGAGGCCACGGCTGGTCCATAGTCCAACAGCTCTGCACTCTGACCGGCCAGCCGAGCAGAGGAGGGTGACCACGGCTCTACCGTGGTTCTTCGCCTCTGCATTCGGGACACGGTACAGGGATGGACATCACGGATGGCCCCAACCGTTGGCTGTCCTGAGAATGGTTTTCCATTCTCCTTCACTAAGGCGAATACTGGGACAGTTCCTAGTATAGGCCACGGCCGGCAACCCCCTCAACTTCTCTGAGCATCTCCTTCACCGAACATATCTCCCGGCCTGAGATACGGCGTCACCGTCTAAGAGGCCCGCCTCCCCCTTCAGGGGAGGAATGAAAATATTTTAGTAGTAGTTTGGCAGTCGTGTCGTGCCGAGAGGTGCTTTAAATGTGGCCACATGAACTATTGTGACGTCAGAACCAAACTCGTCCAAACAGGACCAACGTGCTGTTATTCTGTTCTTGGCTGCTGAAGGACAAACACCGCTGAACATCCATCGAAGTATGAAGACTGTGTATGGGGAAGCATGTCTGTCGAAAACCACATTTGCAGAATTGTGCATCAAGTTCCGTACGGGTCGCGTTTCGACACAAGACGCCGGTCGATCTGGGAGGTCAGCAACAACAACTCAAGTGGGAGACACTCAAACACACGCCCTATAGTCCTGATCTCTCCCCATGCGATTATCACGCATTCGGTCCCCTTGAAGGGTCAACGCTTCCTGTCTGTGCAGCAGGTTGTTACGGACTTCTTCACGGAGCAGGACACGGTGTTTCAACCTGCTGTGTCGGTGGGATGAGTGCCTGACATCCCGATTCAGGACTGCACGACACGGAAACTTTTTGACTACCCCTTGTACTTCAACAAAAGTTTCATGTGCTAGTTAAAGAGAAATACAGGATATGGCACTGGCGTGAAGTTTGTAGACCTATGGCGTTATTATAAATAGTGCTTTACACTTCAAGAAAATGTCTTAGAGCTTAGCCGAAACAGTTTCAAAGATATAACAACGTGGAATGAGCCATGACTCACCTTGCAGTATTCGATAGGCCTTTTCTTGCAAACTAAGACAAAAAAATGCACTGTTCAACACGCACACGAAGGAGCTGCTTCACTTTTCTCACACCCGTTTAAACTCAAATTGTAGCAACAAGGAAAAATGAAATATAGTGATTTTGCACCACTCTACCCTATCCTTTTTCGTCTGAATGAATCTTTCTAAACTGCACTAAACTCTGTCCTATTCTTCGATGAATTTCTGCTACTCTGGCACGAGTCATGATTCTAAAATTATGAATGTCATTTTCCTTAGAATAAAACGTTGGACTTTTTGGCGTGGCAACAGCAAGCAAGTTGCAGTGTAACATGGAAGGAGCCTAATGAACAGCACAACTAGCCTTAAGACACAGGACACTCTAGTACTCCCATTACTACCAAAGTATTTACATTACTTAGACGGTGACGCCGTCTCTCAGGCCAGGAGACTTGTGTCGCAGAAGGAGATGTGCGGAAAAGGTGACGCGGTTGGCGGCATGGCCTATAATAGGAGCTGTCCCGGCATTCGCTTTAGTGCAGGAGAATGATAAACTAGGGAAAACCATTCTTTGGATAGCCGATGGTGGTGACAAGAATACAAAGGCGCAGAGCCACGGTAGATCCGTAGCCACCCCACTTCTTCTTGGTTGGCCGGTCAGAGTGCAGAGCTGTCGAACCACGGACCAACCGAGACCACTTGTAGGCCAAGATCAACTCTGCATTCGCTGACGGACTCTTAGTACACAAAGTTTTCTCAATTGATAAATATTTACCCGTGTCTCTATATGTTAGGACTGGATATAAAGGTGCTTTCCTAGGAAGTGTCCAACTTCTGGAACAAGCTTTACGTTCTGAGTTTCTTCTTAACTCTGAATACGAAATTCTGCAGGTCTGAAAGTTCAATCGTTATGAAGTTCCAGTCATAATTCAGAAAAGAAGAACGGGGTTCTCATAAAATTGCCTGCCTGCTGTCTCGATACTGATTTACAGCCAGCAGTAATGGACTATAAAGCTATCGTGGAGAACTACGATATGTATTTAAATGCCATACCAAGGTAATGTCTCTGACAGACGTTTATAGGTTCCATTGATTTACTTTGTGATTTTACCTCCAGCCTTTCGCTTCGTTCCGGCGATATAAAGTGTAATAGTAAAAATGAATTCATAACTGTCGTATGTTATGAGTTATCAATACAACCGCGATGAGTTACAGTAGCTTGAGTATTAATAATAATTTTATCTTTCCCTTTGTGAAAAGCTTAGATCCCGGAAGTGGTGTGTTCGAACCGTACTATCGACACCAGGTTGTACCTAATTAATACCACGATCGATTTCGACTCAGCCCTAGCCTCTTCCTGTCACATTGTCACCATAAACGCTGAGTTCTCACGCCGTTGAATCACTAGAAACAAAGTTCTTGTTAAGTCATACGACAAAAAGAGAGTCTCTAAAGTTTGTTTTCCATTTTAACAATAGGAAAATGCTGGGACTGTACCTTAATTAAGACCGCAGCCGATTCCTTTCTACTCCTTGGCCCTTCCTGTCTCACCGTTACCATCAATGGCGGCGATTAGGGGCGGGCGAAGGGGAGCAGTCGTCCTCCATCCCCACTTTGTGGGGAAGGAATGTTCCATATTTGCCGCCTAAAACCAGGATTTAAAGGAATTATACAATATGCAAACATTGCTGTCTTATCACTTAATTCTTTCCTTTAATTCATTAAATTGTTTAAAAGTCCACAGTTCTAGCGCTTCAGGCAAGCAACTCAATATTGAAAACATCCTAGCGATAAATTTAAAGTAAATATAATGAAGTGTGAGAATACATTATTTATTCCTAAAAATTGCAATCCTTTTATTAATCATCGTTATTCGCTGGATTTGATTAGCAGTTTGCCTTTTTTACCACTACGAGCTCTAATGTGAGACAGGGAAGGGTTTCACTGAAGGTCTTATAACTACATTCGGTATGGATATTTTTCAAAAAAAGGCTATTGAATCAAGGCACACATTAAGCAAGGATTATATAAATAATTTAATTTGGCTAGACTCACAATTTGAAACATTTCTGGGCCTTTTAACCCTTCAACGTTCGGCACAATTGAGGAAATTGCTTAATTGTACGTCTTTCGTAGTGTGGAGACCCATACTTTGTCTGCCAAGTAAACGTTAAAACTACTTAACGGAATTACGCACGAAATGTCATGCTCCGCGGCAAGTAGCAAGTAGTTCAGACTGGAACATGTGCTGTGAGGAAGGTTAACAGGGGTATATATACAAGGTGACTGACAGGAGTCTGACGTTTTTGGCATGGCTAGTACTCTCTCAGTAGGAGGAGTGGGGAGCGGAATTGTCAAGCAGGACACTCACCATGCGTTGCCGTTTCAGTAGCTATGGAGCAGTGATCGGTTGAACATCGTATGTTTGCGTACGACGCATTTGTGAAGAGTGGCGCCACCGCGGCCCTCACACGCTCGATGCTGTCTTAGTCGGACCTGGTGGCGTCTTTTTAACAATAGATCCTGTTGTCCGTACATTATTAACCTAACTGAGAATCGTGTTGCGGCTAGGAACGGCACCACGACCCCCCGGTTGAAACGCACACGAAAAAGTCGCTGCACTGTTATAACAGACCCGCCATTCTGCAAACATACCTGTTTTTGCTACATATTTTTGTCACATTTATGAGCTTTAGAGGAATAACTACTACGATTACAGTAAATAAACAACGCCATAATTGTTTCTTATACAAAATCAAATTTAAACCGATCTGCTCCATCCCAATCATTTCCCTTGCTCGTTAGTCATGTTACCCTACTTGTTTTTTCTACAACTGGTACCTCTTCCAGGGCTTCATTAATTACCCAACTACATATGTAACCTACATGAATAATTTACTTTCATTTATTGCTGATTCAATTATTGCAGTTTCATTTATTTTTCAGTAGGAATTTGCATTATATAAATAATTTAACAGCACATGTGCGCTGAATGAGAAGTGTTTAATAAATAACAAGTAATGGAGTTATGATCAGTCTATGGTACCACCAACTGGACTAGGAAAACGAGTGACTGAATGGGTGGCTAAATTTGTAGGAAACAGTACTCAAATAATTAGATTACGTGAAGCACTATTTGATCATGTAATGATTAATAATGTTATTGGCTTTACGCCCCGCTAACTAATTGTTTACGGTTTTCGGTGACGCCGAGGTCTCGGGATTTATCCCTGCAGGAGTTTTTCTACGTTCCAGTAAATCTACCAACACGAGGCTGACATATTTTAGCACCTTCAAATACCACCGGACTGAGCCAGGATCGCACCTGCGCAGTTCAGTCAGAATGTGAACGCCTCGACCGTCTGGCATATAATGATTTGAGACGGGAGATTGTCAAGACAGTATTATTAGACATTTAGGTTTTCATCATTCATTCGTATCATTTTTTGCCCTTATGGACAGTGTTTGAACTCGAATATCTCATGATGACACAATTATCACTTCTTTCCCTTCCTCCTCTTTTCTTCCCAAAATCTCCTCATTCTTTGGATGTGCTCCTGTTTCATTTTTTCCGTCCACAATATTCCTGTCTTCTTCTCATCTACTATAAGTTTTGTATTCCTAATTTTGTACTGAATTCTTTCCTGTCTCCTATCATTTGCCTGTTGATCCCACCTGCCTTAAGTCTTTCTCTCTTTCATGATACCGATTTGTTTTCTAGCTTGAACTGTTTACTACATCAAAGATTTTTTTTTCTATGTCTGTTGTTGTCCATTCTCTGTATGTGCCCATAGAAAGTTCGTCTGCGTTTCCCTATCATGTCTGTGAGTCTGTCATAGTTCTGGTACAGCTCTTCAGTAGGTCGTTTCATCCATACGCCATCTCTGTGTATTGGGCCAAATATTTTCCCGAGGGTTTTACGTTTTATTTTTTCTGTCTCTATGATGCCTGATGCTCCAATTTTGGTCGTTTCTGAAACACACAATGCTTCTGGTAATGCGACTGTTTGGTAGTGTCTAAGTTTGGCCAGTCTTGATATGCTTTTCTTATTATAATGTGACCATGTGTGTGTGAATGCTTTCTGGAGTTCTTCCGTTCGTTGTATGTTAGATGCCATGTTTGATCCTCCTATTTGTATGTATTCCCCTACATATTTAAACTTTTAGACTCCTTTTACGAATCCATATACAGTATGCATGGTGTGCATATTGTTGTTCTGTCGTTCCATGTATTGGGTCTCCTCGTATGATATCTGTAGACCTGTTTTGGCAGCTATTTCATGCAAGCGTTCCAGTGCTTCCTTTGCCTCCTGTGTATTATTGCGCAGTATGGCTGAGTCATCTGCAAATACCAGACATTTTATAATTGTTTTTTTTTTCAAGTGTTCTTCACAGCTGTATTCTAAATTGTTCCTCCCACTGCTTGATAATTTTGTCTAACACCATATTGAATAAGATAGGTGAGAACTCGTCTCCTTATCAGACACTTGCGTGTATCTGGAAGGGTTCCGGAATTTCTCCCATGAACGTGATCTTGGAGGTGGTGTCTGTAAGCGTCTGTTGTATAAGTGATCTGGTTTTTCTGTCAGTGTCATATTCCTCCAGTAAGTCAAAGAGCCTCTGTCTGTCTATGGAGTAGTACGCTTTTTTTAAAGTCAACAAAGTATTTACAGTGTTTCTTGTTTGTCTGACTTTCAAAAGTGTTTTCAAGTTCCAGATCTGTTCGATATATGATCTCCGTTTTCTGAAGCCTGCCTGGCATTGCCCAATTTTTGGATCTTCTTGTGGTTCTAGCCTGTTTAATAGCACATTAGAGAAAATTTTGTACGCAACTGGTACTAGCAAAATACGTCTGTAATTATTTGGACCTGACTTATCACCCTTTTTATGTAATGGATCGATTAACTCACATTTCCATTCCTCTGGCACCTTGTCTGTGACCGAAATTTCCGTGATAATCTTATGGATTTGTTTTGGTGAAGTTTTCATCTTGGAACTTCCAGATCTCGGCGATAATATCATCCTCACCTGCTGCTATCTTATTTTTGATTTGTTTCACGATTTCCTCTATCTCCTCTATTGTGGGTGGATTAGAATCGGGGTTTTATGTAGTTTCTACGAATGGTAGTTTTTCTGTGGGTTTCTTGCAATTAAGTTTATCAAAGTAATGTTTGAGAATTTTACAGTTTTCTTATTTATTTCTAGGGATCAATATATTCTTCGGAAGCAGAATCTAGGAGGTTGATATCCCTTAATATTTTCTTTGAAAGTTCTGTAAAAATTTCTTTAGTTATTTCTCTTGAAATCTTCCTCAATTTCTTTTGTCGTATGCTCGTTTTTCTCTTCTGATTTCCTACGGTGATTGTTTCTGAACAAAGAGAAATCCCTTCCATGTTTCTGATGTTCAGTTACTGCTGAACTTCTCCCATGCCTGTTTTATTCTCTCAATGGCTTGATCACCAATTACGATCCACCATCTATGTTTTCGTTTTCTAGGAGGTTGTCCCCAGTGCATTGCCTTCTGAACAGTCTTCGCAAGATCTGTCCAAGTGTCTGTTGAATACCTATGAATTTCTTCAACGATTTTATCCCTGTTTATCTTCAAGTATTCCGGATCAGGTTGCACTATCTTTTTTCTGTCTTGGGATTGGCCTAACTTTCATTTGTAGCAAATGATGACCAGGCTCGAATAATTCTTTACGCGTTCTGACATTTAAAATTTCCCGCGTATTATTCTTGAAAATGGCCGCATGATCAATATGGAATTCTCCTCCACACTGTGTTGGGTGCTTTCCATGTTGTAAGTTTTCGTCTTGGCTTTTGAAATTGTGTTGACATAATTTTGAGGTTACAATTTTGACAATATTTTATGAGGTGTTCCCCATTTTTGTTTGTGCGAATGTGTGCCGAGTATGGGCTTGTTATTTATCTGTAATTTCTCTCCTTACCTAGTTGAGCATTGAATTCTCCCATTCAAATTTTCACATGTCTTTCTGGTACGTTGTTGGCTACTTCTTCCATGTCTTCCCAAGTCTTCAATTACTTTTGGGTTCTTTCTGTTGTGGTCATTTGTAGGTGGATGTGCATTGATAATTGTGTATGCTTTATTTCCTCATTTGAAAGAGAGTGTGGAGATACTTTCTGATATGGAATTGAATTCTATGATGTTATCCACGACTGATTTGTGTACTGAAAATCCTGAACCAAACAATAATGCTGTGCCACGCCTGACAGCAGGTTTACCTTTTTAAATCCTGTAATTATCTGTGTCGAAATGGTTTTCATCTATGAAATGCGTCTCATGAATGGCAAGAATTTTGTTGTGAAATATTTATAGCACATCTGCGAGTTGTTTTAGTTTTCAAAGTTTGAATTGAGTGTTTGCATTGAGTGCGCCAATGTAGTGTTTGCGAAGAGATTTTTAGAACCTCCGACTCTTCTCCTCATGATGTTCCTGGTCCCCAGAAGGAAGTCCAGTGCGTTGAGTGAGGCCTTGGGTAGCGGATTTCCTTCCTTTTGTTCCATCATCATTACTTCAAGTTGAAGTTGGTTGTGATGATCTTTAATAAACATCACTACAGACTTGACTGTTGAGATCAAGCCATATTTCACTGCCACACCAACTAGGTGAACAGACGCAGACCACTAGTCGCTGGATACCAGAACGGACACTAGTGGATTTCTTGATGTTGTGTGTTTAGTCCGCGGGAGCTATTTTATTTCGCTCAAGTCCGCCGGCAAGCCGGTAAGTACCCCCTATCCGCCACTTGGGACGCGCCACGTCGGAGTATCATCTCTCCGCCTGCTACGACACCGTAGTAGGTTCGTGGATTTACGTTTTCTTATACATATAAAATATATATGATGTGAGAATGAACTGGAATCAGAAATAAGACTTTTTGCGAATGATGTCTTACTGTATTAGAATAATAAATACATTATAATTTTTGACCAACTACAAAAAGACCGCGACAGTCATGTGAGATTGAGAGTTGGGTAAATGAGAGGGCGGGACATGTTATCAAGATCCTCAGCTCGATGGGATACAGATTCCAGCTTCTCGCGTGTTCCATTCCCATGTTAAGAAGATATTTAGAAGTGAAATGGAACAGAGTGGGAACTCTGTATGGACAATAGCATGAAGGGACATGTCACGCGGGAGTTGTTCCAATCATTCATCAATGTTTAACTTCAAAATTCATCGAACCAACTTTTATACTTACACAGTTTATTACTGGACATGGTAAATATAGAAGTTATTTTTAACGGTTTAAAATACAATCACCAGAGGTACACCTCTGTAAGTGCCAATCAGAACGAAGAGTAGCTCATTTAATTTCCTATTTTCCACTATACGCTTTCAAAAGAAAAATATGTTAGGACACCTGCAAGGTGAAACATTCCCCACCATTTTCTGATATGTTTGTTACACTTTAGCTTTTATCTGTTTCATAGAAAATGTTTTAAACTCATTGTGATATTATTTTCAGTATTTCGTTCTACTAGTAAATGCATTAATAATATTTAATATTGAATTCTTATAAACTATAGCTCTAATATACATTAGGGAAAATAGCCCTACATTCCTCGGAGAATAAATAATAATAACGTTGGTATGACGATAAATGGGACAAAAAGTCATGTTGTAAGTTTCACCCAGAGGAAAAGTATTACCGAGCTCGATAGCTGCAGTCGCATAAGTGCGGCCAGTATCCAGTATTCGGGAGATGGTGGGTTCGAACCACACTGTCGGCAGCCCTGAAGATGGTTTTCCGTGGTTTCCCATTTTCACACCAGGCAGATGCTGGGGCTGTACCTTAATTAAGGCCACGGCCGCTTCCTTCCCACTCCTGGCCCTTTCCTATCCCATCGTCGCCATAAGACCTATCTGTGTCGGTGCGACGTAAAACAACTAGCAAAAAAAAAAAAAAAGGAAAAGTATTCTCAGTTTTAATTACTGTGTTGATGGGTTGAAAGTACCTCATGGGGAACACTGTAAAGTATTTGGGTGTTCATATGAAGCACGATGTTCATTAGGGCAATCACATAAACAGGACTCTAAATAAAGTTGACAGACCACTTCATATGATTATGAGATTATCTAGGGGTTTCATCACCAGGATTGTCCGACTCGTTGGCTGAAATGTCAGCGTACTGGCCTTCGGTTCAGAGGGTCCCGGGTTCGATTCCCGGCCACGTCGGGGATTTTAACCTTAATTGGTTAATTCCAATGGCCCGGGGGCTGGGTGTTTGTGCTGTCCCCAACATCCCTGCATCTCGCACGCCACACATAACACTATCCTCCACCACAATAACACGCAGTTACGTACACATGGCAGATGCCGCCCACCCTCATCGGAGGGTCTGCCTTACAAGGGCTGCACCCGGCTAGAAATAGCCACACGAAATTATAATTTTTATCACCAGGATTAATTGATTCGAAAAATGGACAAAAACAACAACAAAAACAAGGAAAATCAGCATGATTTGCTCCATATTATTTATGAAATAAAGAGTAGTATTATATCAATGTAGCAATTTTTGGACTGCGAAGACTCTAGTGTGAGGAGACGATCTGCTCGACTAAGTAATATGTCCCAAGCTATCAGTAGAGAGATGGCATGGAATGATATTAGTAGAGGAATACGTTTTGAGTGGTGATTTTAACAGTAGGAAAGATCACAATATGAAGATAGAGTTGGAATTGGAGACGATAAATTAGGACAAATATCCAATTATAGGAAGAGAATTTAGGGATTGGAATAGTTTACCAAGTGAGACATTCGATAAATGTCCATCATTTTTGAAATTATTTCTTAGAAATCTAGGTAAATAAGTAACATATTACCTTCCACGAGGTTGACTGCTCTAAATGCAGAGAAGTGCTGATTGACTGATAAAAGAGAATACACCCTATCTCTATTCATTGTTAAACTTGTAGACGTAACTGCCAATGCTTACTGAGGCCATTAGGAATGGGAGGTTTATTCATTAACTAGCTGCTCTGCCCTGTCGTTGACGAGCTTGTTTCTAGAACTACGACTGTAATGCCATCTAACCGAGGTGAGTGGCAAGCGAAGAACTCCTTAATTAACAACAACAGTCACTTAGAGTAATAGCATTTTTGATAAATTTTAGGGCTTAGACTTGCCTGATAGTGGGAATCACCTGAGCTTAATTGCAGCCTTCTAACTTCGTGGGAAGTTTGAAAATGAGTGATACTGCTGATTAGGAAAGTTACATCAATTTCATCCCCCTAACCTCAAAATATCACAATGAAATATCTTCAGTTTTACTAACTAGCTTATGAGGAACATGTCTCTCAAATTGGAACTCTCTAGATATATGGGATGTGTGAGATTAAATGTTTTATTTATTGTAGTTACACCCCTTCACCCCTTTAACCACAATGTATTGGAACGAATCATCCTTACTTTTCTTAACTAGCTAAAAATAAACACTTGTGCTAAATTTCAGCCCACTACCTTTGTGGGAGTTTGGAGGTTTTCTTCTAGCTGAGTGGTAGTGGAGCATTCGAGGCCTAGTATTTCAAAACACCTCCTCAGTCTTTACAACGCCTTTCACCCTGATTTTTTGAGTGTTCTTTCTTTGCGTTTATCTTCTTATGTCGATGTTTATTTTCATTATCAACAAGGTATAATTGTCGTGCAGATCTTCAGCTCATATGAGCAAACACCACGACAACCAGCAGTTCGTTACAAGCCGGCCAAAAATATTTCATCGTCAGCGATATTCGCGTAGATGGACTTGTTATTTTAAGGGATTTATAACTGGACAACCACCATCTTTTAACAATAGTCCGGGAGAAAAGTGAGGGAGAATTAATATTGCTTCACTCTTACGGTTCTGAGCCTGTGCGAAAATAATAATCCTTTACTCCACGTAATAGTCTGAGAACATCATGATTACCAGCCCGGTATGTTCAGTGAGTTTGATATTCGTTGGAACGTTTAAGAAGTTACCAGATAACCACCATGTGACAAATACTCTCCGAAATTTGAAGTGGGAAACCTGCGGTCAACCACCTCCGGGATTTCTGTAATTGGAATTCAAAGCCATTTTCTTCTTCCAGTTCAGGAACGAGATAGCCGAGTGGCATTGCCACAGTTTTCTCACTTAAATTGTTGTGGTGTGAAACGGGAAAAAGCAGGGTAGATTTTTGAAACAAGAATTCACATCCAAGCAGTTCAGATTGCACGTGAAACTGTAGATCGCCATGCTTCCCGTTGTTATGATCAAGATATCATAAGCAACGTGCATCTACAGTCATCCTTTCTATTTATTTCCGCCTGTCGTCCCGATGCTCAGCGAACTCCATTCCAGCCTCTTCAAGACAATTGTAATTTGTAAGTCGAAGCCAGGGGATGCAGGTTGTTCCTCAAAATTCGGCTCAACTTAATTTCAGAACGTCATCTGATTACTTTCCCGTGTTGAGTGGGGCTTTGTTTGATGCGGGACAGCTGTGCGTAAATGCGGATGATATATCGCAAGCTCAAGTGGAACTTCATTATTTACAGATAGAAAACAAACTTAAATGAAAAACAATACGCAAACCCATACCGGGTACGTTACATTGAACGTAGAGAGGGTGATGGCCATAGATGGTTCTTGGTCTCTTTTTTAACCGCGGTATCAGATCGGTGATATAAGTCTTGACAACTCAAAAAGGATTAATTCACCTTCCACGATTAAATCTCTCGTACTTAGTATGCTCACTTATTCAAGGGACACGATTTAGCTGTTTTTCCAAAACTGAATATATCCTGTAGGTTCCGTAGCTTACGATCGCTGTCACGTAGAGCAGAACAGTTTCGACACGAATATATATTATGACTGGGTGTCATCAGAAAATTGTCCGACCAGTTGGCTGAATGGTCAGCGCACTGGCCTTCGATTCAGAGGATTCCGGGTTCGAATCCACGCCGGGTCGGGGATTTTAACCTTCGTTGGTTAGTTCCAGTGGGTCTGGGTTTGTGCTGTCCCCAACATCCTGCAACTCACACATCACACATAACACTATCCTTCACCACAACAATACGCAGTTACCTACACATGGCAATTGCCGCCCACCCTCATCGGTGGGTCTGCACTCGGCTAGAAATAGCCACAGGAAATTATTATTATTATTATTATTATTATTATTATTATTATTATTATTATTATTATTATTATTATTATTATTATTATTATAAAATTTGTATAACGCGACAAAATGTGTTGTTACCGTAATCCTTGTTCACCAAAGACGCTCTCCGAAGTAATGAAAGTAAATCGTTCGTTCTGCGACCTGCCTGACAACAACTACTACTACTAAAATGTTCTTATTCCTCCCTTGAAGTGGGAGGCGGGCCACTTAAACACCGTCTCTCAGGCCGGGAGATTGGTTACGGTGAAGATTCGCGGAGAACAACAGAGGGTTTGCGGCCGTGGTCTATACAAGGAACTTTCCCGGTATTCGTCTTAGTGCAGGAGAATGGAAAAGCACGGAGAACCATTCTCAGGACAGCCCACGGTTGGGGGCAGCCATGTGGTCCAACCGTGGCCACTTGTGGGCTGAGACCCAATCTGCATCCACCGACCTACCGACAATTTTGTGAGGTGGTCGGGCGGTCTGATGGCCTGGCCACCTTACTTCACCCGACTACCCAACAAGAGTTCCGTCGGAAAAAACGCCAACTACACACGACGTGATTTAGCCCCCGATCGGACCAAATTCACCTGATTGCCTGAACAAATTAGGTCGCCTGTAGGGCCTTTTATGGCGACGATGGCAGAGGGAAGAGCTAGAGGACTAGGAAGGAGCCAACTATGGCTTTAATTAATGCGCAGCTCCATCGCTCGCCTGGTGTGAAAATGGGAATCAACACAAATTCATCTTCAGGGCTGCCGACATTGGGGTTCGAACCGACTATCTCCAGCAAGAAATCTCACAGCTACATGGCCCAAACCGCGAAGGTCAAATAGCTCGGTCTTTGAGGAAATTAAGACTTGAGGCAAGGTAATTTATAAAATGGAGAGGAAAATGTGTGATAATATAAAGATATGAGGGTGATTAAGCCAGTCGCTTAGCCGTTAGTTTGTTACCCAGAGGGCTGAGTTTCAAACCCTGGGTTGAGACTTTCACCTCAAAAGTCACCTGATTTCAGGGAGGGCGTCCGGCCAATAGCGTCCGGCTAAACCGGGATAAGCTGAAGAAAGTTTAAAAGATTTTAATAATTTAATTTAATCTCTTCATTATATTTGATTTATTTATCCGGCGCAGTCTTTTGTAAATAAAACCCCGTATTCATAAGTACAAGCGGGCGAAGGCAAGTTCTTTAAATTTCTTGTATCTTATCCTTCCTCTACCGCTTTTTTCACAACTTGTAGGGTCGCGAGTGCCAACTGCCACACAGGTTACATGGTCCTGTTTTACGGTCGGATGCCCTTCTTGACGACAACGCTACATGAAGGGATATAATCAGTATTGCGTGTTTATTTGGTGGTTGTCTAAATATGAAGAGTAGAGTTTTGGATAAAACACAAATAAGCAGTCTCCGAGCCAGAAGATTGAATCAGATGCGATTAAAATGACCGATCTGGCTGGGAATTGAACCCAAGATCCTCTCAACCAAAGGCCTCAACGCTGACTATTCAGCCAAGTAGTCGGACTCTAATAAGTATAGATTGACCATAAAACACGGAAATAATCCTTTCAGTTTCGAATTCGCAGCCGCAAAAGAATTAGAAACCCATGATTTTAGCAATTAAGTAAAGAAGAAGGAATGAAAGGAAGAATGAAAGAAAGAGATTTCTCTCTCATATGGTATGAATTGGGATTACACCAGGCTTCATGAACCACTATGACATGGAACGAACAGTGCATGGTGTTGGAAGTGACTCGGTTTCTACTTTAGAATGTGTGTACTCCTATTCTTCCAGATACATCAGTACTTTTTTCTATTTTGATTTCTCTTACATTCCCCTGTCATTTGGATTAGTAGCCGCTGGAACACAAAGAGCTGTTCCATGTCAATTTATATGTGTAGGTTGACATTTACGGCATTCTCAAGACGGGAAATACGAGGCCGCCTTCTCGTTGTACAAGGGATCGGAACTGTAATATTTGTCGTTACGCCAATCGCAGCTGTTAGCCTCCTTCTGTCCACCGAATACAAAGAACTGTGGTCACTGTCCTTAATCAGCTGTCTCTTCAGCGAGGAAATGAGGACACATTTTACAACAGCGTTGTTCTCTTAAGGTCGTGAATAAACTCAAGTATTTGCTACATTTCCTGAGAACGGAGCGCTCTACATTTTCTTTGTGTTGATATAATAATTGAAGTCACACAAGTAGAATTAAATCTCACCGATAATTCTAACAACTGACGGCACACAGCTAAATTTAAATCTCACCGAAACTTCTCACAATTGACGGCACGTGGGTAAATTTGAATATCATCGAACTTTCTAATAACTGACGGCACATAAATTAATTTAAATCTCATTGAGTCTTCTAACAATTGGCGGGGCACAGCTAAATCTAAATCCCACCGAAAATTCTAACAACTGACGGCATCGCACCTGCGCTCAACGCACTAGCTTCGCACTTGTTTCCAAAATCAAACATGTCGAACACACATAACATCATTGTTTTATTCCGATATTGCACGCACATTCCCGCAAATTCACATCACCAACTGTACAATAAACAATTTGTATTTGAAATAAAGCTAGGTCATGATAACCTTTTATCAAAGCTCTGAAAACATATGACTGATTCACTCACGGAAATTCAATAACTCAGCTCATGAGCTCTGCGCTCTGTTCAGTATACTCAACTGCCAAGCGATATCTCGACAAAAATTTATGAATATTTAAAAAATAGAGTTATAATTATCGTCGAACATAAACTGTCTTATGCAACTCGCCTATAATGGTAATTATTACATTCATATGAAAATTATACATACTCGTGTCATAATTAATGCCATTGTAGGCTTGTTGCATAATGTATGTCCTCATTGTTTCACAGTTGTTGATTGATTTGATTGATTGATTGATTGATTGGATTTGATTTGATTTGATTGGATTGGATTTGATTTGATTTGATTTGATTTGATTTAATTTGATTTAATTTAATTTAATTTAATTTAATTTAATTTAATTTAATTTGATTTGATTTGATTTGATTTGATTTGATTTGATTGATTGATTGATTGATTGATTGATTGATTGATTGATTGATTGATTGATTGATTGATTGATTGATTGATTGATTGATTGATTGATTGATTGATTGATTGATTGATTGATTGATTGATTGATTGATTGATTGATTGATTGATTGATTGATTGATTGATTGATTGATTGATTGATTGATTGATTGATTGATTGATTGATTGATTGATTGATTGATTGATTGATTGATTGATTGATTGATTGATTGATTGATTGATTGATTCCGATTTTATCGTAGTTAATATCTGTATAATTTTTAGGCGTATCTGTTATGAACACAATTAAGTTTGCACTGGGACTTTGGCATACAAATATGAAACTATTATTTGTCAACATATCTTTGTGCAAATTTCGCCAAAAATTACAATGTAGACATGCAAAATATTTCCTTTAGTACCTGGACAAATCTCTTCACGATGTTTATTCTTTCTATCTTTCTTTCTTTCTTTCTTTCTTTCTTTCTTTCTTTCTTTCTTTCTTTCTTTCATTGTATCTTAATCTATTTACCCCAGGGTTGGGTTTTTCTCTCGGACTCAGCAGAGATCCCACCTCTACCGCGAGTGTCCTGGAGGGTGAGACTTTGGGTCGGAAGGAAATAACTGGGGAGGAGAACCCGTACCTGCTAGGTGGCTTTACCTGCTATGCTGGGGGAAGGGGGATTGGAAAATCGGGATAGACATGGAAGAGGGAAAGAAGCGGCCGTAGCCTTAAATTAGGTGCTATCCCGGCATTTGCATGGATGAGAAGTGGAAAATCACGGAAAATTACTTCAAGGATGGCTGATCTGGGAATCGAAACACCTCTACAGAGTCGACCTCGCGAGGCTGAATCGACCCCGTTCCAGCCCTCGTACAACTTTTCAAATTTTATCGCAGATCCGGGATCGAATCTGGTCCTCCGCGGGTGACAGCCAACCACTCAGAGGCGGACATTTGTTTTAGTCTTCTGGGAATAAAATTCGGTATTTATAAATACTGTATGCGTAGGTGAGGAAAGTTCTTTAAATTTCATGCATGCACTCTGATTAACGTTTATTGACTATACGTTATGGAATTTATTTTCTCGGTTACTAATTTGCACTCCCAGAAAAATTAGACGACCAGCGAAGTGTTTAACAATTGAATATTATCAATCCATTCATTATTAAGCCACACAACACAAATAATTTCTTAATCTATGATATGTTTAAAATAAGTCTGCTCAAGGTCTATCAGAATTATACCAACTGCTAATCACAAACATAATAATATTCAATACTCAAAATTAATTATATGCTCCAACATAACACATTAAATGACATATTTCATCTTGTAAACATATTTTCTAAATTATCCCAATATATTCGTGAACAGAACACTTATCTCTAAATGATCGTGAAGTAAACAAATATAATTATTTACCAGGAATAATTTCTGGAAAACTTACAGTCACCCATTTGTGCAGTAACTAAATATATACCAGACGACCCACCAGCGCCCTATTATAAGTGTCCTGCATGCAATAATGAAGAACGGGATGTCTAATAACTGGTTTCCTCAGGGGTATTACTGCCTGCAGGTTAGTTACTTCAGAATATTTAGAGGTAACACCCGGACGGCTGTTCGCTGCATGTTACTCAGCACCACCCGTCAAATGTAGCCCCTTGTGTTAATACGCCTCGTGTTCGAACGCTCAGTAGTAGGCTAGTATTCGGTACAGTAGCACCTCAGTTGCTGTTAACTTAACGACAAAAGCTGGTGTTCAGCAACAACGAATACACCGACATAATTTCAATCCATGGAAACTCTGGGCAGATTACAGCCGAAGTTCCAGGAGTATATGCGCAGGGGCTCCCAAACAGCTGTCTGCCTTCTACACAAGTATTTCTCCGAAAAGAATTGCAATTAAGAGCTAATGGACAGCTCAAGGCACATAGAAGCAACTTTTCCGTAGAGTGAAATGTCTATACCTGTATAAATTAATGAATTATTGAACTTTGTTTTCTGTATTTTTGGCGTGTTTTCAAATACACCCTGTTACAGGGCATGTGTAGTAAAATGACTGCTATGTGTTTCATATCCGAAATAAAGTTAGTTGTAGCGCTCCTTTATACACCAGCGATCAGGCATCCCATTCACCACTAGTATTCACTAGTAGCTAGAAAGTACGGGGCTAGAGGGCAACCTGGTCTTTAATATTTTTGTAAGTATAGGAATAGTATTTCACATTGATTATAAATATCCTTAACATCGTGGAAGCCCATGGCTTATTAACATTATAACAGTTACCTCGGGCATATAGTGTCACTTCAAAGACACACGGCCATCAAAAAAGTAAGGAAGCGACGCAAAGCCATCTCCACACAGGTCATAAAGACCTTTGGGGGAACGGTCGGTAAAGCCCTGCAGTGTTAGTAACCCCGGCGATAAGTCGGAGAGAGTGGTTAGCTTATCCACGACCGTCTTTCTTCAGGAATTAACCTGTCACTCATTTCTAGCGTAGGCTAAGTGAATCTCAGAGACATGTACAGTCACTCCAAAAAATACACTACCGCTCATTAATTTCAATACACCCCGGTATTTTAGATTTAAAACACAAATCAAACGTTATTACTCACAAAAGATAATTATATTAACTTACACATATATATAATATAATAACAAACATTATATTTTACTTTCATCAAAGTCTCCTCCTTTGGATTTAATGACTGCCTCACAAACTCGAGGCATGCGGTCCAGTTTTTTGTAGGTATCCACACATCCTTAACAATATTCCAGAGATGTTCCTTGCTGGATATATTAGCTTCCCTGATACGTCTGTCCACTTCGTCCCAGACCATTTCAATGGGATTGCAGTCGGGGCTTTGGGACGGCCATACCATATCACTCAGTACTTTCTGTTTTTCCTTTGATGCAGTGTAGTTCGTACAGTATTCTGACCAATGTTTTGGGTCATCATCCTCTTGTCAGGTGAACCCTTTCCCTATTAAGCGCAATCCACTTGGTACTGCATGATACTGAAGTATGCGGTGGTACTGCTTCTGATCCATACATCCTTCTATTTTCACAATGTCGCCAACTCTATCTCCGGCAAAACATCCCCAAACCACAATAGAACCTCCGCCGTGTTTAACTGTAGGTAGAACACACTGGTGGGATACCCTTTCCCCTACAAATCGGCGAACAAATATTCTCCTTCTGGTTCCAAAAATCACGAACTTCGATTAATCGGTGAATAACACCTTCGTCCACTTTTCCGATGTCCAATTGCGATGTTTTCTAGCCCATTCAAGTCTCTTATGTTTGTTTATGAGCCTTAGAAGGGGTTTTCTTGCTATGACACATCCTTTCAAGCCGGATTCAATCAGTCTCCTTTTTACTGTTGCAACATATATTTTTGTCGTATTCATGGTAATTCTGATATATTTATCATCACTTTTAGTTGTTTTACGAGGTCGTCCTGGTCGTGGTATGTCCTTATTGCTACTGTTGTCTTCTGGCGGTGAAGGGTGTGAAGGGTGTACTGCACTCGCCTGTAGACGCACTACACTGTTTCGCAATTTGGCGAATAGATAAACCTGCTGGGCTAATTGCTACAATTGCAGCACGTTTTTCTATGGATATCTCCACTCGTGGAGCCATAGTAGCGAAGTGCACAGTTCAACTGTCACGAAGGAACTGACATGCAGGAACCACATGTAATGTATCGTAGCAATGCTTACCGTTCGCTGCAGATATCACATCACTACATGGAACAACGCAGATGCACCAAATGCGGCGTCCGTCGGCAAATAGGTAAACAAACATATCCGATAGGTACACAACGTTTATGTACACAACATTGGTTGTTGGGTACTATTGTATCTCGATGACCACAAACAAAAATCATGTCATGTGTACAACTGTTGTACCATTCCTTTGCTTCCTCAACCGTACCCACGGTATTAGACCTTATCTACAGAGAACGAGATGTCAATTACTGGGTGTGTTACAGAGTTTTCCGTGGTAGTTAGAGGTAAAAGAAGGTGCGGGGGGGGTGAACAGGTCTCAGGCTACGAAATTAAAGTGAATTTAAAATTTAACAAGGTTATATTTTCTTAGCAAAAAACAAGAAATAACAATAATGGCAGGTACAGAGTAGCAAAGCCACTAATCGAGAATGTACAATTACAGGATTTGAGCTCCGAGAGCCAGACACACAATTCTGAGCAATTAGCCCAACTTTACGATATACAGAATTCAACAAAGGGGCAGAAGACCCCAATCAAGCCCAGGAACACTTGCTCCAAATTACACAGTAAAGCCTCCTCGAGGCATACAACACTCAATTTTCGAAAAAGAGCCACTCGCTCTCAACTTTAAGCCTATCAAAGGCCACACCAAACTCCACCTTCAAGTTGTCCTCTAAGGACATATACACAGGGGTAACATACCCAACCTACTGAGGTCTATTAAGTGAGAAAAAGGTTAATTACCTGACCTCTAAAATAACAATTGAGAGGAGGCGATCTGCACTCCTAATACATTTGTTTAAAACCTACTTGGCACTAGGCCGTTAATGCAAGGGCTAATCCCATACTAAAGAGGTGACTTTTAGAAGGAAACAATTTACGTTACATTAGAAGGGAAGAAACGGTTGTGAAAATAAGTTCACCTCAATGCAATATGAGTGGGAGATCGAGAGGGTTAAGCACTCTCTATCCCAATATGTAGTTTTGAAAGAGAATAGAGGCTAAGAGTCTTTACATTTTAGGGAAAGTTACATGGTAGAAACGCTTCGGACCCGCCCCGAGAATTAAACTGCTGAGCTAGCAAGAAAAGAAGTTATTAAAAGGCCATTACCTTGGTGTTGAACTGCTCCCCGAAGAAAGAGGCGCTTCCCGCCCCCTGCTATGTACTTTGCACACTGAAAGATGGTACTGAAGTGGCACCGAGACCCGAAAATTAGCAGTTTATATACTCTCGCGGAAAGTTCGAGGCGTTTTTGGAATGAGAACACCCTCCCACAAGGATTTTATTGGTTCACCAAGAAACCCCCTACACAATACGAAGAAGAAACATATTATTGGTGGAAAATTAATTCGAGAAATTCGGGATTGGCTAAATTCAAAACAAGGGGAAAGAAAGGGTTAATATTGCCAACTTAAGCAATGACTGAAAGAAATTTAGCAAAGAACAAACTTTTGAAATAAAAATTTCTCCAAAAAAAAAACCAGTTCTTTCACTTCGCACTAGGGTGCACCTTTGTAGTTCTTCAGTAGTGTCCTCTAGAAGAGAATGTTCACACTTCTTACTACAAGCAAAACAAAAATACATCGAAAACAACACAGTTCAGAAACTTCAAAATTTTCAAGTAGTGGCATCTTCAGGGTAACTTGAAAATTAACACATAAGACAAAGTTCAGACTTCTTCCAGTAGGGGAGTTTCAACTGGCGCAAGGTTTAAATAAGCGGCGTGGAGGTGTACCGCCCGGTACAGACCTCCCCCCCCCCCAAAAGTTCCTCCAAGGGGCTAACACGGAAGAACATAAACTGTTGTTTGAAAACAAGGTCCAAGTTATGATGTTGCTATGGAGATTAATTGCAGAAGCATTTATCAAAATAGTGAAAATTTGATTTGATCCAGTTTCAAAATTCTCGTAGTAACTGCTGAAGTAATGTCTATATGTTTGTAGAAGTTGAATTCAGAAGAAAAACTTTTAATACTTGAAAGTGAAGCAAAATTTTCAAAGTCCACCAAATATTGCTGTTGAATTCCCAAGTGTAGTAATTGCTGATAGTAAATGTCCATGTAGTTGATTAAATATTTCGATGTTGATTAAGTTGGATGGCCAGACCGGCCGTTGCAGCTTGCGTCCAAAGGCGGCCGCTCGGACCCCTCCAGTACCCTGAGATACCGCTCGCCCGCACTATGAGGGGAGCAGTGGTGTTGAAGCACGCCGCGCCCGCGGTGAACATGCAGGTCGCGGGCCAGTTACAGGTTGTGCGCCGCACATCAGCCTTGGCCGGGAGGAGGGCTCCGACTCGCCGTGCACCTGTCGTCCTCGCTGGAGTAGAGGGGGCCCTTCCTCCATCCCAGTCGCGGCACGGCGCCGCGCAGCTGCGGGGGCACTGAAACATTAAAGCTAGGCGGCAGAATTTTGTTGGACCGTCATCATTTTTGAGGGCATAGGCTTTGTGGAGAGGTTGAGGGACCAGCGGCGTGCAGATATCCATGGCATTTTATAAGCCACAGTGTGTGGGGAGCAGGAGACGGGAGCGTGGTAATGGCCGTGGCAAGGACAGGATGGCAGTTCAACTGATCGGGGGAGGTTTACAAAAAATAATTACGCTTAAAGGAAACAGATTGCAAGGGCAGAAGGCCTAAAAGTGAATCCTCTCAGAGAAAAAAATATATAACTTTCCTATTTCTTTCAAAATAATATGAAGCAAGTTAACACAGAAATTACACCGGTTTCACCTGTGACAGGTGAACCCTAAATATCCTCTCGGTGGCTGGATTACTTAATAACAACGTAACCGGCGTAAGGAAATCGAGAATGATACACGGCCCATGAAATCTGGGGGCAAGCTTGCCCGCGGGAACAAAGTTCTTGACCATCACCTGGTCACCTACCTTCAAATTGGTGGGTCTCAGTCCACGATCATATCTTTCCCTAACCTTTTCATGAGACACTTTAAGATTGGCTTTAGCCTTCTTCCAAAGATCTTTAATATTGTCCGGGTCTATTGTCTCGGGTAGAATGTCACTCAGAGACCAGAGGTTAGAGAGCGGTGTGTTGGGAACAAACTTGAACATCAAAGACGCTGGAGTAAATTTATGTGATTCATGAACCGCCGAATTCAAAGCAAAAGCTAACCAATGCAGGGACGTGTCCCATCTAGAATGATCTTCATGATGATAGGCAATAAGCGCGGACCTGAGATTACGATTAACCCGTTCAGCCAGAGATGGTTGAGGGTAATAAGCAGAAGTCGTCACATGAGATATGGATAGGTCAAAGCAGAATTTACGAAATAAATTAGATGTGAAAGCCTTAGCATTATCAGATACAATATATTGGCACGGACCAAAAGAAGCAAAGATAGAATTTAGACAAGTAATGGTGGACTGAGCGGTAGCCAGCTTAGTCGGAAATAACCAGGAAAATCTTGTAAAACCATCTACGCATACAAAGATGAACTTGTTGGCATTTCCCTTCGACTGGGGGAAGGGTCCTACATAATCAATATACAGGCGTTCCATGGGGCGCGACGCTTGATGAGAAGACAAAAGGCCTACCTTGGTGGACATGGTTGGTTTACTAAGCAAACAGGATTTACAAGCCTTTACTAGTTCACGGATTTCACCGTCCATACCCTTCCAGATGAACATTTCACGAATCTTCTCACGAGTTTTAAAGATGCCTAGATGCCCTCCTAATGGGGTCTCATGATAATACTTGAAGATCATAGGTACAAGAACAGCCGGAACGACAACTTTCATCATCTTATCATGCCTCGATGGGCAACATAAAACACCATTCCTCAAAACATAAGGGACGACATGTTCCCCAGAAGAAAGGGTTTCCATTATCGGAGCCAGCGTCGGATCTTCACGTTGGTATTTCTCGATATCCCTAAAGAGCATGGGAGCATCTGTTAAGATGGCATTAACATCAGATAGCATGGATTCGGGAGGAGATGAACTATCGACCGGTTCATGGTTCTCAACGTCGTTGGAAAACATACGGCTGAGTCCATCAGCGACAACATTTTCGGTACCTCTGATATGCCTGACATCGAATTGGAAGGCAGAGATTCGGATGGCCCAACGGGCTATACGACCAGTACGACGCGGCCCACCTAAGACCCAGCTTAAGGCTTGATTATCTGTTTCCAGGTCGAATTTGACATGTTCCAGACAGAGACGGAACTTTTCTAAGGCAAATAAGACTGCCAAACCTTCGAGCTCATATATGGAATACTTTGCTTCTTGAGCCGATAGAGTCCTAGATGCATAGGCGATGGGTCGCCTCCCTAGTTCAGTCTCTTGAAGAAGGACTGCAGCTACTGCTGACGACGACGCGTCAGTTTGGACGATGAATTTCTTTGAGAAATCAGGCATAGCAAGGACAGGAGCATTACAGAGAGCTAATTTATGATCTTCAAAAGCGGCTTGTTGAGAAGGTCCCCACTCGAATTTGATGCCTTTACTACGAAGAAGGTTTAAGGGCGCCGCTCTATTAGTGAAGTTAGGAATAAACTTCCTGAAGAAATTCACCATACCAATGAACCTGGCGATACCTTTAATGTCCTTGGGAGGTTTAAAATCACGGATGGCCTGTGTTCTAGAATGATCGACGGTAACACCATCAGGTGACACAATATGCCCTAGGAATGACATAGAGGGCTTAGCAAAGGCAACCTTGGACAACTTGACAGTTAACCCAGCCTTACGAAGGCGATTGAGAACTTCTCGCAGATGATCTAGATGTTCTTCAAAGGTCTCCGAAAATACGACGACGTCATCCAAGTAGTGATACAAGTACTCAAATTTGATGTCGGAGAAGACCCTATCTAGCAGCCTAGTGAGTACAGCCGCTCCCGTGGGGAGCCCGAAAGGCACGCGGTTGTATTCATACAAATTCCAATCCGTGGCAAACGCTGTAAGATGTTTAGACTATTCGGCAAGGGGAATTTGATTGTAGGCCTGATTCAAATCCAAGATGGTGAAGAACTTGGCCTTACGGAACCATGAAAAACAAGAATGAAGGTCGGGAAGGGGCACAGATTGTAACACCACCTTCCGATTGAGAGCCCTATAATCAATGACAGGCCTGAAGCCCCCTTGGGGTTTCGGGACTAGAAAAATAGGCGAAGAATACGCCGACTTAGAGGGCCTAATAATACCACATTCAACATCTGATCGATGATTTCTTTCAGAGCCTTCATTTTATGTGGAGATAGTCTATAAGGTGGAAAACGGACAGGAATCGAATCCGTGACCTCAATTTTGTATTCGATAAGGTCAGTAACACCAAGAGTATCAGAGAACACCTCTGGAAACGACTGACACAACTTACGAATACTATCAGCCTGCTCCTCAGGTAGATGTCTAAGGTCTAACAACATCTCATCCTGGGTAGGCGAAATAGATGAACATGACGCAGAATTACATTTTAACAAGGGGATTTTATAATTGGAAGCAAATTTGAATGTGCACGACTTACTCTGAAGATCGAGCACAAGACCAGTGTGAGAAATGAAGTCCGCTCCCAATATGATGGGGCAAGACAAGTGCTTAGCCACAAACAGATTGATTTTCCATGTAAATTTAAAAATACGAATTTTGACCTGTAAAGAACCTAGAATTTCTAAGGGAGATGAATTAGCCGAAACATATTGGATCGAAGAGGAACAATAGTCAGGAAGTTTACAAACAGATTTCAATTTTGCATACCATTCAGCCGAAATAATAGAACAAACACTGCCTGAATCTAATAGGGCTGTTATAGGCTCATTATTTAACTCAATTTTGAGAAAGGGGACCGGTGCGGGGTTATCCGCCGCAATCCTAAGACACTCTTTGTGGCATTCAAAAGATGGATTTGCAGATTGAACATTCCCTGAAGTTTCGATCTGTTTACCAGGGACTGAGCCTCGGAAAGATGGATTAGTCGACTCAGCCGAAGCCGCTAGTCACTTATTATTAGTGACATTGGTGGAAGTTGCACCAGAAGTTGAGCAGGAGGGGGTGCTATTTGAATTTGGGCAATTCTTGGCGATATGTGAGAAAGCCCCACATTTAAAAGAGCCTTGTGATGAGCCAGCTCCATTATTTGCCCTACTAGATTTGATCAATGGACACTTGTTGCGCAGATGGTCAGGCGACCCGCAAGCGTAACATTTACGAGGTGTGACTGATCGGCGAGGTGGAGGCCGACTATTACTAAACGAAGGAGGGGGTTCTTTCGCGACACGCAAGGAATCGGCGTATCTAACTCCTTCCGCTGAGACGGCCAATGCTTCAAGTTCAGAGAAGTTTTGCGGGCACGCCGCGAAACACAAATATGACCTATAGGATGGTGAAATTCCTTCTACAATAGCCTGTACAATCTGATCTCCAGGAAAATGAAGAGCAAAAACCCTAGTATAAAACTTAATGTCTTGTATGAAATCCGCCAGATTTTCATCCAATCTCTGTACTCGATAATAGTACTTCTGAATCAGAGATGACCTTGCCCTAGCCGGGATGAAGTTAGCTAGCAAGCGGGCGTGGAAGTCTTCAATAGATGATTGCTCGGCAATGGCTCTTACTATTTTGTCTGAGAGAATACCTATTGCATAGGGATAGATGATTTGCAAAATCTGACATGGAGAAAGAGAAAAAACAAGGGCATGATCCTGAAATTCAACTAAAAACCTTAAGAAAGAAATAACTTCACTGGTAGTGTTAACCGAAAACTTCGAGATACCTCTGAGCAACATTGCCAATGGATGAGGCAAGCTGCTGAACCCAGGTGATATAGTAGGTAAAGGTTTCAGTGGCAAAGAAGTTAATTCAGAACGTACATTATTCAACGATGCACGGCGTTCAGACTCGTTGTCCGATGGGCTTGAGCTCCAACGGTTATCCTAATGACTTCTCCCTTAGGAGGCTCTTCCTCACTACCTACATTCACCGTGGTGGGTTGATCGATTTTGGGAGGAACTTCCCCAGTTAACAATTGAGTTACCTTATTGGATAATTCAGAAATATTTTCAAGCACCGTACTAGCTTCCTTCCTCTGAACGTCATTCAACTTCAGAGACAACAGATCGTTAACTCTATTTGAAAAATGAAATAGCCTGGCTTGCACACGCTTAATTTGATTAGGAGAAGGATCATTTTCGTCAAAAAGCTAACTACAGATGCTAGCCCAGTAATATTCTCGATGATCGTGGAAAGAGAGTCGTCAATTTCTTTCTCTCCCAAAGTGGGGATGGAAATGGGCAAATCAAGGGACTCTCTAAGCTTGTTTTTTGTCTACCGCAACAGTGCCTCCAGATTGCACATTTCTAATAGTCAATTCATAGATCAACTCCTCCTTGGGCAAATAGTTAAAATGGAGAACATCGCGAGGGCCGGGCATGATGACAGAACAATTTTGAAAAAGGAAAATTTAAAAATTCCAGCAACTGAGAAAATTGTTAGAGTTCGAATCAAAATAATGTTTAGCCGTCAAAAGGGGCTAAATTGAGACCCATTCAACCACGCTCTGCTACCACTTGTTACGGAGTTTTCCGTGGTAGTTAGAGGTAAAAGAAGGTGCGGGGGGGTGAACAGGTCTCAGGCTACGAAATTAAAGTGAATTTAAAATTTAACAAGGTTATATTTTCTTCGCAAAAAACAAGAAATAACAATAATGGCAGGTACAGAGTAGCAAAGCCACTAATCGAGAATGTATAATTACAGGATTTGGGCTCCGAGAGCCAGACACACAATTCTGAGCAATTAGCCCAACTTTATGATATACAGAATTCAACAAAGGGGCAGAAGACCCCAATCAAGCCCAGGAACACTTGCTCCAAATTACACAGTAAAGCCTCCTCGAGGCATACAACACTCAATTTTCGAAAAAGAGCCACTCGCTCTCAACTTTAAGCCTATCAAAGGCCACACCAAACTCCACCTTCAAGTTGTCCTCTAAGGACATATACACAGGGGTAACATACCCAACCTACTGAGGTCTATTAAGTGAGAAAAAGGTCAATTACCTGACCTCTAAAATAACAATTGAGAGGAGGCGATCTGCACTCCTAATACATTTGTTTAAAACCTACTTGGCACTAGGCCGTTAATGCAAGGGCTAATCCCATACTAAAGAGGTGACTTTTAGAAGGAAACAATTTACGTTACATTAGAAGGGAAGAAACGGTTGTGAAAATAAGTTCACCTCAATGCAATATGAGTGGGAGATCGAGAGGGAAGCACTCTCTATCCCAATATGTAGTTTTGAAAGAGAATAGAGGCTAAGAGTCTTTACATTTTAGGGAAAGTTACATGGTAGAAACGCTTCGGACCCGCCCCGAGAGTTAAACTACTGAGCTAGCAAGAAAAGAAGTTATTAAAAGGCCATTACCTTGGTGTTGAACTGCTGCCCGAAGAAAGAGGCGCTTCCCGCCCCCTGCTATGTACTTTACACACTGAAAGATGGTACTGAAGTGGCACCGAGACCCGAAAATTAGCAGTTTATATACTCTCGCGGAAAGTTCGAGGCGTTTTTGGAATGAGAACACCCTCCCACAAGGATTTTATTGGTTCACCAAGAAACCCCCTACACAATATGGAGAAGAAACATATTATTGGTGGAAAATTAATTCGAGAAATTCGGGATTGGCTAAATTCAAAACAAGGGGAAAGAAAGGGTTAATATTGCCAACTTAAACAATGACTGAAAGAAATTTAGCAAAGAACAAACTTTTGAAATTAAATTTTCTCAAAAAAAACAGTTCTTTCACTTCGCACTAGGGTGCACCGTTATAGTTCTTCAGTAGTGTCCTCTAGAAGAGAATGTTCACACTTCTTACTACAAGCAAAACAAAAATACATCGAAAACAACACAGTTCAGAAACTTCAAAATTTCCAAGTAGTGGCATCTTCAGGGTAACTTGAAAATTAACACATAAGACAAAGTTCAGACTTCTTCCAGTAGGGGAGTTTCAACTGGCGCAAGGTTTAAATAAGCGGCGTGGAGGTGTACCGCCCGGTACAGGATGTATTGAAGTTAATGAGCGGTAGTGTATATACCGGTATATATTTCGTTACAGTTGCTTTTCGTCGCACCGACACACACAGATTTTATGGCGACGATGTGAGGGTTAAGGGCTAGGAGTGGGAAGGAAGCAACCGTGGTCTTTATTAAGGTAGAGGCACAGCATTTGTCAGGTGTGAAAATGGGGTTCGAACCCACTATCTCCAGAATACTGGATACTGGCTGCACTTTAGCGCCTGCAGCTCTCGAGCTCGGTAAATAAGTAATGATAGCACGATGTTGTTTATGTTCCCAATGGTACACATTTCTCGGAAACAATTAAAACTGTAGATATCATATTTTGTGGATATCCAGAGGGTTTGTATCTACATGCGAGGTTAATTATATTTTTACAGTCGGACGGAGTAGCTCAGACGGTTGAGAAGCTGGCCTTCTGACCCCAACTTGGCAGGTTAGATCCTGGCTCAGTCCAGTGGTATTCTCAACCTTGTGTCGGTATATTTATTGCCACGTAAAAGAACTCCTGTGGGAAAAAATTCCGGTACCTCGGCTTATACAAAAAACGTCAAAAGTTGTTGTTAGGACGTAAAAGCATGAATATTATTATTATTATTATTATTATTATTATTATTATTATTATTATTATTATTATTATTATTATTATATTTTTACAATAATACAAATTACTGTAAATTTGATACAATATTGAAAACGGGAAAACATACAGTACCGTGCTCTTATTGTAGTTTTGAGTGACTATACTTGTTCGGAAGTGGAAATCTCTCTTCTAAACCTCTGAACTTTCTGACGGGAAATTAGTGCAGCCAACTCGCTGATTTTGAACCGAAGACAGGCCTACCGTTCTTTAGGAACACGGTCTGTTCAACTGTCAAAATAAACCGGATATGAAATATCCGCTTATGGCTACATTTTTCAGATGTGAGACGAACTTTCTCTCACGCGGAGACTCCCGGTTCGATTCCCGACACAGTCAGGGGTTTTACCTCGAGCTGAGAATAGATTTGAGGTCCACTCAGCTTGCGTGATTACAGTTAAGGAGCTATCTGGCGGTGAGATGGTGACTCCGGTCTAGAAAGCCAAGAATAACGATCGAGAATGTTAGTCGAACTGATCATGCGTCACTTTATAATCTGCAGGCCTTTTGGCTGCGCAGCGGTTCCTTGGTAGGCCAAGGCCCATCAGGGATATAGTGGCATGGGGGTTGGTTGAGATGAAGTTATATATTAATACAGGGTCAACCAATAAAATTCTCTGTGACGTCAAACGAAGTGTTCTAGTACTTCTTAATTCATCAATACGCACAATGAAGCTGATAGATTATAGTTCTCCAGCTGACTTCCTAACAGAATAACTCCAGGATAGTTTAGAAAACATTACGCACTTTGCTCGCGTCAGACACCTTGATTGTTTCCTATCCCACTGTCGGCAGCCCAGAAAATAGTTTTCCGTGTTTTCCCATTTTCTCACCAAGCAAATGCTGGAGCTATACCTTAATTAAGGCCACGGCCACTTCCTTCCCACTCCTAGCCCTCTCCTATCCCATCGTCGACATAAGACCTATCTGTGTCGGTGTCACGTAAAGCGAAATGTAAAAAGAAAAAGACACCGTGATTAAAGCAATTCACGACATCGCCATCGCCGCAATGCGAGGTTCAATAACAATAGCATTTGGCGACGTGGACGTCATATTATATTTCCAAATGTATTTCTGAGCCTTGTGCTCTCTACTATGATTTCTCTCCGGCACATTCTAGCAAATTCACCAGTGAGTTTGAAGACGGAATCCATAGAATTCATCCATATAATTCGCCCTTGTGGCAGCCTCCTCATGGGGGAAGCTGTATTAATAAATTGATACATTTCAGAGAAATATCGTGATGTTTTCCTTGCATGGTTTTTTAATTTCCTAAAATTCTCCCACCCCTACCCCCCTCCAACGCTCCCTCTTAGAACACCGCTAATAACCGCCCCAATATTCAGATTGCAGCGCAGGGTTCCTCAAAGTATGATTTAACGACGAAGCCGAATTCTGCAAAATTGTCAGTGATATTACTTACAGTATGCATCCTGTATTCATATTTAATTTGCATTATTTGTTAAAAATAAGTTTCAAATAGAGAAGTTCATCATATAGAATTCCTTATAACTTCAACTTATTACTTCAAATTCCAAACTCAGGAATTTTAAAATTTTGGAGTTGGTAACCTTGCGGGGAATATATCTCATGTCTTTATGAGTTAACCAAGTACGTCCTTACAAATTCGGCTAGGCAGCATCCTAGGTTCATCTAATGAATCCAAATACCTGCTACATTTGGCTGACATACGTAGTTGTAGTGGCTTATTCTTTAACGTGGTACTTACACAGGCTGATTTTCTACCATGATGGGCTAGGGCAGGGCAGGTACTGGTCGTGAATTTAATGGAGGCTGAGCTCGTTCGCTTGACAAGTGTGGAATTGGGAGACCAAAAAAGTACAACTCCATAACGCGGGGCTGTTCAATATGCGACTCGTATTGCGTCGCCGACTCGTTTGGTCTTCGTTTATTTCACTGTAAAGTTATTTCTAAAACGTCCGTTCATATTTTAAGAAACCCGCCGGTGTCAGAATTTCGTCCATGCGGTTATCTTTAACTTGTTGGAATAGAATGATATGGACTCGTCACATTTGAGCACCCGCAGATTACATCCACTTAAGCGGCGATCGACTTCGCTACTTAAAAACGGGTGGAAAATGACTAACAGACTACACTACTGAGGTCAGCCTTTGCACACTAAGCCCCAGTACTTCCGCAGGATTTTACTACAAATATTTTTAACCTGTGAGTTGTCTCCGCAGTTTTGGCGATATATTCGTTAGCTTACATTCGGGAGGTAGTGAGTTCGAGGTCCCCATTCGGTAGTCCTCAAGATGCTTTTCCATTTTCACATGTGGCAAAACCTTTGGCTATACATTTATTTTTTGTAGGTCTTATGGCGACGATCGGATGTGAAAGGGCTAAGAGAGGGATGGAAGCGGCCGGGGACTTAATTAAGATTTGCCTGGTGTTAAAATGGGAAACCACGTAAAACCATCTTCAGAGCTGCTGACAGTGGGGTTCGAACCCACTGTCTCCCGAATACTGGACACTGGCCGCGATTAAGCGACTGCAGCTATCGAGCTCAGTACATACCTTATTTAAGGCCCCGGTTGCCTTCTTCCCAATTCTACGCCCGACAAAACTCATCGTCTCGAGAAGACCTATCTGTGTCGGTGGTTGTGCGCGCACTATTTCAGTCACTGTGTGGATTCGTGGATAAGGTCCTTTCTGATGAAACAAGAGTCTCGTATACCTCGACCATGATGTCGGTTCTGTATTCAAGTTAGAGGATGACCTTTTGAGTACTATTTGTAATTCTGGTTGCTGGACGTGTCTTCACAAAACAACTTGGCAATCGTAAATGTTCTTCGCTATACTAAAAAGCATAGATCAAGGAGATGTTTGTGGATTTATAAGAGGAGAGAGTGAATGCAGATTCTTTGGTTATTCCCTCTTAATAGACTCTCATGACATGCAGAGGGTACAGATAATGCATCCTTTGACTTTACCCACAGTGGAGATAAAGATTTACGATAAATCGACAGGAAAATGAGTGCATTCACACAAGAATGGTAAGGCTCAGGAATTGTGAGAAAATGAAAGACATTCTAGACCTTATAAATATAATACTAATATTGTCTTCTTATTATTATTCTTACTATTGTATTTGCAAAGTGACCACTGAGGATGACTCTGAAATTTCATTTTTTTCTTTGTCTGAA
This sequence comes from Anabrus simplex, assembly GCF_040414725.1. Classification (NCBI taxonomy): domain Eukaryota; kingdom Metazoa; phylum Arthropoda; class Insecta; order Orthoptera; family Tettigoniidae; genus Anabrus; species Anabrus simplex. The sequence continues at coordinate 36,000,666 of NC_090267.1, forward strand.
GTTTCCTCTTCCTCCAGTACTCCTTCATTTGGCCGCTATGCTCTTTCTTCTGTTCATCCGTCCGGGCTCTCCCCAACTTTGCAGTTCTTTTGATTTGAAACCCTTCTAAATTTTGAATTCCTTAATCCAGGCCGTCATTGTCTTCTTGATCCACAGGTAGTCGAATAACGTTTGGTCAATCTAGTTTTGTCTATTCTGTAGAAATATGCGAGAAAAGATACCCTTCTATTTTTCATGGTCTCTGAAACTTTCTCCACATTTTTGTAGACTTCATTGTTGTTCCGAAGTTTCCAGCCGCTTTCAATCTGGGATCTCCAGCTTCTTCAATTTGTAATTCATCTAGAGGCATTCGCTGGCATATAGGCTTTCTGTTTTCACTATAGTGTCGTAATGCCTTATTTTGACATTCCATGAGATGCCTTCCTTGTTGTAGATGTTTCTAGTCAGTCTATAAGCTCTCTCCATTTTTGAGATACGACCGTCTACAGCAGCTTTCTCTACGCCGTTCTCTTGCATGATTTCACCAAGGTATTTGAAATTTTTAACCCTCTGAATCCGTCCAATCTCTGTTTAAATGAATTGTGGTCCATGCTTGTCGTTCTTCATAAACTTGGTCTTCTGTTTTGAGATTCTATTGCGTCGTCACGTCGCGTGTGCTAACGATGGGCTCTGGAGTCGAGCCCCACCATTGAGCGGCACAATGCACCATAGAATCGGGCGCGCCCCTGGATGATGAAGAGCCTCTGCACTCAGGGTCTTGACGGGTTCTTCTCTTTGTGGGGGCTATTTCAGAGAGTCGCAGTACCTCAGCTAGCTATGGTGTCTGGATTGGTGCATAAGTTTGATGGTTCGAGTTCCAGAACTCTGATAGTGGTGATTCGCGTCGTTTGCGGGAGGTCGAGACGGGAATCCTATCAGGCGGTCAGGTTTTCTCGATTCTAATTTGTGGAAGATGGTTTCCAGTTCATCAATGTCTGGCCTATACGCCCTGTTATCGTACCTCGTGCGATGCATGTAACAGGACTGACCTTCTACTAAGGATAGAACTATTTTATAATTCACTGTGACCATGAGGTTTGAATTTAATTCACAGGTAAGGTTGTATACAGCTAATAACTAATGAAATAATGGAGATATTCTTGATTGGATTCCGTTTATTCAATGAAATATCCATATATAAGCTATGACGAAACCAAAGCGTGCGTTCAACTTTCCAACACATGTAATCATTGAATTATTAATTGATCTTACTCTACCTCAATATAATTCAGTGATATCAGTTTTGTTAATTTTCATTTCCCAAAAGCTAGTTGTGAGTACGAACACAAGTTCACAATGCCAGTTTAATTTACATTAACCTTGAAATTGATAACCATTTTTGAGATCTCATTGTAAATGTTCTATCTGAATTGAATAACCTCCTTGATAATATTCTTTGCTTAATTGCGTTGTCTTAAATACCTCTGTGTCGTGTTTTATACTCTTCATGACGTACATTTTTCAGGAGTTTTACATTTATTTACGTGGAATGGGACCAGCCAATAATGCCTTTTCATGGGTCACCTAACCTACATCCTACTCAAATTATGTTGACCTGAGGATGCTCGCCTTAACGTAACAATAACTGCACACCTATCCTCACACATACCTTCGAGGCTCATTTCAACCTAGCACTAATGGATGATATGAATGATGAGGAGACAACACACGTATCAACAAGAAATATTTACACTCACATATCAACTCAAAACATCACATGATATCTACCAAAGCAAACCCCATGACACTACAGTCCTTGAAGGGCCTTGGCATACCAAGCGACCGCTGCTCAGCCCGAAGGCTTGCAAATTACGAGGTGTCGTGTGGTCAGCACGACGAATCCTGTCGGCCGTTATTCTTGGCTCTCTAGACCGGGGCCGCTATCTCAGTGTCAGATAGATCCTCAATTCTAATCACGTAGGCTGAGTGGACCTCGAACCAGCCCTCAGGTCAAGGTAAAAATCCCTGACCTGGTCGGGAATCGAACCCGGGGCCTCCACCACCCCTACACCACGGGGCCGGCTTCACATGATATCTAAACTACGTATAATTAATTACTATGTCCATGAAGTGCTACTCTTACCTAACAGATATCATGGAACGTATCCTCGTAGCCATGTGTATGGTCAGTTCCCTACGCGTCGCAAGCGTATTGCTGCTGAATCGGTCGAAAAGCATAATAACGAAACGTCAACCTCGGGTACGGTATTCATAATGTCGTGACGTTGTATCGAATCATAATGGTCGACATAGCCTCGCATTTAATAATCATCAGCATTACACTCTTAATATACACTTACATATGTAACATACATATCCATTTACATTATTGCTTGTATAGTAAACACAACACACCTGAATGGCACGCTCTTCGTGAGGAATTATCTGGTGAGCTTTCACTATCGCATCTCCGACTCACTTCATGACTTTCATTACAATAATCACTTAAGTACACATGAGCTCATCACAAGCCTCGTTAGCATATCACGATATCATACCACACTGAATGATTAATTATCATCATAACTATCAACATTGCAGGCAATTAATATTCACTTGGCACACATCTATTTATATCACATCACTTCATATTATTATTATCATCATCACTCGCAGATTCACATTTATTGTATTACATGCGCGACATCTTCACTAATACCATCATATGCCGTAGTTTCTTGCTTATCATCATCATCATAATAATAACACGCTGTAATCAACTACTCGAAGAACAACTCGCCTGAAGATGGTTTTCCGTGGTTTCCCATTTTCACACCAGGCAAATGCTGGGGCTGTACCATAATTAAGGCCACGGCCGCTTCCTTCCAACTCCTAGGCCATTCCTATCCCATCGTCGCCATAATACCTATCTGTGTCGGTGCGACTTAAAGCCCCTAGCAAAAAAAAAGAATAACTCGCCCTTGAATTCACTATCACACTATACGCAGCGAATCACATTTCCAATACCCGTGCGTTGCCAGCGTTTACATCACACCTTAGGTTATACCTTAACACATGTCACATATGCTCGCATAAGCCTGTAAACCTTGCAGTAATTATGATACAACATGATGTAAACAATCGTGAAGTATACTCCTTTCCATAAATAATAATTCACGCCGTGAAATTTATAACACCGTGTCACCAAACGCATGTGCAAATTGCTATACGCCAAATAATTCAGAATCAAAACGCTTATTGTGCACTTATTCTCACGTCTCAACGAACTAATTCAGGGCATGTCTTAATGTTACTATCTTACATTATAGCTACTAAGAAAATGCAACAAAAATCTGACCATTAAAGGACATTATGAATTTAAGGATGATTACTGACTTGTAGACCAGGGTAGAGGAAGCGCATGGTCTAAGTTATCCTTCCCCAGAACCACGCCATTGTCTCGGCTGGAACCCGCTCTCACATATTAGTTCTCCATGTTATTATTAATACCTGGGCTTGTTTTGGGAATCATTATAGCACTCTCCTGTAGATCAAACCTGAAACAAGCTAGTATTGGTTTACCAAATTCACAAAGAATCATTATTATGTACAACAATGCATACACTCTTCAATATGAGTAACTATTCATAATATACCGACGTTGACTTTCCAATTACAGCATTGGTTCCCCTGTAATGGTTTGGCTCTGTATAATTGCTAGTAATTCATTACTGTTTGCCACTATTAGCACACATTTAGAATATACATCGCGTATTTCGACTTCTTTTCACGACTCAGATTGTATACACTTCAACTACCATCAGTTTACTTTCACAATCTGCTTGTTTTAAAAACAACCTTTTCCAAGCGTCACGTACATCGACTATTCACCAACAGCAAGCTAACAACAATGACACAGTTCTGTATTCCGCCTTTCTCACTAGAACAAAGACATGAACAGAAGTATATTGCCTTAGATATGCAACTTCATCTTTCGAACATATCAATGCCTATGGATACATAGGTGTCGCCACCGTCACTCTTACCAGATCTCTATCTTTTCCTTTACATGACATTACCCTATTTGCATTCCCTTTGGTTTCGCCTTGTATAATACACTTTATATTCTACACACAAATTCAACATTATATACATAAATTTAACATCTTCGCGCTTAAAAGTGAGTATAAAGTCTCTATCTTCACGTTCACTCTCTTGCGTTCTCGACGTATATAGATGGATGCATGTCCAGACTGTTCCGGCGCTATGTTTCCGGGCCTCGTGATCTCCGTTGTCACTCGCGCTGTCGTCTTCGTTTCACATGGAAACGGTAAACTATGTCCCATATTGTTGTTATTATTATTATTATTATTATTATTATCCAGTGCTATGACGTGAAGGTAGCGTGACTGTCTCTTATTCTAAGGCCCTGGACTCGTTTTCTGGCCAGTTTAAGGATTTTAATTCTGGATCGAAGACTTTTTTTTTCTAGTTGCTTTACTTCGCACCGACACAGATAGGTCTTATGGCGACGATGGTACAGGGAAGGGCTAGGAGTAGGAAGGAAGCGGCCGTGGCCTTAATTAAGGTACAGGCCAGCATTCGCCTGGTGTGTAAATGGCGAAACAACGGAAAACCATCTTCAGGGCTGCCGACAGTGGGGTTCGAACCTACTATCTCCCGAAAACTGGATACTGGCCGAACTTAAGCGACTGCAGCTATCGAGCTCGGTAAGGATTGAAGACTAGAACGCAGTTTACTCGACACGAGATTTTCTCAAGCTCTTAGTTACAGGAAGAAAGCGCAGAGTCAGAAGATGACGCTACTGATCTACTGAACGCGGCATCACCCGGTCTGCTGTTAATCGCACGGTTCAGCGTACACAACACCTCCCATCAATATTACACTTGATAAATTCAGTACCTCACTGTATGATTACAGTAGTTGTAGTTTCTGGTAACCATGAGTAAGTGCTTCAAAACAGGCCTTCGTTTCTTGTTGTACGTCTATCCTAGGCTAAGAAAAAATTGCTTTAGAAAAACGATAACTTTCTGGGGGAGGGTGAAAAGATTAAGTTGTTTTACTACAGATACATGTGGTTATAACATATAAATATTTCATTAAATCAGACAAGTAGTTTTCCATATATGTGTTCCTAAGTGAGTGCTTCCTAGAGAAGATAATAAACCGCAGACAATATTTACTACAACCGCAAATAAAAAATAATTAATCAACTTCGAAAACTAATTATTCTCTACACCCTAATGCAAAATTAAACAACCAAAAATTGGTATAATTCGTATTGCAATAGGGCTGTCGGTTCGTTTGTAATTAAAGCCTAAACTCGAGTGTCGATAATAAAACTTTCAACAGTAGTATGCATAGTCAACACTGCTTGTCACGGTTACATTGGTGTCGGGAAACTGCGGACATTAGTTCCAGACAGACTCTCAGCCCCCCAAAAATGATCATGTTAATGTGGACCTCACGGCCACCACCATCCTTGTTGTGCCTTCCCACACAACGAACTAAACGTTTGCGGTGTTGTTCTACATCACCGTGTATATTTAGCTATTTGTTTTACGTTTCACATGATCAGACAGGTCTTACTGCGATGACGGCATAAGACAGGTAAGGTTGAGGCCCTGACCTTAATTAAGGTAGAGCCTCGAATTTGCGTGGTCTGAAAATTAGAAGCAATGGAAAGACGTCTCCAGGCCTTCCGACAGTGGTGTTTTAAACCACCATCTTCCGAATTCAATCTAACAGCTACGTGGACCAAACCACGTAGCGAACTCTCTCTGTACCATAAGATAATTACGAATTTAACGTTGTTTTGCTTACTCCAACAACGCCAAACATCACTTCCATGGAAACGAGGGGGGGGGGGGGTAGTTTCAAAACCTGCCGCGTGATATTTTCGGTCAAATTGAGTTATGCATGCCATCCGGTCATCAATATCAAACCCTACCATGTACTGAAATGTAATCTTGATGAAGTTAACCGTGTAATATAGGGCTTGGAATATTAGGATGAGTTTCAGATCGTACAACGAGAACAGAACTATTTTTTTTCCTCTTTCAAAACCTGCAACGTGTATGCACCAATCATATTGCTTCGCGTCAGGTCACACCACACTTGCTGCCTTGCTTTTAGGGTGTTAGTATTTGTGGGTACTGAGTGTGTTGACAGCCAAGATGCAGAGGGCCATAACCATAATGCCTATTGTTAACTCTGAGGATGGAATAAAGCATAATGTTATTAATTATGAAGGTTGTACTTGCTCTAAAAATCCTATAACATATGTTTACAATGTTCCCTTCAATTTGAGTTTCAAAACTGACAGCGTGGAAATACAGTACACAAAATTCTTGGCAAATATTGCTTCAGACCTTTGAATATAATGGATAATTATAGAGACCACGAATGGCAATTAATTCACCAAATTTGAACTTTGTAAATATAATAGTAGAGAAGTAACACGTTTTTCTCATTTTTCTTAAGATGTTAAAAGGTCATGTGGCAGATATTGCAACTCAACTCCTCAAATATAGGGGGCAATCAAAAAGTTTTCGTTCGACGACCGTACAGAACAGAATCGGGATGCCACTTAGGTAAAATCGGCGTGCGCACGGAGCACTCATCCCACCAACGCACCAAGTTTATGATCCCCGTATCTTAAACTACGGTGTCCTACTGGGTGAAGAAGTCCGTAACCGCCAGCTGCACATCCTCGACCGACAGGAAGCATCGACCTTTCAAGGCCTTTTTGAGGAGACCGAAGGCTTGAGTGATCAGGACTATCGGTTATGCGTCCGTACGCCCTAATCGCCTCATCCAACTCCCCCGTTTTGTTGCCCGTAATAGATGAGGCTGGCCTCCACTATCGACCGGCGTTTTGTGTCGAAACGCGACCCACACGGAACTTAGTGCACTATTCCGCAACGGTGGTTTTCGTCAGACATGTTACCCCATACACAGTCTCCATTCTCCGATGGATGTCCACCGGTATCTGTTCTTCGGCAGTCAAGAACAGAATAACAGTACGTTGGTCCTGTTTGGACGCATTTGATAATAACATCTCCATAGTTCAAATTTATTATCGACAGTTGCGTGAATCTGTGCTCGTGAAGTGGCACTCCACCAGGAAATTGCTGCCCGTCGAGCCGACTCACACTTAATATAACTTTTACATACGAAAATAACTGTAACACTATTTTAACAGCTGGGATTCAGCCTGGCGAATGCTAGGTAGAACACGTTCACGCTCCTTGAAAGGTCAAGGGCTATGCCTCCAATTCTGCGGCTTAAGTCTCGGAGAGTAAAAACGCCGCTGGACGGTCTGGGTTTTTATGAGAGACCGCCCATGTATGTATGTATGTATGTATGTATGTATGTATGTATGTATGAAAACAGGTTTCTCAGAGCTTCCTTTACTTTGTTGTAGAAAACATAGCTGACTCTTATCAAATGGCTTTTGCAAGGAGCGCTGATTTCAACGTTTTCCCCCCTCGCCCCTAAGGAGTGCAGCTTTGGATTTCTCCTTACTTTTATATGAATAATCCTCAGCTCTCCTGGATATTCCTTTTATTCACTTTTCCAGCACACGAATAAACTGTGAATTTTCAGTCCCGGTAATTAAACCTTGTATGAACTGTTCATTCCTCTACCAAAATGTACCCAATAATATGATCAGGTCATGAATTGTATGATTTAATATACATGCCAGTGGTGGGAAAACCACACATTAGAATGCGTATAGATCCATTATCGTTTCGGTGCAATCAAACGTGGCATGTGCGCCTAGCAACGTTGATAGTGTTCTCTGCTACAAACGGTTATTGATCATTTAGTTCAAACCAATGAGTCATTTCTTATGATCTACATGCAGTATAATTATACGAGAAATGTGCGCCTCCTTAGTATTAAAATGAACCTAAATAATAGAAAGAAAGAAAATCGGATATTTAATGCTTAGATTAAAAGTAATTTTGGGTAATTATTAATTTACTTATCGATCTTCACCAGAGTAAATACAAAGGACTCCTACAGTCAAGAATAATATTAAGATATGAGTTCCAAGTTTTACGAAAGTTAAGTTGAACAAAAGAGTGAGATCATTGCAGTTATTAACTTTAATAATTGCAGGCACAACTCTGAAAATCATACAATACTTGCTACTTTCCAGTAATAATGGAAACTTTGAGGAAAGGCGACGTAAAACCTTATCATGTACACTGAAAATTTATATATTGTATTTCATAATTTACATTTTATCCCTAGATCAGTTTTATGGCTGTCCTCGAAGGATCGATTACGATTTTGCCGAATTACTTAGACTTGGTCTGAATTTCAGATAATTCTTTTCTCCATTCTATTCTTGTGTACCAGTCTATCTACTTCCGCTGAAATCTTTCATTCTTGGCTTGTTTTTTCTCTTGATACTTAAGGTATCATGAAAACCAATTATCTTCACTCAGGATGTTATAAGTGTACGTTCTGTCCTCATATTTTTATATTTTCGCCGAAAGTGCATCGTTATATTTTGTGTATAACTAGAAAAAACTTATTTTCTAAAACCGTAAGTTTATAGCGCTTCGAAAGAGGTAACACGAGATAATTTATCTAAAGTATCAGGTTGTTAAAAAAAGATGATTAGCCTATACACCAGGATACTACAACTAGGCTAGAAGTAGCCACCTCTGTACAGGCCGTAAAAGGCCTGTGGTTGCAAGGGAGGAGGAGGAGTGGATTATAAAGGCTTCAGTATCCGTAACCTGGACACTTAATGGGATAGAGTGATTAGCTTTGCGTCTGATCAACTTTATCCCCAGGAATGAACATGGTACTCATTTTTTGTGTAGACTGAGTGAACCTCAGAGCCACTCAACTAACATTTTCGGAATTGGAAATACCGTTTCTGAAATTTTTCGACTTCCGGGCGTGGAATTAAACCCACATACTACCAAATGAACCAAGCACACCTTTACAGCATCGGACAGGCAACCTCTAACAACAACTCTGTAATCTCGAAAACCATCGTGAAGAACACATTTTAGCATTAAGAATGCTTGGAGAGGAGGACAGTCGACGTGACCTCGTTCACATCTCTAATTCCTGCTTAGAACAAGGTGGCTTCAGTCTGATACGTGTTGTCTGGTCCAACTCGACCACCGGTACGACTATCATAGATCTACGTCGGTGGGATTGGATGGGCCTACACTCTCCATGTTGTAGCTCCGGTGCTACAGTGCGGACTATGAAGCATATCGTACAAGAATGCCGCTGAATACATTTCCTGGTTCTCTGTATGACTTGCATGCGGCAACTCCAGAAGCAAATACCTGGGGCATATCTCAAGATAGTGGCCTAGTTCTAATGCCGAAATTGTATATATTCTATTTGTGTACATTACTTTAGTTACCATAAATGGAGTAGTGCAACAAGTGGATAGATTCTGACAGGGGATTATCTTTGAAAAACTTTAATTATAAGTCGCATAGTCATGGTGAAAAGGCATTCCGTGTCAAACAGTCTCTGATATGCCAACACAACATGTCCCCCAGCCTACGTGTGGCGACATGTTGTGGCAAAATTTGGACATGGAACAAATATGACAAAAAAGAGGAATATAAGATATTGAGATGTGGTGCTGGCGAAGTTTGGAGAAAATAAGCTGAGTGGAGAAGATGACAAATGTGGACGTACTCCAGAAAGTCAACGAAAAGCGACGGGCCATAAATCAAATCAGTGAAAGAATATCATCATGGTAGGGACACAAACCGCTACACGGTGGCTTAATTAATGAAATACTGGAGGGAAAAGTACGTGGAAAGTGCACCCGTGGTACACCTAGAAATACATTTTTTATGAAGATGTTCTAAAATATTACGAAGAAGTAAAAGAACAGCCAAAGAAAGATGCATTTCGTGACTACTCATCGTGGAGGCAATCCAGTTGCAAAACTGAATACATCATGATGATGTCATATCAGTCGCATTAACATATAGAAGTTTCTCAGCAACGCAAGGATCCGAAAGGCCTAGGAGTGGGAAGGAAGCTACCGTGGCCTTAAACAAGGTACAGCCCCAGCATTTGCCTGGTGGGAAAATGCAAAATCACGAAAAACCATCTTCAAGGCTGCCGACAGTTGGTTCGAACCCACAGCCGCGAGCTCACACGTACGTGACGCAAATCCCGCAGCCACTTTCTGGTTCCAGAGTGTAGCTACCCGACCCTACCCACAGGGTAATAATAATAATAATAATAATAATAATAATAATAATACATTACACTTTATCCGTTTTCGGAATATGGTCTTTTCCTTCTTGTCTCCATCCGCCGAGATGCAGCGTTCACCTTTCTACATCTCGACCTCCACTTTAGTCTCTGGCGTCAGTTGCGCGGACATTTTCTCATATCCTGCAGCTGGTAATCCAACAACCGCTTTTATGGGCTTCCCGTGGGTCACCGTCCTTCAGGGATGAACACGAATATATTAAGTTACTCGATGGGCTCTGTTATTAGCTTAGCGACATGACCAAACTACCACAGCCACGAATCTCTCATTTTGCCCCGTAAGAGTGACGTTGCTATGCGAAACGGCTGGGGCTAGCGAGGTACGCCTGTGGCCTTAAATTTAGAGCTCCTTCATTTGCGTTGTGTGTGAATCAGCAACAATGGAAAGCCATTTTCGGTGCGGTGAAAGGTGGGGTTTGAAACAACGATCTCTTGAAAACAAATTTAGCACTATAGGACTCTTACTGCGAAGTCAAATATCGTAACTAATTCCTCCTTTTTGTTGATCGTCTTCTTATAATTAATAGTCTTTCTTTCTTTCTTTCTTTCTTTCTTTCTTTCTTTCTTTCTTTCTTTCTTTCTTTTCTGGGCATTTTGGTCTTACATGCCATCATCACTACATGTGGATTAATGCCAATTTTACGATTAGATGCCCTTACTCACATCAAGTCTACGTGGGAGAATGTATTCACTACAACTGGTTTCTGTGATGGTTTGTAATGTGGTGTGTTTTGCGCAACCGAACATAATCATCCGGTCCCTATAATTCCCAACCAGACACCGGAAATCGAATCCGGAGCCCTCCGAAGCTAAGGCTCCTACACAGACCGTTCATCCAGTGAAATCGACTGTAAAAAAAAGAAATAATAATAATAATAATAATACCGAGCTCGATAGCTGCAGTCGCTTAAGTGCGGCCAGTATCCAGTAATCGGGATATAGTGGGTTCGAACCCCACTGTTGGCAGCCCTGAAGATGGTTTTCCGTGGTTTCCCATTTTCACACCAGGCAAATGCCGGGGCTGTACCTTAATTAAGGCGACGGCTGCTTCCTTCCACTTCCTAGGCCTTTCCTATCCCATAATCGCCAAAGACCTATCTGTGTCGGTGCGACGTAAAACAAATAGCAAAATAATAATAATAATAATAATAATAATAATAATAATAATAATAATAATAATAATAATAATAATAATAATAATAATAATATACCGAGCAACTTGACCGTACGGTTATGGGTGCACAGCAGTGAGCTTGCACCCTAGCATTTGCCTGATGTGAAAATGGGAAACCACGGAAAACCATCTTCAGGGATGCCGACAGTGGGGCTCGAACCCACTATCTCCCGAATGCAAACTGATTGTTACGTGACCTAAACCACGCAGCCAATCGCTAGGTGTATTATTATTATCACATCATTAACCATTTTACAACTGGTTTTATGTACAATGTACATAGAAGAAATACTATTCAGTACATACGCAGAAATGCTGCATACATATATACTTAGCTACCAAACCAAACCAAACCCCGTGGCGCAACAGCTCTGAAAGACCATGGCCTACCAAGCGAACACTGTTCAGCCCGAAGGCATGCAAATTATGAGGAGTCGAGTGGTCAGTACGACGAAACGTCTCTATCGTTATTCTTAGCTTCGTAGACCGGGCCGCCATCGCACTGTCAGATAATTCCTCAATCTGTACTTATATACAATGTAAAAAATAAATTTGGCAAATATTTATAGGGTGCTTACAGTATAAAAATACTCACAAATATTAGTTGACGATTTTCAATAGTTTCTGTATATGATGGATGTTCATGCCAGTAAATTTCCTTACTATATGGCAAGTGGCTAGGATTGCTAATTTCTTAATTTCCTGTAAGTGAGAGGGTGAATGTTAAGTGCTTCAATTCTCCTGTGTAGTGTCTTTGGTATAATACCATTACATCCAATCATTACTGGAATGAACATAACATGTTTGAATTTCCACATACCGAGTTCGATAACTGCAGTAGCTTAAGTGCGGCCAGTATCCAGTATTCGGGATATAGTAGGTTCGAACCCCACTGTCGGCAGCCCTGAATGTGGTATTCCTTGGTTTCCCATTTTCACACCAGGCAAATCCTGGGGCTGTACCTTAATTAAGGCCACGGCCGCTTCCTTTCTACTCCCTAGCCCTTCCCTGTCCCATCGTCGCCACAAGACCTATCTGTGTCGGTGCGACGTAAAGCAACTAGCACAAAGAAAAAAAACAAGAAAAATTTCCACATGGCTTTTAATTCTGTGGCCAGATCTTTGTACTTGGATATCTTCTCTGTATATGTAGATTATTATTATTATTATTATTATTATTATTATTATTATTATTATTATTATCATTATTATTATCATTATTCTTATTATTACAATTATTATTATCCATCAGGAGCGGGAGATCAAAGCAATTGACTGGAATTGTTCGCCATCTAGCACGGAAAAGGTGTTTCTAGACATGGTTTCCTATTCAGAACGTTACCTACACAATTCCCCATGCATGGCCTGGGAGTTTGTTGTGGGAATATCCGAACACCCGGTATTTTCCTTCACTTTGTTGGTTTTCAACAAGTCGCACTCTATTACAAAGTGACGCTTGATATCAAATGATAAATATTGTAACTGAATGCGAGCGGAGCGTGTTATATCAGAGTTAATCACCCAGGCACACTACAATTGTTCCGACCGTTGCCGCTATAATGGACTCTTGTCCAACTCACTCTGGCCTGAAAATTAATTGTGTTCTTCCCACATTACTCTGCTAATTGGTCTCTTGTATTTTTTTGTATTTATTTACATTGCCACCAGATTGCAACATAAATCCAATTACGTAGTTGGCGTACAGCAAAATTAACCATACTTCATATGAAAAATTGTGACTTCCTAGAATAGAAGTAGGCAGTACATTGCCATGAATACAAAGTAGTGGAACAGAATGTTCCTAATGAAGGCAATTCAGTAATGGAGATGTCTCGTGAACTGTAGAAAGGCAGGATGAAGGTCCTTCCATTTGACATCCACGGGTGACCTGAACGTCTGGGAGGAATTTTAACAGTCATAGGTTAAAATGAAAAGTTACTGAAGCGAATAGCAAGTTTACTCCAGCCTCCGTAAAGGTTATGCTACGAGATTTGCATAAATATTAGGGGTTCGTCCATCAAAACCCCTGGAATGTATGTTACTCCTGCTACACCTGGGAATAGCAGGATGCTGGACACCTACTTCTAATAATAATCAAATTAGTTTGCGTTCTGACCTATTACTGCCTAAAAATCCAGACCTCTAGCGATGAGGATGATGAGGTGGGGACAGGATGAAACCCAGTGCCGGCACATAGCCTACTCCTGTCAAATAACACCACCATCTACTGTTTGAATCTCACGGTGCCTTTGTTTACGCCAACACTGGTGGAGGGATATATTTTATATTGCGTTCTTCTGTAGTATTAGTTGGCAGAGCGAAGTGTTATTTATGTAAATATGTATTAAGAAGAAGACAAGCTCAACAATTAGCGTCGCCCGCTGACGGACAAACCCCACAATCCAAAGCGCCATACGAATACTACGGAGAGGTTCGCTATGAACGAAACTCGAACCGCCCTACTATGGTTTCAGACCAGAAAGATCTGACGTTTGAACGATCATGACCGTTGGGTGGACTGCAACTCAGTAAGTTTTCATTGGAGTAGTAACTTAATTGTGGGCGGAGCAGCCTTGGAGTAGATTATAATGAAATAATATATATATACAATATCCCGCTAGTTGGCTGAATGGACAACGTACTTACCTTCGACTCAGACGGCCCCGAGTTCGTTTCCCAGCCGGGACGGAGATTTGACTGTGTACGGTTAATAATTCGTACTGCTTGAGACTGGGTGTTTGTTTGTCCCTAGACATTCCTCTTCGTACTCAGAAAAAGACACCACACTACCACCCACCATAGAAACACGCAATAGTGAATACATCTTTGCGTACTGGCTTGGCATCAGAGAGGGCATCCGGCAGTAAAACAGGGCCAGGTCCAAATTTGTGACATAGTTCGCACCCAAGTTCCCACCACTGTGGGAAAAGCGGTTGTAGAAGAAGAAGAAGAGGAAGAAGGAAAGAAAAGTTTCTCAACATAAAATAACAATTAATAATAATAATAATAATAATAATAATAATAATAATAATAATAATAATAATAATAAACACAGTGGGCTAATGAAGACGATGTGGATCAAGTGAAAACTGATTTTCATCCTTTCCAGACATATGACCTTTGTTGGGTAGAACCGTGAAAATGAGAGAAAACGTAGTTGCTCTGACTTATGCTCCGACCCTCGTGTAACATATTTTGTAAGGAATGAGTGACTTGGCTACGCGGTACGTGGTATGTTGCCGTTAGCTCGTATTCGGGAGATAATAGGTTCGAATCTCGATGTCGGCAGTCCTGAATATGATTCCTAGTGGTTTCCCATTTGCAGCGTAAAACATATAAAAATACCGAGCGAGTTGGCCGTGTGGTTAGGGGCGCGCGGCTGTGAGCTTGCATTCGGGGGATATAGGGTTCGAACCCCACTGGCGGCAGCCCTGAAGATGGTTTTCTCTGGTTATAATTACAGCAAGATTTTCCTTTTTAAAAAAGTTAACGAAGTTCTCGATACTTTCATAAAAGTCGTTCATATGTAATGGCTGAAGCTACAAATTCTTGGAATTCAATGACCTCCAGCTGTAGAGAGTTTCAAGTCTCTGTTGCTGCTAGAAACTGCTTCAACTTCACTGGTCATTAGCCACTGGATTCCAGGAGCTGTACCACATATTTAGAGTAAAATATCGTGCAGTGAAGAGAGCGTCCGCTGCCTCCATGGCTCAGGTGACAGCGCGCCGTCTTCTCACCGGTGGGTCCGTTGTTCAAATACCGGTCACTCTATGTGAGACTTGTGCTGTACAAATAGTAGGCGGGGGGAGGTTTCTCTCCCGGAACCCCGGATTTGTCTTCCATCCTTAATTCCAGCAACACACTCCAATATAATTTCATTTCATATATCACTCATTAGCCATTGCTCCGGAGGAGTGTGACAGAATTCGGCAGCCGGCACAATTCCTATCCTTACCGCTGGAGCTTCTTTCGTTCCATTCCTGACCCAGTCGAATGACTGGAAGCAGGTTGTGGACTTTTCAACACAGAGTTCGGCTCACTGTCTGAGTAATTAGCACTAGGCTTTGGTTTGAAAATGTCCTGGGTGCGTCTTTTTTTTTTGCTAGGGGCTTTACGTCGCACCGACACAGATAGGTCTTATGGCGACGATGGGATAGGAAAGGCCTAGGAGTTGGAAGGAAGCGGCCGTTGCCTTAATTAAGGTATAGCCCCAGCATTTGCATGGTGTGAAAATTGGAAACCACGGAAAACCATCTTCAGGGCTGCCGATAGTGGAATTCGAACCTACTATCTCCCGGATGCAAGCTCACAGCCGCGCGCCTCTACGCGCACGGCCAACTCGCCCGGTCTGGGTGCGTCTGGTTAATTCCTTAGACTCGGGGACAGAGTGATTGTTTGCATCTTGATACACATCTCTTCATTCATACACAGCACATCAGAGAAATTCGCAGGAGTAAACACATCCCTCCACAGAGAGTTCACCATGAAGGGCACCTGGCAGTAGAACAGGGCTTAGTCAACATGCGTATCACAGATCGCATCCCCTTCCTCACCAGAATGTGATAAAATTGCCAGAACAAGAAATTCTTTTTTAGTCTGCTTTACGTCGCACCGACAATGATAGGTCTTATGGCGTCGGTGAGATAGGAAAGGGCTAGGAGTGGAAGCAAGTGACCGGTATTTGTGGGTGTTGAAAACTGGAAACCTCGGAAAACTATCTTCAGGGCTGTCGACAGTGGGGTTCAAGCCCACTATCTCCCAAATGCAAGCTCATAACTACGTGACCCAAACCAGACGGCCCTTTTCTCGTAGAATAACAATAAGAATCATAATCAGTATAGAAATTAAAACAATTGTAAACAGTGCTGATGGCTTGATTCACTTCTTAAAATTAAAAACAGTCTAGATAAGTGCACATTAAAATAGTATTTTAATTCATTTTATATTAACATATTTTTTAATTTTAAGTAGTGGAAGAAGAAGAAGAAGAATGTAAATACAAAGACTGCAATAATTTACTAAAGTTATAATTGCTTGACCGACCTGGCAGGTGTATTTCCGCGGTATCGATTTGGACTATGTTCCATAAGTTGGTAACCACGAGTCTACGTATGAAGAACCAAACAACAATGAACCTTAGTTTTAAGAACGCAACATTCTAATACCGTAAAAAGGGAACCGTCTCGTCATAAACGAAGTGTATCTACCTCACCTCTGGTAATACTGAAAGCTAGTGTTGGTGGGCACACTAATTATTTCCTCGTCTTGTTAGCTCCTTTGTTGTCTAAATTTAGCTTGCCAATTCATTACCCTGCCCTCGCATGAGCAGATCGTAGTCTCAAAGAGAATTTCTCGCCACACACGGCCTTATTAAATTCTATAATGAAGCTGTTAAGTCGGAAATACTTAGAAAACAGAGTCCTTTAAGGGGTATTGCATTAATAAAGTTTCCTTTACCTTTATCGAACTGACGAGCAAGTTGACGGCAGTTCTCCTGCTGCGTGTAGCGATGGAACAAGTCCCTCAGTTTCAGAGAATACAACTTCACGTTGTAATTGATCCCAAGTATATATAGAAAGTTTAAGCGTTCACATTGGTTGACATTTGCTGAGAAGTTGGAGAGAAGAGGAATTTTCGAAAGCTAACTGCTTTCTTAATAAGAAGTTCAATACTGTAATACAGGGGTGGACAAAAGTAGCACACTGCTGAATATACACAGTCCTGCACAGCAGGTAGGAGATGCACTGGCCGCGATAGACCAGAGGTGGCTCGCATATTCTCCTGTATACGTTTCCCGGCCAGATGAGGAAATTTTACTGGAATCTGATGGCTGATTATTATTATTATTTTTATTATTATTATTATTATTATTATTATTATTATTATTATTATTGATAATACGGTATGCCCAAATAAGGAGCGCGTTTTAATTTATCAGCACATTTTTTTATTTTTCTTCCTCTCTTCCCAATATCTCTCATCCCCTGGCTGTGTTCCTCTTGACGTTGTTCAGGCCATCCTGTATTTAGTCAAATGGGCTTTACAGAAAATTTGTATTTGTAAATTAAAATTCCTCCTCTGTGAACCATGTGACCTTGCCGCGGTGGGGAGGCTCGCGTGTCCCAATGAAGCAGATAGCCGAGCCGCAGGTGCAACCATATCGGATGGGTATCTGTTGAGAGACCAGACTAACGAATGGTTCATCGAAAGGGGGGTAGCAGCCTTTCGGTAGTTGCAAGGGCGGCAGTCTAGATGATTGACTGATACGGCCTTGTAATAATACTCAACATGGCTTAGCTGTGTTGATATTGCTACACGGCTGAAAGCAACGGGAAACTACAGCCGTAACAAACTCCCGAGGACATGCAGCTCTCTCTGTATGAATGATGTACTGATGATGGCTTCCTCCCGGGTAAAATATTCCGGAGGTAAACTAGTCCCCCATTCGGACCTCCGGGTGGGGACTACACGAGAGGGGGCGATCATCAGGAAGATGGATACTGACATTCTGCGAGTCGGAGCGTGGAATGTTAGAAGTTTGAATCGTTGTGGTAGATGAGAATCTGAAAAGGGTGATGGATAGACTAATGTTTGATATAGTTGGTATAAGTGAAGTGTAGGTGGTAAGAACGGTAGGGGCAGATCAAGGTATGAATATGACAAGCAGATTAGAGCAGATGTAGGATGCAACAGTTACGTAGAAATGAAAAGGTTAGCACATGATAGGGTGGCATGGAGAGCTGCATCAAACCAGTCTATGGACTGATGACTCAAACACACAACAACAAATTAAAATTCTGTATTTTATTCTATCTTGAATGGTTTCTTCATTAATGCCAAATTCATTTAGGTCTTCACTGGTTTATTTTAGCCAATTATTGTGATATTTCATTGATAATGCTATGTTTAAACTTTTCTTCGTGAGGCTATTATTATACATTCTATATAAGTAATTATAAAATTGTAATCGTCATTTTCTGACTGTATCTGTGATTTATTTCTCTAACTTGATAGATTTCTTCTGAATTCTTCTTCATTCAAATTCCTTTTTCGCATTTTGTCCTAAGATTTTCGGAGGATTCTCCTTTCTTATTTTTCGATCACCTTTATTCGAGATCTGCCACCAATTATAATAGTTTCAGGTGCATCAAGTGCTTCTGTTTAACTACTGTGTTATAATGTCGTAATTATGCCTTTTTATATAGATTGTTTTATTGTACCTGTTCCAAGTAATTTTGTACGCTCCTTGAAGTGTTTTTCTATTCATTCTTTGTTAGCTTGCTGATTCAATAAGTTCATCTAGATACTTAAATTTGTCTACTTGAGCGATATTTCCACATTTGGTGATTAATCGTTGACTGTTGAAATCTGATATAGTTCTTTCCCTATACTTTGCCATTTTATAAGAAATTTAGAGTCCTGTTTCGGCTGCTTTTTTCATTGATATTTTCTACATACTGGATTGCTTCCTGTCTGCTTTTAGGTAGAATAGCAATGCCATCAGCAAATGATTGGAAAGATACATCTACCAATATGTAGACCTTTAGTTTCATTTTTCCATATCCTAATAACTTTCTCCAGAAACAAATTAAATAGTAAGGAAGATAATCCATCCCCTTATTAAAATTCTTATTAATACTCGTATTACTTATTTTCTTTAAATCGTACATGTACAATCTAGGGGTGGTAGATGGATAAAGGGGAAGCCCCACTTACACGGAAGTGTCTCCATTCCAACATGTATGTCTACATAAACTCTACTGAATATTTACATAGCCTATGTGTAGACAATTGTAAATTCACATATTTACACTCCAAACACTGTACTCTTATAATAATAATTATCCTGATTTATGCTACACATATTCGAATAATAAGGTAGCCTGCGTGGCTCAGGCGGCAACGCGTCGGCCTTCAGCGCTGGGACCCGTGGTTCAAATCCCGGTCACTCTATGTGAGATCTGTGCTGGACAAAGCGGAGGCGGGACAGGATTTTCTCCGGGTACTCCATGTTTCCCTTTCATCTTTCACTCCAGCAACGCTCTCCAATGTCATTCCATTTCATCTGCCAGTCATTAATCATTGCCCCAGAGGAGTGCGACAGGCTTCGGCAGCCGGCACAATTCCTATCCTCGCTGCTAGATGGGGGCTTCATTCTTTCCATCCCATACCCGGTCACTGACTCGTAAACACGTTGTAGGTTTTCATATTAGAGTGAGAACACCCAGTCATTTATACCCTCACTCATAACCCTGCGTACACACTCATTCACAAGCACTATCACACCCGTACGCACACACATTCGCCCACATTCAACTGTACTTGCACACATCACTCTTGAGATCCTAATTTATACAAGATTTAGCCATCACATATGGGTTTCTATTTACATATTCATTTTCTTTACCGCATGGAGGAATTGGGAAGGAGGAAGCAGTTTTACTTCAGATGATAGAAGGCTCCAGAGACGAGCAGACCATGCATAAAATCCATTTAATTATGAGGTTGTTATGGCGAGGGGTGAAGAGTAGTAACTCCTTCGCCGCTCCTGGCCGATTCGAGATCGAATCAATCTAAGAGAGAAAGGAGCTATTTGACAGTGACACAATCTCCCTGGTCAAGAAAACTAAGCATAACTGTGGAAGGATTCATCGCGTTGACAACAAATCACCTCGTAATCTGCTTCTGTCTGAGCAGCAGTCGCTTGGTAAGGCAAGGTTCATCAGAACTATAGAGCCATGCGGAAAAATTACTAATCATGAATTCTATTAGAATTATTTTGTAATATATGAAGGCGTTTCTTTTGAGTTTCGAATCAGTTACTTTTATAACCGTTAGCTTCTTGAGTCTCCCGAAAATAATTTTTGAGTAATAAATTCATGATCTTCCTGCAAGAGAACATATCAATCAATCAATACTGATCTGCATTTAGGGCAGTCGCCCAGGTGGCAGATTCCCTATCTGTTGCTTTCCTAGCCTTTTTCGAAATGATTTCAAAGAAATTGGAAATTTATTGAACATCTCCCTTGGTAAGTTATTCCAATCCCTAACTCCCCTTCCTATAAATGAATATTTGCCCCAGTTTGTCCTCTTGAATTCCAACTTTATCTTCATATTGTGATCTTTCCTACTTTTATAGACGCCATTCAAACTTATTCGTCTACTAATGTCATTCCACGCCATCTCTCCGCTGACAGCTCGGAACATACCACTTAGTCGAGCAGCTCTTCTTCTTTCTCTCAGTTCTTCCCTACCCAAACATTGCAACATTTTTGTAACGCTACTCTTTTGTCGGGAATCACCCAGAACAAATCGAGCTGCTTTTCTTTGGATTTTTTCCAGTTCTTGAATCAGGTAATCCTGGTGAGGGTCCCATACACTGGAACCATACTCTAGTTGGGGTCTTACCAGAGACTTATATGCACTCTCCTTTATGTTAACAGGAACAACTTAATTAAAACAGAATAGCATATTTCGTCCTTAAAAGAACATCATCAGATTCTATCAAATCACACTGAAATATTTAGAAAAGTATAAATATTTATGTTTATATCTATTTAAATACTTATTAACTACAAATACCATAGGAAATAGATAAGTACTTGAGAGTATGCACCCCTGAAAAGCCCCTATGACGACCATCTATGGAAAGATCGGAAAAGTCAATCGATATCGGAATCTCCATCTTAGACACATGAGTCAAACTCAATGCAGCATACCAGGTGTCGCAGAACCGTTACAGCAAGAAGTATATTTTAAAAAACACCAAAATAAATTATTACAAAACTATTGTCAGAGCCAAGTCCTTATATGCTGCGGAGACCTTACTGGTGAAGAGGAAAGCCAGCATGGACGATCTGGAAAAAGTTGAAAGTCTCATCCACCGGGAAATTCATGGAATCTACCGACTGAAAGCGAACTCTGAACTGTACCAACAGTTGGCAACGACACACAGTAGCATCGACGAAGGCGGCTGTAGTTTTACGATCACCTTCAGAGAATGGACACGTTATGCTTACGAAGATCATCTCTCTCATCAAAAATTAAAAGACTGGAAGGATGTGGCTCAATGAAGTACAAAAAAGGCTCATCTTCCGCTGGTATCTTTGGTTGTAATGTCTCAGACCACCATAAATTCTGTAAAATGTCGTCTCCCCTATCAGAGTTTGTTAAATATCGCAAACCTCTTTCACAGGAAAGAAAGTAAAAACTAACAGCAAGATTCAAGAGGTATTGGGAACGATAGCGGGCATCCAATAAAAACAAGTCAGAACCGATCTCTAGTGGGCTGAAATCACTAATAAAGAACTTTAAAATCTGGAACTTGGCTTAAGGAAGTTCTGTTTCGTCTCACTCCAGCATAGAATGTTTATGCTATTTTAAATATCTGTGTGTGGTTTGATAGAACCTGATGATGTCCTTTTTAATTACGTTGTTTCTTTCAAGGTATAATACTGTTACCATACGTTTTCTTATAGGTAGTTTATAAATGTATTACTGAAAAATTAGTTTCGGCAGCATAAAGAAAATAATAGTTATAAAATATTATTAGAAAGTTTTCCTGGAAATATGTAACTGACTTGTGTGATTCATCGTGTGTACGTTGTATGAATTGGTTTTCTTTTTCCTATTATTCACTTCAGTTGTTATTAATCTACTTATTTCGTTTCACCCTGTTTGGGGTACATTAAATAAATCATTTCTCTGTGTGATGTTCATTCCTTTCTGCCCAGTATTAATTTTTTAATATTCATTTCCTCTCGACTCCCGGGATAATAGGTTTGGCTCTTAATGTAGATTTGTCTTGAAACCTTATATTTTTGTCTTTAGTTATTATTTTAGCTTTTTATCGAATAGTGAAATTTATATAATTATTAATTCCACTAGGTCATTTTCAGCTTCTTTGAAACAAATGAGTTTTGTTTTTCGGTTACCAAAGAAGTCAAATATTTGTTTGGTTAATCTATTAAAGTTCATTCTGAGAAGATGACCTTAAAAACGTATCCTTGTTTTTCTCATAGTATCACACAGTTTTTCTTTTTTCTTTTGAATGCTTCATTCTTGATGTATATTATTATCCTGAAATTTTGGTCCTATGAACTTTCTTAAAATTTTCCTTTCTTTTACATCTAGTTTATCCATATGGCCTTTGGAATTCATGTTTAGTGTTTCTGCTGCGTATGGTGATTCTGGTTTAATCACTGTTATTATTGTTATTACTCCTCTTTATATTATTATTACTAGTATTATCACACTAATTTTTGTAGAATGATTATTCTTACGTTTATGTTTAAGTTTTTAAATTTTGTTATTTAAAGCGGTTGCGTGTAAAAAAAGGCCGTGAGCGCTAACTTCGCCACGAATTTAAGTCAGGTATAAACAAACAAATGTATAAATAAAATGTTTGAAATGTTAATATAATCTGAAATCGAAACAAGAACTTTCTAATAAATTATGAAAGTGATGTATTTAGAGTTGCCGGGCATTTCTTCGCCATAAGGTTGAACCTAACCTTTACCAATATACTTCACCTCTCTGTAGAAGAGGCACTCGTTACATAAAGCAGTTATATGATAAATTTATTCCTGTCCTAGGCACTCACTAGGAACATGATGGATCGACGAGTCCAATTGAATTATTTTGGTCAGGCAACTCGACGGCACACGTGTTGCCGCTTTGATGGATGACTTCATAGCCCTGCTCTGTGTATTTACAGTCAGAGAGCTGTTAGTTTAACATAACTACTTGGAATGCCTCGGTTTATTTCCTCTCTCAACAAACTCGAGAGCCTGTTTACTGTCATTAGTTTGTCTCTTTCAGAATGGCTATATCATTACGGAAAAACAATTTGGCTGTCGCCGTATAATGAAGACTCATATACCGAATATATCTGTGACATAAAGAATATTTATTTTGTGTCACTTAAGCCAAGGGGTTCGGTAAAGGAGCGGACCATTACCAATTCGGATTTTAGAATTTTGTTAAACCTAAAGGCCAAATATTCTACTGTAAAAAAGAAAGAAACCTAGATTCCAAAACCATGAATATTCTCAATTTTTACGGATCAGCATAATTATGTAGCCTAATGCTTTGGAGAAGTCTATAATAGGATAAAATATTGTTTATCTTGAAAAATTATATTTTTTGGCAACAAAAGGTTAAAATTGATTTTACAAACACCTAAAAATCCAGCACTGCTCACCTAGCGTATGATACATGTTGTATACTTCTGTGTTCCGTTGTAAGAGTATTAAAGTTTACTTTGGGCACAATTCTTAATATTTGACATTTTAAACTAAATATAGGCTATACCTGTATCTGACAAACTACCAGGTGGTTGATATTAGTACTTTTTTAAGTTCCTGAAGGCAATTAATGTAAGGCACTGAAGTGAAATTGAAGCAAAAAACTACATTTTCACTATGTGAGTCTCACTTTTTTCATAGTTGCTTCCCTCAAATAATGTCCTATGTAAAACGAAACCATCAGTCTTAAGCAAATCATATAGTTCACTTAATTTTAGTTCCGTAAAAATATGACAGGCCAAGTACAGATCGAAATATTTCAAAGTTCCCGTTGGACAACCTTCATACATGAACGGTTATAACCCGATTACTGTAATTCAACATTTACGACATAAAGAATTCAAACACCTCTTAAGACGTAAATACTGGTGGTGTTAACCCACCGCCTGCTAACTCCGTGCGCCACAAATCTACAAACAGTACGAAGCAGGAGGCCTTCAAGTTTACTTTGTGTCTCAAGAACAAGTGCCGCTTCCGTAATAATATTACTGTGCAGATGCATCATGAGGCCATACATACATCAAATTTCACGGGACATATGTTGGTTTTCGATGACACTTGGTTACGAAATGATAGACTGGAAAGATTTTGGTCACTGTCATGTTTTAATTACGGTACAGTCCCAGAAATTGAATTGTATAAAACCATTTTCAGGTTGATAACGGCAAGGTTCGAACTCATTACCTTCCAAAAATAAGCTTATAAACTTCACGAAAATGTTGATAATTTGATAATGATGTTAGAAGGACTGTAGGCAACGGTATGATGATGAAGGGGTTTTTAAAGTCAGGTTGTGATTTCCACAAATAAGAAAAGTCCTCTCAGTTTTAATTACTGGGTTCTTATAGGGATCATTGCAAGCACCTAAGTGTTAATATTATGAAAGATCATCATTGGAGAAAATCACATAAGTGGGATTGTAAATAAATGGTACAGGTCTCTGCACATGTTATGGGGGCATTTAGAGGTTTCAGTAAGGATGTAATGGAGAAGGCATACAAGTCTCTGGTAAGATCTCAACTATAGTAGCGTTTCTGTGTATGGGACCCTCACCAGGATCACTTGATTCAGAGCTTTAAAAGTCCAAAGGAAAGCAGCTTGATTCGTTCTGGGTGATTTCCGACAAAAATGTTGCAAAATTGGGCGTGGGAAGACTTGAGAGAAAGGAGGCGAGCTGCTCGACTAAGAGGTATGTGAGTGAAGAGATGGCGTGGAATTACGTTAGTAGACGAATAAGTATGAGTGGTGTTTTCAAAAGTAGGATAGATCACAATATGAAGGTAAAGTTGGAATTCAAGGCGACAAATTGTGGCAAATATTCGTTTATAGGAAGGGTAGTTGGGGATTCGAATAACTTACCAAGGGAGATGTTCAATACATTTCCAAATTCTTTGTGCTCATTTCATAAGAGGCTAGGAAAACAACAGAGAGTGAATCTGCCACCTTGGCGACTGCCGTAAATGCAGATCAGTAGTGGTTGTTCCATATATCCATGTAAAATAAGTGACCATTTTTCATGCCAGATCTCGTTCAGTACAACAATTATTTCAAAATATATGTAATATTATCACTTATCGTATCTAACCTTATGACTTACAAATAAAGTAATTATTGGATTTACTGTGGACAAAAATCAGTAGCTATGGTGGTAGATTTGAAGGTACTGGGACATGAGCGTGACATATTTTACACCCTTGAAAATGAAATGGCGTATAGCTTTTAGTGCCGGGAGTGTCCGGGGACAAGTTCGGCTCTCCAGCTGCAGGTCTTTTGATTTGACTCCCGTAAGCGACCTGCGCGTCGTGATGAGGATGAGATGATAATGAAGAGGACACATACACCCAGCCCCTTGCAAGCGAAATTAACCAATTAAGGTTAAAATTCCCGACCCTGCCGGTAATCAAACCCGGAACCCCTGCGACCAAAAGCCAGCACGTTAACCATTTAGCCATGGAGCCGGACACACCCTTAAATACATGCATTTCAAAATCGTGTTCCATCACGTAGCTGTTAGCTTGCATTCGGATATTGCAGTTTTGAGGCCAGCTGTCGGCAGCTCTGAAGATTGTTTTTCGTGTTTTCGCATCTTCAAACCTGGCAAATGCTGGGGTTATCCCTTAATAAAGGCCACGGTGGGTTCCTTCCCATTCGAAGACCTTTCCTATACGTTCGTCTTTGTAAGACGTATCTGTGTCCATACGAAGTACGGCAGATTTTAAAAAATAAAGCCACAGTCTCCAGATGTATGAAAAGGATAACTTTCAATGAGCAATTCTTTAAAGCGAAATAATAATGATAAATCTAATGTATTACTGGCTAGTTTTATATACTTTGTTCCAAAATTAATTAAATGAAGATAATATTTTGGAAGGTTTTGGTATATTGTTCTCAGAAACTAGGGGTCTGATTTTTGTTTGGTATTGCAAACCATGTAGTTTAAATAGAATGGATGAAGAATTGATTTTGACATTTGAAAAATGGAAAATATTTGCAGTACATGAAGAAAAAATATAATAAGTGTTTGTTAACTTGTCAATATATCGCATCTCTTATAACAGAAAAGCAAAGCACTCACTTCATCAATCTGTGTGGCCCGATATTTCAAGAGAAAACAGAGAGCCATTAAACAGAGCTGTGCAAGCAAAGGTCACCTAACTAGCAGAACATACAAGTTAAAATTATTTTCATTGAGCCTAATACTCTGTGTGATTATTAGGCTGTTTTGCTGCAGACTTTACCGTAGCAATATAACGAAATATCCAGAATTTATCTAAAGAGACTCTGGAGAACGGGTTGTATTTATTTTCTCTATTAGGCGAATAACGACAAAATTATAAATAGAGCCAAAACGTTAGTAGTTTAGAACGCAAACTTACTCATGAGTGCAAGAAGTATATTCTAGCCCGGTGAACAATCATGTTATGAGGTTTGCATAAACATTGGGAGCTCGGCATCTTAGCACCCCTTGAATCTTATGTTACTCTCGTTAAATTACAGAAGAACGGGCTAGACGACAGCTCCTACTAGACAAATTAATTGCATTCTAACCTATTATTGCATAAACCTGCGGGCTGTAGACTTATAACTCGTGATTAAAATGTGGATAATTATAAAACGAATCAAATAGACAGATACTCATAACCTATAGAGAGAACAGAACTTCCAGCAGGACAATATACCGTTTCAAGTTTTTATTTAAACACTCTTAGAGTCCGGTCTCCCGATATGTTGGCTCTCGGTTTTGTCTGAACAGTACAGTTACAGTACGTCCTGTTGATTGTGCGGTCTGTGGCCAGATGTATTATTGGACATGCATTATTGCGCTATTCTTATGATTTTATGTCAAAACAAGTGCTTCTAAATAGAATCAAATCAAAATAATAACACGAGAACTGTAAACATGTCACTATAAAGAGCTGCTTTTTGACGGGGGTCATCTTAAATTAGCTATTCGAAATATGTGACGCGACGTTATATAGTAACAGTGCATGCTGTGATGTGAAGTATTGATGGACTGAGAGACATATAGAAGGCTCTTCTATCAAAGAAACCTCATCGCATCATTTTCTATAGTATTGATTATTTCATTCCTGGTAGATTCAGAGAATGTGAGTCGATGCACTAAGTCCTATACTTATCAAGTCCAAATTCCATACACATGTCTCTTGAAAACGATTCAGTTAATTTTTATAAGTTTTAGTTGTGTTTATTGAAAGACATAATCATTTTCATTTAATTTAAAAAAAGGAAAACCTGACACCATTCTTTCACTTAGAAAGAACTGCTCATTACACGTTGTGATTATCGTACCTCCCTAGGATGTGGAAGTACAAGGAATAGAATTTTGAAATGTGTGTTTTCAAATATGTAAAATGTGCTACACTCACTTGCCACGGTGAGTCTTTCTCATTCAATCTTCTTCGGTACTCACATCCTTGTCCGTGACCTCAAAAACCAACCAGGCCACACGTCCTTGATAATAATTGCCTCCAAATGGCCAACTCTCTTACAAGCAATTGTTTTTTCCATGCATTCATACTTATTCCCCGGTAGCATTGTAACGTAAACAAGCAGCTACACTCATAGGAAGATTCAATTGGGTATCACAAAAATTTAATTGAAGTTGCTGTAAAGTTTGACGAATATTAATATTCTTAAAACTGTATTTTATTTTGTTTTAATGTTTTTAATATATTTTACACAAAATCGCAGAACAAAAACAAAGTTTTTACCATATTGAGTAATGGACAGGTGAATAGTATTCCTAACTGATGAAGACTCAACCAAATAGGGAATGTACTTTATAACACAGAGATTTATCATGATTTAAATTTTGTGACGTATATTTTTTAAGTTTTCTTTGTAGCTGAAAATGGTCTCAGTAACAGATATAAACTAGTCCTACTGTAAATGATATGGAATAAAATTCTAAAATACAATTTACAAGCGTTTATTTGGTGGAAGTGTCCAAAGTAGAGTTTATTTATTCTTATCATTAGCAATACATCATGTATAAATGATTTGTTAAGAACGAGAACAATGACTAGGTAATGGAAGAAAACACACTAGAGGTATATTCACAGTAACAATTATGTCATATCATTTCGGACCAGAATTTGGCGAAATCTCGACCACATGATGTGGCCTTCACTAAAACTTGCATAGTGCAAACGAGAGGGCAGTAGTTGCAATGAAGGAGGTACGCAGGCACAGACGGTTGACTCATCAGACAGACCTCACTTCTTCATATTTATCTTCGATCCACCGACCCCATACCGCAACCTGTTCAGCTTCTTCGATGTAGACCACGACTTTTCATAACCGGCTGGAAGAGTTTCAGATGGATCAATCCATCCATTGTGGTGAAGGTTTCTGGATCTCCATGAAGTTAGTATTGATGATTGAGGTGAATCCGAAAGGTACTCAGTAGAGTGTAGGAAACATTTCCTGGATTTCAATCGTTGCTAGCAGGTTGGCAATCATGTAATGGATGTATTTGGCAAACATCTACTTCGGTTTTTTCATGTTTGTCAGCTACTTCACGTCTAATATCTCGGGGAGCAATGCCAGCCAAGTAATATATCTTACCGCAAGGTGTATATCGTAGGCAATCAGTTTTAAGCAATAGTTCTCATTGTTTGAGCTTGCACATTGCAGTTTGTACCGCATAACTTTGCGAAGAATGGAATTTCTCGTAGATACGTTGGGTTTCGTGTGAACAGAATATTGTTCATACGTTAGTGCACGATCCAGACTTACCCTAGATATTTAGGTGTTGAGAAATGATCCAAGAGAGCACCCTCCCAGGAAATCTTCAGTTTTCTTCTTGCCTGCGTACCCTTTAAGTGAAAGGCAAAAACTCGCGTCTTTGAGGTGTTAGGCTTTAGATAGTTTTCTGTGTAGCATGGACTCAGTTCATCTGAGGATTCCATAAGTCTCTATTCAACACTCTCAAACGGATAACCCTGGGTGACAATAGCTCGATCATCTGCATAAATGAAGCTTTTTGTTCCTTTTGCCAAGGGTTGATCATTCGTGTAAATATTAAATAATAGTAAAGCCAAAGCACTACCTTGGGCTAGGCCATTCCTGTGGTTCTTCCATCAACTCTGTCGCCCTTGGAAATCTGAAAAAACTTCGATTTTCAGGAAGACATCGAACGAATTAAGTCGGCTTGTTGTCCATTGTCATCTTATAAAGTGTACTCAACAGAAATATGTTAGTGACTGTCATAGGCCGCAGTTAGGTCGATGAAGACTGCCCCAGTTATTTTCCGATTTTCAAAACCATCTTCAGTATATTGGGTCAAATGGAGTTGCTACGTCTCCTAAAACCAGCTTGCTCTGGGATCAAAACCTTTGTAAGATTACCTGAGTCATTCGTTCCAAGATCTTAAATATATGATAGAGCAAGGAAATTGGTTTGTAATTTTTAGGATCATGTGGATATTTTCATAGTTCGAGGAATGCTAAAACTCTAGATTTCCTCCAGATTATGGGTATTCTGCATGTTCGAATGCAATTGTTAAATGGTTAGCGTGCTGGACTTTGGTTATAGGGGTCCCGGGTTCGATTCCCGTCAGGGTCGGGAATTTTATACTTAATTGGTTAATTTCGCTGGCACGGGGGCTGGGTGTATGTGTCGTCTTCATCATCATTTCATCCTCATCACGATGCGCAGGTCACCTACGGGGGTCAAATCAAAGGCCTGCATCTGGCGAGCCGAACTTGTCCTCGGACAGTCCCTGCACTAAAAGCCATACGCCGTTTAATTTCCTTTTCAGTATCTATTCTCTAGTAACAGGTCTAAACTTCTTGAATTTTTGAATACAGTTTTCATCTACACCAAGAGTCTTTCCATTTTTGCTGATATTTATAGCATCATTCAACTCTGCCATCGTAAAGGGATTGTTTTACAACTAAACATTACAGGTTTGCTATTTTGGACGAATGGGCGAGCATTTCGGTTTGCAGATACATTACAAAGAGGTGATGCTTTATTAGGATCATTACTGAGCCGCCTGAATATCATCCAGGCCTTCTAGCTTCTCCTTTCCACGGTAACCTCTTTCATCAATTTTAACCACTGTTCTCGTTTATCTCTGAAATAGCAGAGAGAAGTTGTTGTCCGCTTGGAATAGTTTAAGCACTAAAATGATCCATTTCATTCAAATTGAAGTAGTTTTTCAGTACGTCAGATGTTTCCTGGGAAAGACCTTGTATGTAATTAGTTCTGCATCCTCTTGGAATGGCTTCTTTAGAACACAATCTAATGACATCAATAAATTGACCATATGCCTCTGGTATGGGACAGATCATACTAATAATTTTATCTAAAGAGATAGTGAAATATTCCCACTTTGTCATTTTGAAATTATATCTTCTCCTAAAGAAAACACTCTCTGGTCTGACGGCTGCTAATATCTGGCACATTATGGCACGATATTATGTGTTAGGAATAGGAAGGCAGACCAATTTAACACACTGATGGGTAATCCGCTTACTCACAAAAGTAAGGTCTGGATTATATCCACGTTTCCATCTTCCACTGTTTAAGGATGAATGAAGTTTGTCATGTATGAGGGACAGTTAGTGTTATTATAGCCTATGCTGTTACGGAGAGTGTTGACACATTTAAACAGATATGTACTTTCGAGTGCTTGCAGCAATCACTAAGCATAAACCGACCAAGTTCGACGTAAAGTAAGCAAAGGGACTCAAGAAATACTTGCCGGTGCGGGAAGGAAGAGGACTCAGCAAGGCAATGCGCAGGGAAGGGCGTAAAGTGAGGTAACACCAATATTAAAATGTCGTGTCTAGAATAACCAGATAGCAGTGATCACATCCCAAATCAAGTGGTAATCTCAATTATGAGGCCTTTTCCCCAGAGGAACTATCGCGGTAGGGACATGTTGAAAAAGGGGGGGGGGGGAAGGAGAACACTCAAGAAAACTCCCACAAGCACAGGTTTCAAAAAATGAACACATATATTAAAACAACTCCAAGAAATAACAATTGTTTACACCATAAGAATGAGAACTTCGACCATTTGATACACCATTAAAGTGGGAAATTGTACAAATTATCAACAGGTTTTCTCTCCCTTTTTTTTGTTTAGTGTACGTATCTTAAAGGGGTAATCACCAAACCACAATAGAGCTTGGGAGGGGGGCGCCAAGCACGAAACCAGAATAAAATTTTATACCAATGTACACGCGAATGCCACAAAAGTAGCAAGGAATTATGGAAACAGGAACAAGAAAATTAACATTAGTTAAAAGGAATTTTTCCAGTGCTCACAAAGGCACGTGATAAAAGAACAGGCTATCCCCCTAAAACTAAGGCACACTTTTTTTTTCTTTTTAAAACAAGTAGACACCAGAATAATCAAAAGGCACACGCCAGATGAAGTGTAAAAAAATTTAGCAGAGCACCAAGCTACAAATTTATTAATATGTTACTAGAGGTACGAAAGGTAGACGAAAAGAAGGAAAAATCGGGAAAGAGATTCAAGCAGGGAAAGGGGATTGACCAGGGTACGATGTCCGCTCCAAACGAGACAAAAGGTTCCAGTACAACTGTTCAAAACTTGAAGCCCAGCACGCTTCCTCCTTCATATTTCCATCATAAAGTCAAAGTCAATAATTTGGCACCGTGAAATTTCGCTGTGTCCTGTAGGGACGATAGTTCAATATCGAAGCGTTATTCAAGCCCATATGATAAATGAGAGGGCGAAATTAAAATGAATGGTAAATAATTACAGTAAAAGTCTGCTCACCCAACACGTAACGGAGAACCAAGTAAAGTCTAAATGCACTCGGACCAGCCGGTGCAGGGCTTGAGCTCCCACTGCCGATTACAACACCAAGTCACACCTGATCGCCGGACAGGAGAAAGCGGCGAGTATATATACACGGAGCGAAGCGAGCTCGAGAACACACTAGAACTAGGTGACGTCACGGAGATTGCGCGTGGCGGTGTAGCAGATGAAGCAGTGGTGAAACAGCATAGCAAGCAGAAGGTTCATAGAGCAGCGCATATAGTGTGCACTAAATCAAGACGGAGATGCAGCCATAAGGTAGGCGAAGTTGAGCTCGTAACATACTCCCACCACCAGGAGAAATCCGAAGGATTGGTGTCCAAGGTTGACGAGACGGCAAATGAGAGCAGAAGATGGTGAAAGCAGTACCGGTGGTCCAAAGCGATACGGACGAAGATGAAGAGTGGCGGAGATCCAACTGCGGCGAAAACGATGACAGGCAAAAAGGTAGAACCGACGAAAACATGAAGATAGTAGAAGCACCAGGTCCCACGAAGTCTGAAGGAAGCGCGGTCTCAGGGCCAGACAGGAAGACGCAGCATCATAGGAAAGAAGAAATAAAGAGAATAAGTCACCAAAAAAAGAGGAGAAAAAGAGGGAAAAGGACGGGGGGAAAGGAGAGAGCAAGAAAACAAACAGGATGATTTAAATGATCAAACCAAATTATCTAGTGCTCTGCATAACAGTATGACAGTAAAAAAAAAATTTTCCAATATTTATCAATAATATACCCCAAAGGGATAACAAGACAAAACTTAGTTAAAAGAGGGGGAGGATCAGGCATGAAATTTTCGGCAGTGGGAGACGAGCTGGGTGAGCAGAGACAAGGGAAAAAAATGTTAAGAAATATGAAGGAAGGAGAGTAATGGACAGCAAACTAATATCGTAAAAGCAAGAAAATACAAAAGGAATAAAAGAACCGATCAATACCCCTCTCCCGCCCCACAGAAAAAAAGGGGAACGTAGGGATTAGGTATGGAAGGGCTTTAGTCGAGAAAAATGAGCCTTTCGGAGATCAGTAGGGGATTCCACAGACTGAAGCTGAACAGTATTGGGCGAGGGAAAAGAAAGAATACGAAAGGGACCCAGCCAACGAGGGGAGAGTTTAGCCGAAATATACTGATGTGCAGAGCTAAATGGATGATTTTTAAGAAGAACTAAATCAAACAATTTAAATTTAGAAGGTAAGGCACGAGAATTACACAGATTTTTATGAACTTTACTGGCCTGAAGGAGCTTTTGATAAGCGGAATACAATTGGGAGTGATTGAGACGATCGGAGGGTGTATCGAAAAGCGAGGGGAGATCCCACGTAAGGGCAAGGGGGGTATTCAACTCACGGCCAAGAAAGAGTTTAGCCGGTGTACAACCAGTAGAAGAATTGATGGTGGAGTTGAGGGCGAGCACAAAAGAAGGGAGTTCAGTATCCCATGATTTCTGGTTATGGGAGAGAAAAATAGATAGAAATGTTTTAAGGTTACGGTGGTAGCGTTCGACGGTATTTGCCTGAGGATGATAGGGGGAAGTACAAACCTTTTTATGCCAAGAGAAAAACAAAAATTATAGAACTGTCTAGAGGTGAAAATCGAAGCATTATCAGAAATGAGAATTTTAGGGAGGCCAATGATAGGAAAAATGTAATTGAACAAAAGATTAATAACAATTTGTGAAGAGATATTTCTCAAAGGACGAACAATAAGAAATTTAGAAAACCCATCTAACAGAGTAAAGATGTATGAATTGGACTTAGAGGATTTAACAATAGGCCCAACAATGTCAATGTAATACTTTTCAGACGAGTAAGTGGCGGGAGAAGCGGCATAGGAGCCGTAAGGAAGGTGATTTAACGGTTTATGTTTCTGACAAGAAGGGCAAGATCGAACCCACGAAAAAATTTATTTACGCATCTGCGGCCAAAAAAATTGGGAGGCAAGGCGAGCGTAGGTCTTAGCTCTCCCAAAGTGGCCGCCGATAGGCGAATCATGAAAATATTGAAATACCATAGACCGGAGAGTGGAAGGAAGAACCAGGCGAGGAGTAGCCTTAGGAGTAGGTTTAAAAAGAAGGAGTTGGTGGTGGACCCGAAAAGGGCCAGAATAATCAGGAGAAGTAATTTCTTGGGAAATTTGTTGACAGTAAGGGTCATGCTGTTGATGGTGCAAGCAAGATTGAAAAGAGAGGGGAAAGTTAGTTAAGGAAGGGACGGAAATAACAGAGTTAATAGGAAGGGAATCAAGTTCGGAAGGTTGAAGCTGATGGTCATCAAAGAGACGAGAAAGAGCATCGGCGACAGAGTTATTATAACCGGAAACGAATTTTAAAGAGAACTTGAAACGAGACAGGCGGAGTAACCAACGACCAGTACGACCAATTTTGGGGGCATTATGTAAGAGCCAAGAAAGGGCCTGGTTATCAGTGCTGACAATAAACTCGCGATGGTCGAGATATTCAGAAAAGTGTTCTATTGAGAGAATAAGAGCCAAGGCTTCCTTTTCGTAAGTAGAATACTTTTGTTCAGCAGGGGATAACAGGCGACTAAAGTAGGCCACGGGGAGCGTACGGTCATTAATAGTTTGTTGAAGGACAGCACCAATGGCAATGTCTGAGGCATCGGTAGATAATTCAAAGGTAAAATTAAAATCAGGAATTTGTAAGAGGGGAGCATGAGATAGTTTCGATTTAAGAAGATCAAAGGCCATTTGTTGCTGAGGGGACCAGTGAAATTTGACCCCTTTTCTTTTGAGTTTATTCAATGGATCAGCAATAGATGAAAAATTAGGGATGTATTTGGCATAGAAGCCAACCATTCCCAAAAAGGAACGTAAATGTTTCAAGTTCGTAGGAGGGGGTATCTTATTAATGGCAGAGACACGATCAGGATCAACAGCAATGCCATCAGAACTCAATATGTGGCCAAGAAATTTAATCGAAGTTTGGGCGATCAAAACTTTAGAAGGATTAACGGTGAGGCCGACATTGCGAAGACGAGTAAGGACTTCGCGTACATGAGACAAATGTGAATCAAAATCCGGAGAAAAACTAAGATATCATCAACAAAAGGAAAAAGATACTTATACTTAATGTCAGCAAAAAGGGAGTCAACAAAGCGCTGCATTATTTGGGAGCCAAGATTAAGGCCAAAGGGAACTTTTTTAAATTGATAGAGCCCAGTAGGAGTAATGAATGCCGTATACCGAGAACTGAGATCATCTAAGGGAAGTTGATTGTAAGCAGAATTGAGGTCGAAAATTGAAAAAAATTTGGAACCGGAAAAATGTTGGAATGCCGAATTTAATTTAGGCATCGGATAGGAGTCATAGACGATTTTCTCATTAAGCTTCCTATAATCCACAATAAATCTCGCAGAACCATCAGGCTTGGCGACCACAAAGGCAGGTGAAGCATAATCGGAAGATGATGGAATAATAGTATTATCTTTAAGCATTGTTTGAATCAATTGATTTAAAGTGTTCATCCGAGGAGGGCTAAGAAAATAGGGAGAAGAACGGACAGGGGTAGAATCCACTAGATCAATATGTGCAAAAAAATTCTTAACCGTGCCCAATTTAGGGGTAATAACGTCAGAGAACTCAGTGAGCAAAGCTTGAACCTGGTTAGAATGAATAGAGTTAATAGCAGGAAGTAGAGAATGTGAACGAGAGGGAAAATCAGAGATATTAATCAACGGAACAGACTTGTGTGAAAAGGAAAAAGAAACTTTGGACTGGGCAGAGTCAAGAAGAAGACCAGTATGTGAAAAGATATCATAACCTAAGATAACCGGGAAGGACAAGTCCTCCACAAT
Source organism: Anabrus simplex (assembly GCF_040414725.1). Lineage (NCBI taxonomy): Eukaryota > Metazoa > Arthropoda > Insecta > Orthoptera > Tettigoniidae > Anabrus > Anabrus simplex. Next base: position 36,036,546 of record NC_090267.1, read on the forward strand.
CTGAAAAGTGAAAGGCCAAGAAAGGTGCTGGAGTTTAATATGTAACAAGATACTACCCAAAATTTTTAAGGGTTGATTAGAGACTGAAAGACATCGAAGGGGAGATGGAAGATATTGCAGATGAGGATTATTGTGAAGTAAATCGCTATAAAATCGGGAACTAATGAGTGACACTGTCGCCCCAGAATCTAGGAGCGCAACAGAAGGAAGGTTATTAACTGTGAGCATAACATGACAACTCGGGGGTGAGAGAGAAATAGAATTATGAAGGGATTGGGAAGATGGGGATACGGAGGTTGTAACCGTACAACAGGGTTACAGACTCCATTCTGTATTTATTATTATTATTATTAGTATTATTATTATTATTATTATTAACCTGATTCATTAGATTTTATATATTCTGTTTCTCATCATTTAGACTGTAAGAATTAGGTATCACGTATATTATTGTATTTCATCATAGGTTAAGTGAATATGTTTGTAATTATTCTGTATGGTAGTAAGTGAGATTTGTTGGTTTCATATTGTCATGCTGTGGCTTGTAACTTTGGCTAGATGAGCTGGCATAGTATTTTGCAATCGAGGCTATGTTTAACTGGGAATGTTGTGTACAAGGAGATTTCCCGGTGACGCATTCGGTATAGTCATTCTCGGACCGCTTGGGTACGCTTAGACGACACATGACTGATTACATCAGTGCGTGGACACGTGATTGCGACCAAGTGTCAGTATTCGCCAGCTACTGTATGTTGAAGTGGAAGGGATGAACAGTGAGTGGGGAGATGAGTCGTCATCGCGAGGTAATATAAGGTGATGCTACGATAGGGAGAGGTACTCAGTTCATAAGCAGTTGATATCGTGCAGATCATATGTAACAGTCAGATGTGTAAAATGGAAGATGTGGTCTTAGTGTGATGGTCAGAGCTAAGAGTTGTGTTTGAAGAGGTAATCATCGAGGAAGTCTACAAGTGGTGCTTGTATCCGAGCAGAGACGGGTACTATGCTGATAAAGAAACATCATCTTCTTGTGAGGATGGACTTCACAAGATGTTTCAATAATATTTTCCAATTATTTAAAATATATTGAGTGGACGTAATTACAGTGGAGCTCCCTACACGCGTACATGGTATGTAGGCCAACTCCTTGTTATATAAGAAGATTACAACAGACGGCTCCCGACTTCAGCTCACAGGTTTTCCCAAGAATTTCAAGTTCAACAGCGGTGTATGCAGACAACAGGTAATTAAAGCATCAGACATGTTATGCATTCATAACATGAAGAAGAGTGTAATCAGCGGCGATATCACATCTCACTTCAAGTTCATGCCAATAGCTTTTTTTGTTTAGATTAAATTTTCCTTTTCTTAGTACCGCAAATCTCACAATATATTTCTTTTGTTAAATTAAAAGACGTAAATGATTGTTCATTGTGACGTAAATTTAGTCATAAACTCAGTTTTATTTTTAATTATAATAAGTGATTCCAGTTCCATGTACAATCCTCAGTTGTGGAAATGCAATAGTAATTTAATATTTTCCTGATCCATATCCCTGTATATTGCCAAATATGTGAGTTTATCACCTCACGCCTTGAGATAATTGATATAAGAGGTATGCTCTACCGAATTTTGTTGTTTTTCTTAAAAAAAGCAACTGGCGCTCAAACAAATGTTATTTATATTATGTGGAAGATATGTAAGTATAAGAGTAGTGGTTGGAGTAGCCACAAGGTAAGCTGGGAGGAATGAGGCAGATTTTCCCTATGTGAACGCCTACTGCCTAAGGACGCGGGTGGAAGGCGTTTCCCGAAGGCAAATTAGTACATTGACGGGCAATATGGCCCGGTAATTTACAACGATAACAGGTTATAGGAGGACGGACACTAAGGGTAGGTACGGCAGACAAAGAAGAACGTAAAGGAGGAGCAGGGATCGGTGGGGGAGAGACGGAAACATAGTAGGAACGATCCCCTAGAGAATGTATCATATGTTGTTGAGCAAGATTATAGAGTTGAAAAAGGGAAACGGGGGGGTAAGAACATTAAAAAGCATGCGGAATGATGGAGCGGCATAAAACTGAATAATAGATATCAGTTGGGAAGTATTATATGAAACATTCAAAACGTCACTGTAAGTGATGATAGAGTCCAAATAGTCGTGCGCAGGTTCATTGGGTAGCTGGTGGCGTCTGATGAACTCTGTACTTAGTTTGTAACGGACTTCTAGGGGCAAGAAATAATTGTGTATCGCATGTCTCAATTCATACCAATTTGAAAAATTCGACATATTATCCAACCAAAAGGTGGAGAAAAAACCCGTAGTTTTGGTGGATAAGAGACCAATTAATTGGGGAAAGGAGGCAACTTTTAAATTTAAGAACTTACGAACTGAAAACAGCCAAATGGTAAGATTTCGGGGATCTGTTGCGGATAATTGGGGAACTTGTAATAACGACTGCGTAATGATTTGTACATTAAGTGCATTATCAACAGAGGGGGTAGTAGGTACTGGGGGTTGAGAATAAGGAGAGGGCGACGGGGCCATGTGATGTAGTAAAACGGAAGGTTTAGTATCATCGGATTGCAAATGAGGTGTATGGGTTGAGGAAGACGGATATAGGGAAGGAGAAGATGGGGTAGACGAAAAAGAAATTAGATTCGGTACAGGAGGGTTAGGTAATGATAAATTTGGTGTTAGCGGAGAAGATAGTACGGAAGAGTCATCCCCTAAAGGGAAATTATCGGAAAAACAAGCCATGAATGAAAGCACACAAAGGAATGAAGCAGTCAAAATAGAAAGTACTCTGCTACCATTTTTGTTACGGATTGTGTTGACACATTTAAACAGATATGTACTTTCGAGTGCTTGCAGCAATCACTAAGCATAAACCGACCAAGTTCGACGTAAAGTAAGCAAAGGGACTCAAGAAATACTTGCCGGTGAGGGAAGGAAGAGGACTCAGCAAGGCAATGCGCAGGGAAGGGCGTAATGTGAGGTAACACCAATATTGAAATGTCGTGTCTAGAATAACCAGATAGCAGTGATCACATCCCAAATCAAGTGGTAATCTCAATTATGAGGCCTTTTCCCCAGAGGAACTATCGCGGTAGGGACACGTGGAAAAAGGGGGGGGAAGGAGAACACTCAAGAAAACTCCCACAAGCACAGGTTTCAAAAAATGAACACATATACAAAAAAACCCAAGAAATGACAATTGTTTACACCATAAGAATGAGAACTTCGACCATTTGATACACCATTAAAGTGGGAAATTGTACAAATTATCAACAGGTTTTCTCTCCCTTTTTTTGTTTAGTGTACGTATCTTAAAGGGGTAATCACCAAACCACAATAGAGCTTGGGGGGGGGGCGCCAAGCACGAAACCAGAATAAAATTTTATACCAATGTACACGCGAATGCCACAAAAGTAGCAAGGAATTATGGAAACAGGAACAAGAAAATTAACATTAGTTAAAAGGAATTTTTCCAGTGCTCACAAATGCACGTGATAAAAGAACAGGCTATCCCCCTAAAACTAAGGCACACCTTTTTTTCTTTTTAAAACAAGTAGACACCAGAATAATCAAAAGGCACACGCCAGATGAAGTGTAAAAAAATTTAGCAGAGCACCAAGCTACAAATTTATTAATATGTTACTAGAGGTACGAAAGGTAGACGAAAAGAAGGAAAAATCGGGAAAGAGATTCAAGCAGGGAAAGGGGATTGACCAGGGTACGATGTCCGCTCCAAACGAGACAAAAGGTTCCAGTACAACTGTTCAAAACTTGAAGCCCAGCACGCTTCCTCCTTCATATTTCCATCATAAAGTCAAAGTCAATAATTTGGCACCGTGAAATTTCGCTGTGTCCTGTAGGGACGATAGTTCAATATCGAAGCGTTATTCAAGCCCATATGATAAATGAGAGGGCGAAATTAAAATGAATGGTAAATAATTACAGTAAAAGTCTGCTCACCCAACACGTAACGGAGAACCAAGTAAAGTCCAAATGCACTCGGACCAGCCGGTGCAGGGCTTGAGCTCCCACTGCCGATTACAACACCAAGTCACACCTGATCGCCGGACAGGAGAAAGCGGCGAGTATATATACACGGAGCGAAGCGAGCTCGAGAACACACTAGAACTAGGTGACGTCACGGAGATTGCGCGTGGCGGTGTAGCAGATGAAGCAGTGGTGAAACAGCATAGCAAGCAGAAGGTTCATAGAGCAGCGCATATAGTGTGCACTAAATCAAGACGGAGAAGCAGCCATAAGGTAGGCGAAGTTGAGCTCGTAACAATGCACAACAGCTTCTCCATTCTCATCATCATGTGGATAACCACATATAATGCTGTGGCTGTTGAAATCACCCATGAAGATGGACACTTTCTGCAAATTCATATTATCAGGTTGTCTGAATGAAAAGCTTCCCTTTGGAGGTTTATAAAAGAGAAAAATTGATAGAGTTACTCAAATCTATAGCAATAATTTCTATGTCGTTTTTATCTGTAATCGAGTTTGTAACAATTCTGATATCTGGTTTAGTAAAGATGGCACTTCCATATTGACCATGAGGACGTTCGATGTAAAAAGAAGACAGTCCTTCAGTATTAAGAGAAATACTGTAATTGTCAAATTGGGTTCTGATAAGAGCCGTTCTGCACTATAATGAATAATTTCAGATAGTACTTTAATGATGCTTCTGGAATGCTGACGTACAGTTCAGTAACTGAAATTAAATTGCGACTAGATATGCAGGGGCACCGCGGGCAGGAATCAGCTACTGAAACGACACCGTCCTAAACAATACCACCAAAATTCTTGGATGACGGGGATCAAATTATCGAATATGCACTGAAATAAATACTTATCTCACCATCTGACACATCCGCTGGACTTGAGTCCAGTCACTCTAAATTCAAAGTTCCATAAATTTCCGTAATTACATCGCCAGCCTTCCTACACCAACAAAATAATTCACTTAGGCAGTAACATATACACATGGCCAACAACTCTTTATATCAACAACACAAAACGGCTTCGTAAGGAAAGTATCCATTGCTCCCAGGAACAGCATGAACAACATAAGAAAATGTTTACCATAACAACATAGGTCTAATACAAGACACAGCAGCATTCGTTCCATCCTTTAAAGATTCTGTCATAGGCGTTCATGGGAAAATTCACGGCATCTCCACTACTGGCAGTACTTGTCGAAAGGACATCTTCTTGTTTCTATTTATAATTTTGCTTTACGTCGCACCGACACAGACAGGTCTTATAGCGACGATGTTATAGGAAATGCCTAGGAGTGGAATGGAAGCATGGCCGTGGCCTTAACCACGGAGAACCATCTTCAAGACTGCCAACAGTGGGGTTCGAACCCACTATCTCTCGGATGCAAGCTCACAGCTGCGCGCCCGCAATCACACGACCAACGTGGCAGTATCATCGTCTTCGAAAACAAAAAAGAAGTTAGGAGATAGTCAGAGAAATGGTCGATGTCACAGAAGCAAGTTGGAAATAGCTGAATGCAGAAAAAGACCTGGTCACTGGAATTGAAAGGAGTAAGCTAACTTGCAAGGGTCGTTGTGATTGATCAACAATCCAGGAAGTAAGGATGTCTGAAAATCACTTGACCTAAATACTCTTCCCAAAGTCGATCAAAAACCAATGAGTGTAGTATTATATGCCACTCGCATTTAACATTTATCATATTCAATTTTTATTATCGAAATATAATTCACCTCCCGTTTACATATCAGCAACAAACAATATGTCTAGAGCCCGGATGTCGAGGCATTAACAGATTATAATGCAAACATGCTCATCCGTGTTAGAAGTATATTCTAACCCTGTTAACAAACATGTTATGAGGTTTACATGAACATTAAGGGTTTGCCTCTCGAAACCACTGAGGGTTATGTTGCTCTCCTTACATTACAGAACTACGGGCTAGACGACGCCTCCTACTCGACAAATTAGTTTGCATTCTTACCTATTACTGCCGAAACGTCCAGGCTCTAACATGAGAACTGTACATGCGAGAAACAGGGTCCACTCAGCCTCAGGAGGGGTCAATTGTTTAGAGGGGGGTTGGATTCCCACGTCAGCAATCCTCGAAATGCCTTTCCGTATACCGAGTTCGATAGCTGCAGCCGCTTAAGTGCGGCCAGTACCAGTAATCGGGAGATAGAGCGTTCGAATCCCCCTGTCGATAACCCTGAAGATGGTTTTCCGTGGTTTCCCATTTTCACACCAGGTAAATGCTGGGGCTGTAGCTTTGTTAAGGCTACGGACGCTTCATTCCCACTCCTAGCCCCTTCCTATCTTCTCGTCGCCATAAGACTTATCTGTGTCGGTGCGACGTAAAGCAACTTGCAAAAATAATAAAAAATCATGCTTGGATGGAACCTAAATTAAGCCAACGAACACTTACCTCACTCTTCCATGCCTATCCTCGCCAACCTTTCCATCCCCAACAAGGCTCCTGCTCAGCGTAGCAGGTGAGGCCTCATGGTCCTCCTTCCCAGTTGTATCCCCGACCAAACGCCTCACCCTCCAGGACACTGGCCTTGAGGGGGTAGAGGTGGGTTCCCTCGCTGAGTTCAGGGGAAAAGCCAACCGTAGAGGGTAAACAGATTATATAAAATATAATGTATGATGAAACAGATAATAAAATCCACGGTTCTAGTCCTTCAGGCAAGCAACTCAACGCTGGAAACATCCTAGGGATATGAGCTGCGAATTTTAGTTAAATCTACTAAAATATGAGAAATTATTCGTTATTTATACCTAACAATTAAAATCCTTTTCTTAATCATCATTATCCAGTTGATTCGATTAGCAGTTTGCCTTTTTATACCACTATTAACACTAATGTGAGACAATGCAGAGTTTTACTTAAACCCTTATAACTACATTCGGTGTGGATATTTTTCAAAAATAAAAAATTGCCTCCGAGTATTGAACCAAGGAGCAAATTAAAGAAATAATTATCTTAGTTCATTTGCGTAGGATTTGAATAGAAAAAGAAAACGAGTAAAGAAGAAACTATTTTAGGCTTTTTCTGGAACTGCATTTAGACCGGAAGTGATTTTTAGTTTGATAAAGCTATCCAAGGCTCATATCTTGAAACCTTTTCGTGCCCTTTAGCCCTTAAACTTTCGGTACAATTCAGGAAATTGCTTCATTTTACGTTTGTGGTGGCATGGGGAGCCCTACCTTGTCTGCTAAGAAATGAAGCGAATAAAGGAAATGACGAATTAAAAATAAGTTATTTTAGACGGTTTTACGCCTTAAAATTTGACATTGGATCCGTTGACTTTTTTATTTGAGTGACTGTACATCTTGAGACGAAAGAAATGCTGTCCCTTCTTCAGAATATGTCCGCCATCCTTCTCTCGCCTTGTCTCTGTAAATTAAATTCACTCCAGAAATCGAGCAGTACACGTGCTGACCAGCGATGACAGCAATGCATATATTTGATCCCTGTAGGCAATCCGCGGCACATGTGCGGTGGTTCGTGCAAATACGATCTATTTTTACTCCATCACGTATTATCCACAAGTTGTGCTATGTTCCAAGTTTCCGATTATTTCTGCAATTACTATCTATATCTGAAGTTAATTTAATTTATTTTCCTGCGAGCCTCCGCTCGAATGACGCACCGAGAACCAATTTACTTCAAGTGACCTCAATAAATCACGGAACTCATTGCAGTATCCGCTGTGATCTAACAAGCCGTGTACAAACTAAAGTCGAAATCGGTTATGACGACCTCGAAGGGAACGCCATTCAAGGTCGTTACAGCCAATAGTCGCAAAAATCAGTTCTTTTTCCTTCCTAAAGTGTCATATTTGCAAGTTTTAGGCTTCATATTGTCACAAATATTTTTATTATTTTTAAAAATAATATAGCATGAAACTTTGAAATATTCTCTTAGACTTAGAAGACTGTTACAGGCACCTGAAGTGCGCCTGGGATATGATTTGAGAGTACCTTATTGGTATGTGATTTTCTACTACAGCATTGGTTGTTTACCCTCCTGTTCCTACACCTTCCCTTCTCAAGCGTAGTCTTGGGGGCTGGATATCCAGCAGTTGAGTATAATTATCATCTTGTCGTTCGATCTGAGCATCTACTTCGGGGTTCCTTTCGAACCCGAGACTACTGGGATGCGAACATCGGAATTTAAATCGTGAGTTTATATTTTATGTGTATATTGAGTAAAAGGTTAATTAATGCTTGTGGCAGGTTCATAGTGTGGGTTACTGTAGTCACGTCCTAGTTCGTGAACCATGGACAACGGCTGAGTGGCCTAGTAAGTGGTACTTATTTTCGGGATACCAGTTGCTATGGAATGGGAGTGGGCATTTCGGACATATTATGAGCCATGGCCCTCCTTGTGCTCAGGTGGCTAGGACTATACGATTCACCAGTGGTCCATAACCAGTTAGAGGAGAGATCCTCACTTGAACAATGTGCAAGTAGAGTATCATCCTGCTTCATGAATTTACCGAGCTCAGAACATTTTAAGCAAGCCTCGGACCTTTGGGAGTAACGGAGTCCCACTCCCATTTGATAGGCGAGGGACTCCTTGGAAACAACTTGGCGAACAAAATGGAATTCGATGGGGCGCTATCAATATTAATGGGTCTTATGGAAGAAGGAAGGTAGAACTGGCTGAGTCAGCAAAGAGGATGCATCTGGGAGTGCTAGGAGTAAGTGATATTCGGTAAGGGGAGAAAACGAGGAAGAGATACTAGATTATAAAGTGTACCTGACGGGTGTTAGAAAGGGAAGGACAGAGTCTGGGGTAGGGCTCTTTATCAGGAATACCATTGCACAAAAATAGCCTCTGTTAGGCACGTAAATGAGCAAATGATGTGGATAGATTTGGCAGTTGGAGGAATTAGGACTAGAATTGTGTCCGTGTATTCACCATGTGAGGGTGCAGATGAGGATGAATTTGACAAGTTTTATGAAGCATTGTGTGACATAGTGGTCAGGCTCAACAGCAAGGATAGAATAGTGCTAATGGGCGATTTCAATGCGAGATGGGAATAGAACTGAAGGATACGAAAGGGTGATTGGTAAATGTGGGGAAGATATCGAACCTAATGGGAATGTGAAGCGTTTGCTGGACTTCTGAGCTAGTATGGGCTTAGCAGTTACGAATACATTCTTCAAACGTAAGGCTATTCATCGCTACACATTGGAGGCTAGAGGTACCAGATCCATAATAGACTATATCATAACCGACTTTGAATGATTTTTCGATGATACAGACCACTATCTGATCTGTAGTGATTTAAGTATCTCTAGGCTTAGGGTAGAGAAAGTGAAATCTGTCTGCAAGCGAATAAGGGTAGATAATCACCAGGACGAGGAAATTAGACAGATGTACATGGATATGATTAGTGAGAAATTTCGAACAGTGGACAGTAAGCAGGTTCAGCATGTAGAAAGTGAATGGGTGGCATACAGGGATGCTGTAGTAGAAACAGCAAGGGAATGCCTAGGAACAGCTGTATGTAAAGATGGGAAAAGGCGAACATCTTGGTGAAATGATGAAGTGAGAGCAGCTTGTAAACGTAAAAAGAAGGCTTATCAGAAATGGCTCCAAACAAGGGCCGAGGCAGACAGGGATTTCTACGTAGATGAAAAAAACAGAGCGAAACAAATAGTTGTTGAATCCAAAAAGAAATCGTGCGAAGATTTTGGTAATAACCTGGAAAGGCTAGGTCAAGCAGCAGGGAAATCTTTCTGGGCAGTAATAAAGAATCTTAGGAAGGGAGGGAAAAAGGAAATGAACAGTGTTTTGAGTAATTCAGGTGAACTCATAATAGATCCCAGGGAATCACTGGAGAGGTGGAGGGAATATTTTGAACATATTCTCAATGTAAAAGGAAAGCGTCCTGGTGGTGTTGCGAACAGCCAAGCTCATGGGGAGGAGGAAATTGATGTTGGTGAAATTACGCTTGAGAAAGTGGAAAGGATGGTAAATAATCTCCACTGCCATAAAGCAGCAGGAATAGATGAAATTAGATCTGTATTGGTGAAGTATAGTGGGAAGGCAGGGATGAAATGGCTTCATAGAGTAGTAAAACTAGCATGGAGTATTAGTAAGGTACCTTCAGATTGGACAAAACAGTAATTGCACTTATCTATAAGCAAAGGAACAGGAAGGATTGCAACAACTATCGAGGTATCTCATTGATTCGTATACCAGGCAAAGTTTCACTTGCATCTTGGTAGGGAGGGTGCGTTCAGTCGTTTAGAGGAAGTTGGATGAAAACCATTGTGGTTTCAGACCACAGAGAGGGTGTCAGGATCAGATTTTCAGTATGCGCCAGGTAATTTAAAAATGGTACGAGAGGAATAGGCAGTTGTGTTTATATTTCGTAGATCTAGAGAAAGCATACGACAGGGTACCGAGGGAGAAGATGCTCGCAATACTGGGGGAGTATGGAATTAAAGGTAGATTATTAAAATCAATCAAAGGCATTTATGTTGACAATTGGGCTTCAGTGAGAATTGATGGTAGAATGAGTTCTTGGTTAAGGGTACTTACAGGGGTTAGACAAGGCTGCAATCTTTCACCTTTGCTGTTCGTAGTTTACATGGATCATCTGCTGAAAGGTATGGAATGGCAGGGAGGGATTAAGTCGGGTGGAAATATTGTAAGCAGTCTGGCCTATGCTGATGACTTGGTCTTAATGGCAGATTGTGCCAAAAGCCTGCAGTCTAATATCTTGGAACTTGAAAAGTAAATGAATATGGTACGAAAATTAGCCTCTCGAAACTAATTTGATGTCAGTAGGTAAGAAATTCAACAGAATTGAATGTCAGATTCGTGATACAAGGCTAGAACAGGTCGATAATTTCGAGTATTTAAGTTGTGTGTTCTCCCAGGATGGTAATATAGTAAGTAACATTGAATCAAGGTGCCGTAAAGCTAATGCAGTGAGCTCACAGTTGCGATCAACAGTATACTGAAGAAGGAAGTCAGTTCCCAGACGAACCTTTTACATCGGTCTGTTTTCAGACCAAATTTGCTTTACGGGAGCGAAAGCTGAGTGGCCTCAGGATATCTTATTCATAAGTTAGAAGTAACAGACATGAAAGTAGCAAGAATGATTGCTGGTACAAACAGGTGTGAACAATGGCAGGAGGGTACTCGGAATGAGGAGATAAAGGTTAATTTAGGAATGTAATCAATGGATGAAGCTGTACGCGTAAACTGGCTTCGGTGGTAGGGTCATGTGAGGTGAATGGAGGAGGATAGGTTACCTAGGAGTATAATGGACTCTATTATGGAGGGTGGGAGAAGTAGTGGTAGACCAAGACGGCGATCGTTAGAATTGGTTTCTAACGATTTAATGATAAGAGGTATAGAACTAAATGAGGCCACAACACTAGTTGCAAATCGAGGATTGTGGCGACGTTTAGTAAATTCACAGAGGCTTGCAGACTGAACGCTGAAAGGCATAACAGTCTATAATGATAATGTATGTATGTATGTATGTATTTTATTGAGTGCTACATTTGGTGATAGACGTTCTGTTCTCTTGTAACGAATGTAAAAGGCCAATAGAGGTTTATTGTTGTAAGGTGCTTCAGTTATGTTTTTGTAAATATTTTGCTAAAGGACAGGTGAGTTTACGGACGGAAAACTCCCTCGGTTCACCTCGCTTCCTTCTGGGTATGTTCCTTTTTTCTGCGCTAATGCTAGTACCTTCTCATGATGTACATGGTTAATTAAAGTAATTAAGTTAAAACTACAAAAACGTAACTGAAATAGTTACTGTATTTACAGTACAGTATTAGAGGAGTGAGACTGCTATGGATTTCATTGGCATTCGCTTGAAGAGTTGGTCCATTGATTGCCAAATTACTGTATTTGTTCTTTGCTGATTAAACTATCTATGACCGAGCTCGGTCGCTGCAGTCGCTTAAGTGCGGCCAGTATCCAGTATTCGGGAGATAGTTGGTTCGAACCCCACTGTCGGCAGCCCTGAAAATGTTTTTCCGTTGTTTCCAATTTTCACACCAGGGAAATACTGGGGCTGTACCTTAACTAAGGCCACGGCCGCTTCCTTCCCACTCCTAGCCCTTCCTTTTCCCATCGCCGCCATAAGACCTATCTGTGTCGGTGCGACGTAAAGCAACTAGCAAGAAAAATATATGTAAAGATTCTTCAATATCTTCGTGCTCAGATGATCTGGCTCGGTTGACTTTTTAAGAATTTTCTCTATAAACAGATTTCTTTTTATCTCTTTCCTTCCAAATTTTAGAAATACTTCAGTATAATACAGCAAATTCCTTCGAGGTGCAGAAATTTATAACCCCACTTTCGTTTACTTTTGCGTCATCTTCACAGCAATGCCTGCTTTGACTTTTTAACAGACTGTTTAAATCTACAATAGTAATGGTTACATTGTTGTCAGCAATTTCCAAATATGTAACAAACAAGAATCAGCATCGGACGTTATAGCCGATACATTTATCCGAAAATGTGATCAAAACACGTCGTTTTATACGACATGTCGCAAAAAAGCGATGTCGTACTGTGCCCTACAATGCTCTCGCCGTTGTCATGCAAATGCTGAGAACCGACCAGATGCATTATAGTGGATAAACTTACTCACAAACGGTGGGCACCCTTGGCACATAGCTCACCTGATTCGTAAATCTTCTTCTGCAGCACAAAATAGTTCAGCCAGAATAAGATACGTGGGTAAAATGTGTCGAAACACTAAAAAATGAAGACGAAAGATACGATCAGGTTTAAAAGGTAAGATAAAGAAAATGTGTGTGTTACACGGTTCGAATTCAAATATAAAGTATATTACAAAATGGATATATAAGTGAATAAAGAAAACTTTTTACAATGTAATATTTCTCCAATTAACAATTTCATCAAGAAATAGGATCCTCAGTCCTTGTTTGAATTATTGTTGGGAAAACCTTGCATCTTCATCCATAGATACATCGGCAATCGGGTTACAAGCTAGTACGTTCGATACAGACAAATTCTAACCTCCAAAAGGAATGAAACAAAATAATGAATCAAAGGGAAATTAACTCGCATACACAAATGGTTTTTAAATTCATCCCTACTTATATTATGCTGCAGGACTTAAAATTATAACATACGCACTTAACACTAAAACATGCAAGACAAATGCTCAACCTGGGAGACTCGAACTCCTGGAAATCATGCAATATCTCTAATTACATCACAATCGAAAAACCATTTATTGACAATGCGCAGAATAATATGGGATCTCCAGGTAAACGAACAAACAGTCCAACCAACGATGTGTATATTTCTCATCTTTAAGAGTTTTTGTTGAAAGTAGGTCAAAGCTCCCTTGTAGGCAGTGACTCCATTGTCAGACCACACCTGGAAAGTTTTCCCCCAACGAGTGACGTAAGAAACCTTCCCTTTCTGCGACCAAGGGAACGTGCCTCAAGCATCGAGCGCCATCATGAATCCCAGTTGTGATTTACGAGCAGCTGACAAATAGTAAACAAGCAACATGGCGAGACTCTCATTCATACAAATACCAGCCCTAGTAAAGGTATTTAATTACCATGCCCCCTCATTAACATAACTAGTATGTACGTATCACACGTATTCTTATCTCAGACAGTGCGAATCCCAGCCCCTCAATTTATTGATAACTTGAGCTCCGGTAGGGCATTTTCCCTTTTTTCGTCCACGTGCATTAGTCTGCACCCACATATATCATTTCACAGCTTATACCTGTGTACATCGCGCAATTTAGGGCCCTATTGTCTCTTATTATCCCGGGCTTATTAAACACATATCTCTCGCCTTTTATCTATTTATGCGTGAATTCATGGCAAGCTCGACTCCCTGGCAAACCCCTAGATGCATTAAAGGAAATATTGAAGATCTTATGCCTTGACATCTGACAAGAAACACTTACATCTAAACATGCCTCATGCATTTCTCTGCCTATAAATTCTTAGACTGCGCAAGTCTTTTAGTTGATGAAATAAAAACAAACCTTTCCGTATAAGCTGTGAAATGATATATGTGGGTGCAGACTAATGCACGTGGACGTAAAAAGGTAAAATGCTCTACCGGAGCTCAAGTTATCAATCTTTCCAGGTGTGGTCTGACAATGGAGTCACTGTCTACAAGGTTATGTACAATAAATAGGACACTCTGAAACCATAATCGTGAAATCTAAGATGCAAACATTAAATTACAATAATCGTGCGTGTCCTGCGCATAATCTATATACAAGTGGCCGAGGACACACATACTATTTACAAATTTGCCTGAAGGCGTTACTTTACATTTTAAATTGTGGAACTACCCTATCTCTGATCCATGCTGATAAGTTAGGATAGACCTGACCTCCATCTGCGATGACACTTAAGCAGTTCTCCGACGGACATGAGGCTTAGTGACCTATGTTCACGCTGTTGGTAGAAGACAGCAGTCCGGAGTTCGTGATTGGTGACGTCACGAGGATCTTATACTTCAACTGCAAACTAGTACTGATGAGTTGATCGCCGTCTGCTAGCTGTTTGTGGTGCCTCGCCTGGATGTGATGCACACTGCCAGCGCGTTCTCGATCGTTGCCTCTCTGCGGTGATGGATATCTTCGTTGCTTGGTTCGTACCACCGCCCCCAGAGTGATGAATAGGCTGTGGTGGGTAAATCTTGATGCTAGACAACTGTAAAAGAAAGTCATGTTATTACGTGTCGTTTGATGCCTAGGTCCCAATCTTGCCTTCTGACACACTCCCTTTAGCTACCTTGACTATCCTTTGAGTTCATATTTGTGAAACATTACACACGATTCTGCTTTTACAAATACACTTGCAATAGACCTAGATTATTCTGAAATAATTGTAGTACTGTTATCCCGAGCCTACACTGACATAGAACACGTTAGCATCAGACTATAATACACAACTCTGCGTAGAATGATAGTAGTAAAGAAATGCTTCTAAAGAAATCAATTAAATCAGTTCACATATTCGAACTTCAGATTTACAACTCACAAGATTGCTACTTACTTGTGATTGGGACAATGCAGTATCTCTAACTGCAACACTTGGAGGTACAGGCTGTCTTCTTGTCGATGAGCTTCCGTAACACAGGTATACCTTGCAGTCAGCGATGCGCACAGAGAATGCTTCTCGCGTCCCACGCTTACCGTATTTATTGAAGAAGCTTACCCACGCCCGCGACGTTCTCGCGTGGTAGTCCACATACATGCGCACTCACAGTAATGAAATTTCTCTCACGGTGCTAGAGACAAATGCATATTAATTTGTAGAAATTATTAATAATTTAATGTGGCATATCAAATTGTTCAGAAAATTATGCTCATTCAGACTATCATTT
The DNA here is from genome assembly GCF_040414725.1 of Anabrus simplex. Taxonomy (NCBI): domain Eukaryota; kingdom Metazoa; phylum Arthropoda; class Insecta; order Orthoptera; family Tettigoniidae; genus Anabrus; species Anabrus simplex. The sequence continues at coordinate 36,051,946 of NC_090267.1, forward strand.
TAGAATCTCGATATTCCTCCTGTTGGCAGAAATATCCGTCAAGTTTGTTTCCCTCCATCCTGAATTCTCCCACTAATTCTCATAAAGATGCTGGCATCAGACGCTATAAGTTAAGTGGTTAGCGTGGCTTCGTGTCCTGAATTGTTTATGCTGCGAACTCCACCCTGTTACTGACGCTTCGATATCTTAAAAAGCGCGCAATGTTGCGTGCCATTGCACCATAATATAAAACCTGGTGTTATTCTTATGTGGTCTCATCTGCATATGATAATTGTCTGCAGATCATCTCTATTGGACCATGAACTGAACGGTTCAGTACTAAGCGATTTTTTAAAATACATTGTTTATATAGGATTTAGACAGGTCCGTTAGAATTCGCCGTTATATCCAGTACGTCGTTTAAAGCGATGTCGCTATAAATGGGTTTGACTGTATGTTAATATTTCAAATGACCGTAGCATCTACTACCGCCTTTCCTCCTGGTGGGGTCGCAGAGGTGAACTGCGCCGCACGTGTATTTCTATTTTTATTTTTTATTTTTTTGCTAGTGGCTTTACGTCGCACCGACACAGATAGGTCTTATGGCGACGATGGGATAGGAAAGGCCTAGGAGTTGGAAGGAAGCGGCCGTGGCCTTAATTAAGGTACAGCCCCAGCATTTACCTGGTGTGAAAATGGGTAACCACGGAAAACCATCTTCAGGGCTGCCGATAGTGGGATTCGAACCTACTACCTCCCGGATGCAAGCTCACAGACGTGTATTTCTGGGCCGGCTTTATAGCCGGATGTCCTTTCTGACATCAACTTAATGTGGACAGATGTATTCACTATTACGTGCGATGAAATGTGTTGAGACAAACACAAACATCCAGTTCCCGAGATATAAAAATTGACCGAACACAGTTAAAATCTAAGGCCTGGCCGGGAATCGAACCCGAGCTCCTCTGACCCGAAGGTCAGTGCGCTGACCATTTAAGTGTAGATACGGACTCTCAGCAGACCGTATACACCAGAAATGCTCAGCTGGGCGTCCGTAGCGGCTAGCCCAGTGCTGACGTGACGTAAATGCGGGCAGCTTACGTAGCAAACATACGTCACGGTGAAGCGAGAGAACGAACGCACTTTGCAGGGCAGGGAACAGTAATGTTCCATTTTCATTACGAAGATCTCCTATACTACTTAGCGAAATGCTGAATGGGATACAACATTTCAAAAGAAACCCGCTATAATCGCAAGAAAACCGACCTTTTCAAGATATTCCCGTTTGAATTATACTGCGCTCGCTATAAACAGTCAGTTTTATTCTCATATATTTATATATTCAAAGAAAACTAACATGTTATAATTTTTGTGTTACAATTTACAAAGGTACAAGTTTTAAACGTATAAGTTACGATTTACAATTCCCTGGATGCTAATGTCAGTATTTCCATTTCATAAAAAGTAAAATTCCTGTTTACTGCTTGACTTTGAACAGCTTTGTAATGTTGTTTGTATTTCCCTAATTTCTGAATTTGAAAATGTGGTTGTTATTTGAGTCATCAGTCCATAGACTGGCTTGGTGCAGCTCTCCATGCCCCCCTATCATGTGCTAATCTTTTCATTTCTACGTAACTATTGCATCCTACATCTGCTCTAATCTGCTTGTCATATTCATACCTTGGTCTACCCCTACCGTTCTTACCGCCTACACTTCCTTCAAAAACCAACTGAACAAGTCCTGGGTGTCTTAAGATGTGTCCTATCATTCTGTCTCTTCTTCTCGTCAAATTTAGTCAAATCGATCTCCTCTCACCAATTCGATTCAGTATCTTTTCATTCGTGATTCGATCTATCCATCTCACCTTCAGCGTTCTTCTGTAACACCACATTTCAAAAGCTTCTATTCTATTTCTTTTTGAGCTAGTTATCGTCCATGTTTCACTTCCATACAATGCCACGCTCCACACGAAAGTCTTCAAAAACATCTTTCTAATTCCGATATCAATGTTTGAAGTGAGCAAATTTCTTTTCTTAAGAAAGCTCTTCCTTGCTTGTGCTAGTCTGCATTTTATGTCCTCCTTACTTCTGCCATCGTTAGTTATTTTACTACCCAAGTAACAATATTCATCTACTTCCTTTAAGACGTCATTTCCTAATCTATATTTCCTACATCACCTGCCTTCGTTGGACTGCACTCCATTACTTTTGTTTTGGACTTATTTATTTTCATCTTATACTCCTTAACTAAGACTTCATCCATACCATTCAGCAACTTCTAGTATTTAAAATTAGCAGCCGTCCGATGGTAATGGTGAGGGAGTTTCAACTCGAGTGGTGATACAGATATTTATTATCCAAGATTAAAGTACAACAAACAGTGTAAATGTAACTACGAAATAGATGTACCTTATGCCTTCGAATGAATAACCTAACTGACTTTACTCCCGTTAAGCAGGATTGGATCGTTGGTGAGTTTATCTGATAATTTAAACCCAAGCTACTACAAGCCATAGCTTATCCATCTTAATTCTGTATTATATTACAAATGCTTATAAAATCACCTCTTAATATTTCATAGTTAAAATTATAATTCATTACGTACATTACCAAAATATTTGATGTTGTAGGCCTATTTAATGTATCCGGTCAAACTTCAATGAGCACAAATAACTTGGATTTAACAATGTCAGTGTGGCTGAATAGCTTACGCTCATCACCTGCCTTCCCGCCAGCTTGAGCACCTCTGGTATACAGCTTGGTATTAATCATATTAATCTTCTTTAAGCCTCCATTATCATATGTAAAAAAAAAAATCTGATTTTTTACCATGATATTGATGGTTTATCTCAGTCTGAATAAATATCGTAAACGGACACAATCTTGGAGTAACAGTACAAAATAAAATAAATAAAAGCCCGAAAGAGAAGTAATGAAATTATACAGTAAATACTGGATTAGGAAATGGAGTGTTAAAGGTGGTAGATGAATGCAGAATTAAGGGGGATATGAAATGCAGACTAGTACAAGAAGGGAATCCGTTATTGAGAAAATAAATTTGCTCACTTCAAGCATAGGTATGCATATTATAAAGATGTTTTTGAAGACTTTCGCCTGGAACGTGACATTGCATGGAAGAAATACTGAATCGAGTTGGAGACAGTTTAATGATATTGCGAAATTTGACCTGAGGGAGAGATAGAATGATAGGACACGTCTTAAGAAACCTAGAACTTACTGAGATAGTTTTTGAGGAGAGTGTAGGTGATAAGAACAGTAGAAGTAGATTGACACATGAATATGGCAAACATATTACACTAGATGTTGGATTTAGTAGTCATGAAGAAATAAAAAATTCAGCACAGGATAGGGTGGAATGGAGAGGTTGCATTTAAAAGGTCCACGGCTTGACGACCCAACCATGAACAGCAAGTGCAAACTGATATGTGCAAAATAGATTTGTATACTCATTAACACTTTCACTTACGATTATTTCATATGGAAAAGCTCCTGGAAGTGTTAACGTTTCTATATTTTAGCATTAAAACTCGCCAATACCTGCTGTCATTGCGACATGTCCAGCAGCGTGATGAAGCCAATTTCTACGAATGCCATTAGAATGTGGTTTAAACTGTAGAGTGTATTTTTTCATCTTCTTATGCATCATTTTATGTAGAAAATATGCATTTCCTTGAAAGGGAACCTTTAAATCAAGGAGCTCGATAGCTGCGGTCGCTTATGTGCGTTCAATATCAGTTATTCGGGAGATAGTGTGTTCAAACGCCCTTTGTCGGCAGCCCTGAAGATGGTTTTCCGCGGTTTCCCATTGTCACACCAGGCAAATGCTGGGGCCACGACCGCTTCCTTCCCACTCCTAGCCCTTTCCTGCCCCATCGTCGCCATAAGACCTATCTGTATTGGTGCGACGTAAAGCAACTTGCTAAAAAATATTTGAATGATATTCTGCAGGCAACATTACAGAGATGTCTGAAATCGGGTGATAAAATGGAGGAGTTTCAGCCTCTCGAAGAAAAAGGATAGAGTAAACGGAAGGAGAACGAACTCGAAAGGTGTGGGATTTAAAGACGATCTGGGCCTCGTAGACCTAACATAGTTAGTGTCGGAAAAGTACACAGGTTGACCAGAGAGGCCGGGTTGGAAATACGAAAACGAGGAGTCTGACAAAAGTGACAAGAATAGGAAGGAAACTCTTGAATTTCAACCAATAACATTGATCTAAGAATCTAGAGCCTGACCTTGAAAGCGGTCAATTTATAGAAGTTGATAGCTGAAAAATGAGAGAAACACATCGGCTTTGTCACCCTAATATTATGTATCTGTCGCAAGAGAGTCGGGATGAGTAGCTCAGACGGTTGAGGCGCTGGCCTTCTGACCCCAACTTGGCACGTTCGATTCTGGCTTAGTCCGGTGCTCGAATACGTCAGCTTCGTGTCGGTAGATTTACTTCCACGTAACAGAAATCATGCGCTACTAAATTTCGGTACCTCGGCGTCTTCGAAAACCGTAAAAGATAAGATAGTTACAGCTCATACGGGCAAGTTAGTAGACTCATCTCCTCGTATCATCGTGGTCGGGCAGCTTTCTCCAGCCAAACCCCCAATAGAGGTGAGCTGCATGTACCATCCTGCCATTCTTAGACCTCTGGCTTTTCCGGGAATCGAACCCGGACCTGTGACGATCAGAGCTAATAAAGCTATCCAGTTACACTTCGGGGGCGGGAATAAGGGGAATTTAAACTTAAGAGAGAGAAATGTAAGACTTGTTAGAAGCCGAGCGAGTTAGTCGTGCGGTTAGGATCTGTAGCTGTGAGCTTGCATTCGGAAACCATTAACAAACACACACACACACGCACACATACACACACACTATATCAACGTAAACTTCAGTTGTTAGTAAGCTACGTTTCAAGAAATAATTATCGTAATTTTACGACCCGTCTCAAGGACAAAGAGGAACAGAATATAAACATGCCGTTTCATTTATAACCTTTGCTATAGTGTTGTTTTTCCTGGTTTATATAACAGATCGTTTCCTCCTCAAGTCCCTCGACGTGGTTCTCTTATTTCTAGGTAGCTTTAGTTCCGATCACTTGCCTGATTACCGGATGATATGAAGGTTACATCAGATAAAACAGTGTTTTATTAAGGTAACATACCTTTCCTTGTAATAGTTGAAAATTCTTCTTAATGTTTCTTAATTTGCTTACCCTCCAGGGTTGGTTTATCCCTCGGACTCAGCGACGCATCCCACCTTTACCGCCTCAAGGGCAGTATCCTGTAGCGTGGGACGTTGGGTGGGGGATACAACTGGGGAGAATGACCAGTACCTCGCCCAGGCGGCCTCACCTCCTATGCTGAACAGGGGCTTTGTGTGGGGATGGGAAGATTGGAAGGGATAGACAAGAAAGAGGGAAGGAAGTGGCTGTGGCCTTAAGTTAGGTACCAATCCCGGCATTTGCCTGGAGGAGAAGAGGGAAACCACGGAAAACGACTTCCAGGATGACTGAGAAATCGAACCAACCTCTCTTCATTTTATCTCCCGCGGACCCGGTTCCAACCCTCGTACCACTTTTAAAATTTCGTGGCAGAGCCGAGAATCGAACTCAGGCCTCCGGTGGTGCCAGCTAATCACACTAACCGCTGCACCACAGAGGCGGACTAGTTGAAAATTAATTCATTTTATTTCCTTGAAGTGGAGGCCAGATATTTTAGAAGCATTATTATAATAGTCATTTTTCAACGCGGTAGGAGGTGTTGGGAATAGAATATTAAATAGACACATAATTGATTTATCCCGCCTGGTGGCCATGATCGTTAAGGCGTTGAAGTATAAACGGTCTGACACCGTTTTTAGCCAGTTCGAGTCCCGATGGTCAAGAAAACTTTCACGTTCAGAATGTTGGCCAGTAGGGTAGGGGAGGTGGTAGTGTACAATCTCTAATCACTGGATTGCGTGCCAAAAGCCTGGATTAAATTCCAAACTTCTCCGCAGTACTCATATGGAGTGAGGGCATATGACGCTGTTGGTGGTGATTCATCCGTCGGATCAGGATATTAAGCCTTGAGCAGAACACTTGTTGCTACTCGACAGGAGTAGGCTACATGCCGGCACCGAGTTTCACCCTCTCCCTTCCTACTATCATACATTACGTCATTCTTTTCATCTCATTAACTCGTCTGATGTGGATGGCGTCAGGAAGGGCACCCGGTCATAAAAACCCGCCACGACAGATTCATCTCACCTCATACACGACCCCGTAGAGAAACGGGACAAGGGTTGGACAAGCAAACAAACAAACAAACAAACAAACAAACATAGATAGACTATCCTGGCACAGTTAGGGACAGCTGTCCCTGTCTTACACTTCATCGGTAACAAAGTTAGCTTGATAACTAATTACACTAGCCTGCAAAAGAAAAAAAAAATTGTGCGGTAGAAACGAAACTAGGTGGGTTTTGTGAATTTCTTAACGCAGAATTCGAAAAAAAAATAGTTTTGGCGAATCACGTCTGGTTTGGTGGCAATTTTACAAAATATTATTTTGTTCTTACGTAAAATTGTTGATACTTAGTACTGATTAAATTTGATGTATTAATGTAAATTTCAGCTTGCAAAACGTAATCATATTTTTCATGCATTGAATACACATAAATGCTGCTTTGTAAGCAAGCAGACAGTATGTATTATATTTTTAATGTATATTGAAGTTCATGAAACTGAAGCATAAAGCGCCTATTTAGTTTGGAGTGTACAGTTGCTTTTAAATTAATATAACCGTACCTTGAATAAAAAGTACATGGTTAAACATACATAGTTTTGTTACTTACATTATGTGCAGGTTAGATTCACACCTCCGTTTTTTCCCGTTTTCCGTGGAATTTCCGGGTTTTTTAAGTTCTTGAATGCTCTCTAGAAGGGTCGTCTCGTGCAATCGACCAACAGTAATTGGCCATCATATTCACATCCCAACGTCCCTGATAGCGTCGTTCTGCATCTTTGAGATCCTGGTGAAACTTTTCACCTTGTTCTTCACTGACAGCTCCTAAATTTAGAGGGTAATAATCCAGATGCGAAGCTAAGAAATGAAGCTTAAGGCTCATATAAAAACCGAGTTCCTTAAACTTTACCAACATTTTCCTTACAATTTCTTTGTATTGAAGGTCCTTAATGTTGCCAAGGAATTTAGTCACTACAGCTTTGAATGCGTTCCATGCCTGCTTCTCAATTTTGGTCATCGTGTCTGTGAAAATTTTATCCTTCATCTGTTTACGAATCTGTGGTCAATCAAATACGCCTTCCTTGATTCTTGCATTTAATAATCAGGGAAATTTAGTGGATAAATATTGGAAGCATAGGCTACTTTTATCTAATGCCTTGACATACAGTTTCATCAATCCAAATTTGATGTGCAAGTGTGGAAGTAGATTTGTTCATGGTCAATAAGACTTACATTCAAGACATTTTTGGATTCTGGTTGTAGTTGTTTCCTTTCTGTCCATTTCACTGTATCCCAATGTTTATCCCGTGCCCTGCTATCCCATTCGCATAGGAAACAGGGAAATTTTGTATAGCCTTTTTGTTGTCCCAGCAACAATCCAATGATATTCAAATCACCGCAAATTTGCCACCCATGCTCATGATATTTAATTTTCTCAAGCACCAACTTTAAGGTCTCGTACGTTTCAGACATTTTTGTGGAGTGTGCAAGTGGACGGATGCCATAACATTTGTATTATGAAGCAAAACAGCCTTTAGACTTATTTTGGAAGACTCAATAAAAACACGACGTAGAAGATTTGAAACATCCGTACAAAATACAAGTTCATCTTCTTGAGTGTAATACTTTCGGACTGTTATCTTTGAAAGGAAACTGCTTTATCAGTCCATCATAAACATTGCATAAGGGCTGGGGCTTTTAATATGTCTGATTATTCAATTGGTCTAAGATGAAAGACACACTCTGAACTGTCTTATCTTCAATTCTACATACCTCGCGGTCTATCGCGTACCTGGGGGAGTTTGTTATGAATTTACCAGGAAATCCCCAACTACAAAATGAAAATTTAGACAGCGATAAACCTATAATAAAATGCAAACGATAACAAATCAAATTACATAATTGGATTCAAAAAAAGTTGCGCGAGAACATCTCTCAACATTACATCTTACGAATTCATGCAGATACTAAAACACCGAATTGCGTCAAAACTAGACGTGATAGGAAAAAAATAGCATCATTTTCGGAATCAGGGCAGCGATTTCCATAAGAATTACATATTTTCTATTTTACCGCAAAATCATGTTGGCTAGTGTTACATGTTTTTAAAAAGTATCATAAACTATGTAAAACTATTGAACTAAAGCTAATAGAAACTACTTGTACATTAGAATTATAAAAGTCAAGGGGAAAGAGCACAGTAATATAGAAAAGGAGTACAGTTTTTAAGATATACATAAACAATGTTTAAAAACAAAAATAGGATTATTATTGAACAAAATGTCCGACTCGTTGGCTGAATGGTCAGCGTACTTCCCTTCGGTTCAGAGGGTCCCGTGTTCGATTCCCGGACGCGTCGGGGATTTTAACCTTCCTTGGTTAATTCCAGTGGTCCGGGGGCTGGGTGTTTGTGCTGTCCCCAACATGCCTGCAACTTACACACCACACATAACACTATCCTCCACCACAATAACACGCAGTTACCTACTCATGCCAGATGCCGCCCACCCTCATCGGAGTGTCTGCCTTACAAGGGCTGCACTCGGGTAGAAATGACCACATGAAATTATTATATTATTGAACAAAATAGAATTATATGTGAAATACAACTCTTGTCCTATGAGTTTCCACCCAAGTTAAGAAGGATACTGGGGAAGGAAAAAGTAGACGGGAGGAAGAGGATTTAAAAGGAAAGAGAACGAGGAAGTGGGAAAGTGATAGTTTCTTGCTGATTTGTTATTTGTACCTTCCTATAAGATATTTTGCGCATGCACTTGTGGATTTGTAATTTCATGAATACTGATATCCCTCTGAAGTCTTGTGGCAGGTTGTTCCATTTACGAATAGCAGTAACTGTGAAGGAATTGCCATATGCTGAGGACTTGTGACTGGGCATGGTTTTGTTCTGTGCTCTTGTGTTTTTTCGTGATGTAATGAGAGATTACAGAAACGTTCTTTAAGACAAGGAGGAGAATTGACATCTACAGTTCACTGCGGTAAGATTAGACAATGAAGATATTCAGAAACACTCCGAGCAGCACAAAAATCAGTTAATAATTTTGGTGTGTATCCTCCGGTAACGCTCGGTGGAGGTCTATCTGTCTAACGCCTTACAGGCGATGTGCGCGTCTATGAAGGTGGAGTCTTATCTACGACTAGGTGATGTACCCATGCTTCGCTACGAAATTCTACATTGTATACAGAATTCTAGGTTATGTTACCCTAGAAACGCAACGGGGAAGCCTCCAAACGTGTTTTCTCATATGAAGACTGGGTTAGGGAATTTCCGTTGTAATGGTAGACTCGCTTGCCTACCATCAGTCACAAACAGGTTGGGTAGTTTTCATTACAATGGCAGACACTCACTCTTCACCTGCCTTCTTACATCTTCAGAAAGGCTGTCTTAGTGGTTATCCCAACTGAAATGAACATAGGTCATTACAATGACGTCAGTAGGAATGGCACGATTGAAAGCAGTGCTTTCATATGAAATACTCGATCAAATGAAAAACCACACATTTTCTCACTTTCACGAATATGACTGCGTTGCCGATCTAACAGTCCAAAGTTCCAGAGCTGGATGACCAAGCTGCATAAAGCCGTGATCCGTGAACACTCTTCGTCTAATTTCGGAGGGGGCGGGGGGGTCGATTTGTGGAGAGTCCCAGGGCAAAAATTATGCTCTTTTACTAATCTGTTTGCTAGGAATACTCCATGAGCCGGAAAGTCTCAAGTCACTACACTGGCGGCAGAAAAATCTATTTGACTTGGAGGCAATTTTTTTCTGCAAGCCAGAGGGCCCTCTTCACTGCTAATTTGGAATAAAACGAATGAAAGATTTAATAAAAGTGAAGAAGCTTTTTTTGAGAAACGGCTCTTTTCAGGGTTGAATTTGAGTTGTTTAGTGAATTGTGGTGCTATAACTTGGAATAGGCCTAAATTGTAATTCTACACCAGGTCATAATACTACTAAGTGAGCCTCTGCCTTAGGTCTAAGTGTGCACACTGCACATTCAAAACAGTGCGTCAAAGTAGGGATCGAATAGCTGGAATCCTATGATCAATCTCTCAGGCTGTTATACTCGGTACGCAGCAGTAATCCTATCTACCGGTGTTGAATGGCAGAATAAGAGACAAAGAACATTACAACAAACAATGGTCAATATAATGTTATTGTTGATCAATATTATGCGCATCGATATTATAGACCTTTGCATTTAGTTTTCTTCCGACTGTGAAATATCACTCTTATCATAGTCGGTACGGTACAACTTAATACAACATAAATGATCGGAAATTGTATTTTCTATAACTTATGTTTACGTAATACTTTTCGATAGGACCAATAGCATAGGTACTTAAAAATTTCAATTTCAGGTGTCTTCCTCTAAACTACAATTTCATGCAGGGTGAATAATTATTGTTTATAGCTTGGACTGTTGTTTCTTACTCCCCGACTCTATATACCGATTTTCATGAAATTCTGTTAACCCATTTTCTCGTGGCTTGGCGTTGATATGGACTTAGCAACAAGAAAAACAAATTCATGAATATCTGTGTTATCAGAGCCGGTACGGTAAAAATGTATAGGACATAAATGATCGGAAATATAATTCTATATAACTCTAGTTCTGTAGTATTTATCGACAGGACCACTAATAATATATAAATATTTGAGAATTACATTTTAGGCCTCCCCTAAACTATCATTTTACTCAGTGTGAATGAAATTATTTATAGCCTAGAGTGTAGTGGCTCATCTCCCGACTTTACATACCGATTTTCATTAAATTCTCTTCAGCGGTTTTCTCGTGATGCGTGTACATACATACATACATACATACATACATACATACATACATACATACATACATACATACATACATACATACATACATACATACATACATACATACATACATACAGATAGACAGACAGACAAAAATTACGGAAAAGTAATATGGGTATTTCCTTGTTACTGTGGGCATGACCAATGTAGAAATACGATTCTTTTCAAATTCTGAGCAATGTACAGACAAAACTCTTATATATATATAGATAAACTCTAATGCTGAAGACGGCACACACACCCGGGCTTCGGGCCATCGTAAATTGATCATGGAAGGTTAGAACACCCGATCCGGCCGGGAATTGCACTCGGAATTCCCTGGACAAATGGTCAGCACGCTAATCATTTAGCCACGGAGCCGTACTAAAAATTGAGTAGAAATCGGCTTATAGTTTTTCCTTTTAAATTGGTTTTTCATCTCACCGACGCAGATGGATCTTGAGGAGACGATTAAATAGGAAAGGGCTAGGAGTTGGAAGGAAGTGGCTGTGGCCTTAATTGACACAACCCCAGAATTTGTCTGGTGTTAAAATGGGAAACCGCGGAAAACTAACTTCAGTGCTGCCGACGGTGGAGTTCGAACCCACTATTTTCCGAATACAAGCTGACAGCTGCACGCCTCCTCTAACCGCATGGCCAACTCGCTTAGAGAAATCTGATTAATAAAGGGAGACAGAGTGTACTTAAATGTGAACGACAAACGGTTGACGCTATAGTTATCCCACCTAATGACCCATTGGGCGGGCTATGTAGTAGTCATTACGACGCGGTCGATTGACCAAAAGACATTCAATAACATAAAACACTCGTCGATAGATTTACTTGCATGCCAATGAGACCTTTTCTTCGGTTAAAATACGGCACTGTTGTAAACTTTTAAGGTCAGTTTTAATTGATTAGAGCACAAAGTATTATTATTATTATTATTATTATTATTATTATTATTATTATTATTATTATTATTATTATCACATTATAGCTTGAAGTGGTGTCGCTACCGGCGTGTTAGCCGGTCAGTGTCTCGGAAAGGTTCGGTTCCCACCTGATGAATCCTTAGCGCAATGGGACGAAACACTACGAATAATTAGTTTACTATTGAATTTTCTGAATTCGAATGAGAAGAACACTGTGTGCATCAACAAACTAAGATCTACCTGAAGAATATCACACTTCTTGGACGTACATCAAATATCAAGTGTTTTATATCAGGTGACTGATTATCCGATGTGAGAGTTGGTAGTGAGAACTACGCAACCATCGTCTCGTAAAAGTAATCACAAAGCAACAGGAAAACAAGTCCACCCCTTCGAAGGATGAAATTATCGGCAAAATAAAGGGGATGGTAAGGGATGGCGTGAAAATGACAGACTCCCTAGTCTTCACAAAGGTAATAGAGTCCGGGTCAAAGGAGGACAAGTGGTAACCACGGGAGGTTGGATAGGAATAATAAAAGCTAAAAGGCTCGAACATAGAAGAAAAAGAAGAAGAGGAAGAGAAGAAATGTCAAGCTCAGCTATAAGCGCCTGTTTTCGAATCCACCGTGGGATCTTTTTTAGGCGGCTCATGGGACAGACAGGCGATATGTTTAATATATCGCCGTAGAACGATATTGCAGAGTCAAAACTGATCATCTCAAACTTAAGAAAAACCCATGTCACTACATCCCTGACGGGCCTTCGCATACCAAGCGACCGCTGTTCAGCCCGAAGGCCTGCAGATTATGGCTTGTCGTGTGGTCAGCACAACGAATCTCCTCGGCCGTTATTGACTTCGTAGACTGGAGTCGCCATCTAACCGTCAGATAGCTCCTCAATGTAATCACGTGAACCAGCCCTCAGATCTAGGAAATATCCCTGACCTGGCCGAAAATCGAGCCCAGGGCCTCTAGTAACAGGCAGGCTAACTACCCCTACACCGTGAGGCCGGCATTGTTTTCAAATATTAATTGAAATTTACTTTGGATGTTAATTGTGAGAGGCACCATAAAAGGGCATCACGGGTGATTTGGCGCCTGCTGGCGTCGCATTGGACAGAGTTGATTTCATAACCTCATTCATTGGACGGCGAATTTCCTACTCGCTGATTGTTTTGGCTGATGGAGAAAACATCATATTTTCACTCGTAACAAGTTGACATTGGCTTCTAACCAATCTGATAAATGACAATGGGGAGGAAGCTGCTGGAATAATAAGTTCGTCTGATTGGAACAGCTGTGTTTCGGAAGAGTTCTCTCGTAATGACAGTCATTGGTTCTCGCAGATGATGCAGGTATTTTGGTCGCTTGCCGTATCTCTCGGCGGGAGAAGAGTGGGGGGAATGCTGGCGATGGGTCGGAGCCGGCAAGCCGACTGTTCTGGGGCAGTGCGCTCTTGTGACGGGGCCTGCTAACATCCTCGAACGTGTGCTGCGAGTCTCGGCACCCGGCGTGAACCGCGTGTCGTCACCTCTTCGCCTGCTACGCCTACTTTTATATTCTATAGTAGAACTAGCCTAAAGCTTGGGTTAGGAATTAGCCGGTAGTCGTGTTCCAAGGACATAAATCAGTTTCTAGATCAGCTGATTTATTCTGCCTACTTCTGTGCGTACGCCGTCAAATGCGGAAGTAATATATCCATAGGTACACCTTATAGTCTCCCCCATGTGACATAGACATATGTTTCTTTATTTTCCTACTGTAAATTGCGTTATTTTTTGGTGATATTTCAGTCACTATACTGTTATATGCTGATGGTAAAAGGGCTTTAAAAACTGCGTGTTTATGTGTGATCTGTTGAAGATCATTCATCATGTGTAAATAATAGTGTTTGTATAAGTGAAAGTGCCTAGTGATTTGCATATTTTCGAAGAAATCTTCGTCGTTCTGTTTAAAAAAGTGCTTTATTTATGCAATACAATTATTGTAATACCATTACCTGTGGACAAGTAATCTGTTAATGAATGAGTTGTGCAGTTATTTAGTTGAATGAAGCCGATGTACAACTGAGACAACGAGAGTAGTGAGGAAAGGTATGCTTCTGGTAAGCTTTCTGCTAGTAAATATAGTACGTAACACAAGTTATTTAAAATTATAATACAGTAAATCTAGTCTAGTATTTACTTAATCCTCAACTGGTATCATATGTCTAGGAGAAAGCTTCCCCACGACAATCCCATCTCATTTGAGGTCGTGCTGAATTTACAGTTATTTAGATGAAGAATAGAGTAGCGTACCCTGTTATTAGGAAACTGTGCATTCAAACCATCACGGGTTTTGAACAAAAACATATAACTTTATATTCTTCTTTCCATCAATGATGTTTATTTGACCGGTTGCAAGTTCGGTATAAAATACTGACAAAGAAGGTAAATCATCCTGAAACGCTTTTTTCCCTAGAATTTTGTGGAAAGCAGGGAGGTCCAATTTTTCGAAGCTTCATTTTAGTATTTTTTTCCTGGATTTGTAATCGAAATTTTTATTTGACGTAATGGAAAATATTTTTAAATGAATTAAGTGCAATAAACAACAAACAAAATATCGGAAATCATTGTTTAATTTATACTAATATTAAATACCTAGAATGACAACAATATATGATGCCAGTTGAAGATTAATGTGCAGACTATAGTGGGTTAGACTGCTAATTTGTACACAAGAGTTTGACAAACCGGAGCGATATATTTGTAGCTAAATAACGAAATATTTTACGGTCATGGGAGCAAAAATAATTGAAATTTATGTCACTTAAAGTTAACATCTGTGGGATGAACACAGAGGAACTGGCATTCCTCAAACAGGTCATTCCTAAATGGAAACTGGATTTTTTTTAATGGGTGTGCAAGTCTAGCATGATTTTCGGATTAATACAAAAAATAAGTTCTGTAGGGCCACTGGCCTATATTTCGGCGTGAGGGAATAAATTATTATTATTTTCTTTCGGCAGAATAATATCGTATACATTTAGAAAGCGTGTTCAAGTATTTATAACAATTGTTATTCTGTAGCCAAACCGAGAAATAATTCGTATAAATTACATGGCAATCGTTAACTTCTTTTATTACCGGTAGTACTATTGCGATCTTTCATACTATTTTGTAAAATTAATTTATTAATAGCTTTTCCACGTCGTTTTAACAAACCCACTTTCGGTCAGATTACGTAAATTAATTAATTAATTAATTAATTAATTAATTAAATAAATATTGAACTATGAAAATAACACGTAGAATGGGACATAAACTGAAATGGTGTAAAAGGTTGGTGATGATGATAATAATAAACAAGAAAACAATTTTCCCTTCGCTAAAATCATACGATCAAAAATACGTCTCCCGGTCATGGACATTCATCAAAACCAAACCAAACCAAATCCCATGGCACTACAGCCCTTGAAGGGCCTTGGCCTACCAAGCGACCGCTACTCAGCTCGAAGGCCTTCAGATTACGGGGTTTCGTGTGGTCAGCACGACGAATCCTCTCGGTTTTCTAGACTTTCTAAACTTTATAGACCGGGGCCGCTATCTCACCGTCAGATAGCTCCTCAATTCTAATCACGTAGGCAGAGTGAACCTCGAACAAATCCTCATGTCTGGGTAAAAATCCCTGACCTGGCCGGGAATCGATCCCGGGGCCTCCGAGTAAGAGGCAAACACGCTACCGCTACACCACGGGGCCGGCTGGCCATTCATCAACTGCTGCTAATTTCAGATGGCAACCAGCCATAAGATATAGCCTGCACGGTTGCTAGGTAACACTGCCTGACCATCCATCCATACCTTACATCACTGCCTGCACGGTTGCTCTGGTTACACTTCCGTCACAAATTTTGTCGCATCACGTTACACAAAGGTGGTGGTGGTGGTGATTATTGTTTTAAGAGGAAGTACAACTGGGCAACCATCCTCTATATAACGCTAATCAGAGAAACAATATGGAAGGGATCCGACACTTCGAAATATGAAGATATCGGCCAAAGGAAGAGAAGGGTCACGAAGGGCATGAAAATGAAAGACTCCCTAGCCCTCGCAAACCTAATAGCATCGGGGTCGGAAAAGAACAAGAGTTGACCAAGGGAGGTCGGATAGGATAGATGAAAGTTAGGAGCCTGGCACAAGTAAGTGGAAGCAATGCCAGGACTCAGCTGAGGACAACGTGGTCGCCAACCCACGCTCCAAAGTTAAGGGCCCCTGGCGCCCCTTTTAGTCGCCTCTTACGACAGGCAGGGGATACCGTGGGTGTTATTCTACCACCCCCACCCACAGGGGGAGGTTACACAAAGTTTCAGATAGCCACTCCTCCCCCCAGCCGTAATACAAAATTATGTGAATAATAATCGCGGGAGAGATTAGCTAAGAGATTAGAACTCCGACCTTCTGAAATGAACTTGCCGGGTTTGATCCCTGCTCAGTTCGGTAATATTTGAATCTGCTCAGATACGTCAGTCTCGTGTCAGTAGATTTAGCAGCGCGTAAAGGAACTCCAACAAGACGAAATTCCAGTACCTTTAATTTTACGTCAACCGTAAAGTTAGTTACTGCGATTTAAACCAATAATGAAGTAAAACATGATAGTCAACAATGTCCTACTTTTAATCTTCAAAATAAGTTGCCAGTCAGTATTGATTCGAGCAGAATGATCACATTGTGTTGGCGTGTTTAGTGAAGGACGTATCCATTAAAAGAGTGCTATATGAAGAATTCGCTTGTATGGATAACACAATGATAATTATGTTAGCCTACCATAATCGCTGTTAATATTCTATGTTAAAAGTATTAACCAATATCTATGTCACTTTGCTAAACTAAATGCGCGTCAAATTGGATAAATGAAACTAGTAATTGTATCATGCATTTAATGTCCCTGCAAATATCACTGGCCCTAGAGGGAATCGTAAGTGTCGGAATTTTGCTGTGAAATATGGTACGCTACTTGGAAATTATATTACCGTGCCAGCAAATCAACCGACATGGATCTGTCAAATTTACGGTGCCAAGATTCGATTTCACGGTGTTGAGCACAACAGGTGAGCTTTTTAATCTAAATCTCTTAGCGAGACGTTCAAAAAAAGTGTAAATGAATGTCCCCTAACGGAGAAAAATCGTACATGAGGTCAATGACACGTTATTTGTTCTCCGTCTGCTTTAATTTCTAAGAGTATTGACCGACGCCGAGTGTCCTAAATTTCCTGCTCGAGTTATTAAAACATGGAGTTATCGCATTTCAACATCCCAAAATACCACCGTCGTCAGACGAGGAGACAGTTGCTGTCTTGGGATGTGGTGATCTTCAATAGTTATTACAAATTAGATGGAAAGAACAACCATTAGATATATATTGAAAGAATGGATTACCGAGCTCGATAGCTGCATTCGCATAAGTGCGGCCAGTATCCAGTATTCGGGAGATAGTAGGTTCGAACCCCACTGTCGGCAGCTCTGAAAATGGTTTTCCGTGGTTTCCCATTTTCACACCAGGCAAATGCTGGGGCTGTACCTTAATTAAGGCCACGGCCGCTTCCTTCTCACTCCTAGCCCTTTCCTGTCCCGTCGTCGCCGTAAGACCTATCTGTGTCGGTGCGACGTAAAACAACTAGCAAAAAAAAGAATGGATTTGGAAGGATGAAATTTATTATAAATCATTTTTGAAACCAAAATTAAAACAAACACATCCAGAGGTAATGAAAACCGAGTGAGTTGGTCGTGTGCTTAGGGTCGCGCAGCTTTGAGCTTGCATTCAGAAGATAATGGGTTCGAAACTCACTGTTGGCAGCCCTGAAGATACTTCTCCGTGACTTTCCATTTTCACCCCAGGCAAATGCTGGAACAGCATATTAATATTAAGGCTGTGGCCGCCTCCTTTTCGCTCATAGCCCTTCCTATCCCATAGTCGCCATAAGACCTACCTGCTTCGGTGCGATGCAAAGGAAATTATATAAAAAAAAAGGAAAAAATAGTTAATGAAACTTCTCTGAATAGCTGTACACTTGAAATTTATAAATATTATCTTGGTAATAGATAACCGATGACCGACTGAGTCGATGAGATTGGCTTACGTGATCACTATGACGCTTTAAATGCCGAATTTTGACACGCTATTAATAATTTATATAGCAATTTCATAAGCAGTACACGGCTCAAATTTTCGCTAAAATATTGGCAATTCTCTGCTCATTTACGATCAGTCAAATGTGTAATCTATTTGTGGTACAATATTGTTGTTACAATGTTTCCTGTAGTTGTTCAAACGAAGTGTACTTTCTGTGCGAAATGATTCTATAAGATATAATGTATACAATCCGCAAAAAAGAGAAGATAGTTCTCGGAGAGTAAGTAAGATTTTTGAATTTGAAACTGTTAGTTACTGTTAGCTCCTGATATATTTAGACAACTTATCACAAATTTCTCAGTGAAGATTGCATTAATATTATTATCCCTTGAGACTCTGTTGTTCAGGCGGCAGCTCGCCAGCGTTTCACAGCAGGATTCTGTGGTTCAAATCCCTGTCACTCCATGTGAGATTTGTGCTGGACAAAGTGGAGGCGGGACAGGTTTTTCTCCGGGTACTCCGGTTTTCCCTGTCATCTTTCATTCCAGAAACAATCTATATTATCATTTCATTTCATCCGTCATTCATTAATCATTGCCCCAGAGGAGTGCGACAGGCTTCGGCAGCCGGCACAATTCCTATTCCCGCCGCTAAATGTGGCTTCATTCATTCCATTCCTGATCCGAACGAATGAGTGGAAACAGGCTGGGGGTTTTAATTGATTATTATTACATTCGTAAACCTTTATAGATGTGTGGGACGTAGAATTGTGTACTTCGAATCAAATAATAGACTAATAATAATAATAATAATAATAATAATAATAATAAAAGAAAACACCTTTCCCTCTGCGAAAATCAAGTGATCATAAATATGTCTATCGGTCATGGCCATCGATGAATTGCTGATAATTTCAGATGACGACCGCCCATAAGAGATAGCCTGCGCGGTTGCTAGGATACATTTCCGTCACACCTTTTGTGGCGTTAATTTCTGTAATGCAAATTTTCAGCTGACCCCCATATACCATTAACAATAAGAATACCAAGTGAGTTTGCCGCACGGTACGGGTAACGTCACCGCGATCTTATATTCGGGAGGTGGTGGATTCGAATTCCACTGTCGAAATCGCTGAAGGTGGTTTACTGTGGTTTCCTAGTTTCACACCTCAATAAAGGCCCCGGTTGCTACATTCCTAATCCTATTCTTTCCTATCTTTCTCTCAGCGAAGTCTTTCGATGGGTTAGAGCGGCATTAAACCACTAGCAAAAGCAACAATTACTTAGGCATTTCAGTCGATTAATTTTGCAATTTAGTGGGTGGGCACCGAACGAGTTGGCGCGCAGCTGTTAGCTCGAATCGGGGAGATAGTGAGTTCGAATCACACTGTCGGCAGCCCTGAAGATGTTTCTCCGTGGTTTCGCATTTTCACACAATTAATTAATTAATTAAGACCACGGCCGCTTTCTTCCCATCCCTAGGCCTTCTCTGTCCCATCGTCGCCATAAGACCTATCAGTGTCGGTGCGACGTCAAGCAAATCGCAAACAAAGAAAAAAAGAATGGCTGGGTGGTCGGTTTCAAAAATTGCGAAATCATTTATGATACATACAATTATCACGTGAATTGCTTAGAATATATAGGAAGTGAAATGTTCAGCTCCTTATTTTGAATGTCCAACATAGTAGCTTTCGGCTTAGTGTTCCCCGGACCGGGCGAGTTGGTCTTGCGCTTAGGGAAGCACAGCTGTGAGCTTACAACCGGGAGATGGTGGGTTCGAACCCCACTGTCAGCAGCCCTGACGTTGGTTTTCCGCGGTTTTCCATTTTCACACCAGGCAAATGCTGGGGCTGTACCTTAATTAAAGCCACGGCCGCTTCCTTCCCATCCCTAAGCCTTTCCTCTTCCATCGTCGCCATAAGACCTATAGTAGGCCTATCTGTGTCTTTGCGACGTAAAGCAAATAGCAGAAAAAGTGTTCCACGGATTCAATTCCTGGTCGGCTCGAGCATTTTACCTTTTTCTGGTTAATTTCGCTTGTTCCTTCTCGTATCAATACGCATCTTCGTTTAAACTCAACACATCTCAAACCATCTCAGAAATGTTCAATAGTGAATGCATCCCTCTTCACAGGGTTGTCGTCAGGAAAGGCGTCTGGCCGAAACAGTAGCTGAATCTATACAAAGTGCCGACTCCACTTAATTTATTAAAGACATGGAAGAAGAAGACTAATGACAATGAAGTAAAAATCATAAAATAAATAACAGAAAACGAATAAGCAACTGGAAGGGATATGCTCTTTTTAGTTTTTATTTTGGCATACGGTACAAACCGCACTCAGCCAATGAATTATGTAAGGAAGGGATTACTTTGTTTAATTTTTGTTGGGATGCAGAAGAGACGGATTCATCTTCTTGTCATAACGCCCTTTATGACTTCCAGTGTAACTCGTGTGTAGACCATGGGATAGATGGAGGTACGGGTAGTAGCGTAAGGTCGACGCTAGGTGAAGGTTTTAGATCCGCAATCCAATATCGGAAAGAAATGCATAGGCCTATAACTCAAGGAAGGCAGATGGTCACTTTTATGGAGGACTGATGTAAGAATAGTGACAAGTAGTGCGAATAAAGTAGTGTGGACATCCAAGGAATATGTGATTAAGATCTAGAATTCTATCATCTGAACATGAACAAAACGGAGACTGTAGTACTTGGATTTTGTGGAAGTGTTGAGGGAAACAACAATAATAAAATGTCATTCTTGCGATTGCTCTTTTGAATTGGCGAGAGTAGGGTGCTTATGGTACCTAAATGCGTTAGGAATATTTGCATGGATAGTGTCATAGTGCTTTCTACGTTGTTGTATGAGACATGCCAGATGATGCACAATGTTATGTTATGTTAGAGGGAAGAAAAGGGCTATGGTGGTGTGCTCATTTTATGTCTTCGTAAATCATTGTTCTCTTTGATATAACCACAAGATCAAGTTATAAAATTAACTTGAGATAGGTAACATTGAAATGTATCGTTTCTGGACTAAATTTAAAAAATATAAATTAAATAAATAAATAAATAAATAAATAAATAAATAAATAAATAAATAAATAAATAAATAAATAAATAAATAATAGCATGCGTGAACGTCTCTGTCTGTTGTAAGGTGTGCTGGAATGCCCGAATATTTGTCCTCAAAATAGAATTACCGAGCTCGATAGCTGCAGTCGCTCAAGTGCGGCCAGTATCCACTATTCGGGAGATAGTGGGTTCGAGCCCCAATGTCGGCAGGCCTGAAAATGGTTTTCCGTGGTTTCCAATTTTCACACCAGGCAAATTCTGGGGCTGTACCTTAAATAAGGCCACGGCTGCTTCCTTCCCACTTCTAACCCTTTACTGTCCCATCGTCACCACAAGACCTAACTGTGTCAGTGCGACGTAAAACAACTTGCAAAAAAAAAAAAATAGAATTGAGAGAATGGCATTAATACGATACATTTAACTGGCATTGTCCCGCTCCATGGCTAAATGGTTAGCGTGCTGTGCTTTGGTCACAGGGGTCCCAGGTTCGATTCCCGGCAGGGTCGGGAATTTAACTATCACTGGTAAATTTCGCTGGCAGGGGGGCTGGGTGTATTTGTCGTCTACTTCATCATTTCACCCTCATCGCGACGCGCAGGTCGCCTACGGGAGTCAAATCAAAAGACCTGCACCTGGCGAGCCGAACATGTCCTCGGACACTCCTAGCACTAAATGCCATATGGCATTTCATTTTTACTGGCATTAAAGTAACTGTAAATACCAATAGATTGCGCAGGGGTTCGATTGCGCTACCTTTAGCATAGAAGAGAAGAAATCTGAGCTGGCGAATGTACGGCATCTGTTCGACCGTATATTTCTAAAGACGGTGACACAAAATATATCTACCAATGTTAACCCATATCGGCCCACAGTTCCTATTTTGGAACATTGTGTCTCTCTCCCCAATACTACTAAAGTCCCTGTCGTCTGTTTCGTTATTATTTGGGTCCCACGAAGTCATTAACAAAATTACATTCAACCCTTATTCAGTTCTATATTCCGTACCGTAGTTTACCATAGTTTATGACTGAATTATTCCTAAGGCGGTACTTGCAAAAGGTATGTAAATGCATGTAGTTACGTTAAAGGTTGAAGGTATTAGTATTATTTATTTACCACTAGTTAGAATATAAATATGGAAGGTCTTGTGAATATAGAATGTTTGATGGAACTAAAAATTAAATATTAAACCTGGATATTCTAATGAAAGTGAATCAGTTTTTCTATTAACGACAATTTTCACAACATTCACAACGTAGCTTTAATAGTGCGGTGATTAATTTTACAGATTTAAAACTATCTCGTAATGAGCTAAAACTCCTCTATTTTTAAAATAAATAAATTTTCCCGGGATGAGTGACTCGGACGGTTGAGGCGCTACCCTTCTAAACCCAACTTGGCAGATTCAATCCTGGCTCAGTCCGGTGGTATTTGAAGGTGCTCAAATACGTCAGACACCTGTAAGTAGATTTACTGGTACGTAGAACAACTTCTGCGGGACTGAATTCTGGCACCTCGGCGTCTTCTAAAATCGTAAAAGAAGTTAGTGGGACGTAAGGCCAATAACATAATTATTAAATTATTTTCTGCAGATGAACATTAACTACCATCAAATTATGAATATATTTTCAAGAAAAATAATTTGAAATTATAGTATTTTGTACCAGAGTCAAATGTAACCGAGATAGTTTAAACACGGCACATATGAGTTGAGAACGCAGAGGAGGCTAGTCATTAAACTTATCGTTCTATCCGATTAAGTGCTGAGCTTATGAATAGCGGAAACTATTTCCTTCTACTAGGGGATTTTATGACGTATAATGAAGATGGTTTTGCTTTGACTTTATGACAAATTATCCTATTTATATTCTGCTTAATACACATGACTCACATGCTCTTAAATCATACAAGATGATCCTTCGCTTTTTAGATTTCACCTTTCGTTACAAGGAAGAGACGGGAGCATATTACCATATGTTTGTATACTACTCATTCAGTACGGGGTTAGTGAATTATATATAAAACAAAATATTTTAACTCAGATAGATTTACAGGTATTCAATGTTAAAATAGCAATAATAATAATAATAATAATAATAATAATAATAATACCCTATAAAGAGTGCGAAGAGAACAAATGGATACTTATCAATCCAATGGATGACCGGTATCAGGAAAGGATAATCCGTATTAAACAGTTTTACATAGGATAACTGAAACACTGATAATCAAAATGTGCTTAGAAACCTCTCCTCAGCTTACCTCTGGAACAGTATTCCTAAGGTCAGTGAATTTATTCTACCCCATTTCGGGTTTTAAGTACGGTTAATGTTATTTGTTAACCATCCCACAGAAGATCTTTTACGTGCCAGTAAATCTACCAACACGAGGCTGCCGTATTTGAACCGGCATCGATCCCACTAATTAGAGCTCATAAGGCTAGCATATACAGTCTCAGTCCGTATTTCGAGTCTTGGCAGGTGTCGCGTGATTTTAAAATGGAACTTTCCACAACAATATCCACAATTATTCGAACCTCAGCCGACCGGGAGGAAAACCATTATCTAAGTCAATGAGCTAATAATATAATAAATTACGTTTTTCGGTCCATCAACATCGCGACAAAATTAAAATTAAAAATTTGTTTGGCTGGATGGTCAAAGGGCAATGGACACTCCTTAGATACGCATTAATATTATAAGCGCTTGTTTGAGATAAATGGCAAAGACAACAAAAGGAAAGGTGAAGTAGTGTGTGAAAAAGAAATGAATTACATAAATACAAGAATGAATTTCGCGTTTATTTAATTAGAATCAGTTTCATCCCTTTTGTTTTTTACTTTCCTTTTCTGTTGTTATCTTTCATCCAAGGACAATGTCACAGAGATATTAATTCAAAAATATTACAAAATAAATAATTTAATGTCTCTTTAAAACTATTTAAACAAATCGAATTGTCGCCGAGCTGAGTAGCTCAGCCGGTAGATTTCTGGCATTCACAGCTCAATTGTGAGGGTACGAGCCCGATTCACACCGGTGGTATTTGACTCTTTCCGGTCTAACTGCGAGCATAGCTCGCAGCGGTCGAAATTACGTTCAGGCCGCGCTGGGTTCATAGCCCGTAGTAAGGTTTGACAATTCACTAAAAATCGAGAACGAGCTATGCACCCATTCTGGTGTTTACATCGTGTTTCTTCAAGTATTAGTTACGAGAGTATTTAAGAAGATGGCAATATTATATGTCTAAGTCAGAGAATTTATGATATTTTCGATCAGCATGCATCAGTAGATGTTGTCACTCAGTGACCTCTAAGACAAGGCTTCTCGCGGCAAACATGTGCTTGACGAAAGTGATATTTTCGATATATTATGATATATTATAAGTTTATGCGCAAATGAACTTATTATTGACATATGAATTCGAAATAACTTCTCATATTTCATTATGATTGGAGTTCGTTTTACGGCCTAGCGCATGTTGCCGCGTATTTCACACTTGCGTGAATACGTAAGATTGTCTACGTATTACTAAAGTTGTCTGTTTAGAAGACCGTATTTTCTCTTTCTTAGAAGTCTTTTGTAGTAAATGAAACAATAATATTGCATTTGAGTACCTTTTGACAAAAAATGATCAATTAAAATAAAATTTCATAAGAGCTCCCATTTTCATTATTGTAATTATTACCATTATTATTGAAAAATTATTATTTTTATATCGCACTCACTATTGTTGTTGTTTTGTACATTTGATATCAGCAAAATTGGGTAAATGTAGCAGTATTTCAGAAAACTGTATTATCTGCGCACTATTTATCGATAGATTTGTGTACGGGTTTGAGGAGTAAGGAGGGAGCAATTCCGGTTCCGTAAGTACTGCCAACTGAATGGAAATGAAATCTGAATTGAATCGATAATATGATCGATCGATATGAATTTTGCTAAACCTTTGTTATCTTAAGCCAACAACTGTGTCACACACACATTATATAACATTTCTGGATGCGAATCTTATTCCTAGAGTGAATTCTATAGTTTGGCTTTGCTGTGTAAATAACAACAGTACTAGTACGGAAAGTGTACGCCAGATGTCGCACAGCGATGCATAAGCGATTCATAGTTTGTGTTTCAAAGGTTGCCAGTACGAATCTCGAAGATTGCCGAGGTCGACCAATTCAGCACTAGGGTGTAAATCTATCCAGAAAATGTGTGCAGATAATACTTGCTTGATTATCCGTCAGACCTTTCCTCCATTCGCAAAACATGGTATAATATATAAACAATTTTGAAATATCATGTGCCAGTTGACATGATACAAACAGTGTTTTTCAAAATTAGATGCTCAAACAAGCACTAAGATAAAAGAATCGTGAAATATCTCCTACAGGTACAGAGACATAATGTTTTAAAAATGCCCAGTCCAGAACGTTTGTTAGGGATATTAAGACCCAGACTGGAATGGGTTGAAGGTGTTCTAATACGACAGCTTCTATACTGCGAAGAGTGAATTGACTATCGAATTTTCCTACAAGATGGGAAGGCGGAAACAAACGAGTCGTAACGTAAAGAACCGAAACACTAATAATGGTCGAAAAGTTTAACATAATCGATACCATCACCTTCATAGCAACTCCATCAAGTTTAATCATACGTTACTAAGTCTACATTACTGCTTCAAGTGTTTATTGCAGTCAAAGTAAAATATTAAACATTAATCTTTATGCTTACTGCACTCTACCCTATATACCCCGTTCCTCAACTTACTTCCTTCATGAACCAATGTCTCGGAGACATTCGTCAGACTCTGGCAGTTCCCTATAGACTCGTAAACCTCCAAGTCAAGAGATATTCTGCGAGGTATTATTATTACTTTTTATTAACTTATTAATATTACACAATAAGTGTATATACGGGCAAAATGCAATGCAAACTAAATGGACCTCCACTAGTACTTAAACTCACTTTTCCACATTTGGTGTATAATTATGTCCTCTCCTACACGTATCGTATTGCCTTGTCATAGCGGCGTCATGAGGAGATTGTTCATTTATGCCTACCTGTCGATTCTCATCGCTTCCCGCAGTGATTGGCAGTTTTCATTCCAAAATTTACAACAGTCTACCATGGGACAGACAATCACATACTCGCTGCTTCAATTAAGTGCAACTCGTTAGACATAACAATGCTTCATTTTCAGTTGACATTCCCCAGTCCATGTAGATTGTAATGTCGGGCACTCGTGAGCCAAATGAGCAAAGTTGGTCAGCGCTGATATTTCAGGACATTACATACGAGAGTAAATAATACTTACTGTTTCGTAGAATGGGTGTGTGCAATGTTTCGTTCTCTATATATGATGATAATGGGTTGAATAATAATAATAATAATAATAATAAAAATAATAATAATAATAATAATAATAATAATAATCACCATGGCGTGTTTCTGTTATGGTTGAAAGTGGAATATGTAGGCCTATAGGAAGAGGTGTCTAATAAGTTGAAGACAAATACCGAGTTCCCGTGTTAGAGTACTATACCGTACGTGGCTAAAATTCCCTGTCCGACCATTAATCGAACCGGGAATACCCTGAACCAAAGACCACTATGTTGACCATAAAACTAAGTAACTGAGCAGTAATAACATGCCGGTTGAGTGGCTTAGACTGGTGACATTTCAAGGTGCTCAAATATATCAGCCTCGTGCCGGTAGATTTACTGGCATGTAAAAGATCTCGCACGGTACTAAATTCCGGCACCGTGGCGTCCCCGATAACCTTTCAAGTAGGTAATGGGACGTAAAGCCAATGACATAAAAATATAATAATAATATTAAAATCGATATATCAAATGTATTATCATTATTATTCAGACTCATATACCTGCTGTTTCGCCAAACCATATTACACGTCCTACGTTGTCCAACTTCAACGTCCTAATGTTGTAAATTCTGTACCAAGGTAATGAAATTGACTTAAAAATTACTATTAATATAAATTCTGAACGAAAAAGAAATGTATATTAAGACAAGTTAAAGTATGCACTTATTTGTTAAGTCTATGATACGCTCACACATCTCTCTAAATATATTTCTACCAGGTATGTCTTTAGCAGGAAAGTAATTGTAGGAGCGTTCGTTAATGGTATGAATAATTTAGCGTAACTTGCCGTGAGGCAAATTAGACCTCAGCAGGAAGGAAGTTGCTGACCTTGTAGGGATATTACATAATAAACATGGGAGCAGACCTCCTTTATTTGTGTCTTCCTGAAACACTGGAAGATTGAAGGTAAAAATTGCGTTTATGTTACTAATATGACGGAGCTTCAGGCACACGCGATTTATTCGCGACAGCTTCGGGGCTGGGCATTTGTATTGTCCCCAAAATTATGCAACTCGCACACCACATTATATATATAAAGTACCCCTTCACCACACGATCAAGCAGGTTCCGTCCAGCGTCCTAGTTCGATCTGCTTTTGGTTTACGAGAATTGTGCCAGACTATTATTAGCCGAACGAAATTAACAATAACAATATGTAAATAGGTAAAAAAATTAACTGAATTGAATATCAGTTTGGTAATACAAAGCTGGAATAGGTAGATAATTTTGAAGTATTTCAGATGAGCATTCTTCGATGATGATAGCAAAACTAATTCAGTTAGTCCTCGGTTGTTATCAACAGTAGTCTGTAAGAAAAAAGTTAGTTTCTTCTGGGAGCCATCTTTACACCGGTCTGTTTTCAGACAAACTGTAATGTACGGGATTGAAAGCTGGGTGGACTCAGGCTATCATAGTCATATTAGTAAAGTAAACTCTTGTCCTTATCCCCAGATGGTGCAACTCTTATCAGGTACACCCCCAGTGGAGGTGAGCTGCATGTACCATTTCAACCACATACCAGCCCTCTTGCCATTATTAAATTGCTGGCATACCGGGAATCGAAACTGGGCCCCCGAGGACGGCATCTAATAACGGTAAAAGTCACGCTACGGAGGCGGATCATAGTCATAAACTAGAAGTAACAGTATTTCAGAAAACTGTATTATCTGCGCACTATTTATCGATAGATTTGTGTACGGGTTTGAGGAGTAAGGAGGGAGCAATTCCGGGTCCGTAAGTACTGCCAACTGAATGGAAATGAAATCTGAATTGAATCGATAATATGATCGATCGATATGAATTTTGCTAAACCTTTGTTATCTTAAGCCAACAACTGTGTCACACACACATTATATAACATTTCTGGATGCGAATCTTATTCCTAGAGTGAATTCTATAGTTTGGCTTTGCTGTGTAAATAACAACAGTACTAGTACGGAAAGTGTACGCCAGATGTCGCACAGCGATGCATAAGCGATTCATAGTTTGTGTTTCAAAGGTTGCCAGTACGAATCTCGAAGATTGCCGAGGTCGACCAATTCAGCACTAGGGTGTAAATCTATCCAGAAAATGTGTGCAGATAATACTTGCTTGATTATCCGTCAGACCTTTCCTCCATTCGCAAAACATGGTATAATATATAAACAATTTTGAAATATCATGTGCCAGTTGACATGATACAAACAGTGTTTTTCAAAATTAGATGCTCAAACAAGCACTAAGATAAAAGAATCGTGAAATATCTCCTACAGGTACAGAGACATAATGTTTTAAAAATGCCCAGTCCAGAACGTTTGTTAGGGATATTAAGACCCAGACTGGAATGGGTTGAAGGTGTTCTAATACGACAGCTTCTATACTGCGAAGAGTGAATTGACTATCGAATTTTCCTACAAGATGGGAAGGCGGAAACAAACGAGTCGTAACGTAAAGAACCGAAACACTAATAATGGTCGAAAAGTTTAACATAATCGATACCATCACCTTCATAGCAACTCCATCAAGTTTAATCATACGTTACTAAGTCTACATTACTGCTTCAAGTGTTTATTGCAGTCAAAGTAAAATATTAAACATTAATCTTTATGCTTACTGCACTCTACCCTATATACCCCGTTCCTCAACTTACTTCCTTCATGAACCAATGTCTCGGAGACATTCGTCAGACTCTGGCAGTTCCCTATAGACTCGTAAACCTCCAAGTCAAGAGATATTCTGCGAGGTATTATTATTACTTTTTATTAACTTATTAATATTACACAATAAGTGTATATACGGGCAAAATGCAATGCAAACTAAATGGACCTCCACTAGTACTTAAACTCACTTTTCCACATTTGGTGTATAATTATGTCCTCTCCTACACGTATCGTATTGCCTTGTCATAGCGGCGTCATGAGGAGATTGTTCATTTATGCCTACCTGTCGATTCTCATCGCTTCCCGCAGTGATTGGCAGTTTTCATTCCAAAATTTACAACAGTCTACCATGGGACAGACAATCACATACTCGCTGCTTCAATTAAGTGCAACTCGTTAGACATAACAATGCTTCATTTTCAGTTGACATTCCCCAGTCCATGTAGATTGTAATGTCGGGCACTCGTGAGCCAAATGAGCAAAGTTGGTCAGCGCTGATATTTCAGGACATTACATACGAGAGTAAATAATACTTACTGTTTCGTAGAATGGGTGTGTGCAATGTTTCGTTCTCTATATATGATGATAATGGGTTGAATAATAATAATAATAATAATAATAATAATAAAAATAATAATAATAATAATAATAATAATAATAATAATAATAATCACCATGGCGTGTTTCTGTTATGGTTGAAAGTGGAATATGTAGGCCTATAGGAAGAGGTGTCTAATAAGTTGAAGACAAATACCGAGTTCCCGTGTTAGAGTACTATACCGTACGTGGCTAAAATTCCCTGTCCGACCATTAATCGAACCGGGAATACCCTGAACCAAAGACCACTATGCTGACCATAAAACTAAGTAACTGAGCAGTAATAACATGCCGGTTGAGTGGCTTAGACTGGTGACATTTCAAGGTGCTCAAATATATCAGCCTCGTGCCGGTAGATTTACTGGCATGTAAAAGATCTCGCACGGTACTAAATTCCGGCACCGTGGCGTCCCCGATAACCTTTCAAGTAGGTAATGGGACGTAAAGCCAATGACATAAAAATATAATAATAATATTAAAATCGATATATCAAATGTATTATCATTATTATTCAGACTCATATACCTGCTGTTTCGCCAAACCATATTACACGTCCTACGTTGTCCAACTTCAACGTCCTAATGTTGTAAATTCTGTACCAAGGTAATGAAATTGACTTAAAAATTACTATTAATATAAATTCTGAACGAAAAAGAAATGTATATTAAGACAAGTTAAAGTATGCACTTATTTGTTAAGTCTATGATCCGCTCACACATCTCTCTAAATATATTTCTACCAGGTATGTCTTTAGCAGGAAAGTAATTGTAGGAGCGTTCGTTAATGGTATGAATAATTTAGCGTAACTTGCCGTGAGGCAAATTAGACCTCAGCAGGAAGGAAGTTGCTGACCTTGTAGGGATATTACATAATAAACATGGGAGCAGACCTCCTTTATTTGTGTCTTCCTGAAACACTGGAAGATTGAAGGTAAAAATTGCGTTTATGTTACTAATATGACGGAGCTTCAGGCACACGCGATTTATTCGCGACAGCTTCGGGGCTGGGCATTTGTATTGTCCCCAAAATTATGCAACTCGCACACCACATTATATATATAAAGTACCTCTTCACCACACGATCAAGCAGGTTCCGTCCAGCGTCCTAGTTCGATCTGCTTTTGGTTTACGAGAATTGTGCCAGACTATTATTAGCCGAACGAAATTAACAATAACAATATGTAAATAGGTAAAAAAATTAACTGAATTGAATATCAGTTTGGTAATACAAAGCTGGAATAGGTAGATAATTTTGAAGTATTTCAGATGAGCATTCTTCGATGATGATAGCAAAACTAATTCAGTTAGTCCTCGGTTGTTATCAACAGTAGTCTGTAAGAAAAAAGTTAGTTTCTTCTGGGAGCCATCTTTACACCGGTCTGTTTTCAGACAAACTGTAATGTACGGGATTGAAAGCTGGGTGGACTCAGGCTATCATAGTCATATTAGTAAAGTAAACTCTTGTCCTTATCCCCAGATGGTGCAACTCTTATCAGGTACACCCCCAGTGGAGGTGAGCTGCATGTACCATTTCAACCACATACCAGCCCTCTTGCCATTATTAAATTGCTGGCATACCGGGAATCGAAACTGGGCCCCCGAGGACGGCATCTAATAACGGTAAAAGTCACGCTACGGAGGCGGATCATAGTCATAAACTAGAAGTAACAGACAGGAAATTAGCGAGCATAATCGGTGTTACAAACGTGTGGGAACAATGATAGGAGGGTACACTGAATGAGGAGGTACAGGCTAAGTTAGGAATAAACTTGATGGATGAAGTTATACGCGTAATCTGGCTTTAGTGGTGGAGACATGTGGAGCGAATGGAGCAGGATAGGTTACCTAGGAGAATAATGGACCCCGTTATGGAGAGTAAGAGAAGTAAAGGACAACCAAGACGACGACGGTTGGACTCAGTTTTTTTCTAATGATTTAAAGATATGAGGTACAGAACTAAACGAAGTTTCAGAACTAGTTAGAAGTAGAGGATTATGGCGACGTTTGATACATTCACAGAGGCTTGCAGACTGAAGGATGCGAGGCTGAGTTGCTGTTACTTTAAGGCTCTGGCCTTCTGACCCTAACTTGGCACCTTCGATCCTGGATCAGTTCGGTGGTATTTGAAGGTGCTTAAACACGTCAGCCTCGTGTCGTCACGTAAAAGAACTCCTGCGGAACAAAATTTCGGCACCTCGGCGTCTCTGAAAACCGTCAAAGAAGTGGTAGGACTTAATAAGAGTAACATTCATTACACTGAAGGCTGAAATAAATTTTCTTATTCTTATTCTTATTCTTATTCTTATTCTTATTCTTATTGAAAATACGAATTCTCAGGCTGTTTCCAGTCATTCCATCGGATCAGGAATGAATTGAACGAAGCCCCATCTAGCGGTGAGGAAAGGCATTACCGAGCTCGATAGCTGCAGTCGCTTAAGTGCGGCCAGTATCCAGTATTCGGGAGATAGTAGGTTCGAACCCCACTGTCGGCAGCCCTGAAAATGGTTTTCCGTGGTTTCCCATTTTCACACCAGGCAAATGCTGGGGCTGTACCTTAATTAAGGCCACGGCCGCTTCCTTCCCACTCCTAGCCCTTTCCTGTCCCATCGTCGCCGTAAGACCTATCTGTGTCGGTGCGACGTAAAACAACTAGCAAAAAAAAAAAAAAAGGAAAGGCATTGTGTCGTCTGACGAAGCTTGTCGCACTCCTCTGGAGCAATGCTCAATGACTGACAGATGAAATGAAATGATATTGGAGAGTGTTGCTGGAATGAAATATGACGTGGAAAACTGGAGTACCTGGAGAAAATCCTGCCCCACTTCCGCTTTTTCCAGCCCAAATCTTACATGGAGTGACCGAGATTCGAACCACGGAACCCAACAGTGAGAGGCCGGCGCGCTGCCAGCTGACCCACGGAGGCGTATTATTATTATTATTATTATTATTATTATTATTATTATAAAGCGGGGATGAGTGGCTTACCAAGCCAGAGGGTTTAACTCACCATTCACAGCGTTAAAGATGGATTTGTGAGGATTCTTATTCCTGTACGAAGAAAAAGCTGGGCTCTGCCGTAAGTAGGACCACGGATCTATATTTCCGGACCAAGCTATTTTTCTATCCCATCGTCGTCGTAAACCTAAAACAAGTAAAAGCATAATGATTTCTGATAGGAATAGTTGATTTTCTCTCGGATAAGTGGAACCAGCACTTCATCTTACGTTCGTAATTAACTGGGAGGCAAATGCCACACGTCTGAGACCTGACAGGTTGAGGTCAGAAGGCCAGCGCCTCAATCGTCTGAAGCACTCAGCCAGGCATGTTTGAGATAGGCTTTTCTTTTGATTATAGTGTTTTTCTTTACGATGTACTCAAATCAGCATTTCATTGAAAATGGTGCGAGGAAAGCTTCGTAGTCACAATTGAATGCCACTACTCCTGTGCCATACTGGATGTGTTCCCCCTCTCCTTTCATGTGACATACACTTGGGATATTTGACACCTGCAGTTACGTCAAGCCAGCCCGGCCGCACTGGGCTAGTCTCAAGGGGCGCCCAGCAACAGATTATGTTTTCGGTCTGTCCTAAAAGCTTATAAGAATATAAGTTTATATGTGGAAATTGTCCACCTCCGTAGCGTGAAGGTTAGCACTATTAATTGCTGTCCTCGGAGGGTGGGGGGGGGGGGCTGGGTTCGATTCCTGGTACTGCCAGAAATTTAACAATAGGAGGAGGGTTGGCATGTGGTGAAAATGGTACCTGCAGCTCCTCTCCATTGGCGGTGTGCCTGAAAAGAGCTGCATGACCTCGGGATAAGGAGACTAGTTTCTTTTTGTGTGAAGTATTCAGAAGCAGACTTTTGCATAATCCCGTCCTCGATGACCAGGTACTAGGTCTAGAGTATCTTGTTTTAAGGCACGAGGTAGTCGCCTCTGCAGATCCATTAAAGGTTGGATTTACAGGCATCACTGTCAGAGGATACGTCAGCTAAAGCAAGCTACACCTACTACATCGGCATAATCCCGAAGGTTAAATAACCAGCTATTCACCCTTCTCCTTTTTGCGGGCTGAGGACCAGCACGAAGAGGAACCGATATGTATCCTACAGGCGGAGTATAACGTATGAATTGCATAACAGTACCACCCATTTGACTACGGAGACGTACTAGGGCTAAGGAAAGTATTGATTGAAGCCAGAAATGGTCATTAGGCCTAATCCCTACGAATAGAAAGAAAAGAAGAATACGAAAAATCAAAAGAAGGAGAAGAAGCAGCTCAGTTTATTCTCCTGAACGGGGTAGCGAAAACAAGCCTCGTAACATTTCTTCAAACAGTATATTTTCTTAAGTTTTATAGTGCCATGATAATAGTACGTATTTGCAGTATATTCACAGAATCCTCAGACCGAGCATTTGTGTTGCTCTCACACAATGAAACTCATTGCGGTAGATTTAATTGCAGAATTTATGGCCACATTAAATACCCACACTCTTGACTCAGCACCACCCGCGATGGCTGAGCTGTTCAAGAATTCGCAGACTGTTTGCCTTGAACGTATACGATGTGCTTGCCAAATCGGCTTGGTTTTACAAACCTGGAGAAAACATTCTGCCAGTGCTCTGACGTGAGGAACCCTTGTTTCAGTGTTAAGGATGAATAATAATAATAATAATAATAATAATAATAATAATAATAATAATAATAATAATAATATACCTTGTTCGACTGATTGGCTGAATAGTCAGCGTTGAGGCCTGCGGTTCAGAGGATCCCGGGATCGATTCCAGGACGAGTCGGGGATTATAATCGCGTCTGATTAATTCTTCTGACCCGGTGACTGGGTGCTTGTTCTAAAACTTTCCTCTTCATATTAAGACAACATAGTATACTACCAACCAGCACAGAAACACGCAATAGTGATTATATCCCTCCACATAGAGTTGGCGTCAGGAAGGGCATCCGGCCGTAAAACAGGGTCAAATTCCCATGTGTGACACAATTCGTACCGGCGACCCCACAGATGTGACAGAAGCGGGAGAGAAGAGATTAATAATACATCTTACCGAGCGAGTTGGCAGTGCGGATAGGGTCACGTAGAGTTTTGAGCTTACATTCGAATCCCACTGTCGGAAGCCCTGAATGTGGTTTTCTGTGATTTTCCATTTTAACATCAGTCCCAGCTCTTTCCTATCTCATCGTTTCCATAAGTCCTATCTGTGTCTGTGTTACGTAAAGCAAAATTTTAAAACAGAGATACCTGCATTATATCTTGTTATTCCATTCGGGACCTTTTCTTTCTCACTTCAGTGAACAGATTGCGTTTTCCTCCTTTTTCTCGTCTTGCTTATCCTCTGCACTCTACTCCACATCCGTATTTCAACTGCCTCTATCGTTATTCGTTCCTGTTCTCCTAATTTCCAGATTTCTCTATTGCACATAAGACCTATCAATACCCTACCAATACCAAGATTTCCGCTGTGGGTGGGAGACGCAGGTGAAGAATATACCCACGGTATCTACTGCCTGTCGTAAGAGGCCACTAAAATGGACGACCAAGGGATGATCGAATTAGAACCATGAGACTATTTGCAATTAGTACCACCACGCGGGGAACAGTATAGGTCGCTTTTACTTGCGCGTAGTACCACTATGTTAGGTACACAATAGGTTTGTGATTAGCAGCTACAGTGTGTGAATCAGGGTAAGTCTTACAGCACCAGTGATATGTACCCACTATGTGAGGAACACTACGGGATAGTATGAGTCCGTGTGAATAGTACATCTATGTAAGGAACACCATAGGTTTGCGTTGCCTGTAAATGTGGCCTCAATGTGAGGAACACCATCGTTCTACGTTACAAGCGTGTATTATATTATCTGAGTAGTACCATAATGTGTGGAATAGTGCGAGTCTACGCTACTTTTGATTAGTACCATAACATTTCAAATACCATGGTTCTACTTTCCTAGCGATAAGTACCATTATGAGGGGCCAATGACCAGGATTTTCGACCCCTTTGGACTACAAGCATCATCGATTCAGGATTGTGCTCTACGAGGAGTCCCTTGGTCAGTAATACTATTATTTAATGCTAGTTCCTTGAAATGTGGGGCATTGCGGGTCCGATCCACTGATTGCTTTAAATTCATATCCATCCATTCATTCTTCGTCATCACGTTTTGAATTCTGCTCAGTGGGTGATTTTCGACTCTTAAATTGTCCTTACATTTCGTCTCATTTCGTACCATCAGGGGCCCGTGAGCTAGATGTTAGGCCCTTTTAAACAACAAGCATTACCATCATCATCATCATACCAAGATTTTCGCAAAGGCTCTCCCAGTTTGAATATCAGTATGTTGTTTTGGCCTTTAGATGCTTTTGTCTTGGAAGGCTTTCTTTACCACTGTGATACTTTTCTTGACTTGTGATAGACTTCGACTGCCACTTTAAGTTAGGGTTCCAAGGTAGCAAAATTGTTTTAGGTGTTTGTCTGGGTTTATATAATGCCAAGATTTTAGTTTTCTTTGCATTAATTTTCAGGTTCAATTTACCTACATTTTCTGTCAGTATGATGAGCATTCTTTGCGTAACTTTTCGTGTTTATGCCAGTATGGCAATATCCTCAGTGTCACCTTGTGGACGTGATAGTCTGTATGGTCTGACACCATGACACAGTGTGCGGCTGTAACGCGATGCGTCGTGCCTCACAGGCAGAAATAACTCCGCATACACCTACCCGTACGGCGGTAATTGTAAGGTGTGAATTTCTGCTCTCACTGTACGCTATTTATGTGCTGCCCGTAATGTACCGAGCCAACACGTCGCTTCGCCCACGTCAACTCCGTGCTCAACCTGCAAGATCGAGTTCTCCTTTGTAAGTCAAATGCATCTCTCACCGACTACTGCTCGTTCTCTGAGATCTATGTTGTCAGTCCTCCGCGTAATAAAAGCAAGGGAAATAAACACAGAAAAACGACTAGCCCATTCCAGTCTGGGCCTTAATATCCCCAACAAACGTTCTGGACTGGGCATTTTTAAGGATTTTTTAAAACATTATATCTCTGTACCTGTAGGAGATATTGGCATGATTCTTTTATTTTTGTACTTGTTTGACCATCTAATTTTAAAAAACGCTGCTTGTATCATGTTAACTATCACATGATATTTTAAAATTGTTTATATATTGTACCATGTTTTGCGAATGGAGAAAAGGTCTGACGGATAACTAAGCAAGTACACTTTTCTGAAATACTGCTACATTTACCCAATTTTGCTGATATCAAATGTGCATTACAATTACAAAACAACAGCAATAATCAGTACGATATAAAAATGATATTTTTTCAATAATAATAGTAATAATTACAATAATGAAATTTTATTTTAATTGATAAATTTTGTCAAAAGGTACTCAAATGCAATAGCCTACTATTGCTCCATTTACTACAAAATACTTCTGAGAAAGAGAAAATACAGTCTTCTGAACAGACAACATTAGTAATATGTAGACAATCTTACGTATTCACGCAAGTATGAAATACGCGGGAACATGCGCTAGGCCGTAAATCGAACTCCAATCATAATTAAATATAAGAAGTTATTTCGAATTCATATGTCAATAATATGTTCATTTCCGCATAAACTTATAATATATCATAATATATCGTAAATATCACTTTCGTCATGCATATGTTTGCCGCAAGAAGCCATGTCTTAAGAACTCACTGAGTGACAACATCTACTGATGCATGCTGATCGAAAATATCATAAATTCTCTGACTTAGATATAATATTGCCATCTGCTTAAATACTCTCGTAACTAATACTTGAAGAAACACGATGTAAACACCAGAATGGGTGCGTAACTCGTTCTCGATTTTTAGTGAATTGTCAAACCTTACTACGGGCTATGCCCGCAGCGCGGCCTGAACGTAATTTCGACCGCAGCGAGCAATGCTCGCAATTAGACCGGAATGAGCTAGATAGCTATAAACTTTTCAGCTAGCAGAAATTAAACGTCTACTTGATGTTCTTCCTCTGTCTATCTGTCTAGATTAGTTTGGATATAATCGTTATCCATGGCAAAGTCAGGACTTTGGGCTCTTTCGTTCAGTTATTCACTATTAATTTATTTGATTACGATCACAAATGTGCAACATAATGAAGAAAAATCAGATCGTCATTATATTTATACAGTTTTTCGAAAGGCATACGATAAAGTAGATCAATCAATTTGAATAATGAAATTGTCGATGTATATTTTTCTGAATCGCTTCTAAAACTACCGGTGTATTGTCTCGAGAACAGAAATCAAGTCTTATAATATAACATTCACTTTTGTCGTAAGTTCACCTCTGACTTTGCTGTCCTCAGGGATCCAATTTCGGGCCGTTATTAAATCTACTATTTTGAACGACCTCTTCGAAAGGGTGAGATTTCCCGAAATGTTACTTGCTGATCACGTAAAATTATTTAAATCCATAAGGAGTAATTAAGGGGTTGCCTGACACAGGCTGAAAAGGCGTGTTCCATTCACCCCGGAAGACGTAGGTTCGACGCCCCGTCGGGAATTTAAGAAACGAGATATTCACTTCCAGAGGTAGGCATCGCCATTAGGCATTTTTTATTTAATTTGTTTTACGTCGCACAGACACAAGTAGCTCTTACAGTGACGATGAGATAGAAAAGGGCTTGGAGGGGGTAGGAAGCAACTGTCGCCACTTGCTCGGTGCCAACAGGTTTTCTCAACCTACGCCAAAAGTGATTACCAAGTCGATTCCTAGGGGCAAAAGCTGCGGGGCACAAAACTAGGCACTTTACCCCACCAAATGCCGAGGGAACGGATAGTGAATGCT
The DNA here is from genome assembly GCF_040414725.1 of Anabrus simplex. Lineage (NCBI taxonomy): Eukaryota > Metazoa > Arthropoda > Insecta > Orthoptera > Tettigoniidae > Anabrus > Anabrus simplex. Next base: position 36,090,573 of record NC_090267.1, read on the forward strand.
CCTTCCTTCCACCCGTCCAAAAGCCTTAATTGCTCACACGGAGATGATTTTGCCTTTTATTAGGAGCAATTAAGACTGTATCAAAAACTCGGAATTGCCTTGAATTAAATAAATCGACCCAAGAAAACAAATAGCCTCTAAATATTAATGAATGCAAAACCATTAGTTTCATTCGTTGAGAAACGGCCATTAAAATAGATTACAATCAACTGTATAAAGTGAAAATCAGCATCTAGGAGTATTCTTTTAGATATTTTCACCATATAGGAATGCTAGTTTGCTGCACCTTATGATAGTATTAAAGACTGTGTTGTAAGACAAAAACGCCTTGAATGTTGTCTCCAACTAATACTATTAGTATTTCTTTTTCGTCCATCTCATAATTTCTTTTCTAATTAAAATTGTGGCCCTAATCCCAATTTATTGAGATGTACGATTTGCGTTGATATTTTGGCAAGGTGACATGGTGACATGGCCCACCCGTGGTGTCTTGAATAATTTGTCATGCATCTACATTTCCACACACAGTACCAGTAACACAGAGCCCGGATATTTAGGCAGTAATAGTCGTCGTCCATCCCGCATTCCGTACTGTAGCGAGAGTAACATAAATTATAGGGGTTCTGATGGACGAACCCCTAAAGTTTATGAAAAGCTCAAAGCATAATCGTTGTGCAGGATAGTGTAAACTTGTTACTCGCTTCAGTAAGGTTGCGTTCTAACTTATTACAGCATAAAAATACTTAACATTTCGAGAGGCCAACGAGTTTGGAATAACAAGATGTTTGAATTTTACAAAAATGTCGAAAATATAAGAAAAAAATACTCATTTAGCATAAAATCCGGCGTGTGGTGATGATATATGTCGCTTCTTCTTCCTGGCGTTGTTACCATCAAGATGTGGGATCAGCCTTTCCGCATTTCTCTCTCGACTTTGTCCGATCTGCAGCGTGAGCGGGACAGACACCGTTAGCTCGCATGTCTTTTCTCTGGTAGTCCAACCA